>NC_134354.1:759161657-759761657 GCF_048569485.1 Anomaloglossus baeobatrachus
CCTTCTATTCTTCATGTATCATCATTTTATGTAACTATGCATTCTTCTGTTCAATTTTCACTCCTCCTGGAAATCTGTATGAAAAAGTATGTTACCAAAAGTGTATGACCCTTTTGACTGTCCAATCACTGCTGACAGTATCAGACAGGACAGGGACACCCCCCCTTCAAATGGGGGACATGGTAATGCCCAACTGAACCATTTATCATTTTCCAGGGGGAATAACAGAGGGACGGCACAGCTGAGAGTTATAATAAAAGCTGCTCTGAGGGAAATTGAAGAATTTATGAGACAAACCTGATTAGAAGGCTGTGTGCCTTGGGGACGCGGCTAATAGGACAGTGCAATGTGCACGCTTTCTCCATGTGCCGCCCCCTATGGCCCCTTTTTTTGGGGTTTTGGCTTAGTTAACACTTTCCTGTAGGTGACAAAAACATGACAAAGAAGAATAGCGGCGGTGCGGTGTACCCAGCGTGTCCCGTCCTGTGCGGCCGCCATACACTGTATCGTCAGAGAGGCACCGGAAGACTTAGAGGGGCTTTGCAGTCTGGGTCTGTAATGCCGCGGGCTCAGTGCTCCGGCGGCTCCTCTTCTTCAGGTTATAGTCCGTAGTATTCCGGTGACTGTTTTACTGCATAATAAACTATTGAGGATTTAATAAAAGCGGCAGGAGTAGGAGGATTACGCTGGAAGCGCTCGCTGTACAGACAATGCCGTTCTTTCGCAGCGTACTGTCAGCGCTGAGTACTTGAAGGGTTCTTGAGCTGAGCCATCCGCGCGGAGAACATCGGCAAATTATTCATGGATTCAGCTGCTGTACTGTCTGCTTTATTTTCTGCCAACTATTTATGTTCCTGTACAGTGTAAAACCGTGTCTAGGTGGCCATTATTTATTTTTATTTATATACATTTTTTTTATATAGTAGTTACATAGGTTGTAAAAAGACCTAGGTCCATCTAGTTCCCCCTTCCTCCACCAGTTCTACATTTGGTCACTAAGTCATTTATAACCGACAATGTTGTGTACTGAGGAAATCATCCAGCCCTGATATAAAAGCTGTTATAGTATCTGCCATTACTACCTCTTGTGGTCGGCATTCCACAGTCTGACTGCTCTAACTGTAAAGAACCCTTTCCTATTTAGCTGTCGGAATCGCTTTTCTTCCACTCGCAGTGAGTGCCCCCTGGTCCTTAGTACTGTCTTTGGAAGAAATAAGTCATGTGCCAGTCCTTTATATTGACCACACATGTATTTATACATATAAATGAGATCTCCTCTGAGACGTCTTTTTTCTAAGCTAAACAAATCTAACTTTTTCAACCTCTCATCATACGGGCGGCCTCCATTCCTTGTAATAGTCTAGTTGCCCGCCTTTGAACTGACTCTAACTTCTGAATGTCCTTTTTAAAATGTGGAGCCCAAAACTGGGTCCCATATTCCAGATGTGGCCTTACAAGTGATTTATAGAAGGGTAACAATACGCTGGGATCACGGGATCTAATCTCTCTTTTTATACACCCTAGAATCTTGTTTGCTTTTGCAGCTGCTGCCTGACATTGAGTGCTGCTGCTCAGCTTATTTGTAATGAGAATACCCAAGTCCTTCTCCTGTTCTGTAGTCCCGAGTTTACTTCCATTTAATGTATACGCAGTTATAGGATTACTTCGTCCTAGGTGCATTACTTTACATTTATCAACATTAAATCTCATTTGCCAAGTATCTGCCCATTCTGACATCTTATCCAGATCTTTTTGTAATATTGTACTATCAAGGTCAGTTTTTCATATCCTACATAGTTTGGTGTCATCAGCAAAGACTGACACTGTACTATCAATCCCATCCACAAGGTCATTAATAAAGAGATTAAAAAGAATCGGTCCCCACTGTTCCCAGCACAGATATGTGTCAATTAGATAATGTACCATTTATGACTACTCTTTGTTTCCTATCTTTTAGCCAATTCCTTACCCAGTTGCATATTGTGTCCCCTAGTCCTTGCTTCTGGAGCTTTAGTATAAGGGGTGCTTCACACACAGCGAGCTCGCTGCCGAGATCGCTGCTGAGTCACGCTTTTTGTGACGCAGCAGTGACCTCATTAGCGATCTCGCTGTGTGTGACACTGAGCAGCGATCTGGCCCCTGCTGCGAGATCGCTGCTCGTTACACACAGCCCTGGTTCGTTTTCTTCAAAGGCGCTCTCCCACTGTGACACACAGATCGCTGTGTGTGACAGCGAGAGAGCGACAAATGAAGCGAGCAGGGAGCAGGAGCCGGCGTCTGACAGCTGAGGTAAGCTGTATCCAAGATAAACATCGGGTAACCAAGGTGGTTACCCGATATTTACCTTAGTTACCAGCCCCCGCAGCTCTCACGCTGCCTGTGCTGCCGGCTCCTTGCTCTCTGCACATGTAGCTGCATTACACATCGGGTTAATTAACCCGATGTGTACTGTAGCTAGGAGAGCAAGGAGCCAGCGCTCAGTGTGCGCGGCTCCCTGCTCCCTGCACACACAGCTAAGCGGTGTGCGCTGGTAACTAATGTAAACATCGGGTAACCATACCCGATGTTTACCTTAGTTACCAGTGTCCGCAGCTTCCAGTCGGCGGCTCCGTGCAAGCGCAGCGTCGCTTGCACATCGCTGCTGGCTGGGGGCTGTTCAGTGGTCACTGGTGAGTTCTGCCTGTTTGACAGCTCACCAGCGACCATGTAGCGATGCAGCAGCGATCCTGACCAGGTCAGATCGCTGGTCGGATCGCTGCTGCATCGCTAAGTGTGAAGGTACCCTAAGGCTATTATGTGGTACAGTATCAAATGCCTTTGCAAAGTCCAAATAAATCACATCAGCTGCATTACCAATATCCAGGTTTGAACTTACCCCCTCATAGAACCCCAACCGGTTGGTTAGACATGACTTATCTTTCATGAATCCATGCTGTCTGTCAGTTATTATATTTTCTGCAATATATTTTTGCATGTCATCTCTTAAAATGCCCTCAAAAACTTTGCATACTACTGATGTCAGGCTTACTGGACAGTAGTTGCCTGGATCCACCCTCTTACCTTTCTTAAATATCGGTACCACATCAGCAATCCTCCAATCCTGAGGCACCAACCATGTTACAAGCGAGTCTAAAAAGATGAGATACAGCGGTCTGTTGATTACGGAGTTCACTTCCCTCAATATCCGTTGATGAATGCCATCTGGCCCTGGGGATTTGTCAATTTTAAAATTTACTCTGACGTAGGCGTACTTCTTGTGCATAAATTAGTTATATCGGGGGGGACTTTGATTTCTGCCTTGTTAAATGATCCCTGGAACAGTCAGGTCCTTGGTGAACACATGAAAAGTGCCTGTTTAATATCTTAGCCTTTTCTTTGTGCTGTATAATTATCCTGTTATATAATCTTTTATGGGGCAGATAACAACCTTTTTTTTTTCTTTGGGCAGTGATGTATTTATAAAAATGGGGGAGGTTTATTTTAACGTCTTTGGCAATTTGTGTTTCAGTAGCTAATTTTGCTAGATTGATTTCTTTTTTACATTTCTTATTGAGAATTTTATACTCCTGACACGTTATTTCTGTATTCTCAGTTTTCAGGATTTTGAGGCTTTTAGAGGCATCTTTCCTGTTCTTTACAGAAGATTTTTCAGCAGTCTCATTATCATCACAGGCAGTATTGTACTGTTAGGTAATACGTCTACACAACTGATAACACAGCATCCACCAGTCACAATAGCTGATGCCACAGATTTATATATATATATTTTTTTTAATGTCAGCGTTGTATAATCTTTTTAAAGGTTTCTTTCCAGTCTACATAAATAATTACTCGAGAGGTGATGATTGTAAAATCATTTAGACACCCGCAGATTGCCAAAACATGTTCTCTCTGGCCACGAGAAGTGTTGAATGTAGCCTCTTGTCACGTGTATGTGCAAGTCTAGGGCATACACTACAGACCATGAATGGGCATTGTTAAAAACAATACGTCGGCAGTTTGTTAAACTGTAACAGATTGGCAGTTGCCTATATGCCGACTCACACAGGCAGACCAAAGCCAACGATGTGCATGGAGCAGTCTATTCTAGATCGCTCTAAAATAGAGTGCTCTATACGCATCGTTGGCTCTGGTCTGCCTGTGTGAGTCGGCATATAGGCAACTGCCAATCTGTAACAGTTTAGGCCCCGTCACACGCAATGACTTATCTAACGATATATCGCCGGGGTCACTGATTCCGTGACGCACATCCGGCATCGTTAGCGACGTCGTTGCGTGTGACACCAACGAGCGGCCGTTAACGATGGAAAATAGTCACCAAATCGTCCATCGTTGACACGTCGCTCATTTTCAAAAAATCGTTGATTGTTGAGCACGCAGGTTGTTCCTCGTTCCCGAGGCAGCACACATCGCTACGTGTGACACCCCGGGAACGACGAACGACAGCTTACCTGCGGCCGCTGGCAATGAGGAAGGAAGAGGGTGGGCGGAATGTTACGGTCGCTCATCTCCGCCCCTCCGCTTTTATTGGGCGGCCGCTGTGATGCCGCACGAACCGCCCCCTTAGAAAGGAGGCGGTTCGCTGGCAACAGCGACGTCGCTAGGCAGGTAAGTCCGTGTGATGTCTCCGAGCGATATTGTGCGCCACGGGCAGCGATTTGCCCATGACGCACAAACGACGGGGGCGGGTACGCTCGCTAGCAATATCGCTAGTGATATCGCTGCGTGTGACTGGGCCTTTTAACAATCAGCGGTCCCATCGGGCCTCCATATAACCTCTTCACAACGGGACCAATTTCCATTTTCATTTTTTCATCTCCTTCTTCCCAGAGCCATAAGTTTGTTCTTTCTCTGTCCACATAGACATATAAGAATTTGTTTTTTTTGTGGGACATCATTCAGTTTAGCGTATAGTGTAATCAAAAACGTGGGAAAAATTCCAAAAGTGAAAAAAAAACCAACCCTCTACATATCTGATATGGAATATTGAACATTTCGTGATAAAAATTACCTCACAGTAAGATTCTTCTCATCAGTACGATTACGGTGATACCAAACATGGCCAGTTTTGCTTTATTAATTTAGTGGTGAACAAAAAAAAAAAATCAGAAGTTTGCAAAAATTGGAATTCAGGGGCTTGTGTCTCCGTTTTCCAAGGCCCGTAACATTTTAATTTTTCGGTCGGCGGAGCTGTGTGATGGCTTGTTTTTTGCAGAGCAAGTCGACATTTTTATTGATGCCATTCTGCAACAGATATGAGATTTTGATCGCGTTTTTTGTGGTATCGCAGCGACGAAAAAAAAAAATAGCATTTTTCTTACATTTTTTGGGTTAATCATTTTTATATTTTGATAGATCAGACTTCACTTTATTTTTAATAGGGGCAAAAAGGGGGTGATACAAACTTTTAATGTTAATTATATATACAGTGTGTATATATGTATAAAAATTATTTTTTTTTACTGTTGTTCATTGTCCCCTCAGGGAACTATAACCTGCAATCCTCTGATCGCTTTGGCTGTGTACAGCAATGCCACAGCATTGCTGTGTATAGCAGAAATCAGACTCCTTTGAAGCCCGGCCACAGGCAGGTTTCAGAGGAGCACTACTATGACAAGTACGAAGGTCTTGCAGACCCCCTGCTGTCGTAGCCACCCATCCGCAACCCACGATCATGTCCCGGGTGCACCAATGGGCACTTAAAATGGCGCGCCTCCATGCTGGCTCGTGTTAATCCCGCTTTCAGAGTTTGACAGCAGGATTTAACAAGTCGACAATATCAGGCGAAGCGTCGCTCCACCTGTGTTTGTTAGAGGCAGGTGTTGGCTGTAATACACAGCCATTACCTGCCGAGTATGGGGTGTGCTCATCCCATGACCCCGCTCCATATATCCACTACTGACTTGTGCCCGATGTCATGAAGGCGTTAAGATAACCGAGTGCAGCTCTGTGCTCTGCTATGTTAACTGTCATAAGATCAGAAAAGAGCGGCATGGGTGCTCCATTGAAAAGGTGATCCATTGATCTTCTTCCGACCCCTGATCTTATGACTGGAAGAAATGTTCCAGAAGATTAGAAGACAACTGCACAATCCATGGAATGTCCCAAACACGCTTAATTCAGTCCAAAGAGTTTAAAAAAGCGGGGAGAGAGCCGGGTGCAGGCCCCCTAAGGACGACGGCCGTTTCGCGCCTCCTAGTGCTTCCACGGGTCCACTAGGAGGTGTGAAACGGGAGTTGTCCTTAGGGGGCCTGCACCCGGCTCTCCTCACGCACGTTTTGGATATTCGATGGATTGTGCCGTTGTCTAATTTTCTGGAACTTTAAGGCTATGTGCGCACGTTGCCTTTTTTTGTGACCACACAGATGTAGCGTTTTTGTGCGTTTTTGGCTGCTAAAAAAACTGCACAAATACGCACTCGCGGTAAAAACGATTAAAAAACGCATGCGTTTTTGCGCATTTTACCGTTTTGTTGCTGCGTTTTTTTCCAGTGCATTGCATGGGTGAAAAACGCTGTCGAAAACGCAGAAATAATTGACATGCTGCATCTTTGTGGTCATCACAAAAACGCACCTAAAACAAAACTGCAACGTGCGGACAGCAAAAATGAAATCTCATAGACTTTTCTGGGGAAGCAAAGTCATGCAGTTTTAAGACCAAAAACGCGCAAAAATGCTGCGAAAGATGCGCTGTGCGCACATAGCCTTATCAGGAATCTTTTTCCTTTTTCTACTTGCACCCGTGACCCGTGTGCTACTGGATAAAGACCCGAGCAAGTCTACTCCCTGGCACCGATTCAAGGTATAACGCGGTGGTGCAGAGCCGCATCTGTTTTGTGACCGGAAGACAATGGGGGGCTATAATCCTCCATCCTGTTGATCAGACCTACTCCAATCTAAGGGGTACTTTGCACGTTGCGACATCGCTACTGCGATATCGTCGGGGTCAAATCGAAAGTGACACACATCCGGCGCCAGTAACGACCTCGCAACGTGTAAAGTCTAGATGCGCCGATACACGATCGCAAAAGCGTCGTTTATCGGCGATCTGTGTAGTGTCGGACAATTTCATAATGTCACACCAATAGGTGATACGATGTTGTTCCTCGTTCCTGCAGCTCCACACATCGCTGTGTGTGAAGCCGCAGGAGCGAGGAACATCTCCTTACCTGCCTCCACCGGCTATGCGGAAGGAAGGAGGTGGGCGGGATGTTTACGTCCCGCTCATCTCCGCCCCTCCACTTCTATTGGCCACCTGCCGTGTAACGTCGCTGTGACGCCACACGACCCGCCCCCTTAGGAAGGAGGCGGGTCGCCGGCCAGAGCGACGTCGCAGGGCAGGTAAGTGCATGTGAAGCTGCTGTAGCGATAGTGTTCGCTACGGCAGCTATCACAAGATATCGCAGTTGCGACGGGGGCGGGTACTATCGCGCTCGGCATCGCTAGCATCGGCTAGCGATGTCGCAGCGTGCAAAGTACCCCCAACAATCTAGTTGGTAAAGTGATCATGTAAGTAGATCAGAATACCCCTTTTAGGTCTGATGTGAGAGCTGAGCTCTGTGCAAGGCAGAAAAACTGCAGCTGCATCTCCCTCCTACCCTCTCCTTCCAGTCTTCGGTGTGCTTGCTTGGAATCGGAGAAAAAATGGCGCTCATTCCTCTCTGTCTTCATTAGAGAAGTGTGTAATCTGTATGTTGTCATCATAATCTTCCTCTTGTCTTTTTTTTTGGGAGGGGGGATGTTTGTAAGCAAATAATACGGTAACTTTTTCTAGTGCTATGATCTGTTATGTACGTCACACGCATTTACAGGGCAACACAATTATTATTGGACATAATGAATGAGACATAATAAAAAAAATATATAAAATGATAAAAATAAATAATCGATAAAAAATAAATCAATATAATTAAAAAAAAAAAACAACTGGGGGAAAAAAAAACACTTTTTAAAACTCCAAGAATGTTTACGGGAAACTTTACATGATTCGAAAAAAGTCCTTGGGGCTTTCACCATGAAAATAAAAATTATTTCCATATGATTTAACACCAAAAATAGCGTGAGTCATCACCGAGCAACATAAAAGTACAGTAGGCCCCTACGTGAGCAACTGCAGGGGCAGAACTGGCAGAAAGCAATGAAAAGATTTATGCATAGAATATAATGGCCGTGTGTGGAGGGTAATTGCAGACCGCACTACGTGATGATGGTATTTTCGGGCTCTGTGTGCCGTTGCCTTGGCTTGCCTGGCAGCCATTTAATTCAGCAGACGGTTGATTATTACGTCCGTGGGGGGGGGTTGTGCTGTTTTCTGTGCATTGTTGAAGTATCAGCCCGGATCGATGAGAGCGAAGCAATTCAGTGCGGCTTGGCACACACCACGCTGGCATCCTCCAGATTCCCTGCTGTGTTTTTATTTTTTACTTTTTTGGCTGCTCATTTGTATGGATGAAGCGGCTGAAATTGCTGGTTTTCAGCCTGGAAACAACAAATGGCCAAGTGATGATTTGTATCCAATGTGATTATTTTTATGCTGCGAGTGTTAAAATGTGTGAGCGTGGTTCTACTTTTAAATCAAATAGGGGAAAGGGATAAAGATTTGTATAATACTGCTGGCAGGATAAGGGTGGGCAAAAAACATGTAGGTCTTTCTTATTAGCCCAAATTTTCTACACCCTTTTGGGGTGATATTATTTTGTAACCGATTTTCTAATTCATTTCCATAGGCAACATCAGTGTTTTTATTTGAAATTCATATTGGAACATCACTTTAATTTATATTTAAATATTTCTTATTCTTTACTGAAGTTACATCCTATATTATACTCCAGAGCTGCACTCCCTATTCTGCTGGTGCAGTCACTGTGTATATACAGTACATTACTTATCCTGTACTCATCATGAGTTACCTCCTGTATTATACCCCAGAGCTGCACTCACTATTCTGCTGGTGCAGTCACTGTGTACATACATTACATTACTGATCCTGTACTGATCCTGAGTTACATCCTGTATTATACTCCGGAGCTGCACTCACTATTCTGCTGGTGCAGTCACTGTGTACATACATTACATTACTGATCCTGTACTGATCCTGAGTTACCTCCTGTATTATACCCCAGAGCTGCACTCACTATTCTGCTGGTGCAGTCACTGTGTACATACATTACTTATCCTGTACTGATCCTGAGTTACCTCCTGTATTATACTCCAGAGCTGCACTCACTATTCTGCTGGTGCAGTCACTGTGTACATACATTACATTACTGATCCTGTACTGATCCTGAGTTACATCCTGTATTATACTCCGGAGCTGCACTCACTATTCTGCTGGTGCAGTCACTGTGTACATACATTACTGATCCTGTACTGATCCTGAGTTACATCATGTATTATACTCCAGAGCTGCACTCACTATTCTGCTGGTGCAGTCACTGTGTACATACATTACATTACTGATCCTGTACTGATCCTGAGTTACATCCTGTATTATACTCCGGAGCTGCACTCACTATTCTGCTGGTGCAGTCACTGTGTACATACATTACATTACTGATCCTGTACTGATCCTGAGTTACCTCCTGTATTATACTCCAGAGCTGCACTCACTATTCTGCTGGTGCAGTCACTGTGTACATACATTACATTACTGATCCTGTACTGATCCTGAGTTACCTCCTGTATTATACTCCAGAGCTGCACTCACTATTCAGCTGGTGCAGTCACTGTGTACATACATTACATTACTGATCCTGTACTGATCCTGAGTTACCTCCTGTATTATACCCCAGAGCTGCACTCACTATTCTGCTGGTGCAGTCACTGTGTACATACATTACATTACTGATCCTGTACTGATCCTGAGTTACCTCCTGTATTATACCCCAGAGCTGCACTCACTATTCTGCTGGTGCAGTCACTGTGTACCTACATTACATTACTGATCCTGTACTGATCCTGAGTTACATCCTGCATTATACTCCAGAGCTGCACTCACTATTCTGCTGGTGCAGTCACTGTGTACATACATTACATTACTGATCCTGTACTGATCCTGAGTTACCTCTTGTATTATACTCCAGAGCTGCACTCACTATTCTGCTGGTGCAGTCACTGTGTACATACATTACATTACTGATCCTGTACTGATCCTGAGTTACATCCTATATTGTACTTCAGAGCTGCACTCACTATTCTGCTGGTGCAGTCACTGTGTACATACATTACATTACTGATCCTGTACTGATCCTGAGTTACATCCTGTATTATACTCCGGAGCTGCACTCACTATTCTGCTGGTGCAGTCACTGTGTACATACATTACATTACTGATCCTGTACTGATCCTGAGTTACATCCTGCATTATACTCCAGAGCTGCACTCACTATTCTGCTGGTGCAGTCACTGTGTACATACATTTCATTACTGATCCTGTACTGATCCTGAGTTACATCCTGTATTATACCCCAGAGCTGCACTCACTATTCTGCTGGTGCAGTCACTGTGTACATACATTACATTACTGATCCTGTACTGATCCTGAGTTACATCCTGCATTATACTCCAGAGCTGCACTCACTATTCTGCTGGTGCAGTCACTGTGTACATACATTTCATTACTGATCCTGTACTGATCCTGAGTTACATCCTGTATTATACCCCAGAGCTGCACTCACTATTCTGCTGGTGCAGTCACTGTGTACATACATTACATTACTGATCCTGTACTGATCCTGAGTTACCTCTTGTATTATACTCCAGAGCTGCACTCACTATTCTGCTGGTGCAGTCACTGTGTACATACATTACATTACTGATCCTGTACTGATCCTGAGTTACCTCCTGTATTATACTCCAGAGCTGCACTCACTATTCTGCTGGTGCAGTCACTGTGTACATACATTACATTACTGATCCTGTACTGATCCTGAGTTACATCCTGTATTATACTCCGGAGCTGCACTCACTATTCTGCTGGTGCAGTCACTGTGTACATACATTACATTACTGATCCTGTACTGATCCTGAGTTTCATCCTGCATTATACTCCAGAGCTGCACTCACTATTCTGCTGGTGCAGTCACTGTGTACATACATTACATTACTGATCCTGTACTGATCCTGAGTTACCTCCTATATTATGCTCCAGAGCTGCACTCACTATTCTGCTGGTGCAGTCACTGTGTACATACATTACATTACTGATCCTGTACTGATCCTGAGTTACATCCTGTATTATACTCCAGAGCTGCACTCACTATTCTGCTGGTGCAGTCACTGTGTACATACATTACTGATCCTACACTATGGATTGTAGACCGTTTCCTGTAGACTCTGCATTGTCTGCTGGGTGGGGAGGGGGGGGGGGTGGAAACCCTCCAAATTACATCTATTGACAGGATTTCTGTACTTGCTGTAAACACTATTTCTTATTTAGCAAATTTTCACATTTAAAATACCCATGAAAGGTAAATGAATTTCCGCAGTCACCGGGATCCTGCGTCCACCTCTTACGCCATGTACATGAATTAGACGGCAGGTTTCAGCGGTGTGAGCTGAGGAGACGAGGGCTGAACATGGCCGAACCTGATCCAGGCTCAGAAACACAATGATGGGGCCTGGAATGTGCCCAGACAATGGTGGACGCTGCTTGTACAAGTTCAGACACGTCCTTCAGTGGAGAATTAGCCTCAGTCATGTTCAGGCGGCATCCACACCACGCTGGGCAGAGCTGCACCATGACCCGTCCATGTCCACACTTGAATCGACATAGCTTGGGCAAGTCTAAGCAAGGTGCAGACACCGCGGAGGAAGCCTGCGCCCGTCCAGACTAACGTCTTGCTGCATTATAAGAAGCCTTCACAAGAGCAGGCAAAGTTCAGAGCACAAAAACGTGCGAGCGTGTCTAAACAGCGCGCTGGAGGAATGGTGACCTGTCTAGACAGGAGTCAGCCATAGGTACAGTCTGTGTAAGGCTAGGTTCACATTTCCGTTGTTTTGTATCAGTCACATGCGTTGCTTGACGCTTGTGACTGATGCGTTGTACAACGGATGACGATAATTGGAATTCATTGTCACGAAAAAGCGGATTCCGTTGTAAAACGAGTGATCGTCCACAATAGCCGGCCACCGACTTTTGAGAGCAATCAGCTGATCTCCCGGCCGCCGGCTTTTGAGAGCGATCAGCTGATCTCCCGGCCTCCGGCTTTTGAGAGCCATCAGCTGATCTCCTGGTCTCCAGCTTTTGAGAGCGATCAGCTGATCTCCCGGCCTCCGGCTTTTGAGGGCGATCAGCTGATCTCCCGGCCGTCGGCTTTTGAGGGCGATCAGCTGATCTCCCGGCCTCCGGCTTTTGAGAGCGATCAGCTGATCTCCCAGCCTCCGGCTTTTGAGAGCCATCAGCTGATCTCCTGGTCTCCAGCTTTTGAGAGCGATCAGCTGATCTCCCGGCCTCCGGCTTTTGAGGGCGATCAGCTGATCTCCCGGCCGTCGGCTTTTGAGGGCGATCAGCTGATCTCCCGGCCTCCGGCTTTTGAGGGCGATCAGCTGATCTCCCGGCCGTCGGCTTTTGAGGGCGATCAGCTGATCTCCCGGCCTCCGGCTTTTGAGAGCGATCAGCTGATCTCCCAGCCTCCGGCTTTTGAGAGCGATCAGCTGATCTCCCGGCCTCCGGCTTTTGAGAGCCATCAGCTGATCTCCTGGCCTCCAGCTTTTGAGAGCGATCAGCTGATCTCCCGGCCTCCGGCTTTTAAGAGCGATCATATGATCTCCCGGCAGCCGGCTAATGAAAGCTATCAGCTGATCGTTCGGCCGCCGAGAGAGAGCATGCGCAGCAAAATCAAAAGGATTCCGCTGCTCAAAAAACGTTACACTCTGCGTTCCTGCCGCCCAACGGTCAGTCGTTCCACGACCAATCAGTCAGGCGGCGTATGCGACGCAAGGGCATCAGTCACAATCCGCCGCTCATACAAGTCTATGGGAAACAACGGAATCCACCAAACGGATTGCGTTGTTTAGCAGAGCGGCGAATTGTGACTGATCATAAACAACGGAAATGTGAATCTAGTCTAACTAGAAAGATATCAGTAATATCAGCAAAGGTTGGACTACGTCCTTACTGGGAGTCACTGTTGGAGACAGTACAGTCACTACTTTGTACTGGTTCTGAGTTACATCCTGTATTATACTCCAGAGCTGCACTCACTATTCTGCTGGTGCAGTCACTGGTACATACATTACATTTATTGATCCTGTACTGATCCTGAGTTACATCCTGTATTATACTCCAGAGCAGCACTCACTATTCTGCTGGTGCAGTCACTGGTACATACATTACATTACTGACCCTGTACTGATCCTGAGTTACCTCCTGTATTATACTCCAGAGCTGCACTCACTATTCTGCTGGTGCAGTCACTGTGTACATACATTACATTACTGACCCTGTACTGATCCTGAGTTACCTCCTGTATTATACTCCAGAGCTGCACTCACTATTCTGCTGGGGCAGTCACTGTGTACATAATTACATTAATGATCCTGTACTGATCCTGAGTTACCTCCTGTATTATACTCCAGAGCTGCACTCACTATTCTGCTGGTGGAGTCACTGTGTACATACATTACATTACTGAACCTGTACTGATCCTGAGTTACATCCTGTATTATGCTCCAGAGCTGCACTCACTATTCTGCTGGTGCAGTCACTGGTACATACATTACATTACTGACCCTGTACTGATCCTGAGTTACCTCCTGTATTATACTCCAGAGCTGCACTCACTATTCTGCTGGGGCAGTCACTGTGCACATAATTACATTACTGATCCTGTACTGATCCTGAGTTACCTCCTGTATTATACTCCAGAGCTGCACTCACTATTCTGCTGGTGCAGTCACTGTGCACATAATTACATTACTGATCCTGAGTTACATCCTGTATTATACTCCAGAGTTGCACTCACTATTCTGCTGGTGCAGTCACTGTGTACATACATTACATTACTGATCCTGTACTGATCCTGAGTTACATCCTGTATTATACTCCAGAGCTGCACTCACTATTCTGCTGGTGCAGTCACTATGTACATACATTACATTACTGATCCTGTACTGATCCTGAGTTACATCCTGTATTATACTCCAGAGCTGCACTCACTATTCTGCTGGTGCAGTCACTGTGTACATACATTACATTACTGATCCTGTACTGATCCTGAGTTACATCCTGTATTATACTCCAGAGCTGCACTCACTATTCTGCTGGTGCAGTCACTATGTACATACATTACATTACTGATCTTGTACTGATCCTGAGTTACATCCTGTATTATACTCCAGAGCTGCACTCACTATTCTGCTGGTGCAGTCACTGTGTACATACATTACATTACTGATCCTGCACTGATCCTGAGTTACATCCTGTATTATACTCCAGAGCTGCACTCACTATTCTGCTGGTGCAGTCACTGTGTACATACATTACTTATCCTGTACTGATCCTGAGTTACATCCTGTATTATACTCCAGAGCTGCACTCACTATTCTGCTGGTGGAGTCACTGTGTACATACATTACATTACTGATCCTGTACTGATCCTGAGTTACATCCTGTATTATACTCCAGAGCTGCACTCACTATTCTGCTGGTGGAGTCACTGTGTACATACATTACATTACTGATCCTGTACTGATCCTGAGTTACATCCTGTATTATACTCCAGAGCTGCACTCACTATTCTGCTGGTGCAGTCACTGTGTACATACATTACATTACTGATCCTGTACTGATCCTGAGTTACATCATGTATTATACCCCAGATGCCTGGATGCGTCATTTTTTAAATGATGTGGGGTCACTCATATTTTTGATAACCAGTGCAGGTAAAGCAGACAGCTGTGGACTTGTTTTAAATGCTGGGAGGAGCTGTTGTTATTAGGCCCTTACCAGCCTAAAAATATCAGCCTACAGCTGCCCCTGATGTGGCGCGTCCATTCGATGCACCAGTTCTGGCACTTTGCCTGGCTCTTCCCCATTGCTTTTGAGCGGCAGCAATTATCAGGGTAATATTTGTGGAGTTGATGTCACCTATGAATTGACAGCTGGCATCAAGCACAGGGGTTAATCATGGAGAGGCGTCTGTCAGAGACCCCCATTACTAACCCGGTAAGTGTAAAGCAAAAACTCAGTGCATGGCCAAACAAATCAGTGCACCTTCCCACCTACGTTTTGCATCCATCCCTGCACTTCTTTGCCTCCTGTGAAGCAAAAGATTTCAAAGACGCAGTGAAGATAGATGGGAAAAGAAGTATATATGAAGGTGCACTGAACTGATTTACCATGACACGGTGCACAGAGTGCCTCTGCTTGGTTTGAGTAGTTATTTTGTACTGAGCGTGAGCCATCTACCACGAGCGTGAGCGGAGCTTCATCTGCTGCACGTGTCAACTGAGTGTCATCTGTTGCAAGTATCAGAGGAGTGTCATCTGCTGCAAGTATCAGAGGAGTGTCATCTGCTGCAAGTGTCAACGGAGGGTCATTTGCTGCGAGCGTGAGCCGAGCGTCATCTGCCCTACCCGTGAGCTGAGCGTCGTCTGCCGCGAGTGTGAGCCGAGCGTCGTCTGCCGCGAGCGTGGGCCGTGCGTCGTCTGCCGCGAGCGTGGGCCGTGCGTCGTCTGCCGCGAGCGTGAGCCGAGCGTCGTCTGCCGCGAGCTTGAGCCGTGCGTCGTCTGCCGCGAGCGTGAGCCGTGCGTCGTCTGCCGCGAGCGTGAGCCGAGCGTCGTCTGCCGCAAGCGTGAGCCGAGCGTTGTCTGCCGCGAGCGTTACCCGAGCGTCATCTGTTGAGTATCAACGGAGTGTCATCTGCTGCAAGTTCAACGGAGTGTCATCTGCTGCAAGTTCAACGGAGTGTCATCTGCTGCAAGTTCAATGGAGTGTCATCTGCTGCAAGTTCAATGGAGTGTCATCTGCTGCAAGTTCAATGGAGTGTCATCTGCTGCAAGTTCAATGGAGTGTCATCTGCTGCAAGTTCAATGGAGTGTTATCTGCTGCAAGTTCAATGGAGTGTCATCTGCTGCGAGTGTCAACGGAGTGTCATTTGCTGCGAGCATCAGCCATGCGTCGTCTTCTGCGAGCGTGAGCCATGCGTCGTCTTTTACAAGCGTGAGCCGAGCCTTGTCTGCTGCGACCGTGAGCCGTGCGTCGTCTGCTGCGAGCGTGAGCCGTGCGTCGTCTGCTGCGAGCGTGAGCCGTGCGTCGTCTTCTGCGGGCGTGATCCGAGCCTTGTCTGCTGCGACCGTGAGCCGTGCGTCGTCTGCTGCGAGCATGAGCCGTGCGTCGTCTGCTGTGAGCCGTGCGTCGTCTGCTGCGAGCACGAGCCGTGTGTCGTCTGCGGCGAGCGCGAGCCGTGCGTCGTCTGCTGCGAGCGCGAGCTGTGCGTCGTCTGCGGCGAGCGCGAGCCGACTAAGGACTGTAATACTAGAAATGTAATCAGTAATTCTATAACTAAGGGTATTAATGCCAGAAATGTATCAGTAATGCTATGGCTAAGGACAGTAATGCTTGAAACGCGCTATGACTAAGGCTTTGTGCGCACTCAAGAAAATTCTGCAGGCATTGAAAGATTACCTCACCCACGGTAAAAAAAACACGGCAAACCGCACCAGAAAACCGCATGCGGTTTGCTGCGGTTTTACCGCGGTATTGTTTGCGGTATTGCCGCGTGCGGGTTGGTACATGTGCTTTATTGCGTTCAATGCAATAAAGCACATTGAAGAAGAAAAAAAAGTAATTTCATTCTGAGATAGATAAATAAATAGACAGAAGAATAGATAGATAGATAGACAGAGTCCCTGTGAGCACACGCTGCATTTCTCACGGTCGGCAGTGTGTTCACATTACCAACCGTGGGAAATTCCTCTGCTGTCTCGTTGCAAGGCTGCATTCAGCGCTGTGTCAGTCACGGCTGGATGCAAGCAGTGCAGGACGTGGATTACGCCGGAGCGGTGTGTTTTGGGAGGGGTTAATAAAATGGTGAACCAGGAGCTTTTTTGTGTTTTATTTAAAATAAAGGATTTTTCGGTGTGTGTGTGTTTTTTCACTTACGGGTTGATCATGTCAGCTGTCTCATAGACGCTGCCATGATCAAGCCTGGACTTAGTGGCGGCGATCCGCCGCCATTAACTCCTTACATTACCTTGATTGCCACCGCATCACGGCAACAAGAAGAGCTGGGGACACTCCGGGGCATAATCGCATAATGCATGTGACAGTCCCGGGGCAGCTGCGGCTGATATTCTCGGCTGCGGGACGGGGGAGTGAGGCGGGGGACATTAACCCTGCCCCTCGCCCTCCCCAGCCTGAGCATACCGGGCCGCCGCTGTGTGCTTACCTCGGCTGGAAGGTAAAAATACAGCGGAGCCCACGTGTTTTGTTTTCTATATGTCCGTTTGCTTTCTATGTGTGTTCTATGTGTCTGTGTGTGTGTTCTATGTCTGTGATGTCTGTGTGTGAGTGTGAGTGTGAGTGTGATGTGTGTGTTTACTCTCTGCTCCGCTTCCTCTTCCTGCCATAATGACATCACTTCCCTGCAAACCGCAGGCAGCGATGTACATTACCGCAGGTAAACCGCGAAATACCGGAGGGAATAACGCAGGAAAGCGCAATGAACCGCACAGAATTTGCTGCCTGCGTTATTCCCTGCGGGATTTCACAATTACATGGCAGTCAATGGAGTGAAATCCCGCAGCGACGTGCGGAAAAGAAGTGACATGCAATTGTTTTTGCTGCGGGAATCCCGCAGCAAAACATGCAGCTGTCAAATTCCGCCCAGTGCGCACAGCATTTTTTTTCCCATAGGTTTTGCTGGTGATTCACTGCAGAGATGTTATGAACATTTTCTGCAGCGAAACATGCAGCAAAACCGCGAAAAATCCGCGGCAGAAACCGGCAAGTGCGCACAGGGCCTAAAGTCGGTGATGCCAGAAACGCGTCAGTCAGTTTTTTAACCTTTTCCCATGGCTTTTTTCTGTATGTCTCTCTTTAATGGTGTCTATTAAAGACGATTACCTTGTATTTTCCTGGACGGGTGGGCTGGGTATCCCCACACCACCATTTCTTCATCCAGTGCTGCACCAGTTGGATTAGCATCCACCAGGTTTATCACATACCCATATGAGAGTTTGTTTTCTTGTTGTTGTCGTTTTGGATGACCCCATATTCTTTGCCATATAGTGTACCGGAAAACGGGGGAAAAAAAATCCAGGTGGGGCGGAGGAACACATAATTCCGTCAATATTATTTTATCTTTTATTTTTACGACATAATTTGGACATTAAAATTACAGCAATACTAAAGATTTATAGCATTTTTTTTATTTTTTTTTTATAGATTTTCTTAGTTTAAAAAATCCTGAACTTTGTAAAAAAAAAAAAAAAAAAATTAAATTTATTGCATTTTCTAAATTTATTGCATTTTCTTCCTTATTTTCCCATCAATGGAATACATTGGTGGTAAGTACTGGCTGTACAGCACAGCTGGCACCCGACATGTATGAGCCCATTCATACATATAGCCGACATCATCCATACGTGTACAGTGGCTGACAAAAAGGCATCAATTGAAGTTTTTATGATTTATTTCTTTTTTATTTTTTTTTATATAACAGTTTTGTTCTGTTAAAACTCAGTGGGTGTACTTTTTTTTTTTTATATTTTTTGCGAATCCTAATTTTCCATTTTAATTCAACTGGGGTCAATTAAATAGAATGAAAAACTACAGAAATCCGATTTTAACAGGTCCTTTTACTAAATAAGAAAAAAAAAATATGTTTCCAGCACCTTGAATATAGATGAGAAAAAAAATGGCAGCCACATGGGAGACAAACAGTTTGACTATTGTGGGCAAAGCTAAAGTCATGCATCCTGTATCCCCTGTGTACCAAAAGCGTGTTATGTAGGGAAAATGTGCAGCGGGCGAGAAAAGAAGGGATTAAAAAAAGAAATAAGGTTAAAGAAATATTCCCATTTCAGTCATTCATATCCGGATCTCTGGAACAATATGGCGGATTTAAGAAAAAGAAATAGCGGAATACTCAGAGGGGCAGTGGCAATAAAATAAAACTGGCCACTTTTACTTGGTGACTGGTCCTCTTTAAAAGAAATTTGTCAGCAGTTTTGTTACCTCATTTGAGAGCAGCATGATATAGGCAAAGAGGTCCTGAATCCAATGATGTATCACTGATTACTAGATGCAGCTGTGAAAGCAGCATGATGTGGGCAAAGAGGTCCTGAATCCTACGATGTATCACTTAATTACTGGGTGCAGCTTTGAGAGCAGCATGATGTAGGCAAAGCGGTCCTGAATCCTACGATGTATCACTTAGATTACTAGGTGCAGCTGTGAGAGCAGCATGATGTAAGCAAAGAGGTCCTGAATCAAACGATGTATCACTTAATTACTGGGTGCAGCTTTGAGAGCAGCATGATGTAGGCAAAGAGGTCCTGAATCCAACGATGTATCACTTAGATTACTAGGTGCAGCTGTGAGAGCAGCATGATGTAAGCAAAGAGGTCCTGAATCCAATGATGTATCACTTAGATTACTGGGTGCAGCTGTGAGAGCAGGATGATGTAGGCAAAGAGGTCCTGAATCCAACGATGTATCACTTAGATTACTAGGTGCAGCTGTGAGAGCAGCATGATGTAGGCAAAGAGGCCCTGAATCCAACGATGTATCACTTAGATTACTAGGTGCAGCTTTGAGAGCAGCATGATGCAGGCAAAGAGGTCCTGAATCCAATGATGAATCCATTAGTTTACTAGGTGCAGTTTTGAGAGCAGCATGATGTAGGCAAAGAGGTCCTGAATCCAACGATATATCACTTAGATTACTGGGTGCAGCTGTGAGAGCAGCATGATGTAGGCAAAGAAGTCCTGAATCCAACAATGTATCACTTAGATTACAGGGTGCAGCCGTTCTGACACAGAGTTGTTAGATTTAGCCATGCAGCAGAGCTGGGGAAACTAACTACGCCCACACCAGACTCTTTATGTGTAATGTCTATAGACAGTGAGCTGCCTATTACAGGGGGGATATTTGGTGAGACACGCAGTCTCATACCAACTAGTCATAGCAATGATAATCAACTAGTGATGAAACCTTCATTATAACAGCCCACAGTATGATAAGAGACACATCATTGAATTCTGTGTGTTAACCCCTACAGCATGCTGTCCTGAGATTACATAGCAAAAACTTGCTGACTGATTCCCTTTAACCTCTTTACATATGATATATACAGTTAGGTCCAGAAATATTTGGACAGTGACACAAGTTTTGTTATTTTAGCTGTTTACAAAAACATGTTCAGAAATACAATTATATATATAATATGGGCTGAAAGTGCACACTCCCAGCTGCAATATGAGAGTTTTCACATCCAAATCGGAGAAAGGGTTTAGGAATCATAGCTCTGTAATGCATAGCCTCCTCTTTTTAAAGGGACCAAAAGTAATTGGACAAGGGACTCTAAGGGCTGCAATTAACTCTGAAGGCGTCTCCCTCGTTAACCTGTAATCAATGAAGTAGTTAAAAGGTCTGGGGTTGATTACAGGTGTGTGGTTTTGCATTTGGAAGCTGTTGCTGTAACCCAGGGGTGGGGAACCTTTTTACTGCCGGGGGCCATTTGGAATTTCCTACTAACCTTTGGGGGCCGCACAACATTATCAACCTGAAAAATAACCCTGCCATATTTGGTCAAACGATTAATTAACTCACCCCTATTGTGGTGGCCGGAGCTGCTTCTCTTTGGTACGATTGCGATGTTCAGTGATATTGATCATCTTGTTTCTCACAGCTGCTTTTCCAGGTTTGTCTCTGTCTGGAGATGCTGGGGGCATACACATCACAGGAGGGGCCGGGGCGCATAAATTACAGGAGACACTGGGAGTACACATCACAGGAGGGGCTGGGGCATATACATCACAGGAGGTGATGGGGCATATACATCACAGGAGGGGCTGGGGCATATACATCACAGGAGGGGCTGGGGCATATACATCAGTAGGGGGCATGGACAGCCCTGGCGGTGGCACAGGCATTACTGGGGACACGCACTGCACTGGGTGGCAGCACGCACTGCACTGGGTGGCAGCACGGACTGCACTGGGTGGCAGCACGGACTGCACTGGGTGGCAGCACGGACTGCACTGGGTGGCAGCACGAGGGAGACAGACAGGTCTGGGGGAACATAGACATCAACCGGAGAGCACGGACTGGGGAGCATAGAAAGCAGTGGGAGGGTACAGACAGCAGTAGCGAGTTAAAAGCACTGAGGGGTGGCACACAGCACTGGGAAGCATGGACAGCATAAGGGGGGCACAGACAGCACTCACCGTGGCATGGACAGCACTGGTGGCAGCATGGACAGCATTAGGTGGTGCGGACAGCACTGGTGGGGGGGCATAGACATCACCCAGGGGGTACAGACAGCACTAGGGGGGGCACGGACAGCAGTGAGGGGTTACACCGCGCTGAGGGGGTACACAGCACTGTGGTGTACACAGCATTAGGGGGTACACACAGCACTAGGGGGTACACACAGCACCTGGGGGTACACACTGTACTAGGAGGTACACAGCACGAGGGGGTACACACAGCACGAGGGGGTACACACAGCACGAGGGGGTACACACAGCACGAGGGGGTACACACAGCACTAGGGGGTACACAGCACGAGGGGGTACACACAGCATTAAGGGGTACACAGCACAAGGGAGTACACAGCACAAGGGAGTACACACGGCATTAAGGGGTACACACAGCATTAGGGGGTACACACAGCATTAGGGAATACTCACTGTACTAGGGGGTACACACTGCACTAGGGGGTACACACTGCACTAGGGGGTACACACAGCATTGGGGGGTACATACAGCACGAGGGGGTACACACAGCACTAGGGGGTACATACAGCACTGGGGGATACACACTGTACTAGGAGGTACACAGCACGAGGGGGTATACACAGCACGAGGGGGTATACACAGCACGAGGGGGTACACACAGCATTAAGGGGTACACACAGCATTAAGGGGTACACACAGCATTAAGGGGTACACACAGCATTAGGGGGTACTCACTGTACTAGGGGGTACACACTGCACTAGGGGGTACACACTGCACTAGGGGGTACATACAGCATTGGGGGGTACATACAGCACGAGGGGGTACACACAGCATTGGGGGGTACACACAGCATTGGGGGGTACACACAGTACGAGTGGGTACACACCACTGAGCGGGGGGGGGGCAGCGATGGGTTGAGTACTCGCAGTGAGGGGGAGGGAGAATCACACACACACAGCACAGTTTCGGGAGGCTGGTAAACCTGCTGCAGCTCTTCTGTGTGACTTTATCGCAGCGTGCTGCTTACCCGCCCACCAGAGCACACAGGCCGGGGATAAGCCTAGAATGTATGGGCTGCAGTCAGGTCCTGGAAGTCAGGATCTGGAGAGAGCCCATACATTCTAGCATCTACCCACAGGGCATCAGGCAGTGGGATTTAAAGGGCCGGCAGCCGGGAAAAGTGCGGCTGCCACCAAAGCACAATGGTCCCCGGGAATGTGCCCGGGGGCCGCATAAAATGTCGTCACGGGCCGTATACGGCCCGCGGGCCGGAGGTTCCCCACCCCTGCTGTAACCAGACAACATGCGGTCTAAGGAACTCTCAATTGAGGTGAAGCAGAACATCCTGAGGCTGAAAAAAATAAAAAATCCATCAGAGAGATAGCAGACATGCTTGGAGTTGCAAAATCAACAGTCGGGTACATTCTGAGAAAAAAGGAATTGACTGGTGAGCTTGGGAACTCAAAAAGGCCTGGGCGTCCACGGATGACAACAGTGGTGGATGATCGCCGCATACTTTCTTTGGTGAAGAAGAACCCATTCACAACATCAACTGAAGTCCAGAACACTCTCAGTGAAGTAGGTGTATCTGTCTCTAAGTCAACAGTAAAGAGAAGACTCCATGAAAGTAAATACAAAGGGTTCACATCTAGATGCAAACCATTCATCAATTCCAAAAATAGACAGGCCAGAGTTAAATTTTCTGAAAAACACCTCATGAAGCCAGCTCAGTTCTGGAAAAGTATTCTATGGACAGATGAGACCAAGATCAACCTGTACCAGAATGATGGGAAGAAAAAAGTTTGGAGAAGAAAGGGAACGGCACATGATCCAAGGCACACCACATCCTCTGTAAAACATGGTGGAGGCAACGTGATGGCATGGGCATGCATGGCTTTCAATGGCACTGGGTCACTTGTGTTTATTGATGACATAACAGCAGACAAGAGTAGCCGGATGAATTCTGAAGTGTACCGGGATATACTTTCAGCCCAGATTCAGCCAAATGCCGCAAAGTTGATCGGACGGCGCTTCATAGTACAGATGGACAATGACCCCAAGCATACAGCCAAAGCTACCCAGGAGTTCATGAGTGCAAAAAAGTGGAACATTCTGCAATGGCCAAGTCAATCACCAGATCTTAACCCAATTGAGCATGCATTTCACTTGCTCAAATCCAGACTTAAGACGGAAAGACCCACAAATAAGCAAGACCTGAAGGCTGCGGCTGTAAAGGCCTGGCAAAGCATTAAGAAGGAGGAAACCCAGCGTTTGGTGATGTCCATGGGTTCCAGACTTAAGGCAGTGATTGCCTCCAAAGGATTCGCAACAAAATATTGAAAATAAAAATATTTTGTTTGGGTTTGGTTTATTTGTCCAATTACTTTTGACCTCCTAAAATGTGGAGTGTTTGTAAAGAAATGTGCACAATTCCTACAATTTCTATCAGATGTTTTTGTTCAAACCTTCAAATTAAACGTTACAATCTGCACTTGAATTCTGTTGTAGAGGTTTCATTTCAAATCCAATGGGGTGGCATGCAGAGCCCAACTCGCGAAATTGTGTCACTGTCCAAATATTTCTGGACCTAACTGTATTTATGTGCATGCCGAACATGCATCTTTCCCTGCATATGATGGCTGCCATCATGTGCCTCTAACAGTAGTCAGTGTTAACCTGTTAAATACCGCTTTCAACCTCTGACAGTGGGATTCAACAACCACTGCCAGGGGGCTGCACACCAATCCCTTCTCCCATCGGCACACATGTGATGTCATTGCGAGGCTTCGATGGGTTGTTATGATCGCCGATGTGCTTTGTGTCTGTCATTATGATCCTCCTGTGACCGACATTCATAGGAGATGGTGATTTCTGCTGTACAGAGCGGTGCTGGTGCCCTGCTATGTACTGCACAAGCAATCTGCCGAACATAGCTTAAACCCCCCTAAGGAGACTAGCAGTTCAAGACTGGTGAAAAAAAAGTTTAAAAAAAAAAAAAAAATTGAATATGAAAAATATATAAAAAAAAATATCACAGTTTCAAATCACACCCATTTAAATATTATAAAAACAAAATACAAATATTTGGTATCACCGTGTTCAAAAATGTCCGATGTATCAAGAAATGAATTATTCCGATCGGTAAACTGCATAACTAGAAAAAAAACAAGCACACCATAATTACGTGGGGGTTGTTTTTTTTTTGGGCCTCTGCAACATTGCAATAAAATACAATTAGAGACGATGAAAACTTTGTTTCTTCCCTAAAAATGGTATCAATAAAAATATCACCTCAGGACACAAAAAATAAGCCACCACTGAGCCCTAGACCCCAAAAAATGAAAATATTACGGTTCTCGGAAAATTGCAACAAAAGCAAAAATTTTTGGACAAATTTCAGAATTTCTTTCATTGTTAAATGAAAAAAAAAACAAACAAAACATCCATGTTTGGTATCTACGCACTCGTACTGAGCTGGGGAATCGTAACACCAGGTCAGTTGTACCATATAGTGAACACTGTAAATGGAAAAACCCAAAAAACAATTGTGGATTTGTTTGTTTTTTTTTGCAATTTCACCGCACTTGGGATTTTTTCCCGTTTTCCAGTACAATAAGGGGCAGAATGAATGGTGTCATTCAAAAATACAACCCGTTCTGCAAAAAAAAAAAAAAAACAAACAAGGCAGCCTCTGATATGGCAATATTGGCAGAAAAAAAAAGTAATAGTAATGGTCTTGGATGAAGGGGGAGGAAAAAATGAAAATGGAAAATGGCCCTGCTATACTCTGCAGTGACTGCCTGATACTTACTCTACATTTTTGTTTTTTTCCACTAGAATGTGCAGCTCTCTCTTCTCACCGAGCGAGGGATGGGGGAGGCCGTGCAAGAGTTTGTGGATAAAGAAGAAAAAGATGCCATAGAGGAACTGGTGAAGTTCCAGCTGGAGAAAACGCAACGGTTCTTAAAGGAGCGGAACATTGATGCCGAGGAGGAGAAGATTGATGAGGAGGTGAGGGGAGACATTCACTGTTAGGCCGGAGTCACACTTGCGAGTGCCTCGCATCCCATCACCTGGCATGACCTGACACTCTCCGGACAGGAGTGTCTCAGCTGCATAGACATACATGCAACCAACCTGCTCCTGTCAGGAGAGTGTGTGGCCGTGCCGGGTGATGTGATGTGAGACGCGCGCGAGTCTCGCATCCCATCACCTGGCATGGCCTGACACTCTCCGGACAGGAGTGTCTCAGCTGCATAGACATACATGCAGCCAACCTGCTCCTGTCAGGAGAGTGTGTGGCCGTGCCGGGTGATGTGATGTGAGACGCGCGCGAGTCTCGCATCCCATCACCTGGCATGGCCTGACACTCTCCGGACAGGAGTGTCTCAGCTGCATAGACATACATGCAGCCAACCTGCTCCTGTCAGGAGAGTGTGTGGCCGTGCCGGGTGATGTGATGTGAGACGCGCGCGAGTCTCGCATCCCATCACCTGGCATGGCCTGACACTCTCCGGACAGGAGTGTCTCAGCTGCATAGAGATACATGCAGCCAACCTGCTCCTGTCAGGAGAGTGTGTGGCCGTACCGGGTGATGTGATGTGAGACGCGCGCGAGTCTCGCATCCCATCACCTGGCATGGCCTGACACTCTCCGGACAGGAGTGTCTCAGCTGCATAGAGATACATGCAGCCAACCTGCTCCTGTCAGGAGAGTGTGTGGCTGTGCCGGGTGATTGTGATGTGAGACCCGCGCGAGGCAGTCGCAAGTGTGACTCTGGCCTTAGTGATGATTGCCTATTTGTACTGGTTCTCAGAGAGAACGGATTCTCCTCGCACAGAAGCAAATGTTAGAGACTGGGAAAAAATTTTCAAAATCGTTCCCTGCCATAAAAAACGAAGCTGTCTGTATTATGACCTAGCGGTGGCTTCTCTGTTTACAAAAGATTAATGACAAGATTCTTCCTTTTATCCTATTTTGTCTTGTATAACAAAACTGAGTGTCATAATCAATCCGCTATTCCACCTCATGTAGTTTGTCTTGTCTAGCTGTAAGACGACTGGCTGCACAAGGAACCTTTTCTGTCATGGGTGACTGACAGTTCTGTGGTGTCTGGCTATAGATGGTCGCAGCATTTGGCTGCGCAAACTGCTCTCTGACTTTCTATTATTCCTACTTGGTATATGGTATCTTCTATATCTGCTTTGCTTGAGGTTCATCCCTTTCCCTTTAGGACCTTGCGGAGTTCCCAACCCTTTCAACTGTTTTCATCAGCACTTTTCTTTGTGTCCTTAAATACCCTCACTTCTTTCTGGTCTGTGCTGGTGATAGCTCTAACTCCCTACAGATCCTGAGTGCAAGCAGTTGGCTTGCAATCATCTGGAGTAACTTCATTGCATGTTGCAGTCCCTCTCCCTGAATCTTCTTGGAGATAAGTTGTTTGTTATTTTCCATTGTTTGTTATCCCTGTGTGTCCTTTAGTTCCTAGTGGGGTTGACAAAGAGTTCATCCCTTCCGCTCCCTACCTAGGGCCCAGATCAGGGTCAGCCTTGGGCCAGGTATCCTGCTCGGTGCATAGTTGTGGAACCTATCTAGGGCGGTGATGGAAGCCAGGAGTCAGTGGTAGGCTTGGTCAGGGGTCACCATCTTTACGTTCCCTAGACACCAGGTCTCCCTTCCGTTTTGCCATTCGCTGGGCACTTCTCCGTACCTAGCATGACACTCCCCTCTCCTCTTCCTGCAGTAGGACACTAAATCTCCCTAAGTCGCACCCCTAATTTAGCAGCTTACAATGGACCTAGTCAGCAGTTAGTACTCCTGCCCACAGGGAGTACCACAATATGGTGCATTTATAGGACAAAAATAACTACGGTACTCTATTTCTTACAGTATCCAATGCGATTCCTCATCATGGGACATTTTGATGATGTGAAGTATTTGATACCTTTTTTTGTGGTATTTTATAACATTTGTGTTGTTTAATTCTACGTTTTTCTATTTTGGTTACAAATTTCCAAAACATTTTCTTTTTAATTTTGCGTCCCAAAAATTGTAAAAAAAAAAAAAAAAAAAAAATAAATAAAAAAATAAAATTGAACCTCATATTTGTGTTTCTTTTTTTTATTCTGCTATAAAAGGTTCGAAAATTTCGGGAGACCAGAAGAGAGAACACAAATGAGGAAGATGAAGAGGTTCGAGAGGTGAGCGCTATTCTCTTATATGGACCAAGATTGAGCAGATTATTTTTTTGTTTGTTTTTTGTGACGGCTTTTTATAGCTTAGGAAGATATTCCAACCAGAAGTGTATATTTCTTTCATTTTTTGGGATAGATGATAAATTCTCGGTCGGTCAGCGGTCCAAGCACAGCAGCATATTTACCTTAAAGGGAACTAAACATGAGGATTTTTGTATAGAAGGTGAAGCCTGTGCTATACTGGCACTATCAGGCAGATTATCTACATACCATTATTGGTCAGCTCGGATGTTTAGCCATTCAAATCCAAGAAAGTGAAGTTTAAAAATTCGGCAGCTTTTTGGCTGACCATTGCACTAAGCAGATAATATCCGGGCGGGTTATGCACATGGATTCCCGCGCCACCTGTTCCTCCCTCTCTCTCTGGCTCTATGCTAATTTTTCTTTTCAGTAACATTGCATCGGAGTTGGCGCCTGCGCATAGCACTTATCTCTGGCACCATCTTCCTGAAGCCGGCCTTACCCCCTGCTGTTCTAATCTTCCTATTGAGAGGGTGGCGCATGCTCCCTCGTATCCTTTTCTCTCTTGTGACCGTGGGAGCACTCGCGGTCACAACAGCAGAGGAGAACAGCTGATCGGAGGAAACTGTGCAGCCCCAAGACACCGTGCCAGTGCCAGGCCGGGTCAAACTTGGCCTGACATTAAGAATCTTGGGCTTTATATCAGCTGGTAAAACAAAGCTGGTATTAACTGCTTATTTACCAGCGTGCCACCCGCCAACAGGGCCGCTGGAGGAGTTGGATACAGCGCCAGAAGATGGCGCTTCTAAGAAAGCACCAATTTCTGGGACTGCTGCGGACTGCAATTCGCAGTGGGGGGGCCAGAAAGCTTGGGCCACCCTGCGCTGCAGATTCCAGTCCCCAGCTGCCTAGTTGTACCTGGCTGGATACAAAAATTGAGCGAAGCCCACTTATTTTTTTTTTTTATTTTTTTAATTATTTCAGGAAATTCATGAAATATTTAAAAAAAAGGGCTTCCCTATATTTTTGGCTCCCAGACAGATACTAATAGGCAGCTGGGGGTTGGGGGCAAGCCCGTACCTGCCTGCTGTACCTGGCTAGCATACAAAAAAATGACGAAACCCATGTCATTATTTTATTTTATTTTTTTAGTTTTTGGGCAAAAAATGTGAATTTTTTTTTTAAAAAAAAGGGCTTCCCTGCTTTTTCCATTGGCAGTGAAGGTAATACCAAGCAGTGAGGATGTGAGGGCACATGCGCCGCCCTCTCAATCGGAAGATTCGAACAGCAGGGGTGAAGGCCGGCTTCAGGAATATGGCGCTGTAGACAAGCGCTATGCGCAGGCGCCAACTCCGACGCCATATTACCAAAAATAAAAATTATTATAGTGAGAGAAGGAGGAATAGGCAGCGGGGGGGAAGAGGGGGGGATCCATGTGCATACCTCGCTCGGATATTATCTGCTTAGTGCAACTGTCAATCAAAAAGCTGCTGAATTGCTTGGCTAAACACCCGAGCTGAACACTAATGGTATGTAGATAATCTGCCTGATAGTGCCACTATAGCACTGGCTATACTTTTTATATGAAAATCCTGATGTTTGGTTCCCTTTAAGAAAAAAGTATTGAGCATGTTGGGATACGTTATGCCCAATCCATCTTTTTCACTTCACATTAGATGGTCAACGAAAATTGCATGTTGTTTTTTTTAACCTTTTGTGACACCTTTAGTTTTTCCTACTTTGGATTACTGTACAGACCTCAATATAAAGATTGCATATCTTGTTTTTTTTAATCATTAAAAGGCAATGTCAGCAGATTTTTGCTACCTCAATTGAGAGCAGCAAGTTGTAGGGGCAGACACCCTGATTCCAAGAATGTTTCACTTTCTGAGCTACTTGCTGTAGTTTTGATATAATCACTATTTTATCTGCTGCAGAAGTATCATTTCTCTGAACGCTGAGCTCTTTATAACCCCGCCCACATATCTGATTGGCAGATTTCTGTGCACACTGTGCAGAAAGCTGCCAATCATATTTGGAGGTGGGGTTATACTGAGCTTATGAATATGCTTGACTACCTGGCAGCTGATTTACTAGTCCTCTAATGATCGTCTCCTGCTGATAAATCAGTGATTATTTTTTTTTTTTAAACCACTGCAAGCAGTACAGTAAGGGGATTCAGGGTCTCTGTCTCTATATAATGCAGCTGTCAGATTAGGTGGTAAAAACTTGGTGACAGATTCCCTTTAAATCAAGCTGTGTGCTGACATTGAGCCAGCAGAGAGTGCTTGGAGATTACAGATCTGAAGAGAGCAGAATTATGAATGTAGCTCTGCAGTATTATACTGTTCTGGACCAGTACGGAATGCAGTATACCGGGTGAAGAATGTGCTGTAATGTGGCATCTTCTTTGTGTTTGCAGGCAATAAACCGGGCGAGGGCTCACAGATCTCAGGTAGAGGACATGGATATGAGCGATGATGACACGGGAAGGAGACCGGCTTTTAACGATTCAGATGAAGACAGTGTTCCAGCCCCAACTCGAGGAAGAGGCAGGGGCCGCGCCCGAAGGGGGAGAGGCCAGAGCACGACCACCAGAGGGGCTTCAAGACGAGGGAGAGGTACTGTCAGGAATCTTACACAAAGCATCTCACTGATGGGATCACAAGCACTCCGCTAGAAACTGTTGGGAGTAGGCAGTCATTTCTCTGCAGCGCCACCACAGGGAAAAATGAGGAATTACATCTGGCTCATTCACATCAGTATTAGGCACTAATAATGCACAACTAGACGACGTCACTGGTCCGGTCTGCTCTGGGTATTACCCATATAGACCATGTCACAGATCTTCAGCTTTGAGATGAATCGTTCAGCACTGTTATATGGGACATACACTATAGCAGCCAATATCTTCACATCATATCATAGAGGATTGTAGGAAGAGCGAGTGTCATATAAAACACCCTAGAGAGGAACCATATGCACAAACTAAAACGTGAACAGCGTGTCATCTGCTGTTTGTTTAACATAGTCCCTCCACAGTATGAGTCTGCAGTTGTTGTACACTCAACACCACCAGCTATGGCTTAGTCCATTACACCCAGCCTCTGGATCAGCCACAAAATGTTTTTTTTTTCAGTTTTACAAAAATATACATTCTGGCTTGTGTAAGTTCTTCAATCGGCACCTTCAGAGTAATCAATCATGTCTGTCTCCTTTTTTTTTCTTCAGAACCTTAAAGAGGTTATCCACTACTGTTAAATGGATGGATTAGGCTGCTTTCACTCATCTGGTTTTTGGCATCAGGCACGATCCAGCGAAAAAAACTGATGCGACGGATCCGGCGAAAAAACGGATCCGTTGCATCAGTTTTTTCCATCAGTTCCCTCAGTTTTTTGACGGATCCATTGTGATACTGAGCATGCTCAGTTCAAAAAATGTCGTTGGATTCCGTTATATGTGGGATGATGACGGATCCGGCGCCCATAGGGTTTCATTGAAACTCACGGCGCCATACGTTTTTTTGCCGGAGACAAAAAACACTGCAAGCAGCGTTCCATTCGGCCACCAGATCAGCTATTTTTGCCGGCAAAAGCTGGATGCAGCGCAAAGCCATGCAGCACAATCCAGCAGTAATACAAGTCTATGGGGGAAAGAACGGATCCGGCGGCAATAAACACCGGAACCGTTCTTTCCAGTTTTTACCGGATTGTGCCGCACGGCGAAAAACAGATGTGAGAAAGCAGCCTAAGGCTGCTTTCACACATCAGTTTTTTGGCATCAGGCACGATCCGGCGAAGAAACTGATGCGACGGATCCGGCGAAAAAACTGATCAGTTGCATCAGTTTTTTCTAGCAGTTCCGTCAGTTTTTTGACGGATCCGTTGTGATACTGAGCATGCTCAGTTCAAAAAACCGGATCCGGCGACCGGTTCTGTTTTTTTGCCGCATTACACCGGATCCGACGTCCATAGGCTTCAATTATAGAACGCGCCGTACGGTGCCGGATCCGGCGCGATACGGTTTTTCGCCGGAGACAAAAAACGTTCCCCTCAGTGTTCCATCCGCCCGCCGGATAAGCAAATTTTGGAAAGCCAGATGGAACGCAAGGCCATCCGGCACAATCCGGCGCTAATAGAAATCTATGGGGGAAAAAACGGATCCGGTGGCAACAGACGCCGGATCCGTTTTTTCATGTTTTTGCCGGATTCTGCCTGATGGCAAAAAACTGATGTGTGAAAGCAGCCTTATTCTTATGATATGTTATCAATGTCTGATCTGCCGGGGTGCGATACCCTACCGATCAGATGTTCTCCGTGGTGCCGCAAGCAACCTGAAGTGTTAACTTCCAAAGCTGCCTCGTCATCTGACAGCAGTCGTGGTCGGGTAATGCACATCCACCTCCCATTCAGATCAATAGGAGGCGGATGTGCAGTACCTAGCCGCAGCCGCTATCACAATGCATAACAAGGAAGCCGCGGAGACACCATCACATGTTTCTCAACACTGGCAGGTAACTAGCCAGGTCTTTCACCGGGAAGGGAACACCACAGGAAGGGCAGTCTCTAGGTCTCCAGTCAAGGAAACCGCCTATACCAAAACATGGTATCCATCCTCAGACAGCTGTTTTGGGGTATTTGCCCCTCATCAGTGTGGAGTAGGAATGTTGATCTCCCTAAGGTCAACCATCCTTAGCTATCAGAAAGCATGGCAGCTCTGGAACTGAGCATTTCTGGCTGCCTGCTGCCACCACTGGCACCAAAATCAGCTGACCGCTATGGGTGCCGTTGTCTGATCCAGGCCGATCAGACATTGATGACCTATCCTAAGGATGCGCCATCAATGTTAAGGTAGTGGACAACCTCTTTATCACTTTTTGTTTCAACAGAATTGTCTCCTCTAGATGCATCTTTCTATATATAGTAGAGGTCTCAAACACGCAGGCCGCATGTGGTTCCTGAGGATGCTTGTTGCAGCCTGTAGACCCGTGTTGATCGCGGTGCAGTGGGCCGGTGCCGGCAGGGCTTTACTACGGTTGATGCATCATACTGTGGGGAGGTTTTTCGGCAGCAAAAGACAGAGAAAAGGGTCAGAATTTAAGGAAAGGATGGATTTTGCGAAAATGTTAGAAAGTTGTATATAAGAGCCCACTGGTGGTGGCCGCAGCTTATAGGCCCCAAATCTGGTGACAGGTTCCCTTAAATGCAATTGCAAATCTGTGGTCGGAGTTGAAGATCGCTGTTCACCGGAGGAAGCCATCTAACCTGAAGGAGCCGGAGCAGTTGCTCCTTCAGGAATGGGCAAGATGTGGAAATCTTGTCTTAGGCTGCTTTCACACCTCCGGTTTTTGCTATGCGGCACAATCCGGCATTTTGCAGGAAAAACGCAACCGTTTTTTTTTTTGCTGCCGGTTGCGTTTTTCCTGCATAGACTTTAATTAGTGCCGCATGGCCTTACGTTCGGTCCGGTTTTTGCCGCATGTGGCAGATTTAGTCGATGCGGCGGCCGGATGGAACGTTGCCTGGCACGTTTTTTTGTGCGGCAAAAAAAAACCGCATCGCGCCGCATCCGGCCGATGCGGCGATTTTCTCAATGCATCCCTATGGATGCCGGATAGGGTGCAATGCGGCAAAAAACGCATCCGGCCGCCGCATGCGGTTTTTGCCACTGCGCATGCTCAGTAGCATGCCACAAGCGGCAAAAACCGGACGGGCCGCATGTAAAAAACTTATGCAAAGGATGCGGTGTTTTCGCCGCATCTGTTGCATAGGTTTCACAGCACGATTGAGCCGCACGGCTCAAACCGGATGTGTGAAAGCAGCCTTATACAAAGCAACGTGCAGCTGTAATTGCTGCAAAAGGAGGCTCTACAAAGTACTGACTTTAGGGGGGGTGAATAGTTATGCAAACTGAAGTTTTTAGTTATTTTGTCCTATTTGTTGTTCACGTCACAATAAAGTGAGAAAAAAAAGTAGTTTTTTTTACATGACCTAATGAAAACCCTTAAAAAAAATATAAAAGTGAAATTCCAGGTTGTGAGATAGCAAAACATGAAAAATGCCAAGGGGATGAATATTTTCACAAGGCACTGTATAATGCCTCTTGCCTGATGATTACTCTGCGGTCTCTCTGCAGTGATGACCTTCCACGAGTCATCTCTTGATGGTGAACATTTTTACTTTCTTAGCAGAAAATTGTCATTATTTTGTCATGGAGGATTATAGCGAGAGCAAGAGAGGAGACTCTGGAGAGGAGCTATTACAGTTAAGGGCAGCACGGTGGCTCAGTGGTTAGCACTGCAGTCTTGTGGTGGCTCAGTGGTTAGCACTTCAGTCTTGTGGTGGCTCAGTGGTTAGCACTGCAGTCTTGCAGTGCTGGGGTCCTGGGTTCAATTCCCACCAAGGACAACATCTGCAAGGAGTTTGTATATTCTCCCTGTGTTTTGAGTCTTCTTTCTTTAGTGTTGTAGGGGTTAAGGACTGTTTCCTATCTAGCTGTTCTTTTTAGCCTTAATCTCAGGTGTCGCTTTTTGGTGATCACTTCCCTATGCTATAAAAAGTCACTTGACACTAGTTATAGATTGTCATTAATTTCTGACCACTTTGGAAGGAGCCTGTCTCTGGAGGAGGCTGAGTCGTGACAATAGCAGCTGTAATGTTTAGCTGCATTGGAGGAGCTTAAAGTGTTTTCCTTTTTGTCTCCCTTCCCTTTTGTATTATTGCAGTGGTGAGACTAGTGTTCTCTCTGGCCCTTCTCACTAGCCAAGGTGGGCCTAGGTCCATGACAGCGACTGGGAGAATGGCCCGTACAGAGACTTTAGGGAACAAAAAGTACAGACTCCGATGAGTTGTAGGAGGTGTCCCCTCTCCCTAATGCCCGGGCTATCCTTCTATACTGTTCCCGTTGTTACCCTTGTGTTGCACTGCACGCTTATCGTCTGTGCGCTCTGGCGTAACAATAAGGCTTTGTGTCACAGATATCAAGGTACGTTTTATTGAACTTCATAAGACCTACATGGTCATACAGATGGCTTAGGAGCATTGATCCTACCAACAGACTCCAATTAAGAAGAAAGCACAGATAGTCTACTGTGTTCACGGTTTCTCTTCTACTTTTAGTTTTAATTTATCATTTTGGGGATTCAGCATTCCAAAAATGTAAAAATAAGACACACAGGGTGGTCTAAAAGTAGGTGGACAGTATGTGTAATAGGGTTGTCAAACATGGTGTAAAGTGAAACTGACTCAGTTGCCCTTAGCAGCCAATCAGATTCCACCTTTCATTTTCCAAAGAGTCTGTGAAGAATGAAAGGTGGAATCTGATTGGTTGCTAAGGGCAACTGAGTCAGTTTCACTTTACACCATGTTTGATAACCCTGTTACACATACTGCCCACCTACTTTTGGACCACCCTGTATTATAACTTTATAATACCTTTTTATATGATCTCTGTGTCACTTGTGGGCCACGCTTGATAGACAGTCCTGTGGTGACCAGCCGATGAAGGTCGCAGCATTTGGCTACACAAGCTGCTCCCTGACTTTCCCTTTTGAGGTTAAGCCCTTTCTCTTTAGGATCCTGCGAATTTCCTCACCTTTCAGCTGTTAATCATCAGCTCTTCTCTTTGTGTCTTTAAATACTCTCATTCCCCTTGCTCTGTTCTTGTGATAGGCCTAATACCCGTAACAAGTCCTCAGTGCAAGCAGCCAGCTTGTATTCATCTGGAGAAACGTTGTTGTTGCAGTTCCTTTTTCTTGAGTCATCTGGAGATGTTATTTGTTTACTTTCCCCCGTGTGTTCTTTACTGTTTAGTGGGGTTGACTAAACGCTCATCGTATCCGTTCCCTACCTAGGGCCAGATCAGGGTCAGGTATCCTGCTCGGCGCATAGGAACCTATCTAAGGTGGTGAGGAACCCCAGGGACCAGCAGTAGCTTTGGTCAGGGGTCACCATTTCCCCTTTCCCTAGACACAGGGTTTCCCTTCTCTTTCGCCATTCGCTTGGTACTTCACCGTACCTAGCGTGACACCTCCACACACTCTCCCACAGATATAGAGACAATTGCCTTGATAAAGTGACGAATGTCACCTTCAGAGCTGCGCTCTATTGCAAATTTTAATGGTCGCTGTAAAAGCTCCGCAAATAGGCACCATGGGGTTAATCAGTGATCAGGGGCGGCACGGTGGCTCAGTGGTTAGCACTGCAGCCTTGCAGCGCTGGGGTCCTGGGTTCAAATCCCACCAAGGACACCATCTGCAAGGAGTTTGTATGTTCTCCCCGTGTTTTCGTGGGTTTCCTCCGGGTTCTCCGGTTTCCTCCCACACTCCAAAGACATACAGATAGGGACTCTAGATTGTGAGCCCCAATGGGGACAGTGTTGCAAATGTATGTAAAGCGCTGTGGAATTAATAGCGCTATATAAATGAATAAAATTATTATTATTATTATTATTTCCTCCCCACCCCCCCTAGATCTCTGTTCTAGGCCAGTGTTGGATTATCAGATGCCAGATTTAAAGAATTTCACCATATATTTTCTGTAGTTATATAGGAAGGAAGACGTCTCCTCCATGGCTGGAGGTGATCCATTACTCGAGGAGGGCATATCGCACAGCGCCGCTCATTCTTCATAGATTATTGCTTTCTGCGTTTGCAACCTATTGACCACTGTCAGCATTTTTTATTTTTATAAATGCTGCGGATTTAATTTTCCTTCTTATGTCGCGTGTGCTCCGCATTACAAGAAGACCGACTCTTCCACCCTGAGGAGAGATATATGCTGCATACTCTCCAGCTTCTATCCACATGAATGCCTCCTATCCAGCAGCGCTAACACAAGTCTATGAGCCCTGGAGGGGTGGGGGGGGGGGTATATAGTATTTATTCTGTCACCCCTGGATTATATTGTCCTCCAGTAATACCATGAGTGACTATCGCATTTAAGGCTCACATGGTTATTTACAGACCCTATAGGAAGACACATAAGTATTTTGGTGGAGCCTGATCTAAATTTTGGATTTTACCCTCGTGGGAATGTCTCTCCCAGTAATATATAGGCTTGATTAGTGCATATGAGCACAGGTCCTATTCCTTTTCACCTGGTTTCCTCCTTTTCTGTAGCCTGTTTTTTTTTTTTTCTCTGCCCTCCCTGAGACTTTAGATACTGTGCCTTCCTCTCTACATTGTGGAAATCCATTTGTAACATTTGTAGTTGGGTAATTCTTGATAATTGCTATTATTTATGCTTCTAAAGATGTGCACTAGTATGTAATGCTCAAGGCTGGGACATCACGTGATGGGTATCAGGAACCATCTGTGATACTGAATATTTGGAGCACTGCCTTTTTTTTTGTTTTCTAAATTCTTTTATATTGAGTCTATAGTTTTACAAGGTTTTGAACCCACTTACTATTCTGTTACTGTGCTGATAGATTGGTAGATAGACAGACAGATACAAATTATATATATATTTATGTAATAAATAGGCAAATTATATAGATATGAAATGATCATCGAAAAAGGAAAGCTGCGCATTAATTGACGTGCAAGATTTTTTAACTTTTATTAAGGTGCAATGCAACATGTGGGTTCGTAAGCTTTCGCAGTAATGTGGTTCAGTGGTTAGCACTCACCGTACATTGGCTCAGTTGTTAGTACTGTACAGTGGCTCAGTGGTCAGCACTGCATGATGACTCAGTGGTTAGCACTGTATGGTGGCTCAGTGGTTAGCACTTCACAGTAGCTCAATCATTAGCACAGTACTGTGGGTCAGTGGTTATAACTGTATTGTGGTATAGTGGTTAGCACCTCACAGTAGCTCAGTAGTTAGCACAGTATGGTGGCTCAGTGTTTAGCACTTCACAATAGCTCAGTGGTTAGCACAGTACAGTGGCTCAGTGGTTAGGACAGTACTGAGGCTCAGTGGTTAGCACAGTATGGTGGCTCAGTGTTTAGCACTTCACAGTAGCTCAGTGGTTAGCACAGTACAGTGGCTCAGTGGTTAGCACTGTTGCTTTGCAGCACTGGGGTCCTAGGTTCAAATGTCAGTTCACTTTTGCAATGAGATATGATTTGTCATGGCTGGTGCGCACACACAGATTGGCATATTATCTTATATATATTCTATACAGCAGCAATGCAGACCGAGTGTCATCTACTCAATGATTGCATACATCCTGGTAACCACAGTGCAGGACTTGTATGTATGGATGGATGGATATAAGTGTGCAGCAGCCTCTGTAAGCTCTAAGATATATGGAAACACTGAATATATGAAATGTAAACCGCATCACTGTATGTGTGACGCCCTGGACCCCAGGGGTCACAGGTAACAACACCTACCACATTACACCCCCATCCCCTGTGAGGACACACAGTCACCCGAAAGGGAGACCTGATGCCTCCCTCAGGGCCAGTAGGGCACCGAGGAGTTTTCTGTCCTGAGGCAGGGTTTTAAGTTGTAGAGTTACAGTGACAGGAGGTGTAGAGGAGCAGAGCTGTCAGGGACCCGGGTTGGAGCCTGGGATCCCCGTAACGTCAGGCAGGCAGACGGTGGTGGCCACCTGCAGGAGTACCGGTATAGCAACCGGCGGAACCGTAGGGACTGGGCCAGGGTTGGAGCCCGCCGGCCCTGAACCGGGGAGTCAACCGTTTACCGGAGCACCAGAAACCGGGTACTCAGACCCTGTCCTAGCTTAGAAGCCACTGAGTGTAGGCAAATTAACTGATTGCAGTCTGGACCTCACGGGTTCATCCTCACCCAAAGTCCCGAAAGAAGGCAAGAGCCCACCGATACCGGGTGAGAGCCACCGCCAAGGGCCAAACATCCGACAGGCCAGCGCCTGCGGGCGCTCAACGCCGGGGAGCGGGCTACCACTGCCCAGGCAGGGGAGCCGAAAACCACAACAAGAGGTGCAAGGGAAAGGGGCCACCATCAACCTAACAGGGGACATCAGCAGCTGGCTGCGGGACCCGACCATACCCGAACTTTGGTTTACCAGTGACTCTGAGTGAGAATTAATCGTGAGTACACCAGTGCCATTCCGGCACGACACCGCACCGCAGCACGGCACCCTTCACCCGACAACATCATCGCCCGTCCCACCGGGCCCCGGGATACACCGCCCCTACCCACGGAGGGGCTGACATCCAGGCTGCGCCTTCAACACCGATCCCGGGAGCCCACCTTCACTCCAGCCACAGCGGTGGTGCATCCCGTCACCACGACCCGTGGGTGGCGTCACGACCCGTGCGACGACAACGTGGCCCCCGGCTGCGCACCTCGTCCCACACCACCACCACCCCACTGCCTCCCCTTAACAGAGCGACGTGGCCCCCGGTCCAGAGGCGCTCGAGCCACCGACAACCCGAGCCCGGACCTCGAGCGGCTCGGCCTGAGCTGCAGAGCGGCCGGGCCCCTCTCAGGGCGGTACATATGAAGGTGCTCAGCGCACAAACTGACCATTTGCTGAGAGCCCACCCGCCACGACAAGGCGTACCTTTCTTTGTCCAGAATTTGTGGCTTAACAAACACCGCCGCTCGTCATGAATTTAGGCAAAAATGGAGTGAAAATGTCACAGAATTATGCAACTTTTTAAAGCTTTTTGTTCTAGAATACTGTGATGTATCAGGCCCAATGTTTGCATAGATCTTAGCGCACACAGATAGATGAAATTGATGGATTAATATGGGATTTATATATCTATATATATATATATATATATATACTTTTTTATAGATACAGTGTTGTGTTATATATATTTATTTATGTTTTTTCACCTTCTTGTTATGTTTTATAGGCAGTACGAGTGGTGATGTTCCTTCTAGCGGTCGAGCATCTAAAGCGCCATCTAAGAACATGTCTATCTATGACGGTAAGTTCCGTGTTCCTTATGAAGTGTGTCCGACCTGTCGTGAGTAAATGGAGAAGTATCTTGTGAAGAACTGAACCATGTCCATACTTCTGGCTACACTGTGTGATAACAAATATGGCCGCCCTTCGCTTCCCCAGACCTTCCTTTTCCAGAAGTAAAGGACCCTACAACTTCTATTCACTGGAGACTTTACTCTTTAATTCACTAACCCCCTTCTTTATGTGACGCGGTCTGCAGCCCCCGCTTTCCTTTGTTAATAGACCCTATGAAGCCATTGACCAGAGAATTAGGAGAAGTGGATGATTGGGGTTTAGTGTAATCCCCGGCTGTACCGGTTTCTATAAGACACAAGCACAGAAAGTTACGAGCAGCTTCGTGTTCTCGCTCTCGGGGTCTTTAGAGGATACACAGATAATTGGGCTGAGCTCTAACTCCAGGTGGACCCAGAGAGATGTATTCAAGTTACGGAAAGTCGTGGACGGCAGGGATAATTTGTAGACGTACGGTGCATTATTGTGGAGTCAGTGCTTTTGTAATAGGCATTATATATCACGCATAGACCAGAACTTTTTAAAGGGAATATGTCAGCAGGTTCTTGCTATGTAATCTGAGAGCATCTTGTGAGTAACCAGTGATTGTGGAAGGTGCACAACCCCTGGCTTTGGTAGAGATGGAGGGCATGTAGCAAAGCCAGGTAGGACTGGGTTATCTTCCAGCACTGCAGGTCTTAATTAGGTGCACCTGACTAGCTATGTCTAGAAAGCCAGGCTATGTGTTCCCTAGAGGGTCAGCTAGGGAACTGATCAGTCTCGTGTTAGAGAGGAAAAAATGCAGTGTAATGATGGACAGTTGACCAGAGCCTGAGCGGTCTTCTCACTCGTGAGTAAAAAGCACTTGGCTAGCTATGTCTAGAGGAACCGCAGAAGGCATATTATGAACTTTGCCTCCAGCACGCCAAGCTGAAGGCGCACATTCTGGCACATTTGGGCGTAACCCAGTTTGGTGCACCTCTGGCTCTACCAATGGCACAAGCCCACTCAGTCCTAGATGTTTGACCTATTACACCTGGACCAGTAATGGCTGAAGCCTGAAACCTGCTCTCTGGCACAGATGGTAGTGGACTTATTTATACACTCATTATAGTGAGACGGCCTGTTAGGGATACCCAAAAGAAGCGGCCCAAGTTCATCTCTGAAGGGCATCCAAAGGCACAGAAGGGGTCAGAGCTGGGTTCAAGGGGTACGTATCGTAATATTGGCTGTTGGAGGTGTCGTGCCTCGGGTCATATATCAGCCAATTGCTCCTTGGCCAATAGACTGCTCCGTAGGCTATCGCTACTTTTACTTCGCCTACCCTGCCTGCAGCAATGTTCCTGATCCTATAGCAAGGGGCCTCAGATATGCTGCGTAACTGTTAACTGTGTCCTAGTGAAAGGACCTCTGGACTTCGGAAGTTTGATAACCCTGGTAGGGGTCCACACTTTCACATGTTTTATTCCCTGGGAAAGTAGTGGGTGTCAGGTATATTCCTGATGAAGATGCCAAGAACTTAGATATCTAGGTCTAGAGAGCCAGGCTGTTGTGTTCCCTGGAGGATCAGCTATGGAACTGGTCCGGAGTCTGGTGTTAGAGAAGAAAAAAAGACTGTTTAATGGTGGACAGTACTCTGTATACAACATGCAGCTGTTCTATCTGTATTATGGAACCCTCCAACCCCTTGGTGTTACACTATTTGCAGGCACGTACTGATATGACTGTACCGCTGTTGGTGCAGGCTTGCCTGCATATTAACATGACGTTTTTGAAGCCCTTTATTAGGGTACGCTCACACGAGCGACAAAAACGGACGAGAGCAATGCGAGGAATTCTCGCATTGCACTCGGACCAATACTAGTCAATGAGGGAGAGCTGTTGGTCAGCTTTTCTTGCATCCAGATTCTGGATGCGAGAAAAGCGGCAGCATGCTGCGATTTGATCCAGAATACGTCCGAGGCTCGCCAATACAAGTCAATGGGTGCGAGGAAAAATCGGATGTCACACGGACGGCACACGGACCATCCTAGTGACATCCGTTTTTCTAAATACAATCCTATCATGTAGCACAGAACACTGTAAATTCTCCTGTACATGACTGTAAATGAGTAACAGCTGCTGTGCAAAAAAAACGGATTGCATACTGACAGCATACTGACAGCACACTGAGTGCACACTGATGACAAGTGAGAAAAATTCATCCGACTCTCGCAAACGAGAATGGGACCGTTTTTTAATACGTTCGTGTGAGTCCAGCCTTATACTGAGCCTTCCGTCTCACCGTATTCGCTTCTGCGCATGCGCCCGCGTCCATGGCACCCGGGCGTCGCTATGAACCTTTCACTTCTCTCCCTGACACACTGCGCGCGCGCGCCTGCGCCTCCACACGCATGGTCCGGACCACGCCAGTGTTCAACACAGCTGATTGTAAGTAATCCTTGTTCTTTCCTTATTTATGAACCTGTTCCACAGTACACTCTATTCCCCTGACGAAGCCGCAGCGGCGGCGATACGCGTGGGGTGATCCTTGTACCCACCCTTATGCTCCTGCCACACTGTGGATGCTCTGCTCTACCCGGACCCAGCCGTCCTCCCTCATTTCTATCCTTCCTGCTGCCCCATTGGGCGCATACAGGTTCCTTTATTGCTGGTTTCTGTGTGCTCGATTCTTGTGCGTCCCTCTTCCCCCCCCCCTTGGGAACAGGCTACACTTGGGCTGCCCTGTACCTTGTGGAACTTGCGGATTCCCTCCTGCAGGACCTTGTAGCTATTATGGCTACACATGGGCTTTCATTGTAGTTTTTGAGGTATATCGGCTTCTTTAATCAAATGCATAGTTATTTAATCTGCATTGTACCTTGCTATTGTCGTCCAGGTGTGGACTGTTCTCATACATATATATTGCATGACATATCCCTGGATTACTGGTATCCCTCCAGGTTTTCTATTCTTCTGTACTTTTTTCTCCCCTTGTGGCGGGGCATTATCACCATTACCGTGTGGTAATTATTGTGTTGATGTGGGTACAGGATCCTGTTCTTGTCCATGTTTTAATTGTTTTTAAATTATACTAGTATTCTGTGAATAAAGGTTTTTTTGCATATTCTATTATGGGTTGTGCGTTATATGCAATGTCTTTTCTCTCTTCCTAACCCATAATGGTGGACAGTAGACCAGAGCCTGAGCGTTCTTGGAGCTCGTGAGTAACCAGCACTTGGCTAGCTATGTGTAGAGAGCCAGGCTGTGTGTTCCCTGGCGGGTCAGCTAGGTAGCTGAGGAGTCCAGTATTGGAGAGTAAAACTGACCATTTTATGATGGACAGTTGACCAGAACCGGAGCAGTCTTGGTGCTTGTAACCAGCACAGCACTGGGTTATCTATGTCTAGAGAGCTAGGTTGTGTGTTTCTTGGTGGGTCAACTAGGAAGCTGAGGAGTCCAGTATTAGAAAGGAAAAAACAGTTTCATGGTGGACTGTTGACCAGAGCCTGAGCAGTTTTGGTGCTAGTGATTACCCAGCACTTGGCTAGCTATGTCCGCCAGGCTGCGTGTTTCCTGGCAGGTCAGCTAGGGAGTTGTGGAGTCTGGTATTAGGAAAAACAGTTTAATGGTGGACAGTCGACCAGAACTTGAGCGGTCTTGGTGAACGTGAGGAACAAGGACTTGGCTTGCTATGTCTAGAGAGCCAGGCTGTGTGTTCCCTGGCGGGTCAGCTATGGAGCTGAGGAGTCCGGTGTTAGGCCCTGTGCGCACTTACCGGATTTTGCCGCGGATTTTCTGCGGATTTGCTGCATGTTTCGCTGCAGGAAATGTTCATAACATCTCTGCAGTGAATCACCAGCAAAACCTATGGGAAAAAAAAATCCTGTGCGTACTATGCGGATTTTGACAGCTGCATGTTTTGCTGTTGGATTCCCGCAGCAAAAACAAGTGCATGTCACTTCTTTCCGCACGTCGCTGCAGGATTTCACTCCATTGACTGCAATGTAATCGTGAAATCCCGCAGGGAATAACACAGGCAGCAAATTCTGTGCGGTTCATAGCGTTTACCTGCGTTATTCCCTCCGGTATTTCGCGGTTTACCTGTGGTAATGTACATCGCCTGTCTGCGGTTTTGCAGGGAAGCGAAGTCATTACAGGAAGAGGAAGCGGAGCAGAGAGTAAACACACACAGATCACACACAGACATAGAACACATACATATCATACTCACACACAAGACATATAGAATACACATACAAATCAAACGGAAATATAGAAAAAAAAAACACGTGGGCTCCGCCGTATTGTTACCTTCCAGCCGAGGTAAACACACAGCGGCGGCCCGGTATTCTCAGGCTGGGGAGGGCTAGGGCCAGTGTTAATGCCCCCCCCCCCCACACTCAGCCGATAATATCAGCCCGCAGCTGCCCCGGGACTGTTGCATCCATTATGCGGCAGTCCCGGAGTGTCCCCGGCTCTTCCTGTTGCCGTGATGCTGTGGCAATCAGGGTAATAATGAGTTAATGGCAGCGGATCGCCGCCACTAAGTCCAGGCTTGATCATGGCAGCGTCCATGAGACAGCTTACATGATCAACCCGTAAGAAAAAAGTGAATAAACACACACACCGAAAAATCCTTTATTTTAAATAAAACACAAAAAAGCCCCTGTTTCACCACTTTATTAACCCCTCCCAAAACACACAGCTCTGACGAAATCCACGTGCTGCGATGCTTGCATCCAGCGGCGACTGACACACAGCGCTGAATGCAGCCTCGCAACGAGACAGCATAGAGGTAACCACAGGGCATTTCCCATGGTCGGTAATGTGAACACACTACCGCCGGTAGAAATGCGGCGTATCGATTGTTGATTGATCTGTCCTCTATCTCTCTATCTATCTATCTATTTATCTATCTATCTATCTATCTATATATCTATATCCCTATCTATCTATATCCCTATCTATCTATCTATCTATCTATCTATCTATCTATCTATCTATCCCTCTATCTATCCATCTATCTATCCCTCTATCTCTCTATCTATCTATCTATATCCCTATCTATCTATCTATCTATCTATCTATCCCTCTATCTATCCCTCTATCTATCTATCTATCTATCCCTCTATCTATCCCTCTATCTATCTATCTATCTATCTATCTATCTATCCCTCTATCTAGCTATCTATCCATCTATCCCTCTATCCCTCTATCTATCCCTCTATCTATCCCTCTATCTATCCCTCTATCTATCTATCCCTCTATCTATCTATCTATCTATCTATCTATCCCTCTATCTATCCCTCTATCTATCTATCCCTCTATCTATCTATCTATCCCTCTATCTATCTATCCCTCTATCTATCTATCCCTCTATCTATCTATCCCTCTATCTATCCCTCTATCTATCTATCCCTCTATCTATCTATCCCTCTATCTATCTATCTATCTATCTATCCCTCTATCCCTCTATCTATCTATCCCTCTATCTATCTATCTATCTATCCCTCTATCTATCTATCCCTCTATCTATCTATCTATCTATCTATCCCTATATCTGTCTATTTATCTATCTACTATCTATCTACTATCTATCTATCCCTCTATCTATCTATCCCTCTATCTATCCCTCTATCTATCTATCCCTCTATCTATCTATCTATCCCTCTATCCCTCTATCTATCTATCCCTCTATCTATCTATCCCTCTATCTATCTATCTATCTATCTATCTATCTATCTATCTATCTATCTATCTATCTATCTATCTATCTATCTATCCCTCCATCCTTCTATCTATCTATCTATCCCTCTATCTATCTATCTATCTATCTATCCCTCTATCTATCTATCTATCTATCTATCCCTCTATCTATCTATCTATCTATCTATCCCTCTATCTATCTATCCCTCTATCTATCTATCCCTCTATCTATCTATCCCTCTATCTATCCCTCTATCTATCCATCCCTCTATCTATCTATCCCTCTATCTATCTATCCCTCTATCTATCCATCTATCTATCCCTCTATCTATCTATCTATCTATCTATCTATCTATCCCTCTATCTATCTATCCCTCTATCTATCTATCCCTCTATCTATCCATCTATCTATCCCTCTATCTATCTATCTATCTATCTATCTATCCCTCTATCTATCTATCCCTCTATCTATCTATCCCTCTATCTATCTATCTATCTATCTATCTATCCCTCTATCTATCTATCCCTCTATCTATCTATCCCTCTATCTATCTATCTATCTATCTATCTATCTATCTATCTATCTATCTATCCCTCTATCTATCTATCTATCTATCCCTCTATCTATCCCTCTATCTATCTATCCCTCTATCTATCTATCTATCTATCCCTCTATCTATCTATCTATCTATCTATCTATCTATCTATCTATCTATCCCTCTATCTATCCCTCTATCTATCCCTCTATCTATCCCTCTATCTATCTATCTATCTATCTATCTATCTATCTATCTATCTATCTATCTATCTATCTATCTATCTATCCCTCTATCTATCTATCCCTCTATCTATCTATCTATCTATCTATCCCTCTATCTGTCTATTTATCTATCTACTATCTATCTCAGAAGGAAATTACTTTTTTTTTTTTCCTTCAATGTGCTTTATTGCATTGAATGCATTAAAACACATGATGTACCAACCCGCATGCGGTTTTCGGGTGCGGTTTACCGCGGGTGCGGAAATCTTTCAGACCCTGCGGAATTTGCTTAAGAAAATTCCGTTTTACAGTGCGCACAGGGCCTTAGAGAGGGAAAAAAGATTGATTAATGGTGGACAGTTGATCTGAGCCTGAGTGGTCTTGGAGCTCGTGAGTAACCTGCGAATGTACGGCCCACCGGTCTTTAGGGAGAATCTGATCTGCTGGCTAGGGGAGACTCTGGTATTGAGAGCTGGACATTTATCTGACGGGGGGCCCTCATATACCTGTATATGGGCTGTATATTTTCTTCCCTTATATTTGTTTTCCGTTCTGCTGGAAGTTTATACACCTTAATAACCCTTCCTGATTGACCAAGGAACTACGTGCCTGTATTAACGCTATCAGCTGCTTGAAAGCGAGCGAATCCCCAGATATTCAGTGTACTTCTGTCCTTTTGCGGACGGAATATTATCGTCCGGGGCACTGACATCTATAGGATAACAATACCTCTTAGATCTTAGAATAATAACAAGCAAATATTGATTATTTTTTCTTCCGCTAACCAATCGACCCATGTTCTTCTGTTACAAAAACAATTATTGTATTTTTCCCAAGTTATTGATTTTGTTGTGTAAAAAAAAAAAAAAATTGAAGGTGAAAATTTATTTTCTGCTAAAATAGAAAAAAAAATAAACTCCTTAGGACGTGGAACTCATGCCAACTTGTTATCAATTGTTATCAATATTCGCAAGATGGTTCAGCATTATGGGAGTGACGTCACCTGTGTGTGCCGTCACCTGTGTGTGCCGTCACCTGTGTGTGCCGTCACCTGTGTGTGCCGTCACCTGTGTGTGACGTCACCTGTGTGTGACGTCACCTGTGTGTGACGTCACCTGTGTGTGACGTCACCTGTGTGTGACGTCACCTGTGTGTGACGTCACCTGTGTGTGACGTCACCTCACCGTGTATCTAATCCACAATTCTGGTCTAATTTATTTCTTGCCATATCAATGCTGCAGTTTCTCAAACAGAGCTACATATACCTAGAATTGCAGAGGACCTGTCATCTGAGAGCAGTATGACGTAGAGGCAGAGAACCTGATTCCAGCGATGTGTCACTTACTGGGCTGCTTAGTGTAGTTTCGATAAAATTACTGATTGATCAGCAGGAGATTATCATTACAGGACTACTTAGCATGCTGCAGGTAGTCCAGCATATTCATGAGCTCTTTATAAATGCTAGATCTGCAGCAGGCAACATTGATTTTATGAAAATGACAGAAAACAGCTCAGTAAGTGGCACAACACCGGAATGAGGGTCTCTGTCTCCACATTATGCTGCTCTCAGATGGGGGAGCAAAAACTTGGTGACAGATTTCCTTTAAGGAGACGCTTACAGAGAACAGTTAAGGCTATACTCAATAATACAGATCAGGGTTATATATAGGGAAGAGGAGACCATATATCAGCAACAGAAAGGAGCAGGAATAAAAAAAACAACTCATGAAAACGTTACCTGGATTTACACCAGGTAAAAACATTACATGGTTTTGAAAAGTGATAGATCCTCTTTAAATTATTTTATCTGCGCTGCCCACAGTTACGACTAAGGAGAGCTTAAAGGGGTTTCTTGGGATACTGCATACATAGCCTAACTTTAATGGGTAATTCGCAAGTTCAGTTGCTTTACTTAGTTAGCATAAACATAAGCAAGTTTGCAATTGACTTGCTTTTTCTATCTGCTGTCATTCTCCTGAAATGAGAGCTTTTATCTTACATAGTGTAGAGCTGGTTCCATGTAACTCTCCCACTAGTGCTCCAGACCCTCGCCGAGAGTGCACAGTAGTTACATTCCATTAAAAAAGTAATCGAATGTCACTAAGTAGTTACATTCCAGCCTCCTCTCTCTAGTCCATTGATTTATATACAGAAGTTGATTCCTCACCTCCAAATGAACTCCTTCTCAGCTTCTGTCACGCTCCTGTTATAAATCTTGCAAAATCTCCAGCTCACAGCATCAGCTTCTCTCAGAGCAGGTCTCGTAATCATATCTTTGGGCACTTGATGTCCAGAGCTGTGCACTTGTTCAGTTGCCCTGTTGCCTCTATATGTAAATACAGTGATGGCAGTGTAGATTCCAGAACAAACCACTGATCGCAGAATGTGTTACAGCATAATTTGTGCTGCGATTTATAGTTGTACTAATACTAAAGCTCTGCTGCTCGTAGCTGTCACTCGAGGAGGAGAAGGAGGAGAGCCCGCCCTGCCAGAGATCAGGAAATGAGGAGACTGCAGAGCTTTGAGCTGCTCAAGAGACAACTTGTGAAGAACCCTTTAAAAGTGTTGTACAGGACATCAATGTCAGATCGGTGGCGGTGCGACACTCACCACTACCACCGATTAGCTGTTCCCGGTGCTGCCGCTGGTCAGAACTACTCAATTGTGGAGCTGCACAGCACTGTCAACTGAATAGTAGCCTTTGCTGGGTACTCCATATCTGCCCCTATTCAAAACACTAGTGTGCAGATGTGCAGTTCCTCATCACAGCCACTGTTAGGGTGAACTCTTACAAAGGTTCACGAGTTGCCTGCTGTCCGACCTAATTATTGAGGATCAAGTGCATGCTTGAAAGAATAACACCAGACACACACAGTCATATGTTCATCTTTCCTCGATCAGAGGTTGGCCCAAAAAGAGAGAGCTTTATTAATGACTGGCTCTTATATAAACTAGGTTATGGGGTGTGGTTAGCTCTGTAGGCATATTCAGATGTGCCCATTGGCCGTTGGGTTGAACAATGGGTTGGTCCATGGGCTGATTGGTAGGCGTTATCATGGGCGGGTCTATGAAGTCATCGGGGCAGATTTGCGGTGAAGATGTTTGGATCTATGATGTCATTGGGTGGATCTATGGTGACAATGATGGGCGGGTCTATGACATCATTGGGCGGATCCATGATAATGCTGATGGGCAGGTCTATCATGTCATCGGGGGCCATCTTGGATATCTCTGAAGACTGGCTTATGTATAGAGAATCGATTTCATTGAACACACTTCCCATAGTCCTCTATGTCCAGAGGTTAATTAAGTATTTGAGCCAATGGCTCTCCTCAACATCACTATTCCATCAACTATGCTTTGCAGGTCCACAACGGAGTAGTTCTGGCCTACAACTGCACCAAGAACCAGGTGTCACACCACCACCATTAAGACATGGATCACCCATCCTTAGGATAGGTCATCAATGTTAAAGTCCTGAACAACCCTTTTAAGATAGCTGAGCAATGTGTGGTCAATTCAATCACCGCAAAAGCCAAGCGACACTACTCTATCCTCATCCTCCTGGACCTGTCCTCTGCCTTTGACACAGTGGACCACTCCCTTCTACTACAAATTCTCTCATCTCTGGGCATCACAGACTTGGCGCTATCTTGGATCTCCTCATACTTAACCAACCGAACTTTCAGCGTCTCCCACTCTCACACCACTTCCTCATCTCGCCCCCTATCTGTCGGTGTCCCCTAAGGTTCAGTTCTTGGACCCCTGCTGTTCTCCATTTACACCTTCGGCCTGGGACAGCTCATAGAGTCCCATGGCTTTCAGTATCATCTCTATGCCGATGACACACAGATCTACCTCTCTGGACCTGACATCACCTCCCTACTAACCAGAATCCCACAATGTCTGTCTGCTATTTCATCCTTTTTCTCTGCTCGATCCCTAAAACTGAACATGGACAAAACAGAATTCATTGTCTTTCCTCCTCCTCACTCAACCCCCCACCTGACATATCCATCAATGTCAATGGCTGCCCACTTTCCCCAGTGCCACGCGCTCGCTGCCTGGGAGTAATCCTAGACTCTGATCTCTCTTTCAAGCCACACATCCAAGCCCTTTTCACCTCCTGCCGCCTCCAACTCAAAAATATTTCCCGGATCCGTACATTCCTTTCCCAAGAAGCTGCAAAAACCCTAATACATGCCCTTATTATCTCCCGTCTGGATTATTGCAACCTCCTGCTCTCTGGCCTCCCTTCTAACAGCCTCACACCCCTACAATCTATTCTAAACTATGCTGCCCGGCTAATCCACCTCTCTCCCAGCTACTCCCCGACCTCTCCTCTCTGCCAGTCCCTTCACTGGCTTCCCATTGCCCAATGACTCCAGTTCAAAACACTAACCATGACATACAAAGCCATCCACAACCTGTCTCCTCCCTACATCTGTGACCTAGTCTCCCGGTACCTACCTGCACGTAACCTCAGATCCTCACAAGATCTCCTTCTCTACTCCCGTCTCATCTCCTCTTCCCACCATCGCATCCAAGATTTCTCCCGTGCCTCCCCCATACTCTGGAATACTCTGCCACAACACATCAGACTCTCGCCTACCTTGACAAGTGTCAAAAGGAACCTGAAGACCCACCTCTTCCGACAAGCTTACAACCTGCCGTAACCCTCAGTCTGATACAGCGCCGCACAATCAACTCTACCCTAACCTACTGTATCCTCACCCATCCCTTGTAGACTGTGAGCCCTCACGGGCAGGGACCTCTCTCCTCCTGTACCTGTCTGTGTCTCGTATTGTTTATGATTATTGTACTTGTCCCTATTATGTACACCCCTTTCACATGTAAAGTGCCATGGAATTGATGGCGCTATAATAATTAATAATAATAATAATTACGGTAATTAATAATAATTCTCCCTACAAGTCAAGAGAACCAAGAGGCTCCAAACCAGTCCGGTGCTGGCTGTGTCCTGCAACCAGCACCTGCTGCTAACAGCAGCGACCAGAGCTATCATTGACCACTATAATTTATACACAGTTTAGCCACCTAAATGCAGTTGTGAATCTCTGACAGCTTCTTTAAAATGTCGTGATTTTTTGCCGCAGTCATTTCGGCACGTATCACCCCCTCCCCGCAACATGATCACGGGAAGCTGATACAGTCTGGAGCTTATGGAAGGCTCTTGTCACCTTTACGGCCTCTCGAGAAGCCTAACCTGTTTGACAATACTGTATATTATACACTGCAAAACTGGAGTGTATAGTGCAAGTGTTCAAATCAGTGGCTAAAAGATAGCATAAAAATTATTTTTTTTTTTCTAATTCAAAAATAAAGAAAAAAAAAAATCTGGTATCACAATCTCCGTAAAAGTCCGATCTATCAAAATATAAAATTAATTAACCCATATAATGCCATAAAGAAACAAAAACATCAGATCTTAAATTTCCAGTTACCACAATTCCCCTTTAACATTGCAAAAAACAGTAGAAAAAAATTCACATATACTCCAAAGTGGGAACGATAGCGCGCCATGGAGAAACTCATGCTGGTCCATTCACAAAAAAGTAACAAAGATAAAAAAAAGGCAAAAAACAACCAAAAAATAAGGCCTCCAGCTAAGTGGACGGAAAAATACAAACGTTATGGTTCTTGGAAGAAAAAGAGGAGAATTAAAAAAAAATATGGTTCTTGGGAAAAAAAAAGAGGAAAACTAAAATACGGCTCTTGGAAGAAAAAGAGGAAAACTAAAAAAAAAAAAAAAAAAAAAAAAATATGGTTCTTGGAAGAAAAAGGGGGAGAATAAAAAAAAAAGTTATGGCTCTTGGAAGAAAAGGAGGAAAAATAAAAAATGGCTTTGTCAATAAGAGGTTAAAGACTGCAGATTTGGTGCATGGGCCTCATCTATAGGGGTGCACTTACTTTTTCTGATTACTGGGATGCTTGGGATGATTTTTGTGTAAAGTTCTAAAAATAAATGTAATCAATAGTGAGCCGGCCGGCCGCCTCGCAGCTGCTCCCTGTGAGTGTATTCTATGTCCTCATCATTGCTTTCTTATGACACAGATCACACACCTATTTATGGGGACTGGTATCGGGGGAACGTTCCTCCGGCCTCGGGTGATAAGTGAAGGATTTATAGTCCGGTCACACGTTGTTAAATCAGCTGCGATAATGTTCCTTATTATTATGTGACTTTGGGTAATGGGTTCAGAGAGATGAAGGATCACAGTCGGACCGTTGTAGCTATTTCATTCTCTTTCTTTGCAGCTTATTTCCCAAATCTAACTTGCTTTATCCCTCTTTCCTCTGAGATCAGCTGGAGGGGGTTATAAGGAGACCCCCATACTCATTAGACTGTCTCTGATCCCAATGGTTGGTTTGGTTTGTTTGACTTTATCTAAGATGTGTTGGGTTCTGTTCACAGCAGAAGCTACAGCACTGCGTGATACATTGTACGACATTTACCAGTGGTGCCCAATGAGCCTTATTGGCATAGGGTTCATTTCTCAATCTATCTGTAGCACCGGAGTCCCTGAAGGGTCACTGACTTACTCACCGCCCCGTCCGGGTCGCGTCCTCCCCGGAACCTCCCAGTCATCCACATGTGCTGCTGCATCCTTCCCCTCCCTGTGCCCGCAGCCCAGGTCTCCTGGGAGTGTGCTTAGAATGCGCTCGCACACACCGTCCGTCCTCTTAAAGGGCTGACACGCTATTTCAGGAGATGCCTCTTAGCCTATGGCTAAGAGGCACTATGTATGTAACACTATGTATTTAAGTCACCCTCCCATTAGGGGAGGTGCCTGCGCAACCACTTTAGTTAGTCAGTATACCAGTCTGCTAGCTAGTTGTCAGGTTACTGTGCTCCTGTCCCGTTATCCTTGTGTCCATCACCTGTACCTACCTTCCTATACCGATCTGTAACTGCCATGCCCACCATACCTGTCCGGACACAACTGCCTTTCCGCCTCATCCATCCCGCCTTTACCTGCCTGCACCTATGTCTATACCTGAGTCCGTCTCCTGTCCTGGTGATCAGCTTCCACAGTCCCAGTCACTGTTATAGGATTGGTACCTGACGTCTGCCTCACAGTAGGCGCTTGGTTAAGCCTCTCCCATTAAAGGGTAAGCCCAGGTTGCCCTTTTGGCCAGTGAGTCCACTAACCCTACACTAGCTGCGAGCATTACACCATCTTTCTGTGGATGCTTCCCCTGTTCTCTGTACCTCTGCATACTTTGACAGACATTGGCACCCATGATAAACAACCACTCTATTCACACAGGTGACACCCTGTCTTGTGATCGGGGGGTTCTCTATGGTCTTGCGCCTAAAGAGTATATATTTAGGCCCAAATGGTGAGTCCACTTTTGCTAGAATTCGGACTTCCGCAACCTCTACTACTAGAAAACGAATTTTTAGCAAAACGTCTTAAAACTTCTTCCATGTTTTCTGAAATAATATTTCTTCCGGCAGTACTCGTGGCAGCCTCAGGTGAAGAAGGGTCCAATGGAACTTTTGAACAAACCCACAGGAACCAGTTGGGTCCTTAAAGGGGATGTCCACTAGCATAAATATTTCCTCCAACTAAAATGGTTTATGCTCACCTCCGGTGGTGGTGCCGTTCCAGCGGTGTTGGCGCTCTTGTTTCCGGTGCTCACTTCCTGTTGATTAATCATTTGTCTGAATACGGGAAGAGAGCAGCCGGCAGTGATTAGACTCAGGGTTCATGTGACGTCACAACCTTCTATGAGCTCTGAGAATGTGAGTGCCGACACTGCTGGAACGGCGCCTTCACTGGAGGTGAATGTAAGCCATTTTTTAATTGGGGGAAGCGTGGAATGAGAAGGGATGTCCTAGTAGTGAGCAACCCCTTTAAGGGGTCATTTTTATTTTTTTATTTCTCTAGCTACTCTTTTGTGCAAACTTTCTCTTCTGTGTTGACATACAGCATTTTAGTGCCGAATTTACACCAGCCGACTTGAGGAAATAATCCACAACCAATCGGCAGTAGACTTGAGCCAGTCTTACCCTACTTATAGCAGATATAAGGTGCAATTATACTGTTCAATTATCGTCATATGTCATGACACGGACTGGGGAAAGTCGGGTCTGAGACCTAAACACAACAGGGGTTTCACCATGACAAACAAGGGGTACACTGGGGACACTTTAATCACAGAGTGCCCTAGGACTAGTAAGAGGGAAGATGGACACCTCCACTTACCTGCCGCTGTACCCTGCACTCCTAGCCAGTTCTTCACCTGTTGCTGAGCAAGAACCTAAAGCCCTGAAAAGACCCTACAATAGTCCCTGGCTAGTGAGTGGGCAGGTGAGGGACACTAGCCCTACACCAGCACTAGCAACACACTAGGGAAGGTCCCTGGCTAGTGAGTGGGCAGGTGAGGGACCCTAGCCCTACACCTGCACTAACAACACACCAGGGAAGGTCCCTGGCTAGTGAGTGGGCAGGTGAGGGACACTAGCCCTACACCTACACTAACAACACACCAGGGAAGGTCCCTGGCTAGTGAGTGGGCAGGTGAGGGACACTAGCCCTACACCTGCACTAGCAACACACCAGGGAAGGTCCCTGGCTAGTGAGTGGGCAGGTGAGGGACACTAGCCCTACACCAGCACTTGCAACACACCAGGGAAGGAAGACAGACAGCAGGAAAACACTACAACAGCATCAAGACTGCAGCCACCACAGCAACTTGATGAGAGGGTTTCAGCAGCTCCTGGCTCAGCATTCAAATGGCAAAGAGAATAATCGACACCCTCTGAGGGTTATATAAAGGGACTGGGCGTGGTCCAAAACCAAAAACACCTGAGCTGGTAATTAGCCTGCTTGCTGGTAAGGAAAATTCTTAATATTGAGAGCGAAGAATGGAAATGACTCTCAAGTCCTGAATCAGTCACAAGTCTCATAATGCAGAGACACAGCCGTGACAAAATATTATAATACCGAGAATTGAAGGAAATTTATAAGTGATACAGAAATGAAAAATGATACAAAACTGAAGAGCACAGTGTACGTAGCACGTGAGGGTCATACGAGAGGTGACCGGAGAGAAATGAAACTCCTCCGGGTACAGATTCGGGACGTGCCAGGGAAGGGGCCATTTATCTGTAAAGTTCTGCTCGGTCGATGCTCAGTGGACTCGTGATCAGCGCACTGATGACTCCTCCGATATGTGAAATCCGGAGACGGATATTAAAAAGGGGTGGGAAGAGCTGTGCGCATTTACTGACACCTGCAATATCCTCAAGTAGATTCCTTCCCAGATACGATTGTTACTGACATTTGCACTTCACATTAACCATGTGATTAAAGTTTATGAATTAGTATGCGCTCATCAGAATACACAAGCAATCAAGTGATGGGGAAATAAATGCACGGGGAGTCCATTATCTGTCCTCCCATGCAAAAGTGTAATTGCTCAACACTTACAGCTGCTTTTGCTCATTCTAGTTTAATATGACTAGGCAATGTCATGATTGTCACGCTCTGTAATACTGCATTTACTATTTTTTTTCAGTGGCTGATTTCCTTGACTTAACATTCTGCCAGCACCTTAGGTGCTGGAACTTTTTTTTTTCTGATTCAGTGGCCAGCATTCATTGCTCCTGACATTTTCAATGGCTTGGCTGCCTTGAAACTACATCTCTTTTTTGCCTTTATGCACTTTGACAGGAAAGATGAGAGATCAAACCAGACCCCACTGTCTGTAGAGTAAAAGACCCACCCCTGCACCCCTACTTTTTGAAGAGAGACAAAGTGTTATGGGTGACAGACAACCCTGTGGTGTCAGGCTGCAGAAGGTCGCTGTGTTTGGCTGTACAAACTGCTCCTTGATATTCCATCCTTTCCTCTGTGGTGTGAATGGAGTTTTATGTGTCTTCTCTGTTAGGATTTACTATTTCCCCTTTAGGACCCTGTGGAGATCTTTTCCTTTCAGCAGCTATCATTACCTCTCACCGTCTGTGTCTTTATATACCTGCAATTCCCCTTGGTATCTTGCTGGTGATAGAGTTAAGTTTCTATACGGTCCTGATTGCAAGCAGTCTGCTTGTAATCATCTGGAGAAACGTTGTTGTATGTTGCTGTTCCTCTCCCTATAGGCCGCTTTACATGCAACAACATCGCTAATGAGATGTCGTTGGGGTCACGGAATTCGTGACGCGCATCCGGCCTCGTTAGCGACGTCGTTGCGTGTGACATGTATGAGCGATCGCTAACAATCAAAAATACTCACCTTATCATTGATCGTTGACACACTGTCCATTTCCCAAATATCGTTGCTGTTGCATGACGCAGGTTGTTCCTCGTTCCTCCGGCAGCACACATCGCTATGTGTGACACCGCAGGAACAAGGAACCTCATCGTACCTGCGGCCGCCCACAATGAGGAAGGAAGGAGGTGGGCGGGATGTTACGGCCGCTCATCTCCGCCCCTCCGCTTCTATTGGGCAGCCGCTTAGTGACGTCGCTGTGACACCGCACGAACCGCCCCCCTTAGAAAGGAGGTGGATCGCCGGTCACAGCGACGTCGCTAGGCAGGTAAGTATGTGTGAAGGGTGTTAGCAATGCTGTGCGCCACGGGCAGCGATTTGCCCATGACGCACAACCGACGGGGGCGGGTACACTCGCTAGCGATATCGGTACCGATATTGCAGTGTGTAAAGTACCCTTAAAGAAGTTGTCCAGTTACCAAAACTGATTTTTTTTTTTCTGACAAATCTTGCTAATATGTGCCCCTCATCGCATCTATTATGTTTTTTCAGCAAAATTACCTTTTATTATGCACTAGCAGCACATGCTCATTGCTGGCTCCAGCTCTGATGGGGTTAATCTCTCCTCTGACTTCCTGTGTTCAGTTCCTACAAGTCCCAGAATTCTTTGTGGCTCTAGGGCGGTGTCTAGCTTGTGTAACACCCCACTCTCCTCTCCACCCAAAGCCTCCTCCCTGCCTCTTCCCTGTGTGGATGCACTGAGAGAAATCACACAGAGACAGCAGCAGCTGCCAGCTCTGCACAACCAGGGGAAGAAAGTGTGTGTGTGTACAGAAATTATGATTATTAGCCGGCGCAACATGTGAAAAAAATAATTGGGGAAAAAAAAGTGAGGGGGTGATGAGATTGCTTTTTTCCCTCTTGCCTAGTCTGTGTGTCGTCCGTATCATCCGCAAACCGCATATGACCGGATCCTGTGGATTAAATGTGCAGCGCATGCAACCGTTATTTTATCGGATCCTTCTGCAGCGGGACACAGAATTTATCGGCCGGCGCTGGAGTCAGCTGACTCCTGATCTCACAGCCCGCACACGCTGCAATGGCTGCAGGTGGGATCATTCACATGACCGTTCCGTTTGTCCTGGTCAGTTCCTGTTTTTTTGCGGCCCCACAGACAGGACCATCTTTTCAATGTCTTTTGTGTAGGATCGGATGGTACACGGTAGCACTTCCATGTGCATCCGATCCTACAAAAAAAAACACATCGATGCCGTATGTCCGCTCCGTTATTATGGAACATGTCCTATTCTGTTCCGTAATAACGAACCGTGACTCAATACAAGTCAATGGGTCCGCAAAATTCCCGGAAGCAACACGGAAGCACTTCCATGTGACTTCCGTTGGGTGTCCGTGCAGTCAGTGTCCCGCTCCAGCCCCAGCCCCGCGGCTGCCCGCTCAGCAGTGTCAGCAGCGGCCCGCACTGCAGTGTCAGCAGCCACGGGGATGACAAGCGCTACCGTCAGGAGGTTAGTAAGTTCATTACCTACGGTGATGAAGTCCTGCCCTCCTGATGTCAGCGGTCGTCACTGACTGGGTTTGTGATGTCGGGTATCTGATACACACCTGACATCACTAACTCCAGGGCTTGATGCCAGGTGACATTACACATCTGGTATTAACCCCATATATTACCTCGTTTGCCACCGCACCAGGGCAACGGGATGAGCTGGCGCGAAGCACCAGGACTGGCACATCTAATGGATGCGCTACTTCTGGGGTGGCTGCAGCCTGCTATTTTTAGGCTGGGGAGTGTCCAATAACGGTGAACCTCCCTAGTCTGAGAATACCAGACCACAGCTGTCCGCTTTTCCTTGGCTGGTGATCCAATTTCAGGGGACCCCGTGTTTTTTGGTTTAAATTATTTAGTTAATTTAAAATAACAGCGTGGGGTGCCCTCTGTTTTGGATTACCAGCCAAGGTGAAGCTGCCAGCTGTGGTTTGCAGGCTGCAGCCGTTTGCTTTACCCTAGCTGGCTACAAAAGATAGGGGGACCGCATGTCATTTTTTTTATTATTTATTTATTTTTTGGCTAAATACAAGACTAAGCACCTTAGTGCCACATGAAAGTCACAAAAGGGTGTAAGCTTAGAATATGCAGGGGGGTAGGACATTATATATGTCTTTCTTATCTATCTATCTATCTATCTATCCAGCCCTCCATTCATTCATTCATTCATCCCTCTATCCCTCTGTCTCTATATCTATCTATCCATCTCTATATCTACTCATCTATTTATCTTTCTTGCTGCTTCCGTTTTTTGCGGTCCACAAAAAAAACGGCAGGCACGCAGATGTCACACCGATGCGACTAGGATGCATCCGTGAAAAAAAAGACCGTTTTTGTGGCCCGCAAAAACGGAACGGTCATGTGAATGTAGCCTTAACAGCAGTCACTGCCTGCTGCCGATCACATGTGACCGTGTGCGGGCTGTGTGTACAGGAGTTCAGCTGAGTTCAGATCAGCTGACTCAAGTGTCGGCCGATTAGGCTGGGGCCACACGGGGATTACTGCGATCCCCTCGCATTACACTCGGCTCACGCTCAGTACAGCAGAGCTGAGTGTCATGCGTGTGTCCCTGCGACTGAGGTCCGACTGTACGAGCAGACCTCAGCTGCGGGGGGAGGTCCGGCACTCGAGGGGTGGGCTAGCACTGAGGAGGGGTGGGAGGGATTTCTCTCCCTTTTTCCTCCGTAGTCCACCGATGTACCGCAAGTGCAGTGCGATTTTTCTCTCACCACATACACTTGAATGCTTAAAAGAGAGAGTCTTGCATTACAGTTGTAGCATGCTGCGATTGTTTTCTCGGTCCAATTAGGGCGGAGAAAATAATCGCTCATGTGTGCTGACACACAGGCTAATATTGGTCCGAGTGGAATGCGATGTTTCATCGCACTCCACTCGCACTGTTTTTCTCGCCGTGTGGCTTAGACCTTACTTGTTCTATGTCTCCCTGCATCCATCGCAGCGTGTGCAGGCTGGAGTTCAGCTGAGTTCAGATCAGCTGACTCCAGTGCTGAACTGAACTCAGGTGACCTCACAGCCCGTACACGCTGCGATGGATGCAGGGGGACACAGTACAAGTAATTGGCCGACACTGGAGTCATCTGATTACTTGGGATGAATTGAGCTCTGGTGCTCGATGGGCGAAGCCCATGTCGATTTTTTTTTTTAAAAATTCATTAAAAAAAAACAAAAAAATCACATTGTTTGTGGGCTCCCGCTGCATTTTCTATTGCTAAGGGTAACCCAAGCAGTTACTGGCTGCTAACCCCAGCTGCTTGGTGTTACTTTCACTGGCAATAGAAATCCAGGGAAGCATTTTTTTTTTATATATATATAAAGGTTTTTGCCTGAAAACGTTTTTAAAAAAATGATGTGGGCTTCGCCATATTTTTGTATGCTAGCCAGGTACAGCAGGCAGCTACGGGCTGCCCCCAACCCCCAGCTGCCTAATTGTACCCGGCTGGGAACCAAAAATATAGAGAAGCCCCTTTTTTTTTTATTTCATGAATTTCATGAAATAATTAAAAAAAAAAAATGACGTGGGCTTCGCCGAATTTTTGAGTCCAGCCAGGTACAACTAGGCAGCTGGGGATTGGAATCCGCAGTGCAGGGTGCCCAAACTTTCTGGGCCCCCCGCTGCGAATTGCAGTCCACAGCCGCCCCAGAAAATGGCGCTTTCATAGAAGTGCCATCTTCTGGCGCTGTATCTAACTCTTCCAGTGGCCCTGGTGGCAGGTGGCACGCTGGGTAATAAGGGGTTAATACCAGCTATGTTTTACTAGCTGGTATAAAGCCCGAGATTCTTAATGTCAGGCCAAGTTTGACCTGGCCATTAAGAATCTCCAATAAAGGGTTTAAAAAAAAAAAATCACACAGAGAAAAATACTTTATTAGAAATAAATACACTGACACAGTAGGGACTCCATGTTTATTACTCCCTCTCACCCCTTCACGATGGAGAGATTTCTGTACTGACCATGCCAGGAGAGAGCGAGGGAAAAGAGAGAGAGAGAGCGAGGGGGGGGAGGAAAAGAAAGCGAGGGGGGGAGGAAAAGAGAGCGAGGGGGGGAGGAAAAGAGAGCGAGGGGGGGAGGAAAAGAGAGCGAGGGGGGGAGGAAAAGAGAGCGAGGGGGGAAGGAAAAGAGGAAAAGAGAGCGAGGGGGAGGAGGAAAAGAGAGCGAGGGGGAGGAGGAAAAGAGAGCGAGGGGGAGGAGGAAAAGCGAGCGAGGGGGGGGGAAAGAGAGCGAGGGGGGGAGGTAAAGAGAGCGAGGGGGGGAGGAAAAGCGAGCGAGGGGGAGGAGGAAAAGCGAGCGAGGGGGGGAGGAAAAGCGAGCGAGGGGGGGAGGAAAAGCGAGCGAGGGGGGGAGGAAAAGAGAGCGAGGGGGGAGGAAAAGAGAGCGAGGGGGGGAGGAAAAGAGAGCGAGGGGGGGGAAGAGAGCGAGGGGGGGAGGAAAAGAGAGCGAGGGGGGAAAGAGTGAGGGGGAGGAAAAGAGAGCAAGGGGGGAGGAAAAGAGAGCGAGGGGGGGGAAAGAGAGCGAGGGGGGAAAGAGCGAGGGGGGGGAAGAGAGCGAGGGAAAAGAGAGAGCGAGGGAAAAGAGGGGGGAGAGGAGAGGGGGATAAGAGGGGGGCAGGGAAGAGGGGAGGGGGAGAAGAGTGGGGGGAGAGAAGAGAGTGGGGAAACAAGAGGGGGGGCACTCTGTGACTTGTGGTGCAGGTGACAGAGTGCAGACAGTTGGTCCCATGCAGCAGGACAGATGGCAGAGCACAGCGGTGACATGCCTGTCAGTGTCTTGCTGCGTCCTGCAGTGCTGCTGGGAGGAGCAGATGATCACACCGTCCGACACCGCCCGCTCTCCTGACATCGCAGCAGAGCGGGCGGGTGGAGAGTGTGATCAGATACTTACGTGCAGGGGGGGATTCAGCTGAAGAACCCCCCCTGTACTGCACACTGGCGCCCCGTGCCTCACCATCTGCAGGACGCGTAGCCGGCTCCACACTGACGTCCTCCAGATCCTCCCCTCGATGCTGGGCTGTGCCGTGCGGTAGTCACCGCCCACAGCCCTGTCACTCAATCTGAGTGGTGCCAGCCTCCTCTGACGTACACGTCAAGTTTGAGAGCCCGGAATTGCCGGGACGTCAGAGGATACTGGCGGCCACAGCTCCAGGGGGTCATGTGACAGGCACTGAGCGTGCAGCATAGCGCCGCTCAGTGCCAGAAATGGAAACAGAAGCCAATGGAGAAAACGCCTAGAATGGTAAGTAGAACTCATACAGAAAATAAAAAAAATGGGTGAACCACCCCTTTAAGTCATCTTGAAGATCAGTTGATTGCTTTCCCATTTGTTTTCTCTGTGTGTTCTTTAGTACTTAGTGGGGTTGACTAGCGCTCATCCCACCTGTTCATTACCTAGGGCCCAGTTCAGGGTCAGCCAGGGCCAGGTATCCTGCTCGGCGCATAGGTGCGGAACCCATCTAGGTTGGTGAGGGACCAGCAGTAGGATCGCTCAAGAGTCAGCATCTCCCCATTCCCCTAGACACAGGGTTTCCCTTTGCTTTTGCCATTGGCTTAGTATTTCCCTGTACCTTACGTGTTACCCCACACACTTTCCCACAGAGAAAATTGCCTTGATAAAGTGACCGAAACACAGGGTTTCCTCTTCCCTCCCCTCACTTTTCGATGTTCACTCGATATTTCCCCATACCTAGCATGACACACAGACCTGTCCCCACTCCCTGTAGAGAGTTAAAAACCTGCTGTCGCTCCCTGTAATCTGTTTCGGGGTCTTTACTACTAGAGTCTGATTACGCTTGACAGTAACCAGTGAACAGCATGATAAAGGGGACCTGTCACTTACTCAAAAGAAATGTGTTTAAACAGGTAATAAAAATCCCCGCGCTCCCCTGATTCTGCTGCTCTTTTCCGTTTTGTTGTATGTCGCTCTATTGTAACGATATTTACCTTTTTCTCCTGCAGCGCAGTATGTGAAATCTCTGCTTCTCTGTCCAACTGGTTGTTTCTTCACAGTCTTCTCTGGGGATGTTCTGTTTCACCCCTTCCTCCTAGATGTTGCTAATCATCTCTCTTCATCATATGACACTACTGATTTATCCGCCAATATGTGATTGACTGTGTCTGGGATGGAGGGGTGAAAGCGAATGCTTCCAGAGAAGACTGTAAAGAAATATCTACTTGGACTGAAAACAAAGATTTCACATACTGCACTCCTGAAGAAACACACGAATATCTCTCGCAAAAGAGATACACAGTGCAAAAACAACAGAATGGGAGCTCAGGGATTTTTACAAGATATTTAAAGGGAATCTGTCAACAGGATATCTACCCCCGAGCTATTGATATGCACAAGTAGCTCCTTCAAAGACAAGTCCAGCAATGCCTTTACCTGGCCGGTCCGTTCCTCCATTACTGAGAAATCAGTGTTTGAATTGATATGCAAATAGCTATTGTAGATCTGAAACCTCTGTCACTCCAGCTCTATTTCCCTCCGAGTCCTGTCACCTCCTGCTGTGATTTCTTAGTAGTGGAGGAACGCACCAGGAATGTAAAGGTTTTGCTTTATTTGTCTTTCAAAGAGCTACGTACTCATATAAATAGTTTGGGAGGTGAAAAGTGTTGACAGATTCCCTTTAACTTAATTTTTTGGAGCCAGTGACCGGTCCTCTTTAGAAGGATGAGGTTGGCATTTTGGATTTAGTTTTTGTGATAAAGACAATTTGGGGTAAATTAAATTTCCTTAGTCAATGCATCGGCCATCAGATGTGATTAAAGCCGGTTGTACACATTACATGGCTGTTGGGTGAATGTCGTTTGGCCAACAGCCATCTCAGCCGAATCTCCTATACTCAGGAGCGTTGGTTCGGCCGGGCACTCCTGTGTGTGTGCTCTATGAGGAAGGCACAAATTGACTCTTTGGCGGCTTATGTCCGGGAGAACAATGCGGTTGGAAGTCCAAAATTGCGCGATCGACATCTTCCCGACCATCAATCGGTCAGCACCCCGTACACGTTAGACCATTGTTCAAACCCGTCGATATTGGTGTGTTCAGCCAACATTAGTCTAATGTATATTGGGACCTTTTATTCTTTGAATCGACAGTGACCACTTAAAGGGAACCTGTCAGGTCCAATATGCACCCAGAACCACGAGCAGATCTGGGGCATATTTCTAATCCCTGCTTAAGCATGCCTGTATACACTAGCATAGATAAAGGGATCTTTAGGAAAAGTAATTCTAAAGATCCTTTATGATATGCTAATGAGCACAGGGACTAGTCCCAATGGTGTTTGTTCCCCTGACTAGTCCGCACTCTTAGCATGTTATCGTGTCCACAGGGGCATGCTAAGATGTCATTCAATGCCTATTGCTCAGCGTCATCAGCGGTGACACAGGTGTCTGCGTCCACTATCACTGCCTCAGATGCCGGGTTTAGGGTCAATGCGTATGATAAGTCCTGGCACTTCCAGTCATGCACACTAAACCTCTCTGTAGCCAGGACTTCATAGTGTGAATGATCGGAAGTACGCTGACTTCCAATCCTTAGCGCTTATGAACGTACTAGTATGACCATGCTGGCTCCGCAACTGTGGAGCCGAAGTCTCCCCACATGCGGTAATCTATCAGTCTTGATCATCAGCGGCAGGACCTTAGCACCGATTGTTTCTGTTAATAATTTAACTGGCACTGTCTGTCTCCAGCAGTGTCTGCAGGTCTATGAGTCCTATCAGCCCTCCGCAGCAAAATTGCAGGGTTCCAGTGAGTTAGTATTGCACCCCATGGCTGATACTGCCGGAAGGATCCTTAGGTTCAGTTCCTTTAAGGAAACTAAAAAAAATGAAAATAAAAAATGTAAAAAAATAAACTAAATTATTTTGAAAAAAAATGTATATGTGTGTATATGTATATACAGGTGTGTGTGTGTGTATATATATATGTATGTATATATATATATATATATATATACATATATATATATATATGTATGTATATATATATGTGTATATATATATATATATATATATATATATATATATATATATATATATATATATATATATATATATACATTAGCTGTAGTACCCGTGCGTTGCCCTGGATAGTAACGGTCTCTCTGTCTCTCTTCGAGTTTCTGTCTGTCTGTATCAGTTTCTTTGTCTGTCTCTGCATCAGTCTCTCTCTCTCTCTCTCTCTCTGTCAGTCTCGTTCCCCGTCTGTAACTGTCTGTGTCTCTCTCTGTCTTTCTGTCTCTCTCTATCCGTCTCCCCACCGACATCTTATTACCTCACACATAAGTTTCTTGGACTAACAATTAATTTTGTTCCTATAGCAACCAATCACAGCTCCTATTAATAACCTAATAGCTCGCAGCTCCATTGACTTTAATGGAGGCATGTTTTTTGGAGATTAACTGTAAAGCTCGGGGTTACATTTTCCCATCCAAACATAGTCTATGACGTTCCCTGAGTCACATGAGGCGTCTGTGCAAAATTTTGTGATTGTAAATGCGACGGTGCGGATTCCTTTAGCGGACATACACACACACACACACACACACTCACTCAGCTTTATATATTAGATATAAATATACTGTGTGTGACTATATATATGTATATATATATATATATATATATATATATATATATATATATATATATATATATATATATGTGTGTGTATATATATATATATATATATATATATATATATACACAGTTAGGTCCAGAAATATTTGGACAGTGACACAAGTTTTGTTATTTTAGCTGTTTACAAAAACATGTTCAGAAATACAATTATATATATAATATGGGCTGAAAGTGCACACTCCCAGCTGCAATATGAGAGTTTTCACATCCAAATCGGAGAAAGGGTTTAGGAATCATAGCTCTGTAATGCATAGCCTCCTCTTTTTCAAGGGACCAAAAGTAATCGGACAAGGGACTCTATGGGCCGCAATTAACTCTGAAGGTGTCTCCCTCGTTAACCTGTAATCAATGAAGTAGTTAAAAGGTCTTGGGTTGATTACAGGTGTGTGGTTTTGCATTTGGAAGCTGTTGCTGTAACCAGACAACATGCGGTCTAAGGAACTCTCAATTGAGGTGAAGCAGAACATCCTGAGGCTGGAAAAAAAGAAAAAATCCATCAGAGAGATAGCAGACATGCTTGGAGTAGCAAAATCAACAGTCGGGTACATTCGGAAAAAAAAGGAATTGACTGGTGAGCTTGGGAACTCAAAAAGGCCTGGGCGTCCACGGATGACAACAGTGCTGGATGATCGCCGCATACTTTCTTTGGTGAAGAAGAACCCGTTCACAACATCAACTGAAGTCCAGAACACTCTCAGTGAAGTAGGTGTATCTGTCTCTAAGTCAACAGTAAAGAGAAGACTCCATGAAAGTAAATACAAAGGGTTCACATCTAGATGCAAACCATTCATCAATTCCAAAAATAGACAGGCCAGAGTTAAATTTGCTGAAAAACACCTCATGAAGCCAGCTCAGTTCTGGAAAAGTATTCTATGGACAGATGAGACAAAGATCAACCTGTACCAGAATGATGGGAAGAAAAAAGTTTGAAGAAGAAAGGGAACGGTACATGATCCAAGGCACACCACATCCTCTGTAAAACATGGTGGAGGCAACGTGATGGCATGGGCATGCATGGCTTTCAATGGCACTGGGTCACTTGTGTTTATTGATGACATAACAGCAGACAAGAGTAGCCAGATGAATTCTGAAGTGTACCGGGATATACTTTCAGCCCAGATTCAGCCAAATGCCGCAAAGTTGATCGGACGGTGCTTCATAGTACAGATGGACAATGACCCCAAGCAATACAGCCAAAGCTACCATGAGTGCAAAAAAGTGGAACATTCTGCAATGGCCAAGTCAATCACCAGATCTTAACCCAATTGAGCATGCATTTCACTTGCTCAAATCCAGACTTAAGACGGAAAGACCCACAAACAAGCAAGACCTGAAGGCTGCGGCTGTAAAGGCCTGGCAAAGCATTAAGAAGGAGGAAACCCAGCGTTTGGTGATGTCCATGGGTTCCAGACTTAAGGCAGTGATTGCCTCCAATGGATTCGCAACAAAATATTGAAAATACAAATATTTTGTTTGGGTTTGGTTTATTTGTCCAATTACTTTTGACCTCCTAAAATGTGGAGTGTTTGTAAAGAAATGTGTACAATTCCTACAATTTCTATCAGATATTTTTGTTCAAACCTTCAACTTAAACGTTACAATCTGCACTTGAATTCTGTTGTAGAGGTTTCATTTCAAATCCAATGTGGTGGCATGCAGAGCCCAACTCGCGAAAATTGTGTCACTGTCCAAATATTTCTGGACCTAACTGTGTGTGTGTGTATATATATATATATATATATATATATATATTATAGTACAGACCAAGAGTTTGGACACACCTTCTTATTCAAAGAGTTTTCTTTCTTTTCATGACTCTGAAAACTGTAGATTCACATTGAAGGCATCAAAACTATAGATTAACACATGTGGAATGAAATACTTAATAAAAAAGTGTGAAACAACTGAAAATATGTCTTATATTCTAGGTTCTTCAAAGTAGCCACCTTTTGCTTTGATTACTACTTTGCACACTCTTGGCATTCTCTTGATGAGCTTCAAGAGGTAGTCACCGGAAATGGTTTTCCAACAGTCTTGAAGGAGTTCCCAGAGATGCTTAGCACTTGTTGGCCCTTTTGCCTTCACTCTGCAGTCGAGCTCACCCCAAACCATCTCGATTGGGTTCAGGTCTGGTGACTGTGGAGGCCAGGTCATCTGGCGTAGCACCCCATCACTCTCCTTCTTAGTCAAATAGCCCTTACACAGCCCGGAGGTGTGTTTGGGGTCATTGTCCTGTTGAAAAATAAATGATGGTCCAACTAAACGCAAACCGGATGGAATAGCATGCCGTGGCAAGATGCTGTGGTAGCCATGCTAGTTCTGTATGCCTTCAATTTTAAATAAATCCCCAACAGTGTCACCAGCAAAACATCATCACACCTCCTTTACCATGCTTCACGGTGGGAACCAGGCATGTAGAGTATTTCCGTTCACGTTTTCTGTGTCGCACAAACTCATCAGACCAAAGCACAGATTTCTACTGGTCTAATGTCCATTCCTTGTGTTCTTTAGCCAAAACAAGTCTCTTCTGCTTGTTGCCTGTCCTTAGCAGTGGTTGCCTAGCAGCTATTTTACCATGAAGGCTGCTGCACAAAGTCTCCTCTTAACAGTTGTTCTAGAGATGTGTCTGCTGCTAGAACTCTGTGTGGCAGTGACCTGATCTCTAATCTGAGCTGCTGTTAACCTGCGATTTCTGAGGCTGGTGACTCGGATAAACTTATCCTCCACAGCAGAGGTGACTCTTGGTCTTCCATTCCTGGGGCGGTCCTCATGTGAGTCAGTTTCTTTGTAGCGTTTGATGGTTTTTGCCACTGCACTTGGGGACACTTTCAAAGTTTTCCCAATTTTTCAAACTGACTGACGTTCATTTCTTAAAGTAATGATGGCCACTCGTTTTTCTTTACTTAGCTGCTTTTTTCTTGCTATAATACAAATTCTAACAGTCTATTCAGTAGGACTATCAGCTGTGTATCCTCCAGACTTCTGCACCACACAACTGATGGTCCCACCCCCATTTATTAGGCAAGAAATCCCACTTATTAAACCTGACAGGGCACACATGTGAAGTGAGAACCATTTCCGGTGACTACCTCTTGAAGCTGATCAAGAGAATGCCAAGAGTGTGCAAAGCAGTAATCAAAGCAAAAGGTGGCTACTTTGAAGAACCTAGAATATAGGACGTATTTTCAGTTGTTTCAAACTTTTTTGTTAAGTATTTCATTCCACATGTGTTAATTCATAGTTGTGATGCCTTCAATGTGAATCTACAATTTTCATGAAAATAAAGAACACTCTTTCAATGAGAAGGTGTGTCCAAGCTTTTGGTCTGAACTATATCTATCTATCTATCTATCTATCTATCTATATATATATATATATATATATATATATATATATATATATATATATATATCATGTCTACTTTTTCCCTGTTAAAATAAGAAAATGAAAAATAATTACACATTTGTTATTGACACATTTATAAAAGTGCAAGAAATCAGCTTAAACTAAACAATAAACACTGTAAAGAGAAGAATAATTAAAAATTACAGAAGTTTTTTTCTGTCTCCACATCTTCCTAAAAATATGAGCTGGTCAAAATGTCATATGTAAATGGTATCAATAAATAAGGGCGCAAAAACACACCATCAATGGAATAATGAAAACATTCCGGGTCTCAGAAAATAGCAGCACAAACCCTTTGTTTTTGCATTTTTTATGGTTTAAATTTCAGAATTTTTTTTTCATCTGTTAAAAAAAAAAAAAAAAAATTCAAAAAAACCCTCAATGATACCGGCATAACTGAACTGACCTGGAGAATCACATCATTTTTGTTATTGTATAATAAATGTCATAGAAATAAATCCAATAAAACAATAAAGAAAAAGCAACCGAAAACAGCGCATTACCTGGCTTATGAATTTTTAATGCAAAGAGAGCTGGTTTTAACTGCAGAAAAAAAAAACATTGCAAAATTTCTCTGTGTGAACATAGCCTTTGAAGGGAGATTAAAGCACAAATGTGAATGGGTTTGTATTGATTTTCACTTTCTATATGCAGTGATAAATCTTTGCAGTCACAGACAGCAGAGATCATGTGACGCCCTGGCAAAACCAGGTAGTCACGCAATAGGCCCCCGCACAACACCTTCCCTCACCTAGGTCACATACAGCCGACCTGAAACCCTAGTCACACCCCCCTTAGGGCAAGACAGGCACACCAGTGGACGGGACAAGGCGGTTAGGAAACGCCCACTGAGGGGTCTAGACAGCCCGGGGCGGGAAAACAAGTAGTTGAAGTCTGGAGTTCAAGTTTGTAGTTCAAGTTGAGAGGAGTGTGGCCTGGAGCTAGGTGTAGCTCCAGCAGAGGAGAAGTTCAAGTTGAACAGTGCCAGGGTCGGAGCCCTGGTGCCTTTGGCTAGGAGGCAGACGGTGGTCTCCGCCTGCAGGAGACGGGAAGACTGCTCAGTAGATCCTCGGAGGACCGGAGCAGGTTTGGAGCCCGCCGGTACCGACACCGGAGACCCGACCGGAAACCGTGCACAGAGGGGGTACTCGGACCCTGAAGCCAGGACCGGAACCAACGGCATAGTTAATCAACCGATTGAGGGCAGGATTATAGGTCCTGTCCCAACCAAAGTGCCAAAAGCAGACAACCACCCACAGATAAGGATAGAGCAACCGCCAGGGCCCATAGATCCCACGGGTCAGCGTTAGCGGGCATGGCTCCTCAGGCACACAGCAAGCCGGGAGCGGACTCCCGTGTTCCATACCAGGAAGTCCAAACACACAAGTACAACCAGCGCAGAGGAAGAGACGGCAACCACCAGCCTGGGTGGGGACCAGAGTACAACCGGCCGCAGCAGCTGTCCACCAGCACCTTGGTTTACCAAAAACCTCGTGTGATTCATTTACTTGTGAGTAACCAGACATTCCTCCACATGTCCGGGCGCGCAGGCCCCTGCCATCGCCATACCCTGCATAGAGACACTGGGCCCCGGGGAAACCATCCCTACCCACGGAGGGGTTAACATCCGGCTGCCATTACATCTCCCCCGGGTATCCCACAACAGCAGTGGTGGTGTCCCACTTCACCCCACACCGTGGGTGGCATCACGAACCAATACGGTCAAGGTCGTACAACTACGTCCCCCCTTTTTCATTTGGCGTGTCCGCATGACCCCCGGGTCCGGAGGATCCCTCGAGCCACGCAGCGGATGCGGATCCCAGCAGCGCCGGCTGCTGGCACGGGGGCGGCACAATCACACAAATGTACATACAAGTTATATTCGTAAAATCAGAGTACTCAGAGAATACTACGGGCACCATGCTCGGGTTCTGTGTACCATGCCTGCTGGATACAGCTATATTACAGGGGGTCGTTGGGTGATACAGTGATAGATTAGGGGGTGGGGATAACCTGATGGGTAACACTAAAGGTGCGGGGAAACACTAAAGGTACGGGGAAATTATCTTTTTTTTTTTTATGGTGGTTGTAGCTAGTGGAATCTCTGATTACAGAGAAAATGTACTTTTTTTTTCCATTAAGACTTTGTTATACCTTTTTATTTTTTATTTTTTTTTTGCAGTTCGGTGCATATTGCTTTTGTTATAATGGATCTCCATACAATTGATTTTTTTATTTCTTGCACGAAATGTTAGGTTAGAAGTTCAGAAATGTTTTATTTTAAACGGCAATCTAGTTTAATGGCAGTGATGTAAATCAGCATTTCTGCTTCTGGGAGACAAAATGAAGAGAAATGACTCTTTATAGTCATTCTGGTAAAAGCACAATCCTCCTTCGCGGTGATTACATTGGATCAGCAGCTGGTTCAGAGGCCACAGAATGTTCTAGAGATTTCTAGGCTGCGGAATAAATACATCAAGCTTTTCTTTTTTTTTAAACTACAATTTGAGCGATTCAGTGTTGTCCATGAATCACCCCCATATACTACAGCACTGCAAATCGAAATTGTTTTACAACCTTGAGCACTTCATACAGAAATAGTTAAAGGGAACCTTTCCCCAGTTTTTTGCCCTATAAGTTGCGGCCACCATCAGTGGGCTCTTATATACAGTATTCTAACATGCTGTATATAAGAGCCCAGGCTGTTGGGTATAACATAAATAACACTTTATAATACTCACCTAGGAGGTCGCTCCGGCGCATACAAGTCGGATGGGCGTCTTCGTTTTCCGGGACAGGTGCCTCCCCTTTCGGCCATTTTGGTCTTCCTTATTCTAAAGCCGCGGTGCATGACGCATCTACGTCATACACACGCGCCGGCATTGAGATCCTGCGCAGGCGCACTACAATACTTTCATCTGCCTTGAGCTGGGCAGATTAAAGTGCGCCTGCCCAGGACCTCAATGGCGGCGCGTTTGTATGACGTAGACACGTCATGCACAACGGCTTCAGAGTAAGGAAGACCAAGATGGCCAAAAGGGGGGAGGCACCTGTCCCGGAGAACAAAGACGCCCATCCGACTGGTATGCACTGGAGAAACCTTCTAGGTGAGTATTATAATTTTTTTTTTTATGTTATACCCCCGGTCTGCGCTCTTATATACAGCATGTTATATACAGTATTCTAAGAACCCAGTGGTGGTGGCCGCAGCTTATTGGGCAAAAAACTGGTGACACATTCCCTTTAAAGGAACTTTCCAATCTCGTCAAGTTATCACCTATCCTTCACTGCATATTTGTCCACTGGGACTACCTCCTTCAATTTCTGAGACTGGTGCATTTAAATACCCTATTAGAATGAACTTTGGCACCACCATTTAATTTTTTGGGATGAAAAGATGCTTGCCGGTCTCTGGCAGACTCATCGACAGCTAAAACACCCAGGTCCGACAATAATTCCACATCTGCTGCATCTAAAGTGACAGCGCACGGCCATAGAACAATGACCGCCCTCTGTGAGTTTTAGGCAGAGAATGACTTAGCCACAGCGATGAATGCTGGTGTCACTCATGTTATTTGCGGTCACAGGTGGAGCTTCCCACAGTCCTCCACCTGTGATTGCAGTTAACCTGACCTCAGGTGAGATTACCTGTGATCACAGGTGGAGGACCATGGGAACCTCCAGCTGTGACCGCTGATAACCTGAGTGACGTCACTGCTCATTGCGGGGCTCATTTTCTGCCTGAAGCTCACCGCGGGCAGTAATGATCTATGGCAGTGCGCTGTCACTTCAGATGCAGCAAAGCTGGAATCATCTTGGGACCTTGTGTGGATGACATCAGACCTGGGTATTTTTGGGGTTAATAAAGGGGGGAAAGAGGGTGAGGTTTTTTGTATTTTATTTCAAATAAAGGATTTTTTCGCGGTTTCTTTTCACTTAAAGATTTGTAATGGGGCGGGAGTTTTATAGACGCCTCCCATTACTAATCTAGGGCTTAGCAGCAGCTCTGAGCTGTTATTAACCACACCAGATCAATTGGGATGAGCCAGGTAAAGTGTCAGTGTAAAGGACACGACAATCCTGGGTGGCTGCAGGCTGCTTTTTTAGGCTTGGTGGGGGGCAATTACCTTGGGTCTCCCCAGTCTGAGAATGAGCTACCAGCTGTCGGCTTTATCATGGCTGTGTATTAAAATTTGGGGAACACGTGACGTTTTTTTAATGTTAGTTAAATAGTTTTGTTTTTTTTATTTTAAAAAAGCTGCATGCGGTCCCTCTTATTTTGATACATAGCAAAGATAAGCGCACAGCTACGGGCTGCAGCCATATGCTTTATGTGGGCCTGGTATCATAATATGGGGGCACCCTACACCAGTTTTTTCATTCATTCAGTTATTTATTTATTTTTACAGCAATAGAGACACATACACAGCGCCTCTGATTAAAAGCAGTCCGATACGCTGCCACAAAGGGTGGTGGCACATCTGACTGCAACCAGTAAGACACGTGGGCTCTGCCAGTGGGTGGGGGAAGCAGTGAATATGTATCAAGGACAATGAGCGGCCCCCGGAAGTAGCGTTAGAGCCACACGGAGACTCGGTAAGTATATCGCGCCTGCTCCAATCCCTGGTCTCACCACCATTTTAAAGCTCCGGATTCTGGTCCCCATAGACTTATTTGGGGACTGGGGTTCGGCCAGATATCCGATATCAATTCCGGGCCCGAACCAGGTTTTGGGTTTTTTTTTATCCAGGTTGGACCCGCCACTCACGAATATCTTTGTTTTCGCCCATCTTTCTGATCAAAAAATAATATAAGACCCTGTCTTATTTTCAGTGAAACATGCTACATGCACTAACAGCTCAGCGCTACATTGATTTGCTGGTGGAACCAGTGATACGGCCATTTCTCCAAACTGTCCCGGAAGCGGTTTGTCATCCCGACATGTTGCTTGCGCTGCTCTGAGCTGCCTGCGTGGCCTAAATGGATTTTGATGATTTGCCTAATTGCATTCAGCAGCAGCCGAACATTCCTAAGACGGCCATTAATAACCTCATTGATGGCAGCCAAGGCTGTAAGTGCCTGGATTTCCAAAACGCCACAACTTTTTATTTCTTGGTATTGCAATTGCAACGTTGAGGACATTTTTCCAGATCTATGTGTCTTTGGCTGGTGGGCACATGCACCCATTGCCTAATGCACAAGTCTATGTAGTTACTGATCACGCAGCCATAACCTCCTTCCAGCAGCCCATCAGTATATAGCGTCCTGCCATCATAGCCCTCGGGATAAAGCAAGCACGTCTATAACCACACTATTACCATCGGATGAAACATGGAACAGAGTGCTTAATAATGTGGACAAATGGGAACCAGGCACTGCGGCGAGTAATGGAAAGGCCACAAAGGGCTTGGAATAAGGCACTAATGGGACTATAATGGGAAAGAAAAAGATCCTACTAAAGCGTAAAGGATGAGGGGTGCATAAAGGGTGCTTTATGTTGATGTTCTGGTCCTGAGGAAGAGGTTTTCACCTCGAAACGCGTAGACCTATGGAATAAAAGAAAGAGTTATCATCATCAACATTTTACATCTTCATTTTGGCTGATGAGCGGCATTAACCCCTTCTCCACTCCATTCTGTATATAAAGCGTAAAGGAGGCATCGTACAGTTGTCGCTACTTGGGGAAGAACTGTAAACACGTAGTAGGAAATCCGGCATCTGGGCTCCATAATAACTTTATTAAAAAATATCCTAAAAATCACGAAGAATAGCCAGGGGAAAAAGTAAAAACGTCAATGGCCAAATCCAAGACGACAAACGCGTTTCGGACTTCATGTTTTTATTCATTGTGTTGCAAAACTTAGGGAAAGCAGAAACATTTGTGGATGGAAAGCAATTGGACGGCAGTGTTGTTAGGGCTGCTGCGGAGAAATATGGGCAAAGAACTACTGTTAGGCGGCCTGCACATCAGCGGTATTTTGCTGCAAAGCCGGATCCGGCACAAAAGCGTTTCACTTCCATTCATGCCCTATGGACTCGCGGCAAGATCTGGTCACAAGCGGTTGCGTGCGTGACACGGATGTGACCAGATCTTGCCGCGAGTCCGTAGGAAATGAATGGATGTGAACCGCATTTGTGCCGGCTTTGCGGCAAAATACCGCCGATGTGAAGCCCGCCTCAGTATAGTTTGGAAGGGAGATGAGGTACTTTTGATCCATATACTGTAGAAGACACTAATGTGGAGAAATGCGCTGAGTGAAGAGAAGTATGACACTGTTGTATGTGTAATTACAGAAATCTGCAGCATAAATTTGCATTGCAAGAATTGCACGCAGTTTGTGAGTGCAGGTAAAGTCACTACCTCATAGAGTCTATGAGTAGTGATGGGCGGACGCGCAGATAACAAGGATCAATGGGTCCAATCGGGTTTTAATAAAAATGGTTTGGGCCCGAAATTGATCCTGGAGATCTGGCCGGACCCCAGTCCCCATATAAGTCTATTGGGACCCAAATCAGGCGCTTAAAAATGGTAAGGGCTAAAGGGATTGGAGCAAGCGCTTCATTCTTACCAGTCTCCCCCATTACTAATCTGTAAGTGAAAAGAAATAAACAGAAACACAAAAAAAACCCCAACCTTTCTTTGAAATAAAAAAAATCCCACTTTCTTTCACCAATTTATTAGCCACCAAAACACCCAGGTACAAAGTAATCCACACAAGGTTCCATGACGATTCCAGCTCTTCTACATGTGAAGTGACAGCGCGTGGCCATAGATAATGACTGGCCTCCTGTGACCTTCAGCCAGAGAATGAGCTACAACGATGAGTGGTGACGTCACTCAGGTTATTTGCGGTCATGGCTGGAGGTTCCCTCGGCCCTGCATCTGTGACCACAGGTAACCTGAGCTCAGGTGGCCTCATACAACTAAGTGACTTCACTTCAGGTGAGATCACTGAGTTCACATACCTGTATCTCCTGGCAGAAAACCGCGTTTTTTTGACAAGAGATGCAGATTTGGGGCTGACATTTTTTCAGCATATTCCTGCATTCAATATACACCTCTTGGCAGAAAAACACATCAAAACACCAAGCAGTTTAGTGATGCGATTTTTTTTTCCCAGGAGGTGTAGATTTGGTGCTTATAGTAGTCTCTGCAGTGTCCTCCGTAAAATGGGTACGCACATGTGCTGATTCCGGCCCCATTTTATTGAAGACTACGTCCTAATAGCAATGTGCATGCGCCGGCATGGCGGAGGAATGGTTACAGAGTATCCGACTTACAATATTCCGCCCCGATGCTCAAGCCTGTGCACAAATTATGTAATTTCTGAAGGCTTGAGCAAGGATTATTCTGCAATCAAGCCTCAGATTTCACATCTAAAGATATCATTTTAATCAGTCTCCTAGTGCCATTATGGCACTGCCTCTAGTTTATAGGGCAAAAATCTGCTCGTTGGTTGCCTTTAAGAATTATGCACCGTTCGCCTTTGATGGCTTGTGTGTTGCTCTATCTCTCTGGCTGCAGAGGGATTTATATAGGAATCTGTTCCTGACCTTGCTCTGGGTGTCATTCTATTTTATATTTATTTACCGTATCATGTCTCAGCTGTGCTTTGATGTGATCTGTGGACATGAATGAGCTGAAATTCCCTTAGAAAAAGAGAGATAAACAAATCAAAGGGAACCAGTCAAATGGTTGAAAAGTGTCTCTGATCTGCAGCCTGGATGTTACAAAGCAGGAGGAACTGATTTTGCAGGAAGAGTTTTAGAAAAACTTGTATTTTATTCATTGAAATCAATGGTGTTTGTATGCAGCAATCAGATGGCTAACAGCAGCAATTGGAGCTCAGCTCCAGCTACTGCTGTTAAAGATAAATGTCATGATGTGACTGCAGGATAGCGAGGAACAGTGGGCTTTTATACTGTCCCTCACTCTAGGGGACCCTAACCTATCCCTAACCGCTGGATTACCCCTGATGGTGGAGATGCCGGAGTCCCGTGCCTGGTTATTTTGCTGACCAGAACTAATCTGTCCTCCTCCCCAGTGAAGAGAGGGGCAGGAGTGTGATGGCAAGATTGATAAAGACAGACAGGGAAAAACAAAACTCAGACACACTGCAAACTCACAGGAACAATCCGTAAGAAACTAATGAGAAAAGCAAGAGAAGTAAGGCAGCAACAAAAGAAAATAAGGGTTAATACCACAACTGTTTACAGCAATAAAGTATTACAACCACCAGTAGGTCTGGATAATAATCTTTATTTCTATGCACCACTATATTACACAGCGCTTTACAATTCAGAGTTTCATAAAGAAACAAACAGAAGTAACCATTATTGAAGATACAATAATTAATGGAAAAATAATGACAACCGTGCTCGTAAGAGCTTACAATCTATAATGGGATGAGATGGGAGTGACACAAGGTTCAAGTGTTTATTTATAATGACAGTCCAGCCATCTCAAAAAAATGGGGAATAGATAAAGTCTGTATAAACCAGTCATCAGCCAATCTTTGTATTGCTTTTGGATACAGTGAGGTTTGAGGGAGAAATAGTGGAGGGAATATATATGAATTGACTTTGGTTAGGGAGTGTGATAGGTCACTCTAAAAAGATGGGTTTTTATGGAGCATCTGAAGCTGTGCAAGTTGTGGAGTGTCCTAGTTTGTTGGGGTAGAGCATTCCAGAGGATTGGTGCAGCTCATGAGAAGTCTTGGATCTGGGAGTATAAGGTTCGGATTCGTATGGGTGTTAGTTGAAAGTCATTTGCAGAGCGTAGAGAACGGGTAGGGTGATAGACAGAGATGAGGGTGGAGATGTAGGGGGTGCCGTACTGTGGAGAGCTTTGTAGGTGAGAACAAGCAGTTTGAATTGGATCCTGTGATAGATGGGCAAGCAGTGCAATGACTGGCACAGAGAGGAGGCATCCGATTAGCGGTTAGCCAGATAGGTGACCCTGGCTGCTGCATTAATGATGGACTGTAGAGGAGAGAGTCTAGTGAGGAGGAGGCCAATTAATAGAAAATTACAGTAGTTAAGGTGGGAGTAGATCAGGGTCACAGTGAGGTTTAGAGGTGTTCTTGAGGTTCAGGCGACAAGAGCGGGCGAGAGATTGTATATAGGACATGAAGGAAAGATCTGTGTCAAGCATAACACTCAGACAATGAGCCTGCAAACATTAATTCCATAGCGCTTTACATACATCAGCAGCACTGTCCCCATTGGGGCTCATAATCCAAATTTCCTTATCAGTATGTCTTTGGAGTGTGGGAGTAAACCGGAGAACCCGGAGGAAACCCACACAAACACAGGCAGAACATGCAAACTCCTTGCAGATGTTGTCTTTGGATGAAACCACCTCTCCAGACCTGTATAGTTAAACTATACCTGGCACTAATGGAAGTTTCCAGCCAACATACAGTTGTGCTCAAAAGTTTTCATACCCCAGCAGATTTTGTGCTTTCTTGGCCTTTTTTGAGAGAAATGAATGGTGACACAAACTCTTTTTTTCCACTCATGGTTACTGGTTGGGTGAAGCAGTTTATTGTCAAACTACAGTGTGTTCTCTTTTTAAATCATGACGACATCCAAATGACCCTGATCAAAAGTTTACATACCCCAGTTCTTAATACCGCGTATTGCCCCCTCTAACATCAATGACAGTGTGAAGTCTTTTGTGGTAGTTGTGGATGAAGCTCTTTATTTTCTCAGATGGTAAAGCTGCTCATTCTTCTTGGCAAAAAGCCTCCAGTAAATGTTTGGGTTTTCTTGCATGAACTGCGCACTTGAGTTCTCCCCAGAGTGGCTCAATGATATTGAGGTCAGGAGACTGAGATGGCCACTCCAGAACCTTCACTTTGTTCTGCTGTAGCCAATGACAGGTCATCTTGGCTTTGTGTTTTGGATTGTTGTCATGTTGGAATGTCCAAGTACGTCCCATGCGCAGCTTCCGGGGTGATGAGTGCAAATTTGCCTCCAGTATTTGCTGATAATGTGCTGCTTTCATCTTTCCTTCAACTTTGACCAAGTGTCCTGTGCCTTTGTATCTCACACAGCCCCGCATCATAAGCGATCCACCTCTATACTTACAGTAGGAATGGTATTCCTTTCATCAAAGGCCTTGTTGACCTCTCTCCAAGTGTAACGTTTATGGCTGTGGCCAAAAAGTTAGTTTGGTCTCATCACTCCAAATTACCTTGTTCCAGAAGTTTGGAGGCTTGTCTCTGTGCTATTTGGCGCATTGTAGGCAAGATACAGTAGTTTGCGGCATTTGTACAGTAATAGCTTTCTTCTGGTGAGTCGACCATAGAGTCCATTTTTCTTCAAGTGCCTCCTTATTGTGCATCTTGAAACAGCCACACCGTTAGTTTTCAGTGAGTCCTGTATTTCAACTGATGTTATTTATGGGTTTTTCTTTGCATCCCAATTCATTTTTCTGTCAGTTGTGGACGAAATTTTTGTTGGTCTACCTGATCGTGGTTTGGTTTTTACAGAGCCCCTGATTTTCCATTTGTTAATCACAGTTTGAACACTGCTGACTGGCATTATCAATTCCTTGGATATCTCTTTGTATCCCTTTCCTGTTTTATACAGTTCAACTATCTTTTCCCGTAGATCCGCTGACAATTCTTATGATTTCCCCATGATTCACAATCCAGAAACATCAGTGGCTGAATGAAAGATGCAAGAGTCTGTCTGGATCACAGAAACTCACTCAGCTTTTGTGCACACACACTGATTACAAGCAAACAGGTCACAGGTGGGGATGTTACCTATATTAGCAATTCAAACCAATTCGTGTCAACTTCTGTGCATGTTATCAGGCCAAAATCACCAGGGTATGTGAACTTTTCATCAGGGTCACTTGTATGTTTTTGGTTGTTATGATTTAAAAAGACAAAACAAGGTAGTTTGACAATAAATGGCTTCACCCAACCACTAACCACGAATGGAGAAAAAGATTTTGTGTTATCATTCATATTCTCTGAAAAAAGGCCAAGAAAGCAAAAAATCTGCTGGGGTATGTAAACTTTTGAGCACAACAGTATGCTGGCTGGAAACTTCCATTAATGCCAGCTATAGTTTATCCACAGTGTGTCCACCCATATCCTGTCCACCGCAATTAACTTGAGAACGGCGACAGCTATAAGCATAGAAGTGGTGTCTAGGTATAGTAAAGTAGCCATGCGTTATGCATTGAAACCACCTATAACGCCACCTGGTGGAAAACAACAGTTAGTATTTTTATCTCGAAAACGGAACGAGATAGAGGAATAAAAGTGAATTACAAAATTGTAGGGCATCATCAATTCAATACGAATCGACACCTTGCATACAGAAATGATATGATTAGAACGTGTAAAACTCACAAGGCTGCGGACGTGAAGCGATACCTCATGGAGACCTTCCTACAAGTCATTGGGTATGGTGGCTGTGTGGAGTGGCCTCCACGCTCACCTGACCTGACCCCATTGGACTTCTTTCTGTGAGGTCACATCAAACAGCCGGTGTATGCGACCCCTCCACCAACATTGCAGGTCCTACGACGACGTATCACAGATGCTTGTGCAAACGTGTCACCTACCATATTGCACAGCGTGCAGCAAGATACAGTATGCTGTGCAGAGTCCAGATGTGCATTGCAGCTGACGGGGGCCACTTTGAGCATCAAAGTTAAATGAGCGCCATATGCGTGACCAGCATTCAATGTTTAGGGGGGGTCATGGGTTTCATATCATAACATTTCTGTATGCAAGGTGGCGATTCGTGTTGAATTGATGATGCGCTACAACTTTGTAATTCACTTTTTTTCTCTATCTTGTTCTGTTTTCGAGATAAAAATGCTAACTCCATTGTTTTCCACCAGGTGGCGCTATAGGTGGTTTCATTGTGTAGCGCATGGATACTTTACTATACCTAGACACCACTTCTATGCCTATAGCTGCCGCCGTTCTCAAGTTAATGGCGGTTGACAAGATATGGGTGGACACACTGTATACTGGTCTGGAGAGGTCGTTTCACCCACCAAGGACAACATCTGAAAGGAAAAACAAAAAGCCAGCACCAATTGTGCACTTCAGCACTAAACATTCCAAACTGTACTTATTACAAAAATTCTGAGATTTTTGGCAAAAAATTGCAATTTCTTGAGCTGCCTCGCCACGTCACGGCAAATCTCATTTGAGGCAGTCCTACACTAAAATATTTTTATAAAATGTGCCATACGGCCTCACATATGAATAGTAGAACTGCTCTTAGCAGCACTCACCTGGTCTATTTCAATCCCGTACCCATGACTGAGTCATGGCTGTGGGCGGGACAGGTCCAAGCAAATGCTGCATGAAGTAAATAGCCTGTGGACAAAGCCTGATGACTCAATGTGAACAGTCACCAACCGCCAAAATCTAGACAGATGGAATACATCCCAAATTGGGGTGCATAGCAAGGTGGAGGTCAACCACCGACCAATTCAATGAAGAAAAAACAAAAAGCCAGCACCAATTGTGCACTTCAGCACTAAACATTCCAAACTGTACTTATTATAAAAATTCTGAGATTTTTGGCAAAAAATTGCAATTTCTTGAGCTGCCTCGCCACGTCACGGCAAATCTCATTTGAGGCAGTCCTACACTAAAATATTTTTATAAAATGTGCCATACGGCCTCACATATGAATAGTAGAACTGCTCTTAGCAGCACTCACCTGGTCTATTTCAATCCCGTACCCATGACTGAGTCATGGCTGTGGGCGGGACAGGTCCAAGCAAATGCTGCATGAAGTAAATAGCCTGTGGACAAAGCCAGCACCAATTGTGCACTTCAGCCAAAAATCTCAAAATTTTTATAATAAGTACAGTTTGGAATGTTTAGTGCTGAAGTGCACATTTGGTGCTGGCTTTTTGTTTTTTCTTCATTGAATTGGTCGGTGGTTGACCTCCACCTTGCTATGCACCCCAATTTGGGATGTATTCCATCTGTCTAGATTTTGGCGGTTGGTGACTGTTCACATTGAGTCATCAGGCTTTGTCCACAGGCTATTTACTTCATGCAGCATTTGCTTGGACCTGTCCCGCCCACAGCCATGACTCAGTCATGGGTACGGGATTGAAATAGACCAGGAGAGTGCTGCTAAGAGCAGTTCTACTATTCATATGTGAGGCCGTATGGCACATTTTATAAAAATATTTTAGTGTAGGACTGCCTCTAATGAGATTTGCCGTGACGTGGCGAGGCAGCTCAAGAAATTGCAATTTTTTGCCAAAAATCTCAAAATTTTTATAATAAGTACAGTTTGGAATGTTTAGTGCTGAAGTGCACATTTGGTGCTGGCTTTTTGTTTTTTCAACATCTGAAAGGAGTTTGAATGTTCTGACTAGCTCTCACATAGCATGCGACTAAAGGAGATTAACAAGCAGCCCAGCAGAGATTAACTCTTACAAGCCTGCTGTGAACTACTAGTCTGTGGGTCAACACCTGAGTGTCCCTGCAATGATCACAGTTAGAAGGCAGAGGGCCAGAATCTGGAGTTTTCACACATCCTGACCTCGCCATGACAGTCAGCGATGCTTGCAAAAATCTCCTTGTGACAATTGATGCTGGCTATATACCAAAATGTGGAGAAATTTCAGCTCCTGAGCCACCTCCACACTCTGACATCTCCACAATCATGAATATATACGTGATTATCCCACAAAAAAGGATTTTCAGCCCAAAATATATGGAGCTGAAGGTGGTCGTATCCTTCCGTTGGGCATGTTTAGAATCATAAAACTCAATATTGCCGCTTTTAGCCATACCCTTTGTATCCTATGCTGCGTTTACATAGGTCCCATAGGCGCATATCAAGTGGCCTATTACAATGCATTATTCTTAATGGGAAATTTTGGCAGTGGGCATGGAGACCCCATAGACTCCCTAAGATGAAAAGGCTCATTTTCTATATTTCCATGTTTTATTTCCTCTTTACGATGCGTGTGAAATTCCCATATGGCAACATCTGTTCGGTTCTTGATTCGAGAGCTTCAGTAAGATGACCCCTGACTTCTCGGGCTTCCGTGCGGTTTCTCTCATTTACTCATTGCGTAATCCATAGCGATTATGTAATCAAGCATAGTACCGTAATAATATCTGTCAACAACCCTTCCCGAGAGCCCCGGCGTCTGCCATCGTGCGAGCGAGATCTGCTGCCCATTACAGTAATGGAGCATTATTCATTCATCAGCCCGCTTGTGTTAAAGCGTAAGCATTTCATCCGCTTCACGGCTCATTTCTGCCCTCGGTTTGTGAATTAGCCTCTTCTTCCAGCTGTACCTGTCGCCAGTGATTTCTGCAATTTAACCCATTGTGGAGTCAAATCGAAATTCACTGATCTGGTCATGGGAAATTTTATGTTCTGGCACAATGACACAGAAATAAAGATCAAATTTTTAAGGCTTCGTTCACACTTGAGTTGTGACTTCCATTAATCATTTTGTGCTGGATCTGTAGCACTTGCGGCACTGTAACGCTCACAGCCGGTGTAGGGGCAGCGAGTGGGTTTAGTGGAGGACCCGGGCTTAAGGCCCCGTCACACACAGAGATAAATCTTTGGCAGATCTGTGGTTGTAGTGAAATCATGGACATATTGTTCCATTTGTACACCGCCACAAACCTGGCACTGATTGTCCACAATTTCACTGCAACCACAGATCTGCCGCAGATGTATCTGTGTGTGTGACAGGGCCTTTACTCTTTAGTGGGGGGCCTAATTAAGCGCCTACCGCAAGGCGGACACCAGGTACCACTCCCAGAGAAGTGACCAGAACTGTGGCAGCAGACCCTCAGGACACGTGATGGACTGAGGTATCGGCACAGGTATCGGCAGGTAGGGTGACTGTGACAAACAGGCAGGCGGGTTCAGACAAATATGGTAGACATGAGCACGGAACCTGACAACTAGCTACCAGACTGTAGACTTACTAAATGTGATGCGCATGCACCTCCCATAATGGGAGAGTGCCTTAAATGCTTACAGCCATAGGCTGGAAATAGCGCATTGGCCCTTTAAGAGGAGGCCCGGTGCACACGCACATATACTTGGCGCTTTCCTGGGGAGCCTGTGCCTCATGCACAGGCCCTAAGAGGAGAGGGAGGCGGAGGATCACATGGGCAGCTACGAGGGAGAATGCAACCCGGTGGCGGCAGTGAGTAAGTTGGCGTCCCTGTGGAGACGCCGGCACTTTAGGCACCCAACTTCATGCAAGTGTCCATCATTTTGACAAGAACAAATGCTGCCACATGCTGATTTTTTGTTGTAAAAATGTAGAATCAATCCTCAAAACAGAACAAGGACGTGACTGATAGCTAGTGACACAACACAAGTGTACCTCGGAGGTCTGAGATTGGAAATAAAAAGCATCGTTGTCCATTGGCCGGGTCTGCTATTTCAGCTCAGTTCCATTTATAGTAAGTGCGTGACGTAAGTTCCAATACCACTCTCAACCACTAAGTAGGCGTGGCACTGTATAGGGCTTAAAAATATCTATAATAATATAATCATTTTTATTTTTATAGCGCCAACATATTCTGTGGCAAAAATTCAGAGGAGACATACAGACAATATCAAACATCAGAGACTAACACAATTCAACAGATACTAGAAAAGTATTTCTAAAGATCCTTCATGATATGCTAATGAGCACCGGGACTAGTCACATCGGCGTTATTTCCCCCAACTAGTCAGCCCTCTTAGCATGTTAGCACACCCACAGGGGCATGCTAACATGCTATTCAATGCCCATTGCCCAGCATCATCAGCGGTGACTAGTGTTGAGAGAGTAGTTAACTATTCGTACTCGCGATGCTGTTAGCGAGTACTGTCCACTACTCACATATTCGTTACGAGTAGCGAGCACAAAGTCAATGGGAAATACTTGCTAAGTAGTGAGTAACCCGAAAGCTGTACTATTCGCACGAGTAGTGAATAGTCGTAAGGGCGTTAGTTCCACAGGGCTGTGCTAACATGCTATTCAATGCACATTGCCCAGCGTCATCAGTGATGACGCGTGTACCTGTGTCCATTGTCAACGCCTTAGACACTAGGTTGAGGGTCAGTGTGTATGATCAGAAGTTCTGGCGCTTCCGGTCATACACACTATGAAGCCAGGTGTATATGTCCCGGTTTCAGAGAGGTCTAGTGCGCATGACCGGAAGTGCCGGGATTTCTGATCATGCTTACTGAGCCTAAACCTGGAGTCCGAGTCGATGACAACGGACAGGTATGTTCGTCACAGCTGATGACATTGGGCATTGAATAACATGTTAGCACAGCCCTGTGGGCGTGCTAACATTCTAAGAGGGCGGACTAGTCTGGGGAACTAACGCCCCTGGGACAAGTCCCTGGCCTCATTATGATATGCTAAAGGATATTAAGAGATACTTTTCCTAAAAATCTCTATGTATGCTACTAGATACAGGGACAGTTAGGCAGGGATTAGCAATATACACCCAGAACTGCTCGTGGTTCTGGGTGTATATTGCACCTGATAGGTTCCCTTTAAAAAGAAGGATGGTGGCTTACGTCCATGCCTGGATTTACGGGAGCTCAACCAAATAATGGGGCATTATCCATAGCCATTGTCATTCATTCCTGACCTATATAGGGGTTAGGGATATCACAGGGCCCCTAGCGTGAGTGACAGCCTAGGGGCCCCCCCTATTTTTTGATATCCAACAGTCATTTCGTGACAGCATAATAGCCATTTCCAATTTATCAAGATTATTCTTCATTTTCTCACGTAGGGTTTTTCATTATAGACTTTGAGATGTTTCCAAGTCCTCACTTTTTACTTTTAAATCCTTACGTTTGCTTTCTTCGGGGGAAATAATGAGATTTATTACATGAATGGAACACTCGGACTGGGTTTCATTTCACTTGTCCACAAATATAGGTGAGGAGCGCATTGTTGTAGGTATTTTATTTTTTTAATTCTCAATCCACGAGGGATCATCTCCTATTCCACATATATTTTCAAGGAATGATGATCTCACCATATTTTTGTGTCTTGCATTAAACATTTTTTTTCCTTTTTCGACATTAAATTTCTACATGCGTTGTCCACATCTTCAGAAGGTGCATGAATATCAAAGCCTTGAGCTAATTTAGCAGGCCGTGAGCCTCAATTTAGACCAATTTATTCCACCAAATGCTGAAATCGCTTCATCAATTCTTATTAAATAGCGGTTAGGTAATAATCCCCACGAGTTAGTCCCATGTATATACTTTCGGTGAGCAGTTAAGTCAGCAAAATATATAAATATGTATGTTATCTCTACATTTAACCCATTCATGACACTTGATGTACCTATTCGTCATGGTTGGATAGAGGTTCTTGACTGATGATGTGTAGGTACGTCAAGGCGATTGTGTTGGATATAGGAGCTGTGCCCCTGCGATCGCCGCTAGGACGAGACCCGGCTCTCACAGCCAGGAGTGGTACTTGCACCGCCTCGGGCTTTTTAACCCCCTAAATGCCACAATCGATATCGATCACAGCGTTTAGGAGGCTGGGAGAGAGAAGGAGCTCCCTCTCCCCTCTGATTGGCACCCCCGCGACATCTTCGCAAGGGTCTGATCGGTGCTGTGGCAAACCAAGGTCATCATCACAACCTCCGCGGTTCAGTCAGCTACTGAAAGCCTGTTTGACCATGCCAGGAGCATGTCTGAAAGGCTTCTGTCAGTGTCTCACTGACAGGTGTAATGTATTGCAATGCAGGTGCATTTTACCAGCAATCACAGGCAGTCAGCCATAAATAAAGCACTTTTTGTTTTGTTACACACTACTTCTGATAACGCTGCTGTTATCCCAGAGTGCAAGCCATTCAAACACTGCAAGCAAGTCACAATGGGTCAAGTACCGAGTGTACCTATACGTCCCTGCATGGCTCTCCCTATCAAGGACACCGTTTTACTCACCGTCACGGCCAGCTCGTATAGCCTTGCCTGACTTCCCTGCGGTCCCCCATGTGAGTCACCCCTGCTTTCTCCTCCCACAGCACTTGCACAGGTCATCCGGAAGTGCTAGCTGTCCGTCTCTTCTGAGGTACCATCGTGCCATCCAGTCCTGCTTCCTGCTTCAGGTCATCCTTACGATAGCATAACCTGTTGCATCTCCATATCGTCTCTCCTCCGTGCTGACTTTTTATGGTTTTTACACAAGATGAATTTTTGGATCAGTGAACCAATCTCAAGGGTCTCATTGAGAATAAAAAATGGATTTTACTATCTGAGACATTTATAGCTTATCAAAAGTAAATATATCATCGGTGCCAGATCCATTTCTAGGACTCCAACCTTTTACGAGAATGGATGTCTCATCCTTCCCACGCTTTAGAGTAGAAGACACCGTGCTTGTGGCTCTTTGTTGTGAGTTTCTGATATGGCCTAGTCTTTCATAACTGCGATAAAATCAGCCCCGTACATGCACATTCATCTCACCATGTATGCCTTTCTTGCGTGCCACAAGACCCACCTCATTTTGCCGATAGCTGTGCATCCCACGAGTTGGCTATACTGGTACACTGGGCACCACATGTGCCTATGCCCCTTCTTCCAGCTCCTCACCACTTTTCTCTGACATGGAAAGTACATGCAAATGTACGGTATGTGGCCAGATGGTTAGGGGGGGGGGGACGCCAAAAAAGACATGGCAAGCTGTAAGTGCACCTGTACTCTTAGTATTTGTCCCTCTAAATTCTCAACTTCATTATGCATCTTTTACTAGCACAGAACGTCCATGGAACTACCTGGAAAATGGCCACAGCAAAAGGCAAGATAAAAATGAAATAAATGACATAAAAGCACAAATAACCGGACAGATTTCGCTCTGCGGATATGTAACGTTAAATTGAAAATGTTCCCGTACAATCTAAATGTATGAAAGTAGTGATCTGTACCCGAGCAGTGTAATGTTCCCCGGCTAATGACTCCAAAATGCGTGTCTTTATTGGGCAGGGGTTCGGATAATGAATGAAGCCCAGCCTTGTACTGGTAAATGATAGATGGTAAATGGCCACATATTACGTTATGATAGACAACAAGGACAACTTAAAAAAAACAACATCCTTTAAAGCCTGGCTTGAGGGAGAAATAGTCCTCCAAATGTTACGGCAATACTTTATTCCTAAGTGAACCTACCTTGGTTATATATTTTGTATATGTTTTATGGCCAAAAGGATTTATATATGTCTAATAATTAGGTGTTTCAACTTTTTTCCATTACAAGCAAGTGTATAAAATCAAGCACACAGCCACATAATCTCTATAGATTAGCATTGACAGTAGTATGGTTCGTCCCGAAGACTTTGTGACTATAAAGGTTTCTTTCACTGTTGTCTTTCTCCAAAAATTTTAAAAATTGCCGACACTTCCTAATCTCATAGTCTGAACTGGTGCATACTGAACATGACATACATACTGGTGACAGGTTCTGGGCCAGAGTCTCTGTGCCTTATGAGAGATTGCAGATTAAACATATTCCCTTTCCTTTGGGGAGGAGAGGGTTAATGTCAGTATTCCTTGCCAGCAAGCATTCTCATTTCCGCTTGGACCACTCCCATTCAGTATATATATTTTCTGCTCCCTACAGAGGGTGCCGGTTATTCTGATTCATTTCGATCCTTGGCCTGGAGGTGGAAGGAGTTGGTGGAGCTCTGATCACAAGTTGCTGTTTAGGTTGCAGTCCTGGTTCTGACTGCAGCTGTCTGTTGTTGTGTTTCCCCTGTCTCATTCCTTCCCCTGGTGTGTTATTAATGCAGCGGTGGGGCTAGCGTCCCTCACCTGCCAGCTCACTAGCCAGGGCTACTACAAAGTCTGCCAGGGTCACAGGTATCTTGTTCGGCGACAGGTGTGGAACCTGTATAAGGACTGGCTAGGAGTGTAGGGTACAGCTGCAGGTGAGCGAAGGAGATGTCCCATTTTGCCCCCTCACTAGCGCTAGGGCCACCCTTTGTTAAAGTATCCCGTGTACCCATTGTTTTGTTGAGTGTCGTGACGTATGCCATACCTTTTGTTGTCACTTGCGTGACAGTTCCACTGTGTTAGGGTTCATGGAATATAAAATTACTCTTATCTAAATACTTGCTTAGTTTTCTGGCGTAAATTAGTGCTAAAAGTGGTTAGGGGAAAAATAACTAAAAATGAAGGGGGTTGCCCATCTTCTATGAAAATCTTGCAAATGTCAAGGATAGTATTCTGAGCATAAAACAAGACAAAATTGCATGTGCAGATCATCTGTTGGGGCTCCGATGATCTGCTCCAGCATAGAAAGTAGTCATGTCCCGTTTGTCAGTCATCTGATTACTAAGGTCTGTGATTGGCCGAAGGGGTCCAGTGACTACCATATGATATCAGAAGCGCATCGAGCTCCAACTAGAACTTCAATTTTTAGCCTGTGATACCGATATATACGCTTCCTTACCTTTCCTCTTGGCTTGAAATAACCTGAGATGAGTGGCGAGACCGGACTAGTGTTCCTTAGGCAACAAAATATTTAGTCCAATTTCAGCAAGTTTTCTTTATTAGGCTTGTGAATCCTTATTTGTTCTGCAAAAAAAATTCTTGTTTTAGTATATTGTTTCCTAAGGGTGGACTGCAGAAACCAAAATTAAAAGAAATCTCTTGACAATATCATACTGACACCTATCTAAAAAACAGAACTATGGGTGTCAATCTGTAAGAGTGGCTCTTGTCACCCACGTATGATGGACTAGCATTCATCCGAATAGCTGCTCAACTGCAGTACTTCCTTTTGAGGTAATGCCTTGTTAGCCATTGCTTTCTTATGCAAAATCATCTATTTTTCAAAGTTTTTCATCCCAGAATCCACATTTTTAAATTCGCTGGACTTTATTTTAACCCAAATATGAACTTAAAGGTGACCTTTCATTAGATTTTTTTCATTTAAACTGAGTACATCATCCAATTCTTGTTGTTCCACTTGTTCTGGAACAGTTTTTCTTTTTCTTTTGTGCCCCTCCGTTCCCAAGTTATGACCTCTGGAAGTATGGTGTAAATTTTCCCATCAGCCAACACAGAACCTTTCTGTGGGTGTGTATTTCTCCTGGCCAATCAATACACAGCCACGCCCACGAAGAAGTTTTATGGTACACGCCCTCTCAATTGAATATTATTATTACTGGGGGGCATAACTTTGGAATGGAGGGTCACAGAAGAAAAAGAAAAACTGTTCCAGAATCAGTGGATCTGCGCCTATTTTTAGGAAGTGGCTAAAAATCTAGTGAAAGGACCTCTTTAACTTTAATAAATGGTTTCTTGATAATAGACTAGTGGACCCTAAGCTTTCATACAGGATCATAAAGTGATTTTCTGAACTTACACCGCAGTGGACGCGCATTTTCAGTAATCAGTGCTGTACTGTCCTTTACTATTACTCATCAACAACAAAAACTGCAAAGCAAAGAAAGCTTTTGGTTGTGGTAAGTGTGCTTTAGCTAGCCGCAATCATTTCTTATTATTTCTGCCATTTAAGCATTGTTTATTGTAATTACTGTTGTGCAAAACCTAATTGCACACCACATAAGGGATTTGGATGATTGCCGTTCACAAAAACTGCTATTTCGAGATCGAATCCACTTTACAAGAACACTTCATATCGTGCATGCTATGACATAAGCTTACGTGTCTGTACTTAAGAACAAAATGACATCCTGAACGTGCGCTCATGTTTATCTCCTTTTCCAGCATTTAAGTCTTCGTCGTCAAGACAACCTTCCTCCAGAAAGGTCCCTGCAAAGAATTATTCCGAGGTAGGTTGGACCCCCCCCGAAGATTTAATCTTTGTAAACAAATGAGATGGATGTAATTTTGCACAAGTAACTTTGGAAAACTTTCCGAATGGTTGTTAGCGGTACACTTTGCAGAGCGTAGTGCGGCACATAGAGAGCCATTCTGCTTTGTATTTAGGGATTTTATCTTCTGATGCACAATTTTCCATCAAGTGCTCCATGTTGCAGATATTCACCCTTAAGCTTCATTCAGACTTCCATTTTTTCCCGTAAGTGAGAAATATGGACCTATCGTGTTTCCCTGAAAATAAGACACTGTCTTATATTATATATTTGCCCTGAAAAATGCACTAGGGATTATTTTCGAGAGAGGGCATAATTCTGGGGAAACACAGGTTTGGTGGTAGGTTTACCTCCCTCCAAAAAAGCTGATGCCCCCCTCAGAAGAATCATACTTACCAGACCCTGGACATCTACGTTGCACTCGGGTCCTCCTGAAAGTCCAGCAGGTCCTTGTGTGCTCCACATCGGTCCTCCCTTGCTTCTGGCTGGCACACACTCACATGAAATTGCAGGAACATCACACACACGCACAGAAACATCCCGTAAAACCGTACTGCTTCCGTTCGGCAGCGCTGTGGAATGCAAGCACCTGTTGTGGAACGCATGCATGACCTGCGATGGAACACGTCAATGTGTTCCACCACAGATCCCCAGAGCAGTACCTTATCACTGTGTGTGTATGTGTGTGTGTGTGTTTGTATGTGTGTGCGCGCGCATTCCACTACAGGTCCTTGATGTGTTCCACAGCAGGTCCTCGCATTCCACTGCGTCCCATATCCCCGGAGCAGTACTGTGTCACCATGTGTGCATGCGCGCGCGCATTCCACCACAGTTCTTCGATGTGTTCCACCGCAAGTCCTTGATGCATTCCATTACAAATCCTTCCATTTCACAGCGTCCAAGATCCCCAGAGCAGTACAGTATCACAGTGGGTGTGTGCACGTGTGCGTTCCACCACAGGTCTTCCATGCGTTCCATCGCAGGTCCTTAATGCATTCCACCACAGGTCCTTACATTCCACTGCATCCAAGATCCCCGGAGCAGTATTGTATCACCGTGTGTGTCGTGTGCGTTCCACCACAGGTCCTCCATGCGTTCCACCACAGGTCCTTGATGCATTCCATTACAAGTCCTTCCATTCCACTGTGTCCAAGATCCCCAGAGCAGTATAGTATCACAGTGTGTGTGCGTGCACGTGCGTTCCACCACAGGTCTTCGATGTATTCCACCGCAGGTCCTCATGTTCCACAGCCTCCCATTCAGGGTCTGTTCAGTATGATTGCTTGGTCTGTCTTCTCTCTTTTGGGGGTGTCTGCTTTCTTTAATGAAGTATCCTGCATGCACACTTCATTATTAAACTGGAACTAGGGCTTATTTTCAGGGTAGGACTTATATTTAAGCAATACTCCGAAAAGACTGAAACTTTTTTTACAGGGTAGGGCTTATTATAGGGAAAACATGGTATTTCCATCACTATTTTGGATCACTGTTTATCCAATGTGTCCATTTTTACCATCAGTTATTTTTCACCTTATGCTAAAAAAAAAAAATAAATTGCAAAGCTTCTCCTACCTGTTACATTGGTAAAAACTGGACAGAACACAGAATGATTTTCATAGTCCCATAGACCTGTATGGGAGATTTTGATCTACAACAACAATCTGAAAGGTGGACGTCTCCGTTTATTTAGCATGTGAACAGCCACATAGGGTATAATATGTATGTTGTCTGTCCATGAGAAACACAGAAATGTGAAAATAGCTGTATGATGCCTCTGAAGCATAAATTTGGAAGTAAATGGATCTCTATTTTAGCTCTCGCCCTCTGTCTAGTGCTTTGGATGTCACGGTTCCTTTTGAGCACAAGTTACACAGATGGGATCAGAGTTCTCTCCAATCCTGGTTATTGCAGCAGTTTGTTTACTGTATATTATATTACATTTCTAGAGGGGTTGTGCAAGGCTAGGGGGGAAAGTCTGCATTCATTTTATGTGACTTCAGAATCCTGACAGTGTGCAGTGCGCATACTGTAAGGATTCTCCCATGTTGTTGGCGTAGTCACATGACAGTAGGAATGCAATTTTCACACTTCTGCTCACATACTAACTAGACAGGCTCATCCTTTCTCAGTCCACTACTTTGAAGAGAAGACGAGCAGTCATAGTTGGTTCATGGCCGCTAGTATGCAAAGCTCGTGACCGTCCACTCGCATTGTCAATACTGGAGAATTCTGAGCGCGTGCACACCGCACGCTGTCAGGATTCAGACATCTGCAGACATTCATCCCAAGCCAGGGCAATCACTTTTAAAAAGAATCTATCAGTTAAAGAAAATATGGGAGACAAAATATAGCCCCAATTCAACTTGGCTTTTTAAAACACCAAAGCTTTTACATCAAGACATATGTCAAGAAGATGACAGGACCTCTTTAACACTAGAAGTCCCAGAGAGGGGTCATTTAACATTTCTACCATTGGAATCCTATGGAGATCAAAATTTCTGGGACTTCTAGTGTTAAAGGGAATCTGTCATCTGGTTTCTGCTATGTAATCTGAGAGTAGCATGATGTAGGGACAAAAACCCCGATTCCAGTGATGTGTCACTTAGTTTACTGGGTGCAGCCGTTGTGAAAGAATCACAGTTTTCTCTGCTGCAGATCTAGCAGAGCGCGGAATGCTGATCTGTGTATAACCCTTCCACAACACTTATTGGCATCTTTTTGTGTATATTGATACAAAGCTGCTAATCAGTGGTGGTGGTGTGGTTGGACGAGCAGACACAAGGCCAGTTGTCTTGTATTGATATTGTACTGCTGATAAAACACTGATTATATTGAAACAGCCCAGTAAGAGACACATCAGGTTCTCTCCTCCCACACTATGGTGCTCTCAGATTACAAAATGCATATTTTTTTCAGTTTCAAAAGATGCAAAGTTTAACCTAAAGGGTATGTTAGTAACAAAGTGCTTATAAATGCTCCTAATGTCCTCAGAAAGAACCCTTCTTTCTAGCGAAAATTGGGTTCATACTTCCAAGTTGTATAATCACTAGGGATGATCGAATACTTCGACTATCCGGCTTCGCGAATATTTTCTGAATACCTCGCCGCTATTCGATGCGCAATGTAAGTTTATGAGAAGCCCGAATAGTTTCGAATTGTTGTTATTTGGGTTTCCCATAGACTTACATTGCACATCGAATATTCGCGAATAGTCGAATAGCGGCGAGGTATTCGGCAAGTATTCATGAAGCCGGATAATCGAAGTATTTCGTATTCCGAGCTTTCCTTAACCAAGAATCGCAAAAACATTAGTGCATGCCCTCATCATCTCCCGCCTCGACTACTGCAACCTCCTGCTCTCTGGCCTCCCTTCCAACACTCTCGCACTCCTGCAGTCTATCCTAAACTCTGCGGCCCGCTTAATCCACCTCTCCCCTCTCTATTTCCCAGCCTCGCCACTCTGCCAATCCCTTCACTGGCTTCCCATCGCCCAACGACTCCAGTTCAAAACATTAACCATGACATACAAAGCCATCCACAACCTGTCCCCTCCCTACATCTGTGACCTAGTCTCCCGGTACCTACCTGCACGCAACCTCAGATCCTCACAAGATCTCCTTCTCTGCTCCTCTCTTATCTCCTCTTCCCACAATCGCATACATGATTTCTCCCGTGCCTCCCCCATACTCTGGAACGCTCTACCTCAGCATATCAGACTCTTCCCCTACCATGGAAAGCTTCAAAAGGAACCTCAAGACCCATCTCTTCCAACAAGCCTACAACCTACAATAACCCTCAGTCCAGTACACCACTGTGCAACCAGCTCTCTCCTCACCTATTGTACCATCACCCATTCCCTGTAGACTGTGAGCCCTCGCGGGCAGGGTCCTCTCTCCTCCTGTATCCTCACCCATCCCCTGTATACTGTGAGCCCTCGCGGGCAGGGTCCTCTCTCCTCCTGTACCCTCACCCATCCCCTGTAGACTGTGAGCCCTCGCGGGCAGGGTCCTCTCTCCTCCTGTATCCTCACCCATTCCCTGTAGACTGTGAGCCCTCGCGGGCAGGGTCCTCTCTCCTTCTGTACCAGTCTGTTTTGTACTGTTAATGATTGTTGTACGTATACCCTCTTTCACTTGTAAAGCGCCATGGAATAAATGGTGCTATAATAATAAATAATAATAATCCCTAATATCACCAGTGTGTTGCTGTCCACTCTTATTAAATATAAAGGGCCGCCCCACTGGTGACTAGTAATATATCTTCATAGCGATTATAGCTCCATCTTTAAAGCAGGACGTTGCGATTTTTTTTTTCCTTTTTGTTTTTTCTACGTTTCATTTTTTTTGTGGAAAGTTCACGGCATGCCGATTGTTATTTCCTATAACTTTTCCATTTCTATCTGCTCAGGAGATAGAGGACGATGACTCCGATCTTGAGGTTTCCTTCAGCACCCCTTCGCAAGTGGACAAGAGGTATGATCCGCATTGTATGGTGCGTGCACCAAACGTATCATACGGGGTTTGTTTTTGATTTGCCCCTTTTTTCCCTTTACCAAAAGTTGCCAGGGTCAGTGCAGGCCTTGTCAGATCCCGGCACTGTGTTGCGGCATTGAAAGGAATGGGCTATAAATCTGGTGAGAGAGGGCAGAGGGGAATTTTTCAAGGGCAGACCCACCAAATGCTTCCCCATTTGGTGGGTCTGCCGTTGACTGAGTGGAGTGAAGCTGCCGTGGGACTGTCTGTGAACTTGTGGAGCAACCCAGGGTCCTAGAGGAAGGTGGCTTGACGGGGTCACAGGGTAGAGGAGCAACTGAGAGGTAAGAGACGTTGCTCGCTTGGAAGACAGAGAAACCGAGGAGCAGGGGAAAAGAGGATTACAACTTGGAAGCCATTGTCTGGTTACCCAGTGCCAAAGAGGTGACGGCAGATGGCGAAACGCTGAAAAGTGATACAGGATAAAGATAACCTAAGTGATGTTACACTGATATTTGTGCCATTTTTGCAAGTTAGGCTGCTTTCACACTACGTTTTTTTTAACATGCGTCATGAACGCTTTTTTGCTGCAAAAGCGGATCCTGTTTTTGCAGAGAAAAACGCATGTGTTATTTTGCAGGATCCTGTCAGTTGAAGTTTATGGGCGGGCATTGGAGTCATGTGATCGGGAGTGAGGGGAACTGAACGTGAGACTCGGAGCCGACATCTGACAGCTGCGGTAAGCTGTAACCAACTTAAATATCGGGTAAGTGAAGTGCTTTGCTTGAGTACCCGATATGTACCTTGGTTACGAGCGTCCGTAGCTGCTAGGAGCGGCTCCCTGCACACGTAACCAAGATAAACATCTAGTAACTAAGAAGCGCTTTGCTTGGTTACCCGATATTTACCTTGGTTATGAGCGTCCGCCGCTCTCAGGCGGGGGAAAGAGAGAGAGGACAGAGGGAGAGAGGGAGGGGGAGAGAGACTGATCATGACAGGCTGGTTTCTGGGCATGCTCAGTAGAACAAGTAGGATCCTCTCCATCAGCATGCCAGCGTTCACATGCGTTTGCGTGCAGTATAGTCAGGATCCAGCAATTTGCAGTATTTGGACGCAGCTCAAAAACGTTACAAGTAGCGTTCTTGAAAAAAGTTAAAAAACTGCAAGTCGCTGGATCCTCACTATAACGCACGCAAACGCATGTGAACGCATGTTGACGCGAGTCCATTGCAAATGCATTGAAATGAAAACGCATTTGCACTGGATCCGTTTTTGCGTTAAAAAAACGTTCATGACTCATGTTAATAAAACGTAGTGTGAAAGCCGCCTTAAAGTACAGGAGTCCTAAAAACCTTCATCTTCCGAAATTGGACAGGGACTGTGCTGACCACTCTGTTGTCCAGGTCTCTCATTGTGCATAGTGTAAGCCACATCTTTGCAATCAGAAAGTTTCTCACATGGGAAGATACTGTAAAAACGTAGCTGCAACAAGGACCCATGGATACACAGAGGTATATAAAGTGACTGCTGTATAAAATACTTAGCCTCAGCCTCGGGCTGTTCCACCTATCCTCCCAGATCCTTGTAGATATGTCGGAAGCTGACTCTGTGGACTTGTAGTCCATACTCCCCCGGGCTCATGCGGGATGACTGACCATTCTGCATTTAAGGGAACCTGTCCCCAGATTTGGCGACTATAAGCTGCAGCCACCACCAGTGAGCCCTTATATACGGCATTCCAGAATACTGTATATAAGAGCCCAGGCTGCGCTGTAGAACGTAAAAATTAGTTTTAATACTCATCTAGGGGGCGGTTCGGTCCGATGGGTGTTGCTGGTCTCTTGTCCAGCACCTCCTCTCTCCGGTCCGGCTCACCACCAGTGAGCCCTTATATACAGGATTCCACAATACTGTATGTAAGAGCCCAGGCCTCTGTGTAGAACGTAAGAATCACTTTTAATACTCAACTATGGGGGCGGTTCCGTCCGTTGGGTGTCGCTGCTCTTGGTCCGACGGGTGTCACTCCTCTCTGGTCCAGTGCCTCCTCTCTACTGCGATTGCCATCCTCTTTCGACCCAGCGCAGTATGGATGATGTGTCCAACATCATCCACACAAGTCAGCATTGTGCTCCTGCGCAGGCGCGCTTTGATCTTCCCTACTCAGGGCAGATCAAAGTACTGTAATGCACAGGCGCAAGAAAAGGTGAAAGACCGACTGCGCATGCGCTCTACAATACTTTGATCTGCCCTGAGCAGGACAGATCAAAGTGCGCCTGCGCAGGAGCGCAATGCCGGCTTGTGTGGATGACAGAGGACCCGTCATCCATACTGGGCTGGGTAGAAGGAGGATGGCGATTGCATTAGAGAGGAGGCACCGGACCAGAGAGGAGCGACACCCATCGGACCGGACCGCCCCCGTAGTTGAGTATTAACACAGCGGCCTGTGCTCTTATATACAGTATTCTGGAATGCTGTATATAAGGGCTCACTGGTGGTGGCCGCAGCTCATAGGCCCCAAATCTGGTGCCTATACTGTAGTAATGAAAAAGTTTTGAAAAAGTTCTGCGTCACTCCCCATACAGACTCTGCCCTTAGCTCTAACCGTGAAGGTTTCTAGTTTCCCCATGTGCACAATATACGGCAAATCCCCAGTATTCCAGACGTTTCATGGCTACCCAAGCTTAATTAGTATGGATGCTTCAATAAATAATTAAAACCAATTATTAGTCTTAACGACAGGATTCTTGGCTCCAAACACCGGTACTGCGCGATGTAACCCTTGCTTACACAAAGCACAGCATAGAAGCAGCGGACAGACGTGTGGGATATTTTGGTGTTTTCTCGTAATACAGACAAAGAATCACCGAGGTCTTAATTTTTATGTCATAAATCAATAGTGGACATGGAAATAAATAACTTTGTAATATATCTTATCGGAGAAATCTGCTTCTTTCTCCCCCAGGGCTGATCTTATACTGGCAATTAATGGGTAAAATCTGTATACAGTGAAGACAGATTTTCCCATTACTGAAAGGAGATGACAGTTGGTCGTTTTAATATTCTATGGAGGGGGAGGAGCCATTGGCCGACATACATTCTGCTGTAATTTCCATAGAACTTAATGAGCACTGACTGCCGTCTCCTAGCTCGGTAATGGGAAAATCTGTATTAACCCAAGACCCATTTTACTCGTCAGTTGAGAATTTTGAGAAGCATGGAGGAAAAAGAAGCAGGTTGCTCTAATAAGATCTGTTGTAAAGTTTTCTATCATGTGTATTATTGATTCATGAAAAAAAATTAAAACAACAGTGACTCTAGAAATATTTTGCTGTGCCAGCTGTGTTACACAGCCAGCACTTGCCTAGAACAGCAGCGATCGGTTCTAGCTCAAATTGCTGCTTTTTAACCCTGTAGATGGTGCTGTAAAGGTGGTGGGGGATGCGGCGAGTCTGGTTATTGGAGATTTTGCTGTAAAGGTGGTGGGGGGTGCGGAGAGTCTAGTTATTGGAGATTTTTAACCCTATAGATGGTGCTGTAAAGGCAGTAGAGGTGTGGCGGAGAGTCTGGAGTCAGCTTATTGGAGATTTTTAACCCTGCAGATGTTGCTGTTACGGTGGTGGGGGGTGTGGAGAGTCTGGTTATTGGAGATTTTTACCCTGTAGATGGTGCTGTAAAGGTGGTGGGCGGTGCGGAGAGTCTGGTTATTGGAGATTTTTACCCTGTAGATGGTGCTGTAAAGGTGGTGGGGGTGCGGAGAGTCTGGTTATTGGAGATTTTTACCCTGTAGATGGTGCTGTAAAGGTGGTGGGCGGTGCGGAGAGTCTGGTGATTGGAGGTTTTTAACCCTGTAGATGGTGCTGTAAAGGTGGTGGGGGGTGCGGGAGTCTGGTGATTGGAGGTTTTTAACCCTGTAGATGGTGCTGTAAAGGCGGTGGGGGGTGCGGAGAGTCTGGTTATTGGAGATTTTTAACTCTGTAGATGGTGCTGTAAAGGCAGTAGGGGGTGCAGAGAGTCTGGTTTTTGGAAATGTGTTAATTTTTCAATTATTGCATCCTTTTGTACAAGTAATAAAACATCAAAGGTTCTAGCCATCTGAAAGGAGGGGAGGATATTAAATTGTAAGCCCCCAAAAATGAAAATGTTCTTGTCATGAGGGGGTTAAGATGATGATCAACATTATTGACAGATCTTCAGAATGTTGATGAATGTAGGTGAAGCCTCTCAATCCTAGTGGAGTGCAGAGTCGGGTAGCACATGGCATGGATGAATATAACCACCGCTGCTGTCCGTATTACTCATGTTACTGTGTTATAGTAGCTGGACAGCTCCCATGCCCTGGATATATATATATTTATTAGTACAGACCAAAGATTCACCAAGATTCAAAGAGTTTTCTTTATTTTCATGACTCTGAAAATTGTAGATTCACATTGAAGACATCAAAACTATGAATTACCACATGTGGAATGAAATACTTAACAAAAAAGTGTGAAACAACTGAAAATATGTCATATTCTAGGTTCTTCAAAGTAGCCACCTTTCGCTTTGATTACTGCTTTGCACACTCTTGGCATTCTCTTGATGAGCTTCAAGAGGTAGTCACTAGAAATGGTCTTCCAACAGTCTTGAAGGAGTTCCCAGAGATGCTTAGCACTTGTATGCCCTTTTGCCTTCACTCTGCGGTCCAGCTCACCCCAAACCATCTTGATTGGGTTGAGGCTGGTGACTGTGGAGGCCAGGTCATCTGGCGTAGCACCCCATCACTCTCCTTCTTAGTCAAATAGCCCTTACACAGCCTGGAGGTGTGTTTGGGGTCATTGTCCTGTTGAAAAATAAATGATGGTCCAACTAAACGCAAACCAGATGGAATAGTACACCGCTGCAAGATGCTGTGGTAGCCATGCTGGTTCAGTATGCCTTCAATTTTGAATAAATCCCCAACAATGTCACCAACAAAGCCCCCCCACACCATCACACCTCCTCCTCCATGCTTCACGGTGGGAACCAGGCATGTAGAGTCCATCCGTTCACCTTTTCTACAAAGACACGGCGGTTTGATCCAAAGATCTCAAATTTGGACTCCTCAGACCAAAGCACAGATTTCCACTGGTCTAATGTCCATTCCTTGTGTTCTTTAGCCCAAACAAGTCTCTTCTGCTTGTTGCCTGTCGTAAGCAGTGGTTTCCTAGCAGCTATTTTACCATGAAGGTCTGCTGCACAAAGTCTCCTCTTAACAGTTGTTCTAGAGATGAGAAGGTGTGTCCAAACTTATGATCTGTACTGTGTATGTATGTATATATATATATATATATATATATATATATATATATATATATATATGTGTATGTATGTATATATATATATATATATATATATATATATATATATATACAGTGCCTACAAGTAGTATTCAACCCCCTGCAGATTTAGCAGGTTTACACATTCGGAATTAACTTGGCATTGTGACATTTGGACTGTAGATCAGCCTGGAAGTGTGAAATGCACTGCAGCAAAAAAGAATGTTATTTCTTTTTTTTTAAATTGTGAAAAGTTTATTCAGAGGGTCATTTATTATTCAACCCCTCAAACCACAAGAATTCTGTTTGGTTCCCCTAAAGTATTAAGAAGTATTTCAGGCACAAAGAACAATGAGCTTCACATGTTTGGATTAATTATCTTTTTCCAGCCTTTTCTGACTAATTAAGACCCTCCCCAAACTTGTGAACAGCACTCATACTTGGTCAACATGGGAAAGACAAAGGAGCATTCCAAGGCCATCAGAGGCAAGATCGTGGAGGGTCACAAGGCTGGCAAGGGGTACAAAACCCTTTCCAAGGAGTTGGGCCTACCTGTCTCCACTGTTGGGAGCATCATCCGGAAGTGGAAGGCTTATAATCGAACTACTGTTAGCCTTCCACGGCCTGGACAGCCTTTGAAAGTTTCCACCCGTGCCGAGGCCAGGCTTGTCCGAAGAGTCAAGGCTAACCCAAGGACAACAAGGAAGGAGCTCCGGGAGGGTCTCATGGCAGTCGGGACATTGGTTCCAGGCAATACCATAAGTAACGTACTCCACCGCAATGGTCTCCGTTCCAGACGAGCCCGTAAGGTACCTTTTACTTTCAAAGCGTCATGTCAAGGCTCGTCTACAGTTTGCTCATGATCACTTGGAGGACTCTGAGACAGACTGGTTCAAGGTTCTCTGGTCTGATGAGACCAAGATCGAGATCTTTGGTGCCAACCACACACGTGACGTTTGGAGACTGGATGGCACTGCATACGACCCCAAGAATACCATCCCTACAGTCAAGCATGGTGGTGGCAGCATCATGCTGTGGGGCTGTTTCTCAGCCAAGGGGCCTGGCCATCTGGTCCGCATCCATGGGAAGATGGATAGCACGGCCTACCTGGAGATTTTGGCCAAGAACCTCCGCTCCTCCATCAAGGATCTTAAGATGGGTCGTCATTTCATCTTCCAACAAGACAACGACCCAAAGCACACAGCCAAGAAAACCAAGGCCTGGTTCAAGAGGGAAAAAATCAAGGTGTTGCAGTGGCCTAGTCAGTCTGCTGACCTTAACCCAATTGAAAACTTGTGGAAGGAGCTCAAGATTAAAGTCCACATGAGACACCCAAAGAACCTAGATAACTTGGAGAAGATCTGCATGGAGGAGTGGGCCAAGATAACTCCAGAGACCTGTGCCGGCCTGATCAGGTCTTATAAAAGACGATTATTAGCTGTAATTGCAAACAAGGGTTATTCCACAAAATATTAAACCTAGGGGTTGAATAATAATTGACCCACACTTTTATGTTGAAAATTTATTAAAATGTAACTGAGCAACATAACTTGTTGGTTTGTAAGATTTATGCATCTGTTAATAAATCCTGCTCTTGTTTGAAGTTTGCAGGCTCTAAATTATTTGCATCTTATCAAACCTGCTAAATCTGCAGGGGGTTGAATACTACTTGTAGGCACTGTATATATATATATATATATATATATATATAAAATAATCGAAAAAATCCACTGCTGGTTATCGCACTTCGTCCCCCCGCTCGCTGGAAGCGCGAGACCCTCGGGATTAATTTCTCCTTTTTCTAGATAGTTATCAGTGATGTATTATACGTGTCAGGTAAAGTGCGGCGTGGATAGCTGCGGTCTGTGTAGAATATGGTGGTGTTCTTCATGTGTTAAAATATTAAAGAGCTTTTGTAATTTATACATCAACCGCGTCCACATCACAGAAAACACCGTCAACCATCGAAAAAGGGAAAAAAAAAACATCTTCCTTATTCAAAGCCTGCCTCACGGCCTATAGATGTCAGACAAGTCACCTTTATAGGGCTGTTTGATCACAAATGACCACTTCAATATAAGAGATTGCTGGCTGATTTTTCTGCAAGAAGCTGCCATCACTTGGAGGTTTTTTCCAAGAACAGCCATTAGAAGAAACATATAGTATTCCGTGTATTACAGGGACTGATCTGGTGCGCTAATGTCACGGGTAACAAACAGTCACGTGGTTTCTGGCAATAGAAGGTCACAGAGTTGGCTGCACAGAGTGCTCCCTGACTCTCTATTCCTGCTGTCAGTATTCATTGTACTAGGTAGTTTTCCTGCTGGATTATCATCTCTTCCTCTTTAGGACCCAGCGGAGCTCACCTTCCATCCAGCTGCTGATCATCAGTAGTCTTCATGAGCTTAAATACTTCCTTCTTCCCTGCACTGGTGCTGGTGATATTCTTCAGTTCATTAAAGCTCTGGTTGCAAGCAGGTGGCTTGCTCTCATCTGTAGTATTGTTGCTGAACGTCTACCTGAGTTATCTGTGGATAAGTAGTTCATGCTTTTTCCTCCTGTGTGTTTCCTTGTGTCTTCTATAGTGTTTAATGGGACTAATGTAGAGCTCATCTCACTCGTTCCCTATTTAGAGCACAGCACTAGGGATACCTAGGATCGGGTATCCAGCTCGGTGCATAGGTGAGGAAACTATCTAGGGTGGTGAGGGACCCCAGAAACCAGCAGTAGGTTTGGTCAGGGGTCACCATCCCTAGACACAGAGTTTCCCTTCACTTTTGCCGTCCGCTTGGTACTTCGCTATACCTAGCATGACAGCAAACTCTAGCAGCTCTCTAAAGTGCCTCATATATTAGGGTTCCCAAATAGGTGACACCCCCAGACAATATGTCAAATGAAATAACAGCATGGACAGACATGGTACTCATCCGCAAATGATGGCGGACTGGAAACAATAATTTCAAAAATGTACAGAGATTCCGTCACAGCCTCAATTAGGTTATTAATGGCTGTCTGGGAATGTTTGGCCACGCTGAATGCACTTCTTGATGAATATCATCAAGATCCGCTGCTGGCAGCTGCCTTTGCAATTGTCCGCTTTTGCCTAGAACAGCCATTAGAAGAGAGATATAGTATTCCATGTAATAAGGGGTCAGATCTGGTGCCCTAACTCTAGCAGCCCTCCAAAGTGCCTCATAGATTAGGGTCCAACGCAGGTGACAACTCCCGGACCCTATGTCACTATACTCTAATATAGCAAATGGTCTTAACGAGACCTCTTTAAAGTCGTTGAATTTTGGAAATCACAGGATGGACAGACATGTCACTGATCCGCAAATGGAGGACAGGAAACAACATTTTAAAAAATGTACAAAGATTCTATCAATTACAGCCTCAATTATGTTATTAATGGTTGTCTGGTAATATTTGGCCAAGCTGAATACATTTCTGCATGAACATCATCAAGATCCACTGCTGGCAGCTTCCTTTGCAATTGTCGACCATTGTCATACTGAGATGTGCTCACTGGGAAATGAGTCTGGAGACGCTGCAGACAATGGGAGCATTATAATGTCATGTGGGCTGCTCACAGAAGCACGAGCAACATTCAACCTGATGTCCTGTTGCAAAATGGCTAGTGTTGAGCGGACCCGGATCCGCAAAATCCGGATCCGCATGGTTTGAGCGCCCGATCCGAGTCCGACCAGTACCCGGGATTCGGGGTGCACGATCCGGATCCAATTTTTTTTCTCTCTCTCTCTCTCTCTCGTCCCGGCTCCCCATTAATTTACATGGCCACGGATTCCGGATCGGATCCGGACTTCGGCGGCAACCCGATCCGGATCCGCCGGACCCGGATTATGACCGATCCGCTCAACTCTAAAAATGGCTCCTGGGACACTTTAGAGAAATGGCCATACTGGTTCCACCACCAAATCAATGTAATGTTGAGATATATTGAAATATTTTAAAAATATTTCCATTTCTTCATCATTTGCAGACCAGTAACATGTCTATCCATCCTGTCATTTCCAGAATTCCACAACTTTTCCTTCTTGCTGTTACAATTTCAATGTAGAGAAGTGTAAATGATAAATTAGACTTCACATCATTGGGCATGTGAATCCTGAGACCACCTGTAATCACTAGACTGTGTGGACCTCAGTGCCTCAGACCGTGAAAGAAGCGTGGCCATACATGCAAATTGCTATACATGTGTAGGGAAGATTGTCACGTATGTGACTAGCAACGTTTACCGAGTACCTGGTAATCCCTCAGATTTTACAACACACAGGCAACACAAGGGTCATGATACAACGGAGGTCCCTGCCGCTAGGGAGAGGGGTGAGGGGACACCTCCTGAACTCACCTCAAGCTGACTCCTGAGCTCCCTAGCATCACTATACAGGTTCTTGCAACATGTCACCAAGCCGGATACCTTAGGTTTTTAGCTAGCCTTAAACTCACCCTGGCTAGTGAGCAGGCCGACGAGATCACTAGACTCTACACTACAATACAGAAACACAAGGGTAAAAATACAAACAGGGAAAATAGACATGAAAAGGAAAAGATGTCCCAGAAGGCTCCAGTGCAACAAACACCACTGCTGCACACAAGACAGACTTCTTCCAGAAAAGGCTCCTTCCAAAGTGGACCACATAGATATGAGGATTCAGTTTCTATCACTGGCATCGTGTGATCCGATCACATGACTTAAATAGGGAAGGGGAGTGATCCCAAAGAGCCACACCTGAGATTGACATCTTCAGCCCGCAGCCAGGCTGGAAAGGGTCCTTTAACCCTTACAGCACCACAAGCAAGGAGATATTATTAAATAACAGTAGTGAACCTGCCAGCAGCGAGGCGCTGTGACCTTCTGACACCAGATTCACCCGGGGTCTCCCCTGAGGGAGATACAGTCATGACAGAGATACAGACATACCTGTGCTAACAGTTGGAATAGCCCTTCTGTCATTTTAACAAACTTTGCATAAATCAAAAGTAAAAGCAATTAAAATAAGTCTGATGAAATATCTTTTTAGGGAATCCACTTATGAGCCACTTCTACTTGCACCTCATCATTTACTCAAAAATGCAACTAAAATCTATCTTGCTCAACACAAGACAAGATTTCCAGCTCATTGAGAGATGAATTTACAGCTGCTTATTAACGTCTATAGATAGTGAAGGTAGAAAAGGATGGGGATGAGTGCGAGGGAGACAGTGCTGGCTTCACAGCTACACTGCTCATTACTGCTGCTTCTGCAGATGTGCTACGTAGGGACAGAAGAGCAGGAATCCCTCATTTTTCTGTGTGTCCTGTTCATGCGATACATTATAACAGCTAGTCTTTGTCCACTAGCTCAGAGACCATTGAAACTGGGGAAACATGCAGGATACAAGATCTATAATGATCAGAATTTGGGGTATCCCTCATGTACTCACACAGGACAACATATTCAGAAAAGTTACCTAAAGCAACTCGTATGCGTTAGAGGACTTCAGTTAGAAGAACAGTCCCCTTAGGGTCAAGAGATTGCAGGAGATAACATTGGGACAGGGCTCCTAAACTTGCCCTCAGGCTTGGGGGCCCTATATGTTCCTGGTCCCAGAGATACATCTGATGGTGATGATGTCTGGGCCGCCTTCCTGGCCCTGCTCCTGTACAGCCCTGATTTAGTACCCCCTCCCTCCCTACTGCCCCCCCAACGGGGGGAAGGGGCCGGGAGAGGAGGGTTTAAACATCAACAGTGATAAGGGGGTGCTTTGCACGCTGCAACATCGCTAACGATATATCGTCGGGGTCACGTCGTTAGTGACGCACATCCAGCTCCGTTAGCGACATCGCAGAGTGTGACACCAAGGAGCGACAATCAACGATCGCAAAAGCGACAAAAATCGTTGATTGTTGACACGTCGCTCCTTTTCATAATATCGTTGGTGGTGCATGCCCCTGGTTGTTCATCGTTCCTGCGGCATCACACATCGCTATGTGTGACACCGTAGGCACGACGAACATCTCCTTACCTGCCTCCACCGGCAATGAGGAAGCAAGGAGGTGAGCGGGATGTTTCGGCCGCTCATCTCCACCCCCCCTTCTGCTATTGGGCGGCCGCTGTGACGTCGGTATGACGCCGAACACACATCCCCCTTGAAGGAGGGATTGTTCGGCGGTCACAGCGACGTCGCTGCAAAGGTATATGCGTGTGACACTGCCGTAGCGATAATGTTCACTATGGCAGCGATCACCAAATGTTGCACGAACAACGGGGGCGAGTGCTGTCGCGCACAACATTGCTAGCAATGTTGCAGCGTGTAAATCACCCAATAGACAAATAGAGAAAGCCAAAACTGTATCACACAGCACGATCACACAGAGTACTCAGACAATAAGTGATAAGGCGGAAAGCTAAAGCAGGGAGGAAATAACCAGACAACAAGAGGTAAACCACAGCACACCAAGCAATACACAGTAAATCAATAGACTGGAAAGCAACAGCACACAGACCGGTATACCAGAAGGCTATAGTCGGCAAAGGAAGACAAATTCCTCCATCTTAAAAATGTGGAAAGTACCTGTGATAGGTCTCCCGCAACATGTGAACAAAAAGGTAACCAGCAGGCTAGCAGACATTTCAGGTTTTTTGTTTAATTTTTTTTTATACTATTCAGTGACAATTAAGGTTATTTTATAAATTAATACACCTATATCTTTTTGTATAGGAGTGAATGGGTTTATTTCAATGAGCCAGCTGCTTCCCCTTAGGATAAAGGCAGCGCTATAGAAAGGACACGGTTACCGGTTGTTACTTGGGGGTGGAGGGCCCTTACTTTGATATATTCTATGCGACTTAAATGAAGTCGTGTTTTCCTACTTTTCTGCTTTTGTTCTTATGAAATGGGAAATAATGGTGGAGGATTTAGCTGGGAAAATCGAAAGCCGCTTTCATGTTTCCACTCCAATTAATTTATATGTTCTCATAAATAGAGAGTAGGCTTATCGTTGGAGTCAAGAGTTTTATGTGCGATTTGTGCCAGGATTTTCTTTATGCTACACGTTTCCTTTTCATGTAATAATGTATGGCACGTCTGTGCGGATAATGAGTCTATGATGCTGACTTTTCCTGCATCTTTTTTTCTTGTACCAGCCGCTTTTGTTCCTAATTTCTACTTTCTTCTTAGTCTCAGTATGTTGTAGTCGTCATTTTTAGCATCAGTGACTTAGTGTTTAGTCACAGGGTCACAAAGACTTCATCAAAATCCATAGACCCTGCTGTCTCCTCCTCCAGGCTTTGTATTAAAATCAGTGCATTGTCTGATCTATGGTAATCTGGGTGTAAAATGCAAAAAAAATGGATAAAAAGCTATTTAGAATAGGTTTAGAAATTCTATATGTGAAGCCCTTGACTCATCCCACTTTGTATACTGGAATTCATATTGGACATATCATCCAAAGTAACATCAATTTTGAGGTCAATATTTAATGTTGTGAATTTTTCTAATTTACCTCATTACCGTTTTTTGCTTCCTTCCCTCCCAAACACCATGCAGCAGTGCTGTTTCATATGGCCAGTTCATGCTCCTTTAGAAGCTGCTTTTATCTGCTGCTCAGCCAAGATTCTTATTCACCATTATTATTTACAAACACTAAAGAGTACTTTACATGCTACGACATCACTAGCGATCTCGTTAGCGATGTGAAAATCTAGATCGCAAGTGCGATCTTTCGAGATCGCACATGCGTAAAATGACCTATGTGCGATCTAGAATTTCACATCGCTAACGAGATCGTAAGCATGTAAAGTACCCTTAATGCTATGTTCACACAGTGAATATTTTATTGCTTTTTTTGGTGCGTTTTTCAGGTCCCAAAGATGCAAGAAAATGCATGCATTTCCTTTTCCTAGCAAAGTCTATGAGATTTCGACTTTGCTGTCCACACTGTGCATCTTTTTTTTTATTGCATCTTGGCTGCGTTTTTGAAGATGCAGCTTGTGAATTATTTTTGCGTTTTTCCAGCGTTTTTGAGACATTCCAGGCAATAGGTTTGACTTAAAAAAACACATTGGGCAAAACACGTTGTTTTTATGCGTTGTTGTGGTTCGAAAAGATACACTGTGTAAACATAGCCTAAGAATAAGGGAATTCCCTTGTGTAAATAAAGAAGTGGAGAACAGAGAGGCTCAGACAGGGAAATTCCAGAACTCTGTGATTAGTGTATCAATCTTGGCTGAGCAGCAGTTGAAAGCATCTTATAAATAAGCCATGAACTGGCCATGTAAAACAGCACTGCAGCATGGTTTTTGGGTGAGAAGGAAGCAAAATAAGGTAATGAAGTCCATTACTAAAATTCATAATTTTTGCAACGTTTGAGGGATAATTAAAGGAAACCTGACATGTCATTTTTTTATATTAAACCACCCGCAATATGTTTTAAATGATGCAATGTGCATCATTAATGTATTTTGTTATTTTTATTTCATGTATTTATCTTAAAAAAGACTTTATATGCTTAATGGAATGCAGTAAATACCTGGTTTTCAGTAGCAGGGGCGGTACTTTTGCTGGGTTCAGTCACTGTCATTCAAATTCAGGCATGATTGTTTTTTTTTTAATTTCGTCACGCCCCCAGCATTGTAATTGATTACACCACAAGTCCTTCAACATCACTTTTCTGCTAAGCCCCGCCCATTGCTGTCACATGATCATGACATCAGCACTAGAGATGAGCGAACCTGATGTTCAGTTTTCGAACCAAACACCAAATTTAAAAATCAAGGTTTGGGGTTCGGATGCTTTATGTGGGAACAAAACTCGCGCTTGCAACACTGTGCTCAGTTACGCTCGGTGCGCAGCCCTGTGCGACCCGCTTGCAGTGTTTGAACGGCTCACAATGTGGGTAACAACAGCGTGATCACATGGAGTGTGCAACAAAACAAAAGTTTGAAAAAGCCCCCCACCCTCCCTCAGAAGTGATCTGCTTATGGCTAGCTGTATGTGGGCGGAGACTCAAACTGCCAATCCATTTCTTAATCCAGGGTTTGGGTCGAGCTTGAGCCTGTGGAGCTAGGCTCGTGTGCTGCCGGCGAACCGAACCTCGATGGAACCACTCATCTCTAATCAGCACAGGTCCTTCATCACCACTTCTCCAATGCTGAGCTCCGGGGCTCAGCACTGGAGAAGTGGTGGTTCAGGACCTTTGCTGATGTCATGAACATGTGACTGTAATGGGCGGAGCTCAGCAGAGAACTGCTGTTGTAGGACCTGTGATAATGAACAGAAGAGAAGTGGTTGTGCAGGACCTGTGCTAATGTTACAATCATGTGACAGTAATGGGCAGAGCTCAGCAGACAACTGTTGTTGAAGGAGCTGTGGTAATGAACAGAAGAGAAGTGGTTGCGCAGGACCCATGCTGATATCATGATCATGTGACCGTAATGGGCGGAGCTCATCAGAGAACTGATGTTGAAGGACCTGTGGTAATCAGCAGAAGAGAAGTGGTTGTGCAGGACCTGTGCTAATGATTATTACGATCATGTGACAGTAGTGGGCGGAGCTCAGAAGAGAACTGATGTTGAGGGACCTCTGGTAATCAACCGAAGAGAAGTGGTTGCGTAGGACCTGTGCTAATGTAACGATCATGTGACTGTAATGGGCGGAGATCAGCAGAGAACTGATGTTGTAGGACCTGTGGTAATCAGCAGAAGAGAAGTGGTTGTGCAGGACCTGTGCTGATGTCACGATCATGTGACCATAATGGGTGGAGCTCAGCAGAGAAGTGATAGTGAAAGGACCTGTGGTGTAATCAATTACAATGTACGGTGCGTGACTAAGTTAAAAAAAAGAATCATGCCTGAACTTGAGTGACAGTGACTGATCCCAGCAAAAGTGTCGTCCGTATAACTGAAACCGAAGATATGTACTGCATTCACCTAAACATATAAAGTCTTTTTTAAGATAATTACATGGAATATTTTTTTTTAAAAGCCATGTTAGTGATGCACATTGCATTATGTGAAACACATTGGGGCAGCTTAATATCAAAAAACGACATGACAGGTGATTCCCTTTAAGTTAAAAAGTTTATTTTCTCTATGTAAGTTGTAATTTCTCCTTTGGGAGGATCGCAAACCACAATATGGCCCTGGTAACCTTTTGTACACCACTGTTTTATAAGATACAGTATATTTTACTGTCCTTTTTTAAATGTGCTCATATATTTAGCAGAAAATTCGTGCCTTCAATTCAGATAAGAAAGAATTATCTGGCTAATTTTTATAGGAACGATTTTCCATCGGGCTACAAGGTCTAAACAGATTAATAGAAGCCTCATGGCACAACTTCCGTAATATAAGTCCTGGGCTGAGCGGGCCTCCCCGCACCGCTGTCATATTACATTAGCCGAGGCGGCCCAAATCGTCCAAATGACAATGAAATTCACTGCTCGTTGTCTTTTTCTGCTCTCTAATGTAATGCCATCAATAGCTGCAGGCTTCTAATTGTAGATCCTTCCCAACATCCCAATAAAGTATTGATTGCATTAGGCGTTAATCATCTTTGCTGAGTGGCGCCAGCCCCAATGCAATTTGTACGTTTTTCTAAAAGTAGCCTCAAAATACTGCTGTGCTCCGAAAGTAATAGCACCCTACAATGAGTGTATAATAAAAAGGTGGGCAACATGTGCAAAGCATAGAAAAGAGGGTAATCAGTATTGGCTCCTGTCCCTCGCCAGGCCCTGCTGATATCCACTTTGGTGCCAAACTCTGTATTTTTGCCTTTTATTCCTTGATGCAAGCTTTTTGCTTTTAACAAATACAGTGAATGCCTAAATATATCCCCCATTCATTCCTATAATTGCAAATACTTTTTTTTGCACTGATCAACAAAATAGAAACCTGCTGCAGTTTTCAAGAGAAATGTGATTTAAATAATTTTTTGTAAAAATCATAGCCCAGATGTAGGATTCAGTTAACATCTAATTTTAGTCCTCCTCCAAAATGTAGAAGTTAAAAATTTGCCTTTAAAAATGCACCCACGTTTGCAACACTTTTGTAACAGGAGGTTTTTACAAACATCGCAAACTATCATGGCAGCGTCAGGATCTGTGCAGACTGCAGATTGCTGCTAACTTCTCTCTTGTCTGTGATCAGCGCAGGGAGACTCAGGAGTCAACCCACAGACTTGTAGAGCATAGGTAGGCTAGCAAGAATTAATGAAGAAAATCTCCAGCTTCCAAATGCATAAAATAATTATTTTTTTATTCCAAAATTAAAATCCAAATGTATAGGACATGATCCAAAAAATAAGAGCAAATTTGAAATGCAACGCGTTTCAGACGAGGTGTCCTTTGTCAAAGCATATATATTTTTCACGGCAATAATGCACTACAACCACCAGTAAGTCTGGATCACATCTCACCATACCAGTATAGAAAAGCTATAGCTGGCATTAAAGGAAGTGTCCAGCCAGCATATATAGGAGGGGAGCGAATGTGACTGGCTCCCCAACAGCATATATGCTTCGACAAAGGACACCTCTTCTGAAACACGTTGCATTTCAAATTTGCTCTTATTTTTTGGATCATGTCCTATACGTTTGGATTTTAATTTTCGAATAAAAAGTAATTATTTTATGCATTTGGAAGCTGGAGATTTTCTTTCCTAAGTTCCTGCACCAGCAACGCTATTATCCGTGCTCCCAAGCGGGGAAGTGTTCATACACAGGCGAGCTGCTTACCTTCTCTACCTAGCAAGAATTAATCCCCACTGGGGCTGCTTGTTAGTCTTCTTTGATCACTTGCTGTGGGGGAGCCAGTCACATTCACTCCCCTCCTATATATGCTGGCTGGACACTTCCTTTAATGTCAGCTATAGCTTTTCTATACTGGTCTGGTGAGGTGGTTTGATCTAGACTTACTGGTGGTTGTAGTGCATTATAGCCGTGAGCAGTTGTGGTGTTAACATTTGTTGTCCTTTTTTTGCTGCCTTACTTCTCTTGCTTTTCTTCTTAAGGCCGCTTTACACGCTGCATCGGTAGTGTGTGTACCCGCCCCCATAGGTTGTGCGTCACAGGCAAATCGCTGCCCGTGGCGCACAGCCGCACAACATCACTCGGACCCGTCACACTACTTACCTGCCTATCGACGTCGCTGTGACCGGCGAACCGCTTCCTTTCTAGGGGGGCAGTTTGTTTGGCGTCACAGCGATGTCACTAAGCGGGCGCCCAATAGAAGCGGAGGGGCGGAGATGAGCGGGACGAACCTCCCGCCCACCTCCTTCCTTCCTCATTGCCGGCGGCCGCAGGTAAGGTGAGGTTCCTCGTTCCTGTGGTTTTACACGTAGCGATGTGTGCTGCCGCAGGAACGACGAACAACATCGTACCTGCAGCAGCAACGATAATTGGGAATAGGGGAGCATGTCAACGATTAACGATTTTGAACGATTTTGCGACCTTTTCCAATCGCTCGTAGGTTTCACACGCAGCGACATCGCTAAAGAGGCCGGATGTGCGTCACGAATTCTGTGACCCCAACGACATCGCTTTAGCGATGTTGCTGCGTGTAAAGCGGCCTTTAGTCTCTTACTGTTTGTTTCTCTGAGTTTGCACTGTTTCTGACTTTTGTTTTTTCCCTGTCTAAATCTGTGTTTCCATCATTCTTCTGCTCCTTCCTTCCCTGTGGGTGGGTGGGGGTTGGTTTGTGAACAGATTAGCTCTGGTCAGGAGTATAGCCAGGCACGGGACTGCAGCATCTCAACCCTCAGGGGTAACCCGAAGATTACCGATACCCTAGTGTGAGGGACAGTATAGGAGCTCCCCATCCCTCTCTATCCTGCAGTCACTTCATGACAACTTTTCTTCAGTCTATAAAACAATGATTATAACAAAGTCGTAAATGTCATTTATCAAAAGTAAAGATTTAAATAAAAAAAATAATTTTAGAAAATATATTTCTAGATGCACCAAATGTCTTAAGAGATCAATGTGTTAAGACATTTGGTGCATCTAGAAATATTTTATTTTCTAAAATTATTATTTTTTTTTTTTATTTAAATCTTTACCTTTGCGATTAGTTCATTAAAAGAGATCAATGTGTTTTAATGAACTAATCGCAATTCTTGATGACTATCCTTTTCAGTTTCATTATTGCAAGATAGTCCATGGTTAAAAATGATCCACGGCTTTAAACTTACCCAGGAATCACTTACATTGTTACTGTCATTTCAAAATACTTTACATACATTCAAGAGCAGATGTGAATATAAGAAACTTTGTAATATATCCTTTCTACACTCATGAGCCACCTCTTCTCTCACCTGCCTCCTGACCTCATCATTCCCTCTGAAATACTGCAAAAATCCACCCTGTTGAAGATGAGACATACTGATCAGATTATAGATACTGAAGTATCTAGAGAGAAGAGGAGCAGAGGCAGAGAGACAGGCAGGTAAGCTCAGGAATGCGGCTTTTTAGTATGTGTTATGTCTCACCCCAGAGCAGGATGACAGCTACACTGCTCAGTATTGTTGTATGATGAGGTGGGATACCGCTGCTTCTCGGCATGTGTTACATGGAGACAGGAGAGCAGGAATCCCTCATTTCTGTGTGTGTGGTATATGGGAGACAACAAAGCAGATAGTCTCCATGTTATACTAGGTACGGGGAAGTACCAAGCACGCAGCGAAAGGGAGAGGAAGAGAAACCCTGTGTCTAGGGAAAGGGAAGTTGGTGACCTCTGTCCAAACCTATTGTTGGTCCCTGGGGTCCCTCACCACCTTAGATGGGTTCCGCACCTATGCGCCGAGCCAGATACCTGACCCTAGGTATTCCTAGTGCTGGTCCCTGAGGTTCCTCACCACCCTAGATAGGTTCTGCACCTATGCGCCGAGCCGGGTACCTGATCCTAGGTGTCCCTTGTGGTGGTCCCTGGGGTCCCTCACCACTCTAGATAGGTTCTGCACCTATGCGCCGAGCCGGATACCTGACCCTAGGTATCCCTAGTGCTGGTCCCTGGTGTCCCTCACAACCCTAGATGGGTTCTGCACCTATGCGCCTAGCTGGATACCTGATCCTAGGTATCCCTAGTGCTGGTCCCTGGGGTCCCTCACGACCCTAGATGGGTTCTACACCTATACGCCGAGCCGGATACCTGACCCTAACTATCCCTAATGCTGGGCCCTAAATCGGGAACTGGTGGGATGAGCTCTACATCAGCCCCATTAAACACTATAGAAGACAAAAGGAGGACACACAAGGGAAAATGCATGAACTACTTATCTACAGATGACTCAGGTAGAAGTTCAGCAAAGCTTTCCACAACGATACCAGAGAGGAGTACAAGCCGCCTGCATGCAACCAGGGCTTGAATGAACTGAAAATATCACCAGCGCTAGTCCAAAGGAAGGGGTATTTAAGCACAGAGTGGAAGCTGATGGTCAGCAACTGGGTGGAAGGAGAGCGCCTGCTGGGTCCAAGAGGGGGAGAGATAAATCCAGCAGGAAAGCTCCCTATACCAATGAATACTGACAGCAGGAACAATGGAAAGTCTGGAGCATTCTGTGCAGCCAAATGCTGTGACCTTCTATGGCCCGAAACCACATGACTGTCTGTCACCTAGGACACTTCACCCACTAGCTGAGAGACAACAGAAAATTAGAGAGAGGCTGCAAAAGGAAAATGTGGTAAAAGTGCAGGATACAAGTCATTTAATGACCAGAAATAGTGTTATTCCTTATGTATTTGTGGCGCCCCTGAGGCTTCAGTTGCCACAGGATACTGCATCTCCTTTAAGATGTAGTACTCATCCCGGGTAAGGTGAGGTTAATTGCCGGTGATTCTCACATTCAAATCCACACACACTCAAGTGCCTTCCCACTGGGAGGATGGCCTGGGGTAGATAGGAGGGTGGCCATCACGAAGCATGGGACTTTCCCGGTCACTAGGACGGCCACATGGGGGGCGGGTACCACTTTGGCAAAAAGGAAGGAGCATCTTCACACATAGTTAGCCCCGGGCACAGCTTGGGGTGAGACGCACCTAGGACCTCGGTCCAATCTTCTTCTACTCACCCTTCTGGGAGCACCATAGGACCCATAGCATCCAGCTCAACCCGGGTTCTCTACAGCTACATGGGATTCCAGGGTCGGCAGTGAGTGCAGGAAACACCCGCGACCCGTTCCATATTCCACATACACTGGGATTGGAGGGACGCCGACCAGAAAGAACTCATAGTGGAAACACCAGCGGTGACCTCGAATAGCTCGGGATTGGCTGGGGCCCATCACAGCGGTGGCCAGTGCTTCGGAAGTGGCAACCGGGTTACTTAAAGAACTGTGAGTAAAACACCTGGAACCCGCAGGGACTGTGTCCGCCTGTCATTCCCGGCGCCGCCCCGCTCTTCGGCACCCGCCGTTACAACTCCCCTCATCATCCTCCCCGGGACCTGCTCTACCTGTTGTGAGCAGAAACACCTCAGCTGCTACTACCATCAACCCCAGAGGACGGCAACAGCAGCGGCAGCTAATTCCCTGGCCGCATACCGCAGGAGGCGTCATGAAATCAACCTCCACCATCATCCATCACCACCCCTTTCCTTTATTGTACACCTCGGGGCCACGAAACCGGGCAGAAAGGGCCACCCCGTGACATCCCGAGATGAAAAAGTATTTAGCCTCTTGCCCTGTGGGTTCAGAAGTTACCTGAAATGAGAGGTACGCTGTATAGCGTTATCAGATTGATTCTTATTGACTGATTCCGCTCTTCCAGTATTTTTACGCTTCCATCATCCCTGTGATATTGTGAATTCATCGTAACCCGAGCCACTTGTTATTCCTGCACGCCTTCCGCATCGCTACAAACAAGATTCACGTTCCATAGAGACTGCAAAAAAAACCGAAGCAAATGCTCTGGAAGGAATTCCTACCAAATTAATTCTAATTCTCCAACCTGTCATCTACGAGGAAAAGACCCCCGGCCTCTTCTATGTGACGCGGAGATTTATACCGGTACTCATCCATGACAGCTGCTTAACGCTGATTATACTTAAGGTGCTAAACTATAGAGGGTTTTGACTCCATATATTATTATATATTCAGAATGGGGCTAATTATTTAACGGATCAGTAACCTAGAAAAAAAAATAGTTATTTTTTTTTTACATTTTCTACCAAAACCTTGTGGAAATCTGCTACAATGCATTAGATATTGACGGGGGCTGAAGGTGGAAGGGATTATGGTAATCAAAATGAATTCCGAATTCTGCTAGCGGAAGATTACTAGCATTGTCACTTGCAGTTATGGATGGTAATACATCCAGAGTCATCCTGACATGTTTCATTCTCGGGATTTATTTCTAATTTAGACATCAGTTGTGTGATGCACATTTGTTAGTATCCGTCCTGACGTCCACCTACTGTAGACTATCCCTAGCCATAAATACAGGGTGTATTTGACATCTATACAGTGTGTCCACCCATATCCTGTCCATCGCCATTAACTTGTGAATGGCGGCAGCTATAGGCATAGAATGGTGTCTAGGTATAGTAAAGTAGCCATGCGCTACGCAATGAAACCACCTATAGCACCACCTGGTGGAAAACAACGGAGTTAGCATTTTTATTTGGAAAACGGAACAAGATAGAGAAAAAAAGTGAATTACAAAGTTGTAGGGCATCATCAATTCAATACCAATCGACACAGTTTCAAAGGTGCCAACACTTTTCGGCCATGACTGTGTAGGTGTGGTGATATTTTTTTCTTTTTTTATAGTAAGACTGGCTGGTTTTTTTTGTCTGTTTTTTTCTTATTTTTATTGCATAACCACTTTAAGTCAATGTCTTATTTTTTTGTGCATAGAATATGTAATAGTAATGCTATGAAGATTCGATAAAAGCTACTTTTACTGGTTACTCACTACGAAACAAATGTACACAGTAATAACTTTATAAACCTAAATGGCATTATAATTGCTAGAAACACCAATCAGCTCTGCGGTTTTCAGCAGATAATTTGTGGGCCGCAAGCTGTGATTTAGTGGGAAGCGGAAAAAGCTCTGCTAAAACAACAGCGCACATTAAAATTATTTTCTGCAACATTCACAATTGATGACAAACAGTATATTTCTCTCCTTTGTATTGCTCACCAGCTATTTGGATTTCAACTATTATGTGCGTATTGTCAGCACCGTGGAGCTACGAGCTGTAATTGTTATTTTATGAGCATTGATAGACAGAGTAAAGCCAAATTTAACGGTCCATTGAACGTCACGTTGCGTGAAATGTGCAACGTTCCGGTACATTGTAGTGAATACAGTCTTGTCTACAGCATTTACTTGGCAATGTAGCCGATTTTTGGAAATGTGCGCGTTGGCCTGACGCATGGTTTCACAATGTCGGTTCTACCAAGTTGATGATCTTCTTAGCGCCAACCGATTGCAGTCCTAGAAGAACAGTCTACTGGATCGGGAGTGGAGAAACAAACTCAGTTAAAACTACCTGTTGGTGTATATCTGTTAAGAGTTTGGGTTCCAGAACATCACTCTTAAAATTAAGACCCAAGTGTTGACTAAAACTGTCATGCTAGGTACGTTGAAGTACCAAGCGAACATCGAAAGGGAAGGGAAAGGAAACCCTGTGTCTAGGGAAGGAAGAGATGGTGACTCGTGACCAAGCCTACCAATGGCCCCTGGTTCCCCTCACCACCCTAGTTAGGTTCTACACCTATGCGCCAAGCAGGATAGCAGGTTGACCCTAGAACTAGTGGGATGAGCCCTTAGTCAACCCCACGAAGCACTAAAGAAGACACAAGGAACATGCACAGGGGAAAAGCACATGAACAACTTATGTCCAGATGACTCAAGGATAAGTGCAGCAAAAAATAACCCTTTAGATGAGTGCAAGCCGACTATTTGCATCCAGAGCTTACATTGGTTTTAAGTCTATCACTAGCACAGATCTAGGAGGGATGAGAGTATTTAAGCACACAAAGGGAAGTATTGATGATTAACAGATGAAAGGTGAGGGGCTTAAAGGGAAAAGGATTAACCACAACTAGAGAATGTTAGGGTACAGTTTGTACAGCCAAACGCTGTGACCGTCTACAGCCGGACACCACAGGCACACCCATGACAAAAACAGTCACAATTGATGGTTGTCACAAGACTAAGGGCCGCTTTACACGCTATGACATTGCTAAAGTGATGTCGTTGGGGTCACGGATTTGTGACGCACATCTGGCCGCGTTAGCGATGTCGTTGCGTGTGACACCTATTAGCGATTTTGAATCGTTGCAAAAACGTTCAAAATCGCTAATCGGTGACATGGGCGTTCATTCCCAATTATCGTTGCAGCTGCAGATACGATGTTGTTCATCGTTCCTGCGGCAGCACACATCGCTATGTGTGACACCGCAGGAACGAGGAACCTCACCTTATCTGCGTCCTCCGGCAATGAGGAAGGAAGGAGGTGGGCGGGATGTTACGTCCCGCTCATCTCCGCCCCTCCGCTTCTATTGGCCGGCCGCTTAGTGACGTCGCGGTGACGCCGAACGCACCTCCCCCTTGAGGGAGGGATTGTTCGGCAGTCACAGCGACATCGCTGAACAGGTATGTGCGTGTGCCGTAGCGATAATGTTCACTACAGCAGCAATCACCACATAGCCGTATGACGGACGCGGGTGCTATCGCGCTCGACATCGCCAGAAAATGCTAGCGATGTCGTAGCATGTAAAGCGTCCCTAACAGTGGTGCTCATCTTTTTCTCCTTCAGACAATCATTTTCCCAGATGTCCCAAACAATCTGAAGTGTCCTGCTGTATTTTTTAACTTTTTAGCTGCCCGGGCACTTCATAATTAAACCTCAACTAGGGCTTATTTTTAGAGTAGGGCTTATATTATATTATAAGCATACTTGAAAAAGGCTGAAAATTCCTGCTAGGCCTTATATTCAGGGTAGATCTTATTTTTGGGGATCTACAGTTGCTTACCAAATCTATTTACTTGAGCATACATATTTTCTTAAATGAGGAATTAGTATCTACCGAATTATTCGGACTATATGACGCATCGGACCATAAGACGCACCCTGGTTGTGGAGGAGGAAAATGGGATAATAAAATTTTAAGAAAAAAATGTGGTCATGACACACTGTTATGGGGCGAGGATCTGCTTCTGACATTGTTATTGGGGTAATGTCCCCAAATTCTCTACTAAGGTACCCCAGCCTGATAATGTTCCTCCTGCCTTGTATATGATCCCCATCCTTGTATATATGTCCACCATCCTGGTATGTGCCCCCATCCAGGTATATGCCCACATCCTGATATGTGCCCCCATCCTGCTATATACCCCCATCCTGTGGCACACAAAAAAATACACGTTATACTCACCTTTCCTCACTCCACACAGCATCGCTCGTCTTCCTGTCTGTGCCAGCAGCAGTGTCGCTGACCTGTGTGGAGCCGTGCGCACAGCAATGATGTCATCACTGTGCGCATCGCTCTCCACACACATCAGCGGGCAGGAAGACGAGCGATGCTGCAGGGAACGGTGGCCGGTGAGTATACTTATTCTTTTTTCCCCGCTCTGATGATGTTGATGCCTGGGGGGCAGTGAATATAGCCACACATGATCACTCCAGGCTGTAGTTGCCAGGGATGATCACGTGGGCCGGCTGTTAATTATGCGCGCGCACCCCGCCCATCCGTCAGGATGCAGTGCATATGAAAAAGATAATGAGCGGGCCCATGTGGTCACGGTAGGCACTGCTGCATCCTGCTCCCGCCTCTGATGACCCGCTCCACCGCACCCCCCCCTTCACCACAGCCATCAGACTATAAGACGCACCCCTCCACTTTCCCCCACAATGTTTTGGGGAAAGAAGTGCGTCTTATAGTCCGAAAAATACGGTACTCCTCTACCAGCGCAAAAAGGATCATGCATGTTGAAATCCAGCATGCCCAATCCTTGTTTCCCCTTACATCTGTTGTCTATGGACATTTTTGATGCCTCCATGCACAACAGTGTAATAATGGATCACAAAAATGCTTTAATCTGGCTATAATTATTGTTGAATTGAGAGCAAAAACTGTTAGGTATGTCTTCCTTAATATCGAACTATGATCTCCATTTCCGATATACGAGTACCTTTGCTGGCTCTTGCACATTGCCGTAGAACAGATATGTGAGGTTAGGATGTATTATTTGGCTCTTAGAATCCTCTGAGCCCATACTCTGCCTCTGTAAGCCTTCCATTTTACAGAGGGTTTTAATCATTTTCTCAATAAGAACACTGCCAATATGGTTTAGGGAGACTTATAAGCCATACAATGCCCCCTGAGGGGCGATATTGCTCTTACAGAGGAAGAGAACAAACTGTCTAGTGCCATCCATAGGAGTAAGCAATCGTAGGAGTCAATAGTGACTCTTGAAAGAGAGCTGCCGCGTGACTGATATGAGTACAAACAAGAATATTCTCCAAAAGGAAAAACTTGCCAAGAGCCGTTTTAGTATGAAATTGGTTGGTTAAGTAAGTGGCCTTCAATGGAGGGTCTAAAGTATACAGTTTTGTCTTCAAAAGACCACCAAGATGTTGTAGGGGGATTCAAAGGAAACTTGTATTGTCAAGAAACTCTATAAACCTGCTGATATCTGGTTAATAACATTCTAAAGCTGCCTATCCGCCACACTGAAAGTCCGGGAGGAAATTAAGCTTATTCCTCTAGACAGCCGCTGGCTTTCAGTCATACAGGCATGACTTCAGTCACTGCACAGTAAATAGTGAACAGCAGCTGTAACCACCGTAAAGCACCATGTGACCGAAACTGCTCCAGTCGCACATCTATGACTGAAAGTACGAGGCTGCCGGGAGGAATAAAGTTAATTTACTCCCTGTATACAGGATTTCAGTGCGGCAACTGGGCAGCTTTAGAATGCTATTAACCTGCAGAATAACTCTAGATCTGCAGATTAGTAGTGGTTTTTTTTTTTTGTTTTTTTTTTTTATATTAAAGGTTCCATTTAACCCCTTAGATTATTTAATGCATCTCACCCAGACAGCCAGTGTCTTGCTTGGCACTGATGAGAGGCAAGAACCCCATTACAGCTGTCAGCAAATGGAGGTCTCTTCCTTCTGGGAAAGATTCTGATTTGACTTTATATCCAAACTCATATGGAAGGGCTCATTTAAGAGTTGTAGAATTATTGCCTATAGAATTATTGCCTCCAATAGGTGGCACTAATTACCCTGTTTTCTGCCTCTGCATCCCATTGTAGCTCATCTTGCACAAACCCTTTTAACATTCTCTATTGTTTTCCATATTATGGAGGAATAATGAGCCTCAGGCCGGGGTCAGACGGCCATATAGTCTCTCATGCCAGAGAATCAGCCTGATTATGCTAATGACACTCTGCTGATACTATGATGAAAGTTTAAGCCATGTTATTTATTGTGATCTTTCACATGCAAGAATCGTAGAAGATGGAGAACTTATAGGGGTTGTCCACGATTAGGACAACCCCTTCTGATTCCACTTCTTACCCCAGTTAAAATATAAGACCCTGTACTCACCTCCCATTCTGACGCCTTTCCAGCGCTGTCGGTAACCATTGTTCATATCTCACATGACGTTGTGACGTCACACAAGCCCCTCGTCTAATCACTGTTGGCTTCTCTCGTCCGCCTCCAGATCAAATGCGCTGATCAACAGGAAGTGACCCTGCGGCTTCCGCCCATTTCCTGTTGATTGCTCATTGGGTCCAAAGGAGTGGAGAAAGAAGCCGGCATCACAATCTCACATGACCCTCGACCGCGGTTACCAACAGCGGTGGAACAGCACCAGAACAGGAGGTGAGTATAGGGTCTTTTATATTAACTGGGGAAATAAGTGGAATCAGAAGAGGTTGTCCTAAGAGTGGACAACCCCTTCCATTTCTCCAGTGTCTGTCCCAGCATATATTGGACTGCACTCGGATGACGTGAGTGCAGTCCAATGTTTTGCACGCACCCATAGACTTGAAAGGGTGCGCACCGTCCAGTATACACTGCCACTCACAGCATGCTGCGGAATCGGCATGAGAAAAAACTTGCCGGTCAGCACTGCTCCATAATATAACATTAGTCTTTTATTGGGCTATCCAATAAAACAGCGAGCCCCTATAAAAGAGGTATATAAAGTGTCTTCAGGTCCATCATATGGACCCTTGGTTACTCCATATTTCACCACAGCTTTATGATAGGCATAAGCCCTTAAAGATATTCTCCCCTTTCATCTCCTGGTAAAAAAAAACCCTCAAACTATGAATGCAGTGGTAAAAATAACCAAATCAGCCGATACAAACCTTACCCAGGTCTCACACTCTTCTGGTGATTGTGTATAGGCCCAGCGGAGGTGTCATGTCAACGGCGCTGAAGACCATCACAGAGCTCAGCAGATCGTACCGTCTACATCGAGTGTGCCAGTGTGACCGTCACTCCTGTAGTCACTAGAGACACAGCACTGGACCTGGGGAGGTTGAGTACCAGATCATCTTTTTCACGGCAAGCGTGAAAGGTGGAGAAGTCCTTTAATCCAAAGTAAAAAGCTTGAAGCTGAGTAATATGGGAGAGTAAATCACAGGCATTCCCGGGCCATTTACTGAAGGAAAACCAGCTTGTATCAACACCCACTGTGGACTCATAAATCCTCATGAGCTCCAGTCACTAGGTCACATCCAAAATAATGACTCATTGATTTTTCATCAAGTTCACCTGATTGTACCATGTGCCGTGACTCATGGCTCTACGCTCACACACCATGGCTTTTATAGAGTGAATGTGGTGCCGGTCACTTAAGGTTATCTGAGGACAACATGGAGAATCTCTAAATAGAACATCTTGAAATCTGATGGATGGCTCCTCCATAGAAGTCGATTGCTCTGTTTCCAAACATAAAGAATCATCAAGGTCCTTTCCAGTAGATTTGTGGTGTCAAGCTTACAGTAATGGAATCATTCTTCGTCCTCTACATCTTTTGGAGAAAGTTAGTCAAAGTCTCTGAAGGACTTTAAATTGGGTAAATATTTTTACCTCTAACGGAGCAGTATGTATGTTCACATAGTAGTATTTATATATATATATATATATATATATATATATATATATATATATATATATATATATATATATATATATATATATATATATATATATATATATATATGGTACCCGGGCGTTGACCGGGATAGTAACTGTCTCGGTCTGTCTCTCTCCAAGTCTCTGTCTCTTTCTGTCTGTCTCTGTGTTCCTGTCTTTGTGTCTGTCTCTCTGTCTGTCTCTTTCCCTATCTGTCTGTGTCTGTTTCTATTCATGTCTGTGTCTATCTCTCTGTCTGTCTTTGTCTCTGTATCAGTCTCTGTCTCTCTCTATCTCTGTGTCTGTCTTTCTACAGTCAGGGCCAGAAATATTTGGACAGTGACACAAGTTTTGTTATTTTAGCTGTTTACAAAAACATGTTCAGAAATACAATTATATATATAATATGGGCTGAAAGTGCACACTCCCAGCTGCAATATGAGAGTTTTCACATCCAAATCGGAGAAAGGGTTTAGGAATCATAGCTCTGTAATGCATAGCCTCCTCTTTTTCAAGGGAACAAAAGTAATTGGACAAGGGACTCTAAGGGCTGCAATTAACTCTGAAGGCGTCTCCCTCGTTAACCTGTAATCAATGAAGTAGTTAAAAGGTCTGGGGTTGATTACAGCCGTGTGGTTTTGCATTTGGAAGCTGTTGCTGTGACCAGACAACATGCGGTCTAAGGAACTCTCAACTGAGGTGAAGCAGAACATCCTGAGGCTGAAAAAAAAGAAAAAATCCATCAGAGAGATAGCAGACATGCTTGGAGTAGCAAAATCAACAGTCTGGTACATTCTGAGAAAAAAGGAATTGACTGGTGAGCTTGGGAACTCAAAAAGGCCTGGGCGTCCACGGATGACAACAGTGGTGGATGATCGCCGCATACTTTCTTTGGTGAAGAAGAACCCGTTCACAACATCAATTGAAGTCCAGAACACTCTCAGTGAAGTAGGTGTATCTGTCTCTAAGTCAACAGTAAAGAGAAGACTCCATGAAAGTAAATACAAAGGGTTCACATCTAGATGCAAACCATTCATCAATTCCAAAAATAGACAGGCCAGAGTTAAATTTGCTGAAAAACACTTCATGAAGCCAGCTCAGTTCTGGAAAAGTATTCTATGGACAGATGAGACAAAGATCAACCTGTACCAGAATGATGGGAAGATAAAAATTTGGAGAAGAAAGGGAACGGCACATGATCCAAGGCACACCACATCCTCTGTAAAACATGGTGGAGGCAACGTGATGGCATGGGCATGCATGGCTTTCAATGGCACTGGGTCACTTGTGTTTATTGATGACATAACAGCAGCCAAGAGTAGCCGGATGAATTCTGAAGTGTACCGGGATATACTTTCAGCCCAGATTCAGCCAAATGCCGCAAAGTTGATCGGACGGCGCTTCATAGTACAGATGGACAATGACCCCAAGCATACAGCCAAAGCTACCCAGGAGTTCATGAGTGCAAAAAAGTGGAACATTCTGCAATGGCCAAGTCAATCACCAGATCTTAACCCAATTGAGCATGCATTTCACTTGCTCAAATCCAGACTTAAGACGGGAAGACCCACAAACAAGCAAGACCTGAAGGCTGCGGCTGTAAAGGCCTGGCAAAGCATTAAGAAGGAGGAAACCCAGCGTTTGGTGATGTCCATGGGTTCCAGACTTAAGGCAGTGATTGCCTCCAAAGGATTCGCAACAAAATATTGAAAATAAAAATATTTTGTTTGGGTTTGGTTTATTTGTCCAATTACTTTTGACCTCCTAAAATGTGGAGTGTTTGTAAAGAAATGTGTACAATTCCTATAATTTCTATCAGATATTTTTGTTCAAACCTTCAAATTAAACGTTACAATCTGCACTTGAATTCTGTTGTAGAGATTTCATTTCAAATCCAATGTGGTGGCATGCAGAGCCCAACTCGCGAAAATTGTGTCACTGTCCAAATATTTCTGGACCTAACTGTATCTCAATCTATCTCTGTCTCTCTCTCTCTATCTCTGTGTCTGTCTTTATCTCTGTGTCTGTCTTTCTCTATCTCTGTGTCTGTCTCTTTCTCTGTGTCTGTCAGTCTGTTTCCCTGTCTATCTCTTTCCCCGGCTGTCTCTTTCCCCGGCTGTCTCTTTCCCCGGCTGTCTCTTTCCCCGTCTGTCTCTTTCCCCGTCTGTCTCTTTCCCCGTCGGTCTCTTTCCCCGTCGGTCTCTTTCCCCGTCGGTCTCTTTCCCCGTCTGTCTCTTTCCCCGTCTGTCTCTTTCCCCGTCTGTCTCTTTCCCGGTTTGTTTCTTTCCAGGTCTGTCTCATTCCAGGTCTGTCTCGTTCCAGGTCTGTCTCTTTCTCTTTCCCTGTCTCTTTCCTTGTCTGTCTGTCTTTTTCCCTGTCTGTCTCTTTCTCTGTCTCTTTTCCTGTCTGTATCTGTCTGCCTTTGTCTCTTTGACTGTCTGTCTCTCTCTCTGTCTCTTTCTCTTTCTCTGTCTGTCTCTTTCCCTTTCTGTCTCTTTCCCTGTCTGGCTCTTTCCCTGTCTGGCTCTTTCCCTGTCTGGCTCTTTCCCTGTCTGGCTCTTTCCCTGTCTGGCTCTTTCCCTGTCTGGCTCTTTCCCTGTCTGGCTCTTTCCCTGTCTGGCTCTATCCCTGTCTGGCTCTATCCCTGTCTGGCTCTTTCCCTGTCTGGCTCTTTCCCTGTCTGGCTCTTTCCCTGTCTGGCTCTTTCCCTGTCTGTCTCTTTCCCTGTCTGGCTCTTTCCCTGTCTGGCTCTTTCCCTGTCTGGCTCTATCCCTGTCTGGCTCTATCCCTGTCTGGCTCTATCCCTGTCTGGCTCTATCCCTGTCTGGCTCTTTCCCTGTCTGGCTCTTTCCCTGTCTGGCTCTTTCCCTGTCTGGCTCTTTCCCTGTCTGGCTCTTTCCCTGTCTGGCTCTTTCCCTGTCTGGCTCTTTCCCTGTCTGGATCTTTTCCTGTCTGGCTCTTTTCCTGTCTGGCTCTTTTCCTGTCTGGCTCTTTCCCTGTCTGGCTCTTTCCCTGCCTGGCTCTTTCCCTGCCTGGCTCTTTCCCTGCCTGGCTCTTTCCCTGCCTGGCTCTTTCCCTGCCTGGCTCTTTCCCTGCCTGGCTCTTTCCCTGCCTGGCTCTTTCCCTGCCTGGCTCTTTCCCTGCCTGGCTCTTTCCCTGCCTGGCTCTTTCCCTGCCTGGCTCTTCCCCTGCCTGGCTCTTCCCCTGCCTGGCTCTTCCCCTGCCTGGCTCTTCCCCTGCCTGGCTCTTTCCCTGCCTGTGCCTGTCTGTCTGTGATTGTCTGCCTCTGTCTGTCTCTTTGATCGTCTGTCTCTCTCTTTCTGTCTCTCTCTCTGGCTCTTTCCCTGTCTGCCTCTTTCTCGGTCTGTGCCTATGTCTGTCTGTCTTTTTCTGCCTCTATCCGTCTCCCCACTGACATGTTATTGCCTCACACATAAGCTTGTTATACTATGAATGTCTTTTGTTCCTATAGCAACCAATCACAGCTCCTATTAATAATCTTTAGCTCGCAGCTCCAGTGACTCCATTGGAGACTGTTTTTATGGACAGTAACTGTAAGGCGCGGGGTTAAATTTTACCATCAAAACATAGTCTATGACGTTCCCTGAGTCACATGGGGTGTCTGTGCAAAATTTCGTGATTGTGATTGTGAATGTGACGGTGCGGATTCCTTTAGTGGACATACATATACACACATACACTCAGCTTTATACATTATATATAAATATATATATGTTCTCCTGCTATGTACTGTGTAATGGCCGTGTCTGACCGTACAGGGACATGGTCTGATCATACCACATCTCCTGGGCAGGGAGGATACAACATAGAGTATACAGACATTATAGCACGGGATCACAGCTGATTCTTTTTGTGGAGTAAAACATTTCCCTGTGTATTTTCAAAATCTGTTTTACCTCAAATAAAGAATAATTTGTGATCCCAAGTTGTTTAATCTGTATACTCTCTTTTGTCCTCTCGGCCCATGAGCTGTTGTATGATTAGACCATGTCACAGTACAGTCAGACATGGGCATTACATAGTACATAGCAGGGGCATATTTGTAGTTTATAAAATAAAGTGAGTACACCCCACACATGTTTGTAAATATTTTATGATCTCTTTTCATGGGACAACACTGAAGATCTGACACTTTGATATAATGTAAAGTCAGTGTCCTGTGTTTTGATGAGTCCAAGATAAAATTATTGGTTCAGATGCTGTTAAGCGTGTGTGGCGGCAACCAGGTGAGGAGCACAAAGACAAGGGTGTCTTGCCTACAGTCAAGCATGGTGGTGGGAGTGTCATGGTTTAGGGCTGCATGAGTACTGCCGGCTGTGGGGAGCTACATTTCATTGAGGGAATCATGAATGCCAACATATACTGTGACATACTGAAGCAAACCGTGATGCCCTCCCTTCTTATTCCAACATAACAACCGCAAACACCTCCAAGACAACCACTGCCTTGCTAAAGAAATTGAGGGTAAAGGTCCTGGACTGGCCAAGTGTCTCCAGACCTAAACCCTACGGAGCATCTGGGAGGTCTCCTCAAACAGAAGGTGGAGGAGCGCAAGATCTCTAACATCAACCAGCTGCGTGATGTCGTCATGGAGGATGGAAGAGGATCCAGCGCCTCCTGTGATGCTCTAGTGACCTCCATGCCCAAGAGAGTTAAGGTAGTGTTTGAAAATAATGGTGGCCACACAAAATATTGAGACTTTGGACACAATTTGGCCATTTTCACTTAAGGGTGTACTCACTTTTGTTGCCAGTGGTTTAGACATTAATGGCTGTGTGTTCAGTTATTTAGAAGGCACCAAATTTACACTGGTATACAAGCTGCACACTGACACTGTACATTGTATCACAGGGTCAGATCTTCAGTGGTGTCCCACAAGAAACAACTGTTTTTCCAGGATAACCTTGTATGCGGCTTCATTCATACGTCCTTCACAAAGTGTAATCTGACCAATTTCTAGAGTAAGGTAATCTTCTCTGAGGAGTCTAATTTTCAGCTTTGCCCAATACCTGGTCGTCTAATGGTTAGACGGAGACCTGGAGAGGCGTACAAGCCACAGTGTCTTGCACCCACTGAAATTTGGTGTAGGATCGGTGATGAACTAGGGATGCATCAGCAAGGCTGGAATTGGACAGATTAAACTTTGTGAAGGATGTAAGAATCAAGACGCATAGAAGGTTATGCTGGAAAAACAGTTTCTTCCTTCTGGCAATGTTCCCCAACTCTGAGAACTGGTTTTTCCAGCAGGACAATGCGCCATGCCACACAGCTAGGTCAATCAATGTGTGAATGAAGGACCACCAACATCAAAACCCTGTCATGGCCAGCCCAATCTCCAGACCTGAACCCCATTGAAAACCTCTGGAATGTAATCAAGAGGAAGAGGAATAGTCACAAGCCATCAAACAAATAAGAACTGCTTACATTTTTGCACCAGGAGTGGCATAAGGTCACCCAAAAGCAGTGTGACAGACTGGTGGAAAGCAGCCAAGACGCATGAAAGCTGTGATTAAAAATCATGATTATTCCACAAAATATTGATTTCTGAGGTTTCTTCCTGAGGTAAAATGTTAGTATTGTTGTGTCTAAATGATTATGAACTTGATGATTTTGACCATTTCTCATTTTCAGAAAATAAATACAAAATGTATTGCTTGGAAATTCGGAGACGTTGTCAGTAGTTTATAGAATAAAAGAACAATTTACATTTAACTCCAAAATATAAAGAGAAAAATCAGAAAAACTGAAAATTTTGCAGTGGTCTCTTTAATATTTGCCAGAGCTGTATCTATAAAAAAAAAAAATTACAAAAAATAGCAACACAAATCTTTTTTTGATACAAGGTGAACACCGTGAAAAACGAAACTAAGGAAATGGTGACATTTCTTTTTTTTTCCCCATTTATCACTTCTGCATGATAATCTTTTTTTTTTTTTTTCCTTTCAATATATCATAGGCCAGTTTCACATTTGCGTTGTGATGCATTCGCCACAGTGTGTTGTGTGACGCATGTGACGGATGCGTTGCAAATAGTGTGCTAATAAAGGTAACAGATTCCTTTAAAAGAACATTTTGCGTTTTTTTTGTTTGTTTTTTTTTTTAATGTTTCGCCGGGAAAGGAGATTTGCGGTCTGGATGAGAGAGAGAGAGGTGACCGCAAATCCCCTGAGTGACTGCAGTGAGCCGCGCGATCAGCTGTGCCGTCACTTAGGTGACCCGCGGCCACAGCTGCAGTCCTCCACCCGAGAGCTGTGTCTGCGGGTCACCTGAATGAGGGCACAGCAGATCACGCGGCTCACTTCAGTTGCTGCGTGGAGCTGAGAGAGAGCGGTTGTGTTCTACTGCCGCTCCTGTCAGCTTCATGTAGCAGAGCTGGATGCGTCGTGGGATCTCGTGTGGATTAAGGCCGGACCTGGAGGGGTATTTGGGGGTTTTAATAAAGTGGTGAAAGAGGGTGTTTTTTGTCTTTTATTCCAAATAAAGGATTTTTTTCGGGTGTTTGTGTTTATTTACTATCACTTTACAGGTTAATCATGGAAGGTGTCTCGGGGAGACGCCTGCCATGATTAACCTAGGACTTAGTGGCAGCTATAAGCTGCCATTTAACTCCTTATTACCCCGATTGCCACCGCACCAGGGCAATTCGGGATGAGCCAGTAGAGTCCCGGGACTGTCGCATCTAATGGATCTGGCAATTCCGGGCGGCTGCTGGCTGATATTGTTAGGCTGGGGGGCTCCCCATAACGTGGGGCTCCCTATCCTGAGAATATCAGCCTTCAGCTGTGTGGCTTTATCTTGGCTGGTATCAAAATTGGGGGGGAATGCACACTGTTTTTTAAAATGTATTTATTTATTTTACTGCAAGATATAGACTCGCCCACTAGCGGCTGTGATTGGTTGCAGTGAGACAGCTGTCACTCAGCGTGGTGGCGGGTCTGACTGAGATTTTTAATATTTAAAGTCTGTGATCGAAATCTGAATGAAGTTGAGCAAAAAATGCAATTTTCTTTTTGCCTTGATTGGTGTTTGCTCAACTAGTGCCCAAGTGAGTTTATAAATGTCACATATGTGTATTCCCGGAGAGTCTGCAAATAAACCTTTCTTCCCATCTTCCCGGGATTGCACAGATCTTAGTAAGATCTTAACTTGCACTTTCCAAACATATGAATGCAGAATACCAAGTAGTAGAGATCATTATCTATGGAAAATATGACCCTATTACCATTCTCTCTGAGCCGCTGATATACGGCGCTGTGAATTTACGAGTTGGCGTAAAGCTTATTGATGCAAAACCAAATCACTGTATGTAACATCATTAATGTTCATGAGAAAATCAATTCTTCCTATAATCAAGGTGTATTTAGATAAATAATAATCTAAAGTAAAAATGCTGATGATGTGGTCATAAAGGACCGTAACTGTTTGTTCATGGGACAACCCATTTTAAGGGGTCAATTAGAGTCCAAGTTACATTTGAATTACCATATATACTCTAGTATAAGCTGAGACTCCTAATTTTACCACAAAGACTGGGAAAACATATTGACTCTAGTATAAGCCGAGGGTGGGAAATACAGCGGACACTGGAAAATTTCAAAAATAAAAATAGATACCAATAAAATGTAATGTTCCCATCCTTGTCACTCCCTTGTAGTAATGTGCCCCATCCTCGTACCCTGTAATAATGTGCCCTGTAATAATGTGCCCCATACTGGTTCACTTCTTTTAGTAATGTGCCCATCATTGTCCCCTGTAGTAATGTGCCCCATACTGGTCCATGTCTTTTAGTAATGTGTACATCCTGGTCCCCTTGTAGTAATGTGCCCATCCTTGTGCCCTGTAGTAATGTGCCCATCCTTATCACCCCCTTGTATTAATGTGCCCCATCCTTGTACCCTGTAATAATGTGCCCTGTAATAATGTGCCCCATACTGGTCCACTTCTTTTAGTAATGTTCCCATCCTTGTCCCCTGTAGTAATGTGCCCCATACTGGTCCATGTCTTTTAGTAATGTGTACATCCTGGTCCCCTTGTAGTAATGTGCCCATCCTTGTGCCCTGTAGTAATGTGCCCCATCCTTGTCACCCCGTGTAGTAATGTACCCCAGCCTGGTCCATATTGAAGTAATGCCCCATCCTTGTCCCCTCTTGTAGCAATGTGCCCTATCCTAGCCCCCTTGTAGTAATGTGCCCCATCCTATAGTAATGTGCCCCATCCTGGTCCCCTTGTAGTAATGTGCCCCATCCTGTAGTAATATGCCCATCCTTGTGCCCTGTAGTAATGTGCCCATCTTGTACCCAATCCTGTAGTAATGTGCCCATCCTTTGCACCATCCTTGTGCCCTGTAGTAATGTGCCAATCATTTAGTAATGTCTTCATTCCGGTCCCCTTCTTGTCGCCTATTAGGCGGTTGTTCAAATACACACAAAAAAAAAAATATTCTTACTGGTCTTCCGTTTCTGCTATGTCCTCTTACCTGCTTCTTGTGGACTGCACATAGACCCCTCAATGATTGCGTTTGGTGCACAGTGCTACAGTTATCGCTTTACTGCAGTTGAATGGTTTGCGGCACCACTGAGCATTCAACTTCAGTAAAGCGATGACAGCAGCAGCGGCACCAGACGCGATCATCAAGGGGTGCTTCTTGCGAACCGCAGGCAATCCAAAGACATACAGATAGGGACTCTAGATTGTGAGCCCCAATGGGGACAGTGTTGCCAATGTATCTAAAGCGCTGTTGAATGAATAGCGCTATATAAATGAATAAAATTATTATTATTATTATTAATTACATAGACCCCTGCATAATCGTGTCCAGTGCATGGAGCCGCCGTTGCCATCAGCGATTTACTGCAGTTCAACGCTTTGCGGTGCTGCAAAGCATTCAACTGCAGTAAAGCGATGACATTAGACATTCGGCCCCGTGCATTGAATGCAATCATGGAGGTGTCTATGTGACTGAGGTTTGCAAGAAGCAGGTAAGAGGACACCACAGGAACAGAGGACAGGTGAGAATATTTTTTTGTGGAATCCTCACTCAAGTGATTTTATTTGTGGAATCAGGCCCTCCGCCCCTACATCATGCTGCTCTCGCAAGTAGAAAAAAGCTTGGTGATCATTCTTTTTAAATGATTTGAGCATCTTTGGGTCCCTTTTTATGTTTTTTTTCTTCATTAACATGCATGTAATTGGGGCTGTAAATTATTTTTTAACTGCATGTTTGTGATTCTTTTATCTGCCTTTTTCTGCGCTCCTCTTAGCTGATTTGTGACCACAGACCACATCAAAGTAGAATGTGCAGGAAAAAGCAAAACAGTGATAATTTTATGAAATCCAAATGCATAAATGATTGTTTACCTCTAATGCATGCATTTAATAAATAAAAAAAAAAAAAATTGTCCTGAAAAGTGGACAAACCTTTTAAAGTGTATTTCAGGGAAAGTTGAGTGATAACAACCAATATGGCCACTCTTATCAAGAAGTATTTGGGAATCTTCCTATCTGCTAATTTGAATTTTGGGCTGTAAGAAAAGCGGGTTGGTACTGCAGCCATATTCGGTGATAAGTCGATTTAAGCAATTGAGTAGGGGGGGGGGGAGTCTGTTGCGATAACTGTCGGAACAAGCATCTGGCATGTATGAACACCTTTATAGTCCCTGTGTCACGGGTGACAGACAGTCATATGGTTTCTGGCAATAGAAGGTCACAGTGTTTGGCTGCAGAATTCTCCCTGACTTTCCATTGTTCCTGCTGTCAGTATTCATTGCTATAGGTACTTTCCTGCTGGATTCATCCCTCCCCCTTTAGGAGCCAGCAGGAGCTCGCCTTTCTCCCAGCTGCTTATCATGCTGGGAGAAAGTGAGTCCTGTGTGACGACACAGAATATGTCCGGGAATGCCCGAGGTTGCTGGTTACAGGTTGGGTTCCTGCCCCTCATGCGGCCGATCCCGTGACAGCTATTTCCTCTGGTGTTCTTATAAAACATGGCACATCACACACTATTATTGCAGCCCCCCAACAAATTGACTGTGAAACGCGTGTCAAGGCGCATTATCACCATTCAGCTGACCAATTATGGGTAAGTTTTACCTCCATTATTAAGTTAAACTGCATAAGTAGCCCCAGTTTTGTTATAGCGATTGTTTTTAATGCATTATTATTGTGCCTGAATGACCGCTCCTCTCTGGCTCCGATTGGTGGTGCTTAGAGGTAATGACAGGCTATTAGATTTATTAAGATGGGAAACTTGAACCGTGCTCTCTGCAAATAATGGTGTTTCGAGGGACTCTCCCTCATGGGTCTATGCTATGCTATTTTTGGTGGTTGATGTCTCAAGATTCTCTTCTGTGCGCCTGTTTTAAGTAATGTTTTGTAAATGGACTTTTTAATCCTTTTGTAATGACACTTGGACTTAATAAAGATCTTTGTACTTTGAACAAAAGGATCTCATTCTAAGTAATTATTCTATTTTTGGGCCTTTTTATGCTCCCTACTTTCTCCTGTTAAGGCCGGGGCCACACAGGGCACTAGTGCAATGCTCGTATGACACTCGGCTCGCGCTGGCAGCACAGCAGGAGCCGAGTGTCATGCTAGTATCCATGCGACTGAGGTCCGACTGTGCGAGCTGACCTCCGCTGCGGGGGACGGGCTGGCACTGAGGAGGGGCAGGCTGGTACGGAGGAGGGGAGGGAGGGATTTATTTCCCTCTCTTCTCCGTAGCCGGCTATTGCGACTCTCGCTCTGCACGTGCGGTACACCGGTGTACTGCGAGTGCAGTGCGATTTTTCATTCGCACCATTCACTTGAATGGGTGCAAGAGAAAAGAGTCTCGCATTACACCCGCAGCATGCTGTGATTGTTTTCTTGGTCCGATTAGGGCTGAGAAAATAATCGCTCATGTGCGCTGGCACACAGGCTAAAATTGGTCCGAGTGGAATGCGATGTTTTATCGTACTCCATTCGCACCGATTTGCTCGCCGTGTGGCTTAGGCCTCAATCAAGCTATCTCTTCGTCTACAAGGCTTGAAGAAGAAAATGTATTTATCCTCAAATTCAGTTATTTTAGGAACCAGTAACCAAAATGATCCCACTACCTGAGAACCCGGATTCACATTCCTACCTCAAATGATATTGTTGACTGTTTAGGATTCCGTGAAGGCCTTGTTGGGAAACCCTTTGTCTGATGCCTATTGGAGCATCTCATTCACGGTGCAGGACCAAGAACAGGCACAACTGGCAATGCTGTACTTGCATACGTTTGCGTTTTATGGGAGTCGGTGGGGTGGATCATGACTCATACTCAAAGAGTGGTGGGACAATTGCATCCTGCTGAAGGTACTCTACTCTGTAGACCACTTTTCCTGGCACAAGCCCGGAGACCGGACAAGTCACTGCTTGAATTGTTCTTTTTCGCTGTTTGTAATTTGAATCTTTTCGAACAGGCGCCCAATATATAGTGATTTATTCTTCATTAGCAAAGTGTGCTGAGAAAAGCATTATACAAAACTGTGAGTCGGCACAGACGGAGTGTGCGTCATCGCCTTATTCATCAGTACAGTGCGAATTGATTCTTAATTCTCTAATTAAATTTGTATGGTTTCCTCTTTCCCCTTCTAAATAATCTACAGATACATGTTGAATGACAAATGCCGTATTAGCTTTGTTGCTTTTTCTTAGTGACACCTCACCCCCCTCCAACCCTATTATTCTCTATGCAGGTCTTCCAGTACATCATCCAGCTTCAGCAAGCCCAGTTCTCAGAGCCTGGCGTCTCGAGGAGCCTTCTTTGTTGACGACGATGATGACGAGGTGAGATCTTCCATTATCACAATTTCAAATGTGATATGTTGAACGATAATAATGACTCTACTGTCGAGCTGACACAGTAAGAAACTAAAATGATAAGGTTTATGCACCGGGGGATTCTTATACCATAATTGCAAACAATTACAGTCATCGTGAGATGAGAACGATGACAAAGAGCAGTGTCCTCCTCACAAAGACTATCTCCGGATCTGTCATTGCCGTGTATTTGCCGATGTGGAGATGACAACTCTGTGCTAAATCAGTGGACGGATCTACTTATCTGACCACATGAAGGCTGGTAATATAAAGCCTGTCTTCCTCCTGTTCTTGCATAATCAAGGAATCTCTCAGCACAAAATTACTGTTCAAACCAAGCACAGGCGCTCGGTGCACCCTTGGCACGGCCAAACTTTTCAATATAACTCCTTACCTATTTGTTTTCCATCAGTCTCCACCCTCCTCTTCATTGACTGACAGTTCTGAATTTACAAGAGCTAGAAAGAAATGAATATAGATGGAAAACAAGTACGTGGGAAGGAGCACAGAACAGAACTCCTCAGATAGGCCAAGGGTGTCCAAGCGCCCGTGTTTTATTTGAACAGTCATTTTTTTTTACTCTCTTTAAAATAATTGTCCAGGATTAGACTAACCGACACCATCCTGTCTTCAGGTTATGTTTGGGATTGCAGCTCGGTCCCACTAAAGGGAAACTGTCAGCACAGAATGACTGCTCAAACCAAGCCTTTGATTGACAGTTTTGATTTTACAAGAGGTAGAAAATTACGAATATAGAGGAAAACAAGTAGGTGGGAAGAAGCACAGAACTCCTCAGCCACGCCAAGGGTGCCCAAGTGCCTGTGTTTTGTTTGAACAGTCATTTTTGGTTTTTTTGCTTCCATTAAAATGGGTGTCTAGGATTAGACTAACCGACACCATCCTGTCTTCAGGTCATGTTTTGGATTGCAACTCAGTCCTACTAAAGGGACCCTGTCAGCACAGAATAACTATTCAAACCAAGTGCAGGCACTCAGTGCACCCTTGTAGTGGCCAAAGATTTAAGACTGCCTTCCCATTTACTTGCTTTCCCTCGATCTCCTGTCTCTTCTTTGATTTACAGCTCTGACTCTCTAGAGGCAGAGATAGAGGGAAAATAAGCGAGTGGGAATGTACACTTAAATGTTTGGCCTCACCAAGGAGTGTCTGTACATTGGGTTGAACTGTCATTCTGTGTTGACAGACTCTTTTTAAAGTGATGTGTGTAGTGTTGTAATACTACAGACAACCTGTATACAGTGGTGGCGCTATCTATATAAGAAGGCAGCTATGGGTGGTTTTATGCCAGCATTTTACAGTCATGGGCATCTTAAAGCAGTCTTGTGTACTGTTGTGCACTCCACTATCTGGGCCCCTGTTTAGTTCATCTAGGACCCCGTGGTATGAACAGGTAATTGAACTTGGTACATCTGCTGGAGAGCAGACATGAAGTCTAGGATCTGCATATACCAGAGGATAGAAGTGACAAATGTATCACCTTTGGAGTCAGCTCTGCTTAACTTCAAAGTAATGCAACCATAAGCTTCGGGGCTGATATACAGCTATGAATATTTGGGTTATTGTGGCAGGCATAGTTATGGTGGTATGACGAACTTGCGAACGCAGTGCATGTACTTACATCACTGTGAGGCTGGCCTATGAGCTCCAAAAAAGAAAATCGGGCAGATGGACGACAACATATATATCATATTTCCTATCTATGGAGAATTATAGTCATGATAGGAAATATGACATTAAAATATTCCTGGGACCTGCAGTGGTGAAAATATCCTGAAAGTTGGGGAACCCATAATTTCCTAAAAACCAGAGCCACATCCCATGACCAGCCCCATTTGGGGTCACCAAGGGGACGTATGTGGGAGTGACTGTCCTGTAATAAATACAGATTTTGAGTTGGCGCCTTTATTCATTGCTGGAAGATACACTACTGTGTAGGATTGTTCCACCTTTCATTGGAGTTCTTCCCTCCTTAGATCTGCGCCATTTCCGTCATATCAGGCCTAGTATTTTTCTTTTGTTTATCCCTTTTATTTTTATGTAACTGTATATAAAGTATTGTTTTGTTCCTATTTGTAACATCTTTTGTATATTTTTATAAACATTGCCTATTTTTCATATTAAATATGTAAATTTTAATAGCTTCATTCCTTTTGCTCTATTACCACATCCCTAAAGCCAAACATTACCAATAATAGGTGTTCAGTCAACCTCTATAAACGATTGGTGGTGGCAGCTAGTTCTTCTTGGGTTATTGCGGAGCATGGCATTGACCGTACCAAAGTATATATATTCCATGCATTGGAATCAGTTGTGTATATTCTATACGTTCACTGTGAAAGCGCCCACTCGGCACAGCAAAAGCCACCATCGCCTCGTCCATCACTCTTCAGTCAATTGCGAATTGTCCTCACGATTGGAGGTAGTAGAGTGCTGTTCGTGACAGTGGTGGGATATCTGTGTGATTTTGCTGCGGTGGAATGTCTGCGTGATCTCCCAGACTGTCTTTGTGACAATCCATTAGATGCTACAGTCACTGATGATCTCAGCATCTAAGATGTTGATGTCAGTCCACCTGATTACAATGGCCGCCTCTTATTAATAGAATCAGAGAATGGTAGAGTTGGAAGGGACCTCAAGGGCCATTGGGTCCAACCCCCTGCGAGTGCAGGGCTTCCTAAATCATCCCAGCTATATGTTTATCCAGTTTTCGCTTGAAGATTTCCATTGATGGAGAGCTCACCACCTCCCGTGGTCGCCTGTTCCACTCCCTGACTGGCCTCACTACATCCCGTAGTCACCTGTTCCACTCCCTGACTGTCCTCGCTGCCTCCCGTAGTCGCCTGATCCACTCCCTGACTGTCCTCACTACCTCCCGTGGTCACCTGTTCCACTCCCTGACTGTCCACACTACCTCCCGTAATCGCCTGTTCCACTCCCTGACTGTCCTCACTGCCTCCCATGGTCGCCTGTTCCACTCCCTGACTGCCCTCACTACCTCCTGTGTTTGCCTGTTCCACTCCCTGACGGCCCTCACTACCTCCTGTGGTTGCCTGTTCCACTCCCTGATAGTCCTCACTACCTCCCGTGGTTGCCTGTTCCACTCCCTGACTGCTCTCACCACCTCCCGTGGTCGCCTGTTCCACTCCCTGGCTGTCCTCACTGTCAGAAAGTTTTTCCTAATGTCTAATCTGAATCTCCTTCCTTTTAAGTTTCATCCCATTGCTTCTTGTACTTTCTTGTGCTAATGAGAATAGGGTAGTTCCCTCTGCACTGTGACTTCCTTTCAGATATTTGTAGACCGCTATTAAGTCTCCTCTCAGCTAACAGGACCGATCGGGCCACGTTAGGAGCGTTGGACTCTTCTATATAGCGCTGCGTCTTCATTTATGCCCCGTTCGCTGCTTGTGCGTCAAACTCCAAGCATTATTTGTTTTCTCCGGAGTTTAATCTTTCTTCTCCTCGGTCACTTGGCGAGATTGTCACTTTAATGAACTGTATTCTCTGTCACTGCTCAAGATATTAGTTCAAATGAAATTGATAAGAGTCTGGAGGTGTGGAATGACGCAGCGGCGGATAACTTCTCACCTTCCATTGACTCGCCCCGACTTAATTAGACTCTTTGCAGTCTGAGTTATGACTTGCAGCTTTGAAGAAGACGAATAATTTTCCAGACGACCATAGCAACCTTAATAGCAGCATCCTATTGAAATATTCATCCATATGCATTAGCTATATACCACCAAGATAGATAGCTATGAAACAGATAGAAGTAAGAGACAGATATAAGATAATACATAAGCAGTAGGATAGATAGCGATCGTAAAAAAAGCCAAGGGTGCAGAAATCACTGTGTGCTCCAAGACACATGGAGACATTGAATATATGAATAGTGAACTGTATTACTGCCATACACACTATGCTTATACGTTTGAGCTACATGTTCACAAAGTGGCCAATTTTTGTGAGCCCATCAACCTCGACAAGGCACACCTTTCTTTGATGGGGCCTACTGTTTCAGACTTACGTCCCCCGGGCCAAAGCACCATTGAATTTCTGAAATATAAGCTGCATTACTGCCAGATAGACTGTACTTGTAAAATAAAGGTACGTAGCACACAAATTAGCCAGTTAGTGTTTGCCCACCACCGGACACAACAAGACAAACCTTCGTTTGATGGAACTTTGTCTATCAGACATTCCTTTACCTGAATATTTATGCTATTCTACCCCGAACTAATGGCATTTCCCATGTTTTAGAACTCCCTTGACTGGAGTAAGATTTTTGGGGAAAGAAACTCCAAAGTTTTTCACGAATTTGAGTAGCTGTGGTGTCACGTCTTCACTATGCCCCTGCCTTGCCTCAGTTCCACACGTTTTGAACAAGCTGGGAGAAACAAGCCGCTACTTTTTTGGGGGTAAAATTGCTTTGATGACTCTGAGCCTAAGGTGGGCTTTGCACGCTGCGACATCGCAAGCCGATGCTTGCGATGCTGCAGCGATAGTCACCGCCCCCTGTCGCAGCTGCGATATCGTGTGATAGCTGGCGTAGCGAATATTATCGCTACGCCAGCTTCACATGCACTCACCTGCCCCTGCGACGTTGCTCTGGCCGGCGACCCGCCTCCTTCCTAAGGGGGCGGGTCGTGCGGCGTCACAGCGACGTCACACGGCAGGCGGCCAATAGCAGCTGAGGGGCGGAGATGAGCAGGATGTAAACATCCCGCCCACCTCCGTCCGTCTCATAGCAGCCGGGAGGCAGGTAAGGAGATGTTCCTCGCTCCTGCGGCTTCATACACAGCGATGTGTGCTGCCGCAGGAACGAGAAACTACATCATACCTGTCGCAGCACCGGCATTATGAAAATGTCGGAGTATGCACCGATGATACGATAACGACGCTTTTGCGCTCGTTCATCGTATCAAAAAGGTTTTACACATTGCGACATCGCAAGTGACGCCGGATGTGCGTCACTTTCGATTTGACCCCATCGACATCGCACATGTGATGTCGCAACGTGCAAAGCCGCCCTAAAAGTGTGACATGGAAAACAAAAAAATCGCAGATCAGCAACATAGATGGCAAAAAAATGAATGCCTTTGAATATGGTTGCGCAAAATCGAAAAACTTTTTTTTTAGTTGTTTAAAGGGAATGTGTCAGCAGTTTTTTGCTACCTTATCTGAGAGCCGCACGATGTAGGCAAAGAGATGCTGTATCCAATGATGTATCACTTAGATTACTGAGAGAGCTGTCCTGCCCACACCAGGGTCTCAATACAGATTGTACATTGACAATGAGGTGTCAATCAGAGGAGGGGCATGAAGGACTGCCATGCCCCTGACATTGTAGTCTGAGTAATAAGAAGTCCTGCTGCTTAACACTAGAAGTCCCAGAGAGGGGTCAATTAACATTTCTACCATTGAAACCCTATGGAGCTCGAAATTCCTAGGACTTCTAGTGTTAAAGGGAATCTGTCAGTTGATTTTGTAGTAAAATACTAATGTTTTCTTTAAATAGGGCTGAAGAAGACTTTTCAGTATCATTAAGTTTTATTGTTCTACCTTATCCTATTATCTTGCTGTAAGCTCCATAGAATTCAGTGTCTTTTGATGGCTAGTCAAGTGTATGTAAATACAATTTGCATATTCACTGCTCCCCCCACCCACCTCTCAGTGCATACACTATCACATCTGAGAGGTGGGAGGGAGTATGGGTGGGGGCAGCAGTGCAAATTGAGTTCAGATTTAGTATTACTGAGGAAGGGGGGTGCAGGGCAGTTTGTATTTACATATGCTTGACTAAACACTGATATTTACAGTTCTTACAAAAAGATAACAGGATTAATGAATAATGAGCAATGAAACTTACTGATCTTGAAAAGTCTCCTTAAGCCCTATTTAATGATAACATTAGTATTGTACTAGAAAATCACCTTTACATATACTTGACTAGGTACTATGTCACACTGAATTCTACAGAGCTTACAACAAGATAACTATTATGGGGCTGCCTGGTATTATAACTAATAATGAGTAACAGGCAGTCAGGGCCCACCATGCAACTGCTGCTAGTGACAGCAGAAAAGGGTGTCTGTAATACAGAAGTAGTACTTGTTCCTGTTACTTCACAGCAACACAAGGACTAGTACGACACACCCTGTTTAACTCACAGCGAGTACTGTATTAGCATAAACTAATATGTGGTGGCAAATAAATAAGTTAGGGCGACTACACAATACGAATAGGAAATACCTCTGTTACTTCACAGAAGTAAGCTAGTAACTTATCAAAGCATACACTATGCTCCTAGGAAAGGAGAGAATGCACAGGTCTCCTGTTAATGGTCACAGGCAAACCTAAGAACTAACCTCTATTATGCTCATAGAGGAAGTGTAATTTGACAGCTGATAACAGAGAGCAATAGCTTTCTCTGAAATGGCTCAAGTGCAAGTGCCTGTCCAAGCCCCGTGTGCTAACCGCACTATAAGGAGCCAGGGAACTCTCTATGCTATCCGCAGAGAGTAAACAGGAGCGAAGGGGGAGAAGTTCCTACCTAGCCCGACTCCCGTAAAGCATAGGAAGCAGGTACAACGACGCCCGAATCGGTACTAGGTCCCTGTCTAACCCGATACCACTATAGAGATTGGTAGCGGGGATAGTATGCAGACTCACATGGAGTGTCTACTCCCACACAAGCGCATGTAAAGACTGAGCGCCGAGAGGCAGGCTCCCCTTTATAAACTTGGCTCCACCCACAAGATGGAGGATAATTAACAGGAACAACCCTGGGCCAATAGTAACGAGCAACGACAGAAGTGACGTCACCCTCTGCCAATCATGTAATGCCACGTCACATGCCGAGGACCATGTGATCCCCGCATCATCTGTGACATCACCCACGGCCAATCATGTAATGCCACGTCACATGCCGAGGACCATGTGATCCCCACATCATTTGTGACATGACCCACGGCCAATCATGTAATACCACGTTGCAGACATGCTCAGAACAGAGTACACACCTAGCCTCAGAAATGACTAAGTCCGTGAGCATGCTCAGTAGCTCAAAATTGGGACTTAGACTCAGGAAGCTAAGAAGTTCCCAAACGACTGGAACGACGCAAAGGAGAAGCAGAAGGAGAAGGGGAAAGTGGAGCAACAGACCCAGGGGCCATAACAATAACATACAGCAACAAAACTTACTGACCCTGAAAGGTCTCCTTAAGCCCTATTTAAAGATAACATTAGTATTGTACTAGAAAATCACCTTTACATATGCTTGACTAGTTACAATGTCACACTGAAGTCTACAGAGCTTACAACAAGATAACAGGATAAGGTAGAGCAATAACACTTACTGATCCTGAAAGGTCTCCTTAAGACCCATTTGAAAATAACAGTATTGTACTAGAAAATCACCTTTCCATATGCTTGACTAGTTACTATGTCTCACTGAATTCTACAGAGCTTACAAGATAACAGGATAACATAGAGCAATAAAACTTACTGATCCTGATCCTGAAAGGTCTCCTTAAGCCTTATTTAAAGATAGCATTAGTATTGTACTGGAAAATCACCTGGCAGATTCCCTTTAAACAAACATAAATAAACAGCTGATTGGACCTTGACAAGACAGGCATCCTTGAATGCTGTAGTTTAACCCTTCCAGCATGCGGTCTTTAGCTTACATAGCAAAAACCTGCTGACAGATTCCCTTTCATGCTAAAATATTACAGGACAATAGGGGTTAATGTCAAAAATCCATGGTGCTTTAGAATATAGAATGGTCTAGTCCAGAACGGGTTAGTGTAAAAGTCCCTGGTGGCCTCATTTTTTGATTTATAGGTTGACAGGTCTATGGTTCTTGTACACACAGCTATGTCTTATTTTGGTTTGGTTGGGATTTAATTGTAAGTGTATCATTCCTTTCTTTTTCCTCTTCTTAGAAGTCAAACCGAAAAAAAATTAATATTGTGTTAAAATTAGCTTTGCAATAAAAGTACAGAAGAGCAATATTCCTTCCCTTACCCGGCTGCTCCTCATTGTCAGCGCTCATTACTTATAAACAGATTAGATATTGAAATGAAGCCACACATCAATTCTCCAGAAAGTCGTAAGGAGGACATAAAGATTTTATGTAATAGTGTAAGGAAACTTCATAAAATGACAGATCAGGCAGTTTGCATCGTTTTAGCTCCCACTTATCTTCCCATTCTTGCTTTAAAGAGGCAATTCTACTATTCTAGTTCTTAACTTTAGTGTCCAGTAATCTGTAGGTATATAGAATTGATGCAAATTGATTTGTATGACCCCGTGGCCAATTCAATAATCTGTGTCTGTCACATGCGAGACCTGACAACCGCCTGTTAGTTCGTGGCTCTTCTTTTCAATAGCCTTTTGCGCATCGTACTATATCATTTACAGAGAAAATCAAGGTGCAGTACTTTTTATATCAACAGGACATCAACCTTTTGAGAAAATAGGAAAGCAGAACTGTATGTGCCTACCTTGCTTATTTAAAGCAGGGAAAGCAGTACTATCTGTGCCTACATCATTTATTTGAAAGCAGTGAACTCAGTACTGTCTGTGACTGCATCATTTATTGAAAGCAGGGAAAGCAGTACTGTCTGTGCATAAATCAATTATTAGGAAAAGCAATACTGTCTGTGCCTACATCATTTATTGAAAGCAGGGAAAGCAGTACTGTCTGTGCCTACATAATTTATTGAAAGCAGGAAAAGCAGTACTGTCTGTGCCTACATCACTTATTGAAAGCAGTGAACTCAGTACTGTCTGTGCCTACATCATTTATTGAAAGCAGGTGAAGCAGTACTGTCTGTGCCTACATCAATTATTGAAAGCAGGTGAAGCAGTACTGTCTGTGCCTACATAAGTTATTGAAAGCAGTACTGTCTGTGCCTACATAATTTGTTGAAAGCAGCGAAAGCAGTACTGTTTGTGCCTACAGCATGTATTGAAAGCGGGTGAAGCAGTACTGTCTGTGCCTACATCAATTATTGAAATAGGGAAAGCAGTACTGTCTGTGCCTACATCACTTACAGGTAGAAACAGGGAAGCAGAATAAGTAAAAGGAAAAAATGGGGATACATTATTGGCTTTGCCTATATCATTTACAGAGAAAAAACAGGTAAAATAATTTCTGTACCTACATTATTTATATGGGGGAAACAGGGAAACAGTACTGTCTGTGCATATTTCATTTAAAAGGGATCTGTCAGTAGGTTTTTTCTAACTCACCTGAGGGCAGCATAATGTAGGAAAAGAGACCCTGAATCCAACGATGTATCACTTAGTTTAGTGAATGTAGCAGTTGTGATACAGTTGTAGTATGAAGCATGGCTGAGAAAGCTAACCCCACCCACATCACAGCTCTCTGTGTACATTGTCTATAGACAGTGAGATCTTTATCACAGGAGGGGGCGTGGTGGGACTAGCAGGCATGCACTGCTGTAGCTGGTATAGTTTAAGCAATGATAAGTTCCTGATGCTAAAAAATTATTAAAGTAAACAGCATCACACAACTTGATAAGAGACACATCACTGAAATCTTTCTTTTACTCCCTACATCATACTATCATCAGATTACATAGTAAAATCTTGCTGACTGGTTACCTTTAAAGCTAGAAAAAGGGATGCAGTACTTTTTGTGCCTACATCATTTACAGGGAAAAATAGAATAGCGGTACAGTTAGTGCCTTCATCAATTACAATGAGAAACAGGGAATCAGTACTATCTGTGCCCACATTATTTAACGGAAGAACCAGGAAAGCAGTCAGGCTGTGCCTACATCATTTACAACAAGAAACAGAGTGGCACTACTATCTGTGCCTAAATTTATTGGAGGAGAGACATGGAGGCAGTACTGGCTATGTCTACATTATGTACAGGAAGAGACAGAGAGGCAGTACTATCTATCATCACTGACCTCCTATACAGGATGGCAGAACTATATGTGACTATGTTATTTATTGTGGAATAGGCTGTATATTATCTGCAGGGTGAGACAGGAAGATAGTACCATTTATGCCTACATCCTTTACATGGAGAGAGGGAAAAAGTACTATCTGTGCTTACATATTTACAGATAGATAATGCTATCCGCGCCTCCATATTATACAGGTAGCAGCACTGTATATCATTTGCAGGGTGACAGCTAGTCGTACATTATTTGCAGGGAGGTGGCACTGTCTGTTCATTTATCTACAGAGAGAGAGACAAGGAAGTAGCACTATCTGTTTCATCATAATTTTCTATAGGATGTACTGGTTTTTACAACGTAACTTCCTCTTAGCAATAAAAGTTTTCGGCCTCTGCTTAATTTGCAGATGATGCACTATAAATGCCAGCTTGCTGGGTCCGCAGTGCCAGTTAACATGCAGCGCTCTGCACTTGTGCCATGTAGATTTTGCTGTGTCGGTGATGTAGGTTTAGACCCAGCAATGCACGATACAAATCTGATTTGCAGCCTCAGCTCACGGGAGCCAAATTTAATTTCTTAACATTTCATTTACAGCTTCAGCGACACCGAGTCATGGAGATTTAAATGCAGAGTGTTCTTGTATCCGTGTGCCGGGCGTGTATATAGCGGGATGTGACCCTTTATAATCTTCTACTTTGCTAAGCTTTGCAGGTTTGCTGTAGAGGCGGCTACGTCGCGCTTTAATCTCAATGCCATTCGTTTACCTTCATAGCCGTGCTGCTGCAAAAAATACTGATTGTTCTACCTCCAATTAAAGGGAAGGTGTCACCAGGTTTTTCCCTTATGAGCTGCGGCCACCACCAGTGAGCTCTTATATACGGCATTCCAGAATACTGTATATAAGAGCCCAGGCCGCTCTGTATAACGTTAAAAAACCCTTTTATTATACTCCCGTAGGGGGCGGTGCGGTCCGATGGGTGTCGCTGCTCTCTGTGGCGATCTCCATCCTTCTTCTTCTGAGGACGTGTCCTACGTCTTACACATTGGCCGGCATTGAGGTCCTGCACATCTTCAGTACTTTGTTCTGCCCTCGGCACAGAATATCAAAGTATTCCTGTGCAAGACCGCAATGTCAGCGTGTGTTGACGACGTAGGACAACTCATCCACAGTGGGCTGGGTAGAAGGAGGACGGTGATTGCTGTAGAGATTGCTGTAGGCGCCGGACGGGAAAGCAGCAAAAGCCATCGGACCGGACCGACCCGACCCCTAGGGGAGTATAATAAAAGCTGGTTTTTACATTCTACAGAGTGGCCTGGGCTCCTATATACAGTATTCTGGAATGCTGTGTATAAGAGCCCAGTGGTGAGGGCCACAGCTTATAGGGGTCAAATCTGGTGACAGGTTCCCTTGAAATGTACATGGCCAATTTAAGTGTGAGTGTTTCCCATCGGCACCATGTCCACGAGGACAGAACCTATTCTTGTTCTGGATTCTTAAAGATGTATTTTGTTAAAAGCAAGTCATTACTGACCCACAAGCTAAGTGATAACTTCCAGATCAGTGAGTACCCGACTGCTAAGACCCCCATAATCAACAGCGGAGCAGCGGTCGAGCATTCAAGCGACCTAACCAAACACTGTACTTGGATCTATGGTGGGCCCATAAAGATTGAATAAAGTGCCAGTGCACATGCTCAAACGCTGTACTTGGTGATCTATGTTGGTCCCATAGAGATTGAATAAAGTGCAAGTGCACATACTGCACCGCTGTACTTCGGGTTCTATGGTGGTCCCATAGAGATGGAATAAAGTGCCAGTGCATATACTGCACCGCTGTACTTGGGGATCTACGTTGGTCCCATAGAGATTGAATACAGTGCCAGTGCACATGCTCCACCGCTGTACTTGGGGATCTACGGTGGTCCCATAGAGATGGAATAAAGTGCCAGTGCACATACTGCACCGTTGTACTTGGGGATCTGCGGTGGTCCCATAGAGATTGAATACAGTGCCAGTGCACATGCTCCACCGCTGTACTTGGGGATCTACGGTGGTCCCATAGAGGAGGACAGAACCTTTTCTTATTCTAGATTCTTAAAGATGTATTCTGGTAAAAGCAAGTCATTACTAACCCACAAGATAAGTGATAACTTCCAGATCAGTGAGTAGCCGACTGCTAAAACCCCCATGATGAACAGTGAAGCAGCGGTTGAGCATGCAAGCGACCTAATCAAATTTTGTACTTAGATCTATGGTGGTCCTATAGAGATTGAATACAGTGCCAGTACACATGCTCCAAAACTGTACTTGGGGGGTCTACAGTGGTCCCATAGAGATTGAATAAATTGCCAGTGCACATGCTCTACCACTGTACTTGTGGGATCTACGATGGTCCCATAGAAATTGAATAAATTGCCAGTGCATTATGCTCCAACGCTGTACTTGGGGATCTATGGTGGTCCCATAGAGATTGAATAAAGTGCCAGTGCACATATTGCACCCCTTTACTTGGGGATCTATAGTCGTCCCATAGAGATTGAATAAATTGCCAGTGCACATGCTGAACCGCTGTACTTGTGGGATCTACGATGGTCCCATAGAGATTGAATACAATGCCAGTGCACATGCTCCACCGCTGTACTTGTGGATCTACAGTGATCCCATAGAGATTGAATACAATGCCAGTGCACATGCTCCACCGCTGTACTTGTGGATCTATGGTGGTCCCATAGAGATTGAATACAATGCCAGTGCACATGCTCCACCGCTGTACTTGGGGATCTACAGTCGTCCCATAGAGATTGAATACAATGCCAGTGCACATGCTCTACCGCTGTACTTGGGGATCTACAGTGGTCCCATTGAAATTGAATAAAGTGCCAGTGCACATGCTCCACCGCTGTACTTGTGGATCTATGGTGGTCCTATAGAAATTGAATAAACTGCCAGTGCACATGCTCCACTGCTGTACTTGTGGATCTATGGTGGTCCCATAGAAATTGAATAAACTGCCAGTGCACATGCTCCACCGCTGTACTTGTGGATCTATGGTGGTCCCATAGAGATTGAATAAATTGCCAATGCACATGCTCCACCGCTGTACTTGTGGATCTATGGTGGTCCCATAGAAATTGAATAATCTGCCAGTGCACATGCTCCACCGCTGTACTTGTGGATCTACAGTAGTCCCATAGAGATTGAATAAAGTGCTAGTGCGCATGTTCCACCGCCGTCGTCTCCATTTTTGGCAATCCCATAGGTAACGCAGGAAACAACAATGTGCATGCTCAAACCTCAGAGCATTGGAGCAGGAATTGGCTATCAGTGGAGATCTCAGCAATTAGACCCCCACCAATGTAGAAATCCTAAGCTCTTCCTCTTTAAAATATCCCTTTTAGTTACATCTATGTAAATGTGGAAATGAATATTAATCTTGTATCTTGTAAACCTGGAACAAACCTTTTTTTTCTTTCTTTCTTGTAGGATGAGTTTGATCCCTTCAAGAACACTTCATCATCTAGAAGAAATCGACGGTAGATGTTATTAGCCATTTAGGCTGTCATCACATTCTTCCACTTTGTCAGCAATAACAAAAGACATCCAAGAATTATCCAGCCGCCAACTTTGTTAACAGTTCTCTTGCCCTTTTCACTCCGATATGCACTATTATTGCAGAGGCTGCTTTGCCTTGACGTGTATAGATCTTACGTCTGTAGTTGTCCAAGTCATCTCCTGTCCGTGGCGGGTTAGCCGAGTCTCCTCTGTGCTGCTCATTTGTTCATGGAATAGTCTATAATCTGTTCTCAGATATAAATCTTAAGGGTTTTTTTTACCTAATTTATGTGTTGTTACAAGTTAAAGTTTGCTTATTATTCTCCCGCTGTGCCTTGTGTATTTCTGGCTCATATCGTATCAATTAGCGTTTATCAAGCTTCTGTGAATAATTTGATTTTCTGCATTCCTCATCCTTCTAACATTGTGAGGAAATATTGTCTAAAAGCTGCTAAAGATAAACAAATGCTGACTGACCGCAAACTGCTAGTGTTAAAAAAAAATATGACCTATAGACGTAGAACGATTGCTGACAACAGCCAAGAGCCATACTTTATGTAGAACAATGGCTGACAAAAGCCAAGAGCCATAATAGATGTATAATGATGGCTGACAACAGCTAACACCCATAATAGATGTAGACCGATGGTTAATAACAGCCAAGAGCCATAATAGATGTAGAATGATAGGTGACGACAGCCAAGAGCCATAATAGATGTAGAATGATAGGTGACGACAGCCAAGAGCCATAATAGATGTAGAATGATAGGTGATGAAAGCCAAGAGCCATAATAGATGTAGAATGATAGGTGACGACAGCCAAGAGCCATAATAGATGTAGAATGATGGCTGACCACAGCCAAGACCCATAATAGATGTAGAACGATAGCTGACAACAGCCAAGAGCCACAATAGATGTAGAATGATGGCTAACAACAGTCAAGACCCATAATGGATGTAGAATGATGGCTGACAACAGTAAAGACCCATAATGGATGTAGAACAATGGCTGACAACGGCAAAGACCCATAATGGATGTAGAACAATGGCTGACAACGGCAAAGACCCATAATGGATGTAGAATGATGGCTGACAACAGCCAAGAGCCACAAGAGATGTAGAATGATGGCTGACAACAGGCAAGACCCATAATAGATGTATACGATGGCCGACAAGATCCAAGACCCATAATAGATGGAGAACGATGGCTAACAGTCAAGACCCGTAATGGTAGTAGAACAATGGCTGACAACAGCTAAGACCCATAATGGATGTAAATCAATGGCTGACAACAGCCAAAAATCATAATGGATATAGAATGATGCTTGACAACAGCCAAGGCCCATAATGGATGTAGAATGATGGCCAACAACATCCAAGACCCATAATAGATGGAGAATGATGACTAACAAGTCAAGACTCATAATAGAGGTAGAATGATGGCTGACAACAGCTAAAACCCTTAATAGATGTAGAACAATGGCTGACAATGGCAGACCCATAATGGACGTATAATGATGGCTGACAATAGCCATGCCCCATAATAGATATAGAGCAATGCCTGACAATAGTGGACAGTCATTGTGTGCTGACAGCGTGCCTTTAACAACACACAGAACTTAGAGTCAATGCCAAACTGCTAAAAAATTTGCAAGACTGACGACTGCTGGAGACTTACTGGTCGACACACTCAGGACCATTAAGAGCTTCCACACTGCTAGTTGAGTGTCACATAGACTGACAGCAACTGAGAAGCTGCTACTTTGCAATAACGACCACTGACGAGACAAAAAACACTGATTGCTGGTTTACTTTGCTCCTACATTACCAGTGATCATTTGTAATAGATGGGGAAACTTGGCATGTGCTCAGGAGATTACACATTTAGCTTTCATGTTAAAATACTGACGGTGTAACAGATAAGCCCGGCGACCCGCGACTCCAGACAGAGGTGCTCTTTTTAGCCGCTGTCCCCTCTGCTTAAAGAGGTCCAACCACCACAAATGTCCTATATAAACTAAAGCCAGTGCTATACTGGCGCTATCATGCTGATTCTATACATACCTTTAGTTGTGAGATCAAATGGAAGGATAACCCCGGCACACTACCACTCCCAAAAATAGACAATAATCCAGTAATAAATATGCAAAAAAAGTTTCTTTATTGATCAGGTTTGTTCAAAATTTATCACGTGCATGTGCTTGGTCCACAAATTAATTAAGACGTTTCGGCCAGGGGCCTTCGTCAGCATGGACTTTTATCACGAAATTATAAGGCAAAGAAACTAGGCTCTTGAGCCGCATTAAGATAATGTGGAGAGTCACTCCAATGTCATACAGTGTAATTAATAAGGTACTATCAGGTGCTAAATGTGCACTGCATCAGGGGCGATGTAGCAGGTACTAGGACTCCATACAAAACTAGAAAGCAGGACGGGGGAAGGGTTCCAGGACCTAAATGTCACCCGTCTTCAATGAGACAGCATATACTGAGTCATATTAATTTACATGTGGCATAGCTGCTAGACCCTGCTGCAAAAGGATCAGGATTCTTTAGAAAAGCAAGTAGGTTATGGCCTGTGTGAGCTGTTAGTCCTGCCAATATATGTGAAAAAATGCTAACCTAGACACGTCCAGGGAGGAAGTGTGGCCGGTGAATCCGGTAGGAGAATGTGATCATTCCTAACCTCCGCTGGGCATGTGTACCATGTGAGGGGTCCTGCACCATGCACCTGGTTGTGTACCATGTGAGGTGCAGGACCCCTCACATGGTACACATGCCCAGCAGAGGTTAGGAATGATCACATTCTCCTACCGGATTCACCGGCCACACTTCCTCCCTGGACGTGTCTAGGTTAGCATTTTTTCACATATATTGGCAGGACTAACAGCTCACACAGGCCATAACCTACTTGCTTTTCTAAAGAATCCTGATCCTTTTGCAGCAGGGTCTAGCAGCTATGCCACATGTAAATTAATATGACTCAGTATATGCTGTCTCATTGAAGACGGGTGACATTTAGGTCCTGGAACCCTTCCCCCGTCCTGCTTTCTAGTTTTGTATGGAGTCCTAGTACCTGCTACATCGCCCCTGATGCAGTGCACATTTAGCACCTGATAGTACCTTATTAATTACAGTGTATGACATTGGAGTGACTCTCCACATTATCTTAATGCGGCTCAAGAGCCTAGTTTCTTTGCCTTATAATTTCGTGATAAAAGTCCATGCTGACGAAGGCCCCTGGCCGAAACGTCTTAATTAATTTGTGGACCAAGCACATGCACGTGATAAATTTTGAACAAACCTGATCAATAAAGAAACTTTTTTTGCATATTTATTACTGGATTATTGTCTATTTTTGGGAGTGGTAGTGTGCCGGGGTTATCCTTCCATTTGTATGTTTTTTACCTCAGAGCACCTATCTATTCAGTGACGCAGAGCTTCTCCTTCGTTGTTTTAGTTGTGAGATCGGATGTATAGTTTCTGAAATACAGGCAAGTAAAATTTGTGAAATGCACTGTTATTTGATTGATAGGTGCAATGTAATATCTAATAAGTGGGTCAGGTTTTGTTAGTTATTCCCACCCCTCTCTGCTGCCTGTCCTTCCTCCCTCTGTCTCTGTTATTACAGGCGGGAGGAAGGACAGGCAGCAGACAGACGCGGGAATAACTAGCAAAACACGACCCACCTATTAGATATTCCGTTGCACCTATCAATCAAATAACAGTGCATTTCACAAACTTTACTTGCCTGTATTTCAGAAACTATACATCCGATCTCACAACTAAAGGTATGTATAGAATCAGCATGATAGCGCCAGTATAGCACTGGCTATAGTTTAATCCTGGTGGTTGGTCCTTTTTAATCAACCTTATAATTTTAATATAAACTCCACCAGTCACAATGTTATGGCTGGGAAAACCACTTTAAGTTGTTAATTTTCACTTTAAAACCCAAATACTTGCGTTTGAAACAACCAAAGATAAAGATCCATTCGTGATTGACTTCGGACTCTAAGTGCGCTGATCTTTGCCGTCACATCATCGCGGAGCTCTTGTAACCTCACACTGGTTTATGGGGTATGGATTGATACATGGAATCCAAGGACGTGAATTCAGGTATCGGTCCGTTTTGTAATTGACTGTGTACAAATGTGATACATCACTACCGTCACTGCTTCATTTTGTGCTTTTCAATTTACATTACATAAAGGAAAAAAGCTCCATTTGGAATGTAAGAATGTGTAGAATTCTACTGCCACTAAGCAACTGCCAAAGACATATTGGCTCGTGAGAGCGTGCTGTCAATCATTTTCACACAAACTCGTTAGAGGTCGTTGATGGTGTTAGAATTTTTTTTAAAGAAGTGCCAGCTTGTGTATGGCTGCTGAGTAGCAACCAAAATAATTCTAATGCCCCCTTAAAGTAAAACTTTACTTTACTTTAAACAATATTAAAAGGGGCTGTCCAGCTTGACAAAAATATCTTTAAATATGTTTAAGATAGCCAGAGATACAATTTACTAATATACTTTAATTATTAAAGGTGTTCTGATGTCCAGTTATCAGTGCCGGTTATGACCGCTCCACTTCCATTTTGAGTTTGAGACCAGAATTTTCCAGGTTGGTGCATGGTGTTATGTAGGCTGGCTGATATGTTTAATTTCAATATCTAAGCCAACAGCCCCCTTCTCTGTCAGGGCTTAGATATCCGCATGGCATGGAGCTAAAAATGATTGCATGGCATCCAGATGAAAGTGAGTGCATGGCATCCAGCTGAAAGTGAGTGCATGGCATCCAGCTGAAAGTGGGTGCATGGCATCCAGCTGAAAGTGAGTGCATGGCATCCAGCTGAAAGTGAGTGCATGGCATCCAAATGAAAGTGAGTGCATGGCATCCAGCTGAAAGTGACTGCATGGCATCCAGCTGAAAGTGAGTGCATGGTATCCAGCTGAAAGTGAGTGCATGGTATCCAGCTGAAAGGGAGTGCATGGCATCCAGCTGAAAGGGAGTGCATGGCATCCAGCTGAAAGGGAGTGCATGGCATCCAGCTGAAAGGGAGTGCATGGCATCCAGCTGAAAGAGAGTGCATGGCATCCAGCTGAAAGGGAGTGTATGGCATCCAGCTGAAAGGGAGTGCATGGCATCCAGCTGAAAAGAATATCTGTAAATCCAGAGCCAATCAGCATCACTGTAGAATGTTCTAAACAATGCTGATTGGATGAGAGCGGTCCATGACACTCCCCTCACAATTTTCTTGTGAACTGTCTTTAGTAGTTGATGCGTAGCATAGTCCGTACTCCCCAATATATTACATAGCCTTTACCTTATAACCGAGAAGCATTAAGCAAAGGGATGTTCTTTGATTGAGCTTATGATTGAAAATGACTGTGGATGTCACAGCGGACAATGAAATTACCGACTGGTTACACTCAAAACGGATGACTCCGATAATGAGAAAGCCCCTTCACAATCTGCACCGTTCGTGTGAGGCGTGCACTATATACATGGAGTCCTGCGTTACCTGTGATGTGGCGGCTGTGATTGGCAGAGGTCTCCGGGGTCTCCATTGATTGACTCTGCTGAAGTCCTGATATAAGCATGTCTCCAGTGCATTCGCAGAGGTTGCCGTGACATACAGGCGGTGACAGCTCGCAGCTACCCGCTCTGAATTACACTGCCTCAGTGCATTAACATTGTGATGGCCGCGCTCATATAGGAAGAAATTCTACAGAAACCCTGGATAATTCTCCTTATTAAAGTGAAAATGCTCATACGGTAGTTCCAGTAATGCAATGATAGAATGCAGCCAGAGGTTTCAGAGACTCCCTTTTAAATGCATTTCAGTCTGTAAAACTAACAGTGCAAATTATATAGAGTAATGTCAACAGAAGAAGTTGAGTAACTTGTTAAATTTTATAAATTGTGTTGTACTGATCAGGAATCACATGCTACATTATACTCCAGAGCTGCACTCTCTATTCTGCTGGTGCAGTCACTGTGTACATACATTGCTCATCCTGTTCGATCCTGAGTTTCATCCTGTATTATACTCCAGAGCTGCACTCACTATTCTGCTGGTGCAGTCACTGTGTGCACACATTACATTACTGATCCTGTACTGATCCAGAGTTACCTCCGGTATTATACTCCAGAGCTGCACTCTCTATTCTGCTAATTGTCACAGGAAATAGTTAACAACGCTGTTTCCAGTCACTTACCTAGCAGCCTATCTGAGCTCCTAAACCGCAGGGGACAGTTTGTGTTTTCCTACATCATTGTTTAGTGCAGACATTGAGCCAGCAAGGGTTTCTCGGATATTACATCTCTACAGTATGCAGAATGCAGCTCTGGAGTACACTAAGCACTGGTCAGTACAACATTACCAGAGTATTTACAAAGTGTCTCATCTTTTTATCTACATGGAGGTGATGATACTTTGCAAATCTTTCTGTACCCTCAAATGGTAGGACTACACAGCCGAGAAAGTCTGCCAAACCGTCTGGTTATAGTACCGCTGCAGTGCGGATCACAGCCGCCACATTTGCGTCAGTATGTCTCCTTTGAAGTAAATGAGAGATGAAAACTGATGAAGACTTAGGGGTACTTTGCACACTACGACATCGCAAGCCGATGCTTGCGATGCTGAGCACGATAGTCCCCGCCCCCGTCGCAGCTGCGATGTCATAGTGATAGCTGGCGTAGCGAACATTATCGCTATGGCAGCTTTACATGCACTCACCTGCCCTGCGACGTCGCTCAGGCCGGCGACCCGCCTCCTTCCTAAGGGGGCGGGTCATGCGGCGTCATAGCAACGTCACATGGCAGGCAGCCAATAGAAGAGGAGGGGCGGAGATGAGCGGGACGTAAACATCCCGCCCACCTCCTTCCTTCCGCATAGCCGGCCTGGACGCAGGTAGGAGATGTTCCTCCCTCCTGCGGCTTCACACAGAGCGATGTGTGCTGCCGCAGGAACGAGGAACAACATCGTAACATCGGTATTTCCCAAATCATGGGAATGTCCGACGCTACACCGATGATATGACGCTTTTGCACTCGTTAATTGTATCAAAAATGCTTTACACACTACGATGTTGACAGCGACGACGGATGTGCGTCACTTTTGATTTGACCCCACCGACATCGCAGCTGCGATGTCGTAGTGTGCAAAGTGCCCCTTAAACTCATCCAACTTCCTCCAATACCTATGGATGAGTGGCAACTCGGGTGTAGACATCTTTCTACTGCTTGAAAGATCCAGGATCAGAAGTTGGGCCTCCAAAGACGCAACTCCTATGACGCAAATTTGGTCAAAACGTCCAAAAAGGGACAGACCTTTCTGTAAATGTAGCCTAAGGCGGGAGTGCTCACTTACTTAGGGGCAGGACCTGGGCACTCCTGGGCGGTGGGACTTAACCCCCTTTATTTTACCAACCAATATGTCAGTAAAACAATTTAATCCGTCACGTCTTTATACCAGATATTGTAATCCTCTGCTGAAAATACATTTCTCTACATCAGCGGCGCGGTGCGTTTAGACTATTACTTCCTGGATGAACGCTAAGTCACAATGTTTTCCTCGCGGACACACTCGGAGGAATAGTCAGGAGAATAGAAGCTGTTTCCAGAAGACCTCGGAATCGTGACTCATGTTGATTCATTGGACTCTGGAAACATTATTAGATGTGACCTTGGGTTTCTCTGTTATTTTTAGAATGTACGGCCTTCTTTCTTTTTGTTTTTCTCTTTACATGGTGACCTGCTACTCTTTATTGCAGGGCTCCTATTTTGTGAATGATGAGACCGGGGGAGGGGAAATTCTGTAATAAATTTCTGAAATGTAAATGATTTGCCTTTAATAAAGATATGTTTTATTATTGTTCTTTATCCTGTTTGTGTCTCAATTTATATCATTGAAACCTAACTTTGAAAAATTCCACATGATGAATCAAATAATAGGTAAGCGGTACGATAACCATATGGACGTGAGGCTAAATTAAGACAAAATGTGCCCATATTGAGCTCCATATCATCATATTTCAATGTGTGTGTACATTCTAGCCCCAACTGGGGGTCTGATGCTCAAAACTAGATGGCAGACTAGGCTCGGTTCACACTTACACAATTTTCTATACCAGGGCTGGGTAAAGTGTGGCCCGCGGGCCACATCCGCCCCCCTGGTATTTCCAGTCCGGCCCTTGGCTTTTCCAGTCCAGCCCTTGGCCTTTCCTGTCCGGCCCCTGGCTTTTCCAGTCCGACCCACGGGCTACACCATGCACTCCGACACTCAGCCGCTGCCTACCCACTTGTGTCACCGCTATTTGCATCCATGGGATAGAGGACGGCGCTGCTGGCTCTATATTCCACCAATCAGGTGAGGAAGAGCAGACATGATGACGTGTGTGGATCATCAGTGTATTGGGGGTAGGGGAAGGAAGCAAGGTGAGTGTGGGGGGTTTTCCTTTTCATGTGTATGGGATATTTGCATGTATGTAGGAAGCTGTGTGGGGGCTCATAATGTATATAAAGGGCTATGTGGGCACCCATAAATTATATAAGAGGCTATGTGGGGGCTCATGCTGTATTTAGGACGCTTTTGGAGTACATAATGTATTTAGGAAGGTATGTGAAAATAATATTCCAGTAACTGCTTCTCATTGTAGTCAGAACCCCCGTTATTATATGTTTCTCTGGTCCACAACACAAGGATCAGTCCATTCCACACAAAAAGTGGGGGTTCTGAATACACGGAGACAGAGGTAAAGGAATGCAAAGAACAGAAAATACACAAAACATTAAATAATATCCCAACATTCCCCCTCTCCAACACCTCTTTTTATTTGATCTTATTTTATTTCATATCACAATTAAAATTGAGAAATATGTGAAGAAATCTGCAGCTCAAAAGCTCAGCAACATCCTTCCTCCTCCTTAGTGACTGTTAAGGCTCCGTTACACAAAACGACATCGCTAATGAGATGTCATTGGGGTCACGGATTTCGTGACGCACATCCGGCCTCGTTAGCGACGTCGTTGAGTGTGACCCGTACGAACGACCGCTAACGATCACAAATACTCACCTAATCGTTGATACGTCGTTCAAATCCCAAAAATCGTTTATGGTGCTGGATGCAGGTTGTTCGTCGTTCCTGAGGCAGCACACATCGCTACGTGTGACACCCCAGGAATGACGAACAACACCGTACCTGCGTCCTCCGGCAACGAGGTGGACGTCACTTTCCTGCGGCTGGTCTCCGCCCCTCCGCTTCAATTGGACGGCTGCCGTGTGACGCCGCATGAACCGCCCCCTTAGAAAAGAGGCTGTTCGCTGGCCACAGCGATATCGTTAGGCAGGTAAGTCCGTGTGACGGGGCCTAGCGATATTGTGCGCCACGGGCAGCGATTTGCCGGTGACGCACAAATGATGGGGGCGGGTGCTTTCACGAGCGACATCGCTAGCGATGGCGCTGCTCCTAAAGCCCCCTTTAGACAAATGGCTGCAGCAGGAACCTCCCCCTACTGCTATTTCTACAATAGGAAAAATTATCCACTCCCTTGGATATGGGGAGGCTCTGCAGTCAGCCACCAACCCAAGATGGAATTGATTAGCAGGAAATTAACCCCTTATAATCTGTAGGATTTCTACAAGACTGACTATTTCAGGATCATGCAGACTTACAAACAGTGAGAACAACTAGACTTCTTGCTTAAAAGAATTATCCAGGATTTTGCTTAGTTTTCCCTATTGGGCTTAGAATTTATAGGCAGATAGTTGCTAACAACCTGCTTATTCTGCCCAGTGCTGATCTCTCCTCACGGATCACTCCTACCAGAAATTCTGCGGGTTGCGGTGATATCATTTCGACAGAGCAGCAGCTTCTCTGTCGAGGGGGCATGGCTGCTGATATCATGCCCATTGACAGCTGACTCCCCTCTAACTGCAGGGAGCCACCGGTCATTCGGCATGACGTCGGCACTTACACCATGTTGACAGAGCAGAGCAGCTGCTTCTCTTCCACTCTGCTCTTTCGAGGGGGACGTCACTACCAATGTCATACCAATTGACAGTCAGCTCCCTGCTCTCTAACTGCAGGGAGCCAGCTGTAAATCAGCATGATGTCCGCACTCATGCCCTGTCCGCAGAGCAGAAGGGAAAGAGCTGCTCTGTTGATGTGAGCTCCAATGCAGCAACCGGCAAAGATCGGCAGCGGGTAGAACAAGCAGGTAGTTGGTAACTACCTACCTGTAAGTCCTTAGCCCCATAGGGAAAAATAAGTAAAGTCCCAGATAACCCCTTTAATGTAATGATTTATTTCTAGGTTTAGAGTGCCTTAAAGTCAATAGTCAGTAGCTGCCTAACTGTGGGGAGCCATCTGCCAACATGACATCGGCACTCCCACCCTGTCCACAGAGCAGAAGAGAAAGAACTGCTCTGTTGATGTGAGGTCCAATAAAGCAACCGGCAACGATTGACATCGGGTAGAACAAGCAGGAAGTTGCTAACTCCCTACCTGTAAGTTCTTAGCCCTATAGAGAAAAATAAGTAAAGTCCTGGATAACCCCTTTAATGTAGTGATTTATTTCTAGGTTTAGGGTGCCTTAAAGTCAGAAGATACCTGAGAAATTGTTTACTAGGAGAAGCATGGAGCAACAAGAAGTAGATACCTACAATACATACAATACATGGACATGAGAATGACTATGACACAATCGGAGTCCATTGTGTGTTGCAATCTACCCGCTGTCTTTCGAGGTTTACGCTCCCGCTCTTTTCCCACCCCCATATTCTACATTTCTGCTTTGCTGGTACTGATTGACTTGTATGTGTAAGTACAAGAAGTCAATAAATTCATTATTTTAATGGTTATATTTTGCATAATGTATGTATTTCGGAGACAGGTGACTTGTCTCAATGTGGCAATGTCTCTAAAAGCTCCTGGTGTGTTGTAGAATGCTAATAATTTATTATCAGAGGTTCCATTTTCTCGACCTGTAGTGGCCCGAGTCTCCGGCTGTCTGGCTATCAATGTGTCGTGTAATTGATATCATCCCTTTCCAGATGAAAATAGAAAAGTCCCCAAATCCTCATTCTGACTCCCGGATCACTTCCCATTACTGTTTCCTTCCTGTTGTACATGACCGTTTCTGATGAAACCAGCCTCAAGATTCAATTACTTTATATCTTTCGTCCGCTCACCTGCAAGATATGCGAAATGAAACGTACTTTATAGTGAGTGGAGAAGTAAGCTAATCTGTGTGGTTGGAGTTCCTATCGCTGATTACAGAGCAAAGGCCGTGAAGTGTAGCATTTTTAACTTCAGCCAAGTATTCGGGAAGATCTTCAACTTTCTTAAAGTTACCTGAGCCTTAAAAGTTAGAATATATCAGCGGTTTGTAAAGCTCACACCATAGAGCTCCCCTTCTTCTATTGGAGTGGTTTGATATAAGGGGCTCAGTCTACGGCTGAATCGTATATCCGTATTTGGCATTACCATGATATTGGATAGCGTGCCACATCGCGGTTTTGCAAAGTTTCCAATACCACAGATCATGTCAGGTCAGATATCTTCTTCCTATTAACGCAGAAGGAAGGCGTCATAGCAACTTCTGATATTTGCACACTAAAGTTGGAGGGGGTTGCCAAAGTTGGCTGTTAAAGAGCATGTGGGCAATATACCGTATTTTTCGTTTTAGAAGACGCACCGGATCATACGACACACCCCAAATTTCGAGATAAAAAAGGTAAAAAATTGGGATCCGTATTATCCTTCGGTGTTGTCTTACGGGGGGAGGCGGCACCAGTGGTGGAGTGGAGTCAGACAGAAGGCAGGGGCAGTGCTGGTGGGGTCTGTGCTGGCTGCGGTGGGTCTGTGCTGGCAGCAGAAGCTGCACTGGTTGTGTGGAGCAGGCCATTGCGGCGGGTGTCCCAGATGCTCTGTCGGTGGTCTGGGCTTTAATGAAATGGCACCCGGAGAGGTCGGGATAGAGCCAAGACCTCCATCTGTGCACACGCTGACTCCGGGCACCATCATTTGAAGCCAGAGCATCTGGGACACCCGCTGCACAGCTACTGCAGCGCTTCTGCTGCCAGCACAGCCACCGCAGCTTGCACAGCCGGCCGCCCGCACTTGGAGCCAGCCACCCGCCCGCCTGCACAGAGAGGATGCCGGCCACACACACAGAGAGGCACTCAGCCGCCCTCACGGACAGCCAGACGCACAGAGAGCCGCCTGTACAGACAGCCCCCTACGCCAATTCTCCACCTCCCGGTAAGCTATATTCGGATTTTAAGGCGCACCCCTCTTTTGCCTCCCACATTTTTAGGAGGAAAAATACTGTAACCTTTGTCTATATGCCCTATAATGGAATATGTGCCTCTTAGAGGGTAGTTTCTTCTTTTAGCCTATGCAAACTTGCTAGCACTGGCAGACCTCACCCAATCTGTATGGCATGGACAGCCCTGGCCAGCATGAAATACTACATTTTCTCTATAGAGGTCATTGTGGGGCAAAATGGATGAACAGCCAAAGTTTCCATTGGTGATAGCAGTTGTTGGTTCGGTTTTCTAACCTCCTTGCCGGGGCATCCTCAGTAAGTCACATTTTTTCGTATTTATCAGGTTACTGATCAAGAAATATTTTTATTGTCTACATAACCCCATCGCTTTACAGACTTCATCATCACTGTCCCCAGCCTATATGCTCTATCAGTATATCTTTGGAGTGTGGGAGGAAACAAGCACAAAGGACAGCGATGTCCTCTTTCTTCTTCATATATGGCACTGGACACGTTCAGTCGAAAACAGAACTGGCCGAATCCTGCCCCTAGTGCCAAGGTGAACGGAAAAAAAAAAGAGAGGACCCTGTCTGTCAGGGCCCGATTTAGCCTCCCCTTTGCTTCTGCTCTCCAACCCCCATACACTGGTCAGGGTTGTAATGCCCTGATGGCGGCCCTGCTTGTCGTGCGCACAAGCAGCAGTTTTACACCAAATATGGGGTATCGGCGTACTCAGGAGAAATTGAACATCAAACTTTATGGTCCACTTTCTCCTGTTTCCATTGTGAACATTTGGCTAAAGCAATAATTTTGTTGGAAAAAGTAAAATTCTAATTTTTCCTTCCACATTGCTTTAGCTCCTGTGAAGCCCCTAAAAGATTAATACACTTCTTGAATGTGATTTTGATCACTTTGAGGGGTGCAGTTTTTAGAATAGTGTCACTTTTGGGTAGTTTCTGTCACCTAGGCCTCTCAAAGTCACTTCAAATGTGATGTGGTCCCTAAAAAAAAAATGAATTTTGTAAATTTTGCTGGAAAAATAAGAAACTGATGATAAACTTTTAACCCTTATAACATCCTAACAAAAATAATATACTGTTTTTTTTTGTTTATAAAACGCACCGGATTATAAGACGCACCGGATTATAAGATGCACCCCAAATTTGAAGGAGGAAAATTATTTTTACTGTTAAAATGAGGGCCCATCTTATAATTCTTGTGCCTCTTATATTAGCTCACCGGGGAAGGGCGGCGGTGGTGGAGCGCTCAGGAAGGTCACAGGAGGCAGGATAGGCTATGCTGTGGACTTGGAGGAGGGGGTTTCATGGATCAAGAGGGTCAGTGTACGGAGGGTCTGCGGTACTGCGAACTCATGGGGTGGTACAGCGGTGGGCGCCATTGATCTGCCAGCTGGGGAGGGTGTGTCGTGGCTCAAAAGGATCAGGGTGCGGGAGATGAGGGTCAGTGATACTGTTGGGTGTCACAGAGGCAGGTGCCATTAATTTGCCGACTGGCTCGGAGGAGGTGGTGTCATGGCTCAAGAGGGTCAGTGTGTGACAGCTGAGGGTCAGTGATACTGCAGGCTTGTGGGGTGTTGCAGCGGCGAGCGCCATTGATATGCTGGCGGACTGCAGGCTCCATTGAATTGCCGGCCATTGACACGATGGACTTCAAGAAAGTGGTCGTGGAGGCGGCGCGTGCGCAGATTGGCCTCCGCGGTCGTTTTTTGAAGTCCATCGTGTCAACTACCAGCAATTCAAAGCAACCCACAGATCAATGGTGCCCACCGCCTCGAGCCCCGCAGTATCGCCGATCCTCCACTGCCGCACAATGACCCTCTTGAGATGCGACACCCCCTCCTCCAAGCCCGCCGGCAGATCAATGGCACCAGCCGCCGTGACATCCCACGAGCCCACAGTATCGCCGACCCTCTACTGCCGCACATTGACCCTCCATAGCTGCTCCACTACAGTGCCACCCCCTCCAAACCCTCTGTATCGCCAACCGTGCGCCACCACTGCCGCCCTGGTAAGCCATATGCCGTTTATTAGACACAATTTGGGGGGGGAACAAAAGTGCGTCTTACAAACTGGAAAATATATGTTTAAGAAATGGTGCTGATGTAGACATGTGGGAAATATTTCTGGTTTAAGGGATACAAATTCTAAGTGACATTTTCATATTTTTTTCTCAAATTTTCGATATTTTCATTAATAAAAACAGAATTTACCAATGTCATGAAATGTAATATGTCACTTAAAAATCAATATCGGGATCCGTTCTAGAGTTATAACCTCATCAGTGATTGGAAACGTGGCCTGGTGAGGAAAGGGAAAACAGGCTCGGGGGTGATGGGGATAAGCTAAGAGGCTGTTTTCGGCTGGAGCTTTTATGAATACTTTCCATCCATATCACAGTACCAGCGCTGCCTAGAGTCACTGTAAACAGGAGGCCGCGGATACATGACTGTCTCCATCAATCTGCTGGGTGTTGACTAAACCAACATAGAATAAATAAAAAAAATTATATTCCAAGACTTTTACTTTATGGATGGGATTGAAGACAACAAAAGTCCAAATTCGTAGTTGGAAGAGCAGATGTCTCAATTGGCAGCGTTGTATAATTGTGTGTGGGGGAGATATATGTCAAAATGCCGTGATTTGAGGACGGAATATAATAAATTAACCCCTCGTTTGGAAAGCTTTAGGCAGAATAGAACATAGGATGTCCTACTGAAAATAGATGAGAGCTCTGCTTCCCCCTCCTGGCACAGGTCAGGGAGCGTGCCCACAGCATTTCCGGACTTACACATTACCGATTATCATTAGCTCGGAGATCCAAAAGCAATTACATCTGCCGGAGAGAAATTTTCTTACATTGTTCGCACTCGTAGCAAAAAAATATTTAATTAACAAGATTGTAGTAATGATATTTGCAACAGGCGAAAAACTAATCTGCATAGAATGGGTTGCGAATATCTTGTAAAGTATGAACCATTAACAACAGGTGTCATAATAGGGAAAATATTAGAAGTTGGTAGGATTGGGGAATAAAGGCCCCATACACTTTAGTTGAACATCGATAAGTTAGTTCGACCACTCTCCCAATAGATGATGTTGGGGGAGTTAATGGGGTTGTCCGCTACTTTTACATTGATGGCCTATCCTTAGGGTGACACAGTTGTGTGGTTTCTGGCAGTATAAGGTCACAGCGTCTGGCTGTGCAAAATGCTCCCTGACTTTCTATTGTTCCTGCTGTCAGTATTTATTGGTATAGGTAGATTTCCTATTTTCATCGCTCCCCCTTTTGGACCAAGCAGTATCTCACCTTCCATCCAGCTGCTGATCATCAGCATTCTCTTGGTGCTTTAATACTCCCTTCTTCCCTGGACTTGTGCTGGTGTTATTTTCAGTTCATTCAAGCCTTTGTTGCAAGCAGGTGGCTTGTACTCCTGTGGTATTGTGGCTGAAAGTTTGCTGAGCTTCTACCTGAGTCACCTGTGGATAAGTAGTTCTTGCATTTTGCCCTTGTGTGTCCTCCTTGTGTCTTCTAAAGTGTTTAGTGGGGTTGAAGAAAAGCTCATCCCATCCGTTACCTATTTAGGGCTCAGCACTAGGGATACCTAGAGTCTGGTATCTAGCCCAGCGCATAAGTACAGAACCTATCTATGGTGGTGAGGGACCCCAGGGACCAGCAGTAGGTTTGGTCAGGGATCACCTTCTCTCCCTTCCCTAGACACAGGGTTTCCCTTCCCTTTCACCATTCGCTTGGTATAACCCCGTACCTAGCGTGACGGGTCATCAATGTCTGATTGGCCTGGGTCCAACATCCAGCACCACACCGCCACCATTCAGCTTTTGTTGGTGCTGATGGCGGCGGAAAATGCTCAGTTCTGGAGCTGCCATGTCTTCTTATAGGGGCAGTGGCTGGTTAGTGCACATCCACCTCCCATTCAAATCAATAGGAGGCAGATGTGCAGTACCTGACCATGGCCGCTCTTCTCTGTATATAAATCTGGTCTTTTTGGCCACTTGGCTGTAGTCCTCAACTCAAGTCTTGTTGAAGTTCACACCCAGTTGGCTTAATAAAAACACGATTTATATGCATTGAAGATGTAGTCATATATCAGGAAAAGAATGGAGCAGTAACACAAGAAATACTACTGCATATTCAGGAGAACAGCAGCATTTACACCAGGTAAGGAAATTACATATATATGGCTCCTGTTTTAAAGATAACCTGTTTGTCATGATGACTGGGATAGCGGGGAAGTGGGGTTCCTAAGCAGTCTTTCAAGCTAATCTCAAGGATACTGTTAAGGGTGGAGAGGTCTGAGTCTCCTTCCTGGCCCTGCTCCTGACCAGTCCTGATCTGATTCTCCCTTCCTCCTTTTCCTCAGGGAGAGACTGGACAGAAGTGTGTAGAAACCCACATATAAAGACAGACAAGGGGAAACCAATAAGGTAAAAAAAGAGCAGGAAAGAAGTTTAAAACAACAGGAGTAAACTCCACAACCGCTCCAAGCAATAAGCAGCACTTTCACCAGAGAGATTCTGAGACATAATAACTCACAGACCAACATAGAATAAACTATTGCTGGCATGGGTAGAAGGATTCCACCGGCATAGATAAGAGGGGAGCAGATGTGATAGGTCTCCCCACAACATGTTAGGAGCCTAACAAGCAGATTAGCAAAGATTAACTTTTGCTAGCCTGCCTATGAAACAGCACACAGCTGGTTGACACTCGAGTCTGCCTGTGTTGACACCAGACACCAGAGAAACCATTGGACGGAGTGTCAGAATTTGCAATCTGAACAGAGCCCAATGCCGCTATGTCAGTCACTTAAGTTTGTACAAAACTTCGTGTGACACTGTTGCAGCTGCGTGAAGACCAAAGTCGAAAAACATTACTGTAGATTATGTATCATTGGCAAATTTAGGGCTTGAGTGAAGAGTCTTTCTAGGGCTGCTCTGGATGATGTCCTGTATGGTACTTTCTGTGACCAACCTACTACCTCCATCCAGCATAATGTATGGACCCACAGTAAGTACCGTGTTTTTCCAAAAATAAGACACTGTCTTATACTTTTTTTTTTGCCCCGAAAAAAGCATTAGGGGTTATTTTCAGGTAGGCCTCATTCTTGGGGAAACATGGTTAGGGGTAAGTTTCTCCTCCCCCCCCCCCCCTCCCAAAAAAAAGCAGACCCCCCTTTCCCAGGAGAATCATGCTTAACAGACCCGAATGTCTGCATCGGTCCCAGGTCCTCCTGATATTTTCGGCGGGTGCTCCCAGCAGGTATGCTGCTTCTGGCTGACACACATAAATTAGATTGCACACACACAATCACACATCAGATCGCGCACACACACACACACACACCACATCCGGTGATGCCAATTGCTTCTGGCCACCAGGAGAAGATGGGATGCAATGCAGTGGAACACATGGAGGACTCGGTGGTGGAATGCATCAATGCGTTCCAACGCTCAGTCCTCCATGCGTTCCACTGTACTGTGTCCCAGGATTCTCTGGCAGCCAGAAACATTGGTATTGCCCGATGTGGTGAGTGTGTGTGTGATTGTTTGTGTGTGATGATGTGTGTGCGATCTGATGTGGGTGGGTGTGCAATCTGATGTGTGTGGGTGTTCGATCTGATGTGTGCGAGTGTGCGATCTGATGTGTGTGGGTGTTCGATCTGATGTCGGTGGGTGTTCGATCTGATGCGTGTGTGTGCGAAATCTGATGTGGGTGGGTGTTCGATCTGATGTGTGTGATCTGATGTGTGTCGTGATCGATCTGATGTGGGTGGGTGTTCGATCTGATGTGTGTGTGTGCGCGATCTGATGTGGGTGGGTGTTTGATCTGATGTGGGTGGGTGTTCAATCTGATGTGGGTGGGTGTTCGATCTGATGTGGGTGGGTGTTCGATCTGATGTGGGTGGGTGTTCGATCTGATGTGGGTGGGTTCTGCGATCTGATGTGGGTGGGTGTATGATCTAATGTGGGTGGGTGTGCGATCTGATGTGGGTGGGTGTGCGATCTGATGTGGGTGGGTGTTCAATCTGATGTGGGTGTTCGATCTGATGTGTGTGTGTGTGTGTGCGATCTGATGTGAGTGGGTGTTCGATCTGATGTGTGTGAGTGTGTGATCTGATGTGTGTCGGTGTTCGATCTGATGTGGGTGGGTGTTCGATCTGATGTGGGTGGGTGTTCGATCTGATGTGGGTGGGTTTTGCGATCTGATGTGGGTGGGTTTTGCGATCTGATGTGGATGGGTGTATGATCTAATGTGGGTGGGTGTGCGATCTGATGTGTGTGGGTGTTCGATCTGATGTCGGTGGGTGTTCGATCTGATGTGTGTGTGTGCGAAATCTGATGTGGGTGGGTGTTCGATCTGATGTGTGTGATCTGATGTGTGTCGTGATCGATCTGATGTGGGTGGGTGTTCGATCTGATGTGTGTGTGCGCGATCTGATGTGGGTGGGTGTTTGATCTGATGTGGGTGGGTGTTCAATCTGATGTGGGTGGGTGTTCGATCTGATGTGGGTGGGTGTTCGATCTGATGTGGGTGGGTGTTCGATCTGATGTGGGTGGGTTCTGCGATCTGATGTGGGTGGGTGTATGATCTAATGTGGGTGGGTGTGCGATCTGATGTGGGTGGGTGTGCGATCTGATGTGGGTGGGTGTTCAATCTGATGTGGGTGTTCGATCTGATGTGTGTGAGTGTGTGATCTGATGTGTGTCGGTGTTCGATCTGATGTGGGTGGGTGTTCGATCTGATGTGGGTGGGTGTTCGATCTGATGTGGGTGGGTTTTGCGATCTGATGTGGGTGGGTTTTGCGATCTGATGTGGATGGGTGTATGATCTAATGTGGGTGGGTGTGCGATCTGATGTGGGTGGGTGTGCGATCTGATGTGGGTGGGTGTGCGATCTGATGTGGGTGGGTAATGTTCCACTGCAGGACCTCCCGTTCAGTGTCTGGTGAGTATGATTGTGGACTCTTCTGTCTTCTTTCTTCTCTTTTGGGGGTGTCTACTTTCTATAATGAAGTGTCCTACAGTATTCTGTAACTTTTTTAGCTGCATGGTCACTTCATTATTGAACCGCCACTAGAGCTTATTTTCGGGGTAGGGCTTATTTTTGGAAAAACACGGTAGCAGTGTTAAAATCATGAAACAATACAGTAACTATGTAGCCACTCCTTAAATACAGTAATCAACAACAGCACTATGCAGCATATAAATACTACTGCTGTACAATTAATACTTAGCTTCATGGTGATGACAATTCTCTTGTTTGGAGCCATCGGTGGCACATTGTATAAACGCACAGGTCACAGGTTTCTGTAGTTAGTCCTCTGTCACTTTAAAAAGAAAGCATGAAATCTAGCAGTGGCAAATCTAGCGATACATCACACCGACGTTGGCCGTGTCTCATTGTATGAGTGAAAGCTTCTTCATCACCGCCAGTCAATGTATGGGATATTCTGCCCAGTGATTGATATAATTCAGTCCGGTTATTCAAAGCAATATTTAAGAAATTGCATTTTGTTGATGTAGTACTTCAATTAATTCACACTGACTGAGATATGGCTTCTATTATTTCATAGCAGGAAGAGTGATGGCGCTGCGAGCGTGAAGCTTGTAGGATTCTATACCATCGAGGCACTTGGGTTTTTTTTTTTTTTTAATTCTGCCTATCACCTGCCGGCCCGTGAGCATTATTAGAACTGTGCACCCCCTTTTGCTACATCCGTGACTAGGGGTGCAATGTCATAATTGACGACCTAACATGCCTCCCCAATTGCTGCTGTTCCATTGATTTTAGAACAGTTTTTCTTTTTCTTCTGTGCCCCTCAGTTACAAAGTTGTGCCCCCTGGAAATAATGGTGCAAATATTCTCTTCAGCCAACTGGGCATATACCACAGGAGTTCTTCATGGGCGTCACCATATTCTGATTGGCCAAAACTAGAGGAGAAGTTCTTTAGCACACGCTTAGTGTTATGCTCACCGGGCGAGCAGGGATTTTAATAAACCCACTGGGACGAACCACACAGAAAGCCAGAGGGGCTTGACTACGGACTTTAGCCTGGTTTTCTCCAGAGCCCCTAATGGTGGAGGTATTATGCTGCAGGGATTGGTCCGGGTGCTACTCGGGAGACTGGTGTTGTGTCGGCTGGCCCCAGGGGTATGAGAGCAACAGTTACTAACGGTAGATGAAAAACGGGTATAGAGGCTCCATCCGGGATGGATGGCAGCAGCTGCTGACGATACTTAGTGGCAGCAGCTATCGTCGAAGGCGGCCAAGGTTGCAGCTCACAGCAGCAGCAGATAAATATAATATACAGACAGGAATAAGCAACAGAACTACCACAACTTAAACAGCAGCAGCACAGTGCTAGGTAACCTGACAACAGCAATGAGTCTAAGTGTAACTCATTTCACAGGCAACTTCCCAAGTGCCAGAGTTGCCTTAAATACCTACAGCCTCCCAGCTGACCTGGGAGGTACTTCCGGGTTAGGAGGACGCTGACCCTTTAAGAAAGGGGGCGTGGCTGTTGGCCTGCACTATGGGCAGGGGCCAGGAGTACAGATGCTCCGTGGAGCTGCAGCATGGTACGGAGAAGGGACCACAGCAGCAGGATGCCTGGACAGGTGAGGGAACCGACAACCAGGTTGGGGAAGGGGAGTAAGAGAAGGTGAGGTCACCGACATGGGCGTTACACTTAATTCGTTCAATGGAATACTTGCACCATAACTTTGGAACGGAGTGTCACAGAAGAAAATTAAAAACTGTTCTTGAATCAGTGGAACAACGGCAATTAGAGGATGAGCTCTCTTTCAATTCATAAAATACAAGGTTCTCATTAACGGGGAGGCAACATTTATTACATCACTAGCTGTCATACCCTTCTGATGTCACCACTCATTCTAGATCTGTAAAAAGAGTACTGTCACTTGCCGCTAGAAATGTTACTGCATCGAGCAAAAGTGGACCCAATGGACTACAGGGGGACCCAGGCTTGCTCTTTAGAAGGGAGGGCTTGACTAAGCACCTACCGCTAGGCGGATGCCAGTTACCACTCCCAGGGCAAGGACCGGGACTGTGACAACAGACCCCCAGGGCAAGGACAGACACAGGGGCGGACAGGCAGAGTCACTAGTGTAGCAGATGCAGCCGGGATGGCTGAGGCTGACAGTACAGTCAAGGTGGACGGACAGAGTCACTCATGCTACAGGGACCACTAGAGCAGCTGAGGCAGATGTCATGGTCAGGGAGAACAGACAGAGTCACTACTATGACAACAGTACAGCCATGGATAGTGGTACAGATGGACAGAGTCACTCGTACTACAGAGACCACCAGGACAGCTGATGAAGATGGCACGGCCAGGGAAGACGGATGGAGTCACTAGTATTAGTAAAAACATGGTGAGCACACGGAAACTAGAAAAATAAGGTGCTAGCAAAGAGGGTTCTTAGGCCCTTATGATACTAAAGTCCAAAAAGATTGCAGCACACTTATTTTGCGGATGCAAACAAAAAGGTCTAGCTACAGTGATTGCTCAACACAGACGTGAAAAAACAGTGTGTTTGTGTCAAGGGTGAACATTATTGATGTTTCGACCTAGTCAGTCTTAAGCTGGGTTTACACACTGCAACATCGCAAAGGACATCGCTGTAACGTCACCGGTTTTGTGACGTAACAGCGACCTCCCTAAGTCTCTGTTGAGTCGCTGGTGAGCTGTCAAACAGGCAAACCTGGCCAACAACGCAACAGCGATCCGGACCTGCAGAGCGACCTAGCTGGTTGTTGGGGACGTTGATAAGCAGCTTTTTGAAAGGGAAGTTGCTAACAAAGTCGCTGCAAAGTCTTTCACACACTGAAACTTTGTAGCGATGCATGCTGCACAGCGGGAAACAAAGGACCTAGGAATGGTCCTGAATGATTTGTAGCGATCAGCAACTTCACAGCAGGGGCCGGGTCGCTGATAGGTTTCACACACTGCAACATCGCAAACGACATCGCTATTGCGTCACAAAACCGGTGACGTTACAGCGATGTCCTTTGCGATGTTGCAGTGTGTAAACCCAGTTTTACTCATTTGGTCGCACCATAGGTAGACAATAATGAAGTTAGCGTATCTACAGTGCCTACAAGTAGTATTCAACCCCCTGCAGATTTAGCAGGTTTGATAAGATGCAAATAAGTTAGAGCCTGCAAACTTCAAACAAGAGCAGGATTTATTAACAGATGCATAAATCTTACAAACCAACAAGTTATGTTGCTCAGTTAAATTTTAATAAATTTTCAACATAAAAGTGTGGGTCAATTATTATTCAACCCCTAGGTTTAATATTTTGTGGAATAACCCTTGTTTGCAATTACAGCTAATAATCGTCTTTTATAAGACCTGATCAGGCCAGCACAGGTCTCTGGAGTTATCTTGGCCCACTCCTCCATGCAGATCTTCTCCAAGTTATCTAGGTTCTTTGGGTGTCTCATGTGAACTCTAATCTTGAGCTCCTTCCACAAGTTTTCAATTGGGTTAAGGTCAGGAGACTGACTAGGCCACTGCAACACCTTGATTTTTTCCCTCTTGAACCAGGCCTTGGTTTTCTTGGCTGTGTGCTTTGGGTCGTTGTCTTGTTGGAAGATGAAATGACGACCCATCTTAAGATCTTTGATGGAGGAGCGGAGGTTCTTGGCCAAAATCTCCAGGTAGGCCGTGCTATCCATCTTCCCATGGATGCGGACCAGATGGCCAGGCCCCTTGGCTGAGAAACAGCCCCACAGCATGATGCTGCCACCACCATGCTTGACTGTAGGGATGGTATTCTTGGGGTCGTATGCAGTGCCATCCAGTCTCCAAACGTCACGTGTGTGGTTGGCACCAAAGATCTTGATCTTGGTCTCATCAGACCAGAGAACCTTGAACCAGTCTGTCTCAGAGTCCTCCAAGTGATCATGAGCAAACTGTAGACGAGCCTTGACATGACGCTTTGAAAGTAAAGGTACCTTACGGGCTCGTCTGGAACAGAGACCATTCCGGTGGAGTACGTTACTTATGGTATTGACTGAAACCAATGTCCCCACTGCCATGAGATCTTCCCGGAGCTCCTTCCTTGTTGTCCTTAGGTTAGCCTTGACTCTTCGGACAAGCCTGGCCTCGGCACGGGTGGAAACTTTCAAAGGCTGTCCAGGCCGTGGAAGGCTAACAGTAGTTCCATAAGCCTTCCACTTCCGGATGATGCTCCCAACAGTGGAGACAGGTAGGCCCAACTCCTTGGAAAGGGTTTTGTACCCCTTGCCAGCCTTGTGACCCTCCACGATCTTGTCTCTGATGGCCTTGGAATGCTCCTTTGTCTTTCCCATGTTGACCAAGTATGAGTGCTGTTCACAAGTTTGGGGAGGGTCTTAATTAGTCAGAAAAGGCTGGAAAAAGAGATAATTAATCCAAACATGTGAAGCTCATTGTTCTTTGTGCCTGAAATACTTCTTAATACTTTAGGGGAACCAAACAGAATTCTTGTGGTTTGAGGGGTTGAATAATAAATGACCCTCTGAATAAACTTTTCACAATTTTAAAAAAAAAAAAAAAAAGAAGAAATAACATTCTTTTTTGCTGCATTTCACACTTCCAGGCTGATCTACAGTCCAAATGTCACAATGCCAAGTTAATTCCAAATGTGTAAACCTGCTAAATCTGCAGGGGGTTGAATACTACTTGTAGGCACTGTATATACAATCACTATGGAAAGAAATTCAAGGCCAAGGTTGAAGAAATTCACAAAATGGCAAGCAGTGTATGCTGTAAGGTGTGTATAAGGTTAGATGTAACCTTTTAAGAAAAATTTTGTTGGTTGAAAGGTACTGTAGTATACACAGTAACCCACTAAGGAGTAGCAGGTTCCAGAGTTCCAGAGGGCTATAAGCATTCAAGTGGCCACGGGTGCCTGATGGAAACGTGCTCTGTCTGGCAGGCTGTGTTGGCAGAGTCCACTAAGACCGATGAGGGAGATGACACAGTCGGGGTGGACGGGCACAGACACTAGAATGACGGAGTCCTCCGGGGCAGCTGAAGTAGATGAGATGGCAAAGAAGGACAAACACAGAGGTACTGACGGGTCCAGGGAAATGGCAGGGGATACACTGGTAATAATACGCACAGCGGACAAAGGGACCTAACAACTAGCTGGCTAGGGAACGAACATCTAACTATCCATGTTGATCAGGCACCTCCTCTAGTGGGAGAGTGCCTTAAATACCCAGTGACTCTCAGTGATAGGGTACTTTCACAGGGAATGAGGCGCTGACCCTTGAAAAGGAGGGCACTGGTGTGCGCGTGCACGCTCACTATAGGAGCACTCCCAGAGGCCGTAGGGGGAAGCAGGATGGAACGCGGGAACCCAGGCACTGTGGTGAGAACTGGCCGCAATGGTGAGCAACATCGCGTCTCTGCTGGGAGGGGAGAGAGGAGTGCAGGGACGCCAGCGCTTTCCCTACCTTTGGTATATTATACCCTTTGTGATCTCATCACTCCTATTCCACAACAACACTTTTTTCCCTGCCAAATTTCCTTTCAGTGCAGCACATTATCTCCAGACCGTCACCACTCTCAGTTGCATCTACAAACTTAACTACAGGGACACATCGTGAACCAGTATTGGTCAAAAACAGTGATATATTGGTATAGTAGCGTACAAAGCTTTCTAATAAATTGTAAAAACCTTTTTTTTTCACTAAATGCTGTAAGAAATATCAATGATTGACGTTAAGGACTTATTGTCTTCTTCTCCTCTGATCCAGATCCTCCCAACATCGATAATGACCTTGCCTCATATATATTATTATTATTATTATTATTTATTATTATAGCGCCATTTATTCCATGGCGCTTTACAAGTGAAAGAGGGTATACGTACAACAATCATTAACAGTACAAGACAGACTGGTATAGGAGGAGAGAGGACCCTGCCCGCGAGGGCTCACAGTCTACAGGGAATGGGTGATGGTACAATATCCTTTACACCGCTATAATTATATAAAAAAAAAAGCTGATGTAAAATGTTACTTTGGTCGTGAAAACGTTTTTCAGGCCTTTCATGTGGGATAAAGAGACTTTTATATATTGCTTCTTCGAGAAATTACCTATAAGTCTTTGTTTCCCAGTAGAAAACTGATGATTGAAAGCGCAATAGAAAAAAAAAAGTCTTCGTAGACAATTACTTCTCCAGTCAGGAAAAAACGTTCGGAAGCTTCGAGATCAAAGAAATTATTGAGATTGAAGCAATTGCGAGTCTTCCCTGCTTTGTCTGTCCATTGTCTTTAGAATCAATTATATCTAATTAAACAAAAGGATTTATGTAAAGTTCAGCAGGGAATTATACAATAAAGCGAGCCGTGGTCTATTTACTGGCTTCAATATAAAGTTTCGCTCACGAAAAAGGTATGAAAACAATTAATCTGGAGCTAACAAACATTTCCAACATTTAAGAAATTAAATCTTACAGTACTGAAAACGAAAAGTGTGGGAGCAACAACCTACGGTCAAAGGGTAGGTAGACATTGGCCATCAACCCTCGAAGAGCTTCCTGGACATCGTAATCCAAATATATGGGCGCTACGATGGAGTAGATCCTTTTGTGGCTACAAAAGCCTCCATTATTTTAGGAAGGTTTTCAACAAGGTTTTTATTATATTTGAGTTATTTGTACTTCGACTTGATGGACCTATGACTTGGTTCAACCCATGTGATTGTGAGATTTGTTAGAAGAGATGTTTTGGTTCATAATCGAAGTTCCAGTTCATCCCAAAGGTGTTGAATGGTGTCATTGCTCTGAGCAGTCACTCGAATTCCTGCACATCAAACTCACAATCCCATGTTTTTATAGGCCTCACTTTGTGCACAGTCTCGAACAGGAATTGGTCTTCCGTAAACCATGGCCACAAAATTGGAACAGACAATGGTGGAAAATGACTTCTAGAGAAATTAAGGGGTTGTTCACTGCTTGGGCAACCCCATTTCAATCCATATGTATCCCCCTAGTAAAATAACAGCAATGATACTCACTTCCAGTGCTTGTGCCATTCCAGTGATTTAGGCACTGGCTCTCCCGTGAAATCAGCCCTCTTTGGACATAATTGCCATCCAAAGAAAATGCGTGAGGAGCCACAGCTCAAACTTCTCTGGATGTCTAATTTCTAAAAGGAAAGAGTGAAGCTGGCGCTATTTGGCCACAAGGATGGCGTGACCTAACAATGTCATGCGAGCCGTGGGAAAGCCGATGCCTAGAGATCTTGAACGGCACTGGCACTGAATGTGAGTTTAAGTATTTGTTGTGATGTGACAGTAGGAAAGTGAGGGACAGGGGCTCCTATGCTGTCCCTCACACTAGGTGTCCATAGGCTATCCCTAACCTCAGGGTTACCCCTAATGGTAGAGCTGCCTGACTCACGTGCCGTGATATTCTCCTGACCAGAACTAATCTGATTCCCTTCTCCCACTTGAAAAAAAGGGGCAGGAGTGAGATGGAAACATATAAAGACAGACAGGGGGAAATCAAACCTCTGACACACTGCAAACTCACAGGAATAAACAATAAGAGACTCAGGAGAAAAGCAAGAGCAGGAAGGTACTAACAAAAATAGTTAACTCTACAACCGCATACAGCAACAAGTACTACAACCACCAGTTAGTCTGGATCACAACACCTTACCAGACCAGCTTAGATAAACTATAGCTGCCAAAGAAGGAAGAATATATCCAGTATATATAGGAGGGGAGCAAATGTGATTGGCTCTCCCACAGCATATTATCAAAGCAGACTCCCAAGAAGACCAGCAGATTAACTCTTGCTAGCCTACCAATGAACTATCAATCTGTTAGTCGATGCCTGAGTCTGCCTGCACTGGTCACAGACATCAGAGAAGTGATTAGGCAGAGTGTCAGAATCTGTAGTCTGAACAGATCCCGATAACGCCATGACAGTCGGTGATGTTTGTAAAAACCTCCATATCACAGTGTAATTATTTTTCTGGGGTTGGAAATATAGGGATTGAAAATGGGTTGTCCGAGTAGTGGACTACCCCTTCAAATACAAATAAGACGCCAAACTCTGAAAAACAGCCCCATACCATTCTCCTTAGTACCCCAAATTTTACAGTAGGCACTACACTTTCCAGTATAGTAGTTTCTCCAGGCATCCACCAAAACCCAGGATTGTCGATTAGACTTCCAGATAGTGAGAGGTGATCTATCAATCCACAGAACACATTTCCACTGCTCCACAGTCCAGTAGTGGTGGCTTTACACGGCTCCATCTGAAGCTTGTTTTTGTGCTTGGTGATGTAAGATGCAGCTGCACAAATCAATGACATGAAGCTCTGGATTCATGTAATTGTGCTAATGTCACTTCGAGAGGTAGTTTGGAGCTTCGGAGGTTTTCATTTGTAGCTTTTCATCGATATCAACTTCATGGCAGAGTTGTTAAAATTTATATACTCCTCTACTATAATATCAACTAGCTGTAGTACCCGGCATTGCCCGGGATAGTAACTGTCTCTCTGTCTCTCTCCCAGTCTATGTCTGTGTGTCGCTGTCTGTCTGTCTCTGTCTGTGTCTATGTCTCTGTCTGCCTGTTTCTATCTCTCTGTATTTGTATCAGTTTATCTATCTCCAAACCTGTGTCTGTCTGTCTCTATCTCTGTATCTGTCTCTATGTGTGTGTCTGTCTCTCGCTATCTCTGTGTCTGTCTCTATGTGTCTGTCTCTCTTTCCCCGTCTCTCTCTTTCCCCATCTGTCTTTGTCTGCCTCTTCCCCCATCTGTCTCTTTCCAGGTCTTTCTCTTTCCAGGTCTGTCTCTTTCCCCGTCTGTCTCTTTGCCTGTCTGTCTCTTTGCCCGTCTGTCTCTTTGCCCGTCTGTCTCTTTCCTGGGCTGTCTCATTCCTGGGCTGTCTCATTCCTGGGCTCTCTCTTTCCTGGGCTGTCTCTTTCCTGGGCCGTCTCTTTCCTGGGCTGTCTCTTTCTCGGGCTGTCTCTTTCCAGGTCTGTCTCTTTGCCCGGCTGTCTCTTTCCAGGGTTGTCTCTTTCCCCATTTGTCTCTTTCCAGGGCTGTCTCTTTGCCCGGCTGTCTCTTTCCAGGGTTGTCTCTTTCCCCATCTGTCTCTTTCCAGGGCTGTCTCTTTCCAGGGCTGTCTCTTTCCAGGTCTGTATCTTTGCCCGGCTGTCTCTTTGCCTGTCTGTCTGTCCTCTCTTTCCCTGTCTCCCTCTTTCTGTCTCTGTCTCTTTCCCTGTCTGTCTCTGTCTGTCTTTTTCTGTCTCTCTATCTGTCTGCCCACCGACATCATATTACCTCACACATAAGCTTCTTATACTAACAGTTTATTTTGTTCCTATAGCAACCACTGACAGTTGCTATAATAGCCTGTAGCTCCAACCTCCATTCAGTTTAATGGAGGCAGGATTTTGGAGAGTAACTATAAAGCGCGAGGTTAAATTTTCCCGTCAAAACATAGTCTACAACGCTCCTTAGGTCACATGAGGCGTCTGTGCAAAATTTCGTGATTGTAAATGCGACGGTGCGGATTCCTTTAGCGGACATACACACATACATACACACATACACTGAGCTTTATATATTAGTTTACAGTTGACGAAGGAAGATCTATCTGTAATATCCCAGTCATTTGTTACAAGAGATAAGATGTTCTTCATTATGACCCAATATTTGTATATGAAGATTACATCATCTGATTTCTTTGAGTCGTCTTACCTTTGGCTATATGGTGCATGTATACATTTTTCTTCTTTAAAAGCAGCTTGTTTGTTTTTGAGTCAGTGTTTCATTTCCTCTCCCAAAAAAAGGGAGAACAACCCTTGCATAATATTTTGCTTCTTGAAGCTTTCCTTCTTTCTTCTTCTTATTTCACGAAGAAATTATAAAATTGAGAAACTTGTCCAATTCATTTTTTTTCCCCTATGACTGTGTCAACCAGGCCCCAAAGGCTTAAAGGGTTTTTCCAGTATAAAATAAAGATTACCTATCCACAGGTGATACATTGTAGATTGTTGGGGGTCCGACCACTGAGACCTGCTTCCATTTATGGAATGAAGAACATTTATCTTCTTTATATTGGAATTGCAGTGCACTTGCTCAACTGGCCTTCCATTCATTCTCTATGGGGTTCCTGAGTGCTAAACTCGGCTTTTTCCATGATCCCCAGAGAATAAATGGAGCGGTGTCAACCATTTTGTTACAGGCTGTAGCTCCTGGTCCCGGTGCGGCACCCCCGCATGCTTACGCTCCCAGGCTGTGTCAGGAGCACCGTTCTTCTCACCTGCCCAACAGTTCCATGTGCCCTGTTCCTACCCTGGGGTCTGCCGCAGCCTCCTTCGGCTTCAAGGCCACACACAGGCTGCGGCCATGCCGCCTTTCTTAAAGGGCCAGCATCCCATTACCTTGAAGGGATCCTTCTACACTATGTTCCAAATTATTGTGCAAAAAGAGTTTAGGAGTGATAAGGTTAGAAATTTTTTGTTTGTCATTTACACTCATTGCTGGTGATGTGTGTCAGGGCTCTTTATATCACTGAAAGCAATTGCAGATACCTGTGCACATTAGTTTGGCGTTAGGTGTGTCCAAATAAAGGCAAGACTACGTAAGAAGGCTGTTCCACATTATTAAGCAGCCTTGATTTTTTGCCAAAATGGGAAAGAAAAAGGATGTGTCGGCTGCTGAGAAGCAACAAATTGTGGAGTATTTAGGTGAAGGCATGACTACAATCAACATTGCCAAGACACTTCATCGTGATCATCGCACAATCCAGAAGTATGTAGCTGATTCACAGCACACGCGTGTGCGTGCTGATAAGGAGAAATTGAGGACTCTTTCCAACAGGCAATTGCGTCAGGTTAAAAGAGCAGCTGCTAAAATGCCTGGTCATAGCAGCAGACAAGTTTTTGAAGCTGCTGGTGCCTCCAACGTCCCCCGAACAACAAGATGCAGGGTCCTTCAGAGGTTTGCAGCTGTGCGTAAGCCATCCTGTCGACCACCTCTATCCACTGCACACAAGCAGAAACGGCTCCAGTGGCCAAATGATACATGAAGACTGACTTCCAAACTGTCTTGTTCACCGATGAGTGCCGTGCAACGCTCAATGGTCCAGATGGATGGAGTGGAGGATGGCTGGTTGATGGATACCCCATGAAAACACGGCTAAGGCGCCAATACGGAGGAGGTGGAGTAATGTTTTGGGCTGGAATCATGGGGAGAGAAATTGTCGGCCCCTTTAGGATCCCAGAAGGGGTAAAGATGAACTCCAAAATCTATGTGGAGTTTCTAAAATAGCACGTCCTGCCGTGGTTCAGGAGGAAGAACTGTGCATTCCGCAGCAAGATCATTTTCATGCATGATAATGCACCGTCTCATGCTGCAAATAACACATCTGCATCTCTGGCTGCTATGGGCATAAAAGAGGACAAACTTATGGTGTGGCCACCATCTTCCCCTGACCTCAACCCCATTGAGAACCTCTGGAGCATCATCAAAAGGAGTGTCTATGATGGCGGGAGGCAGTTCACATCTAAGCAACAGCTCTGGGAGGGTATTCTGTCCACATGCAAAACAATTGAAGCACAAACCATCCAAAAACTGACAAATTCAATGGACAAGAGAGTTCAGAAGCTTATTTCAAACAAGGGGTCCTATGTGCAAATGTAACATCACCTAAAATTAAGTTTTGACTTGAAAACTGTTTGATTTCATTTTGTAATAAGCTGATAATGCTTATAATTTCACAATTGACCATTTTGTTTTTCAAAATAAAAAGGTTGAAAACTCTGCTGTGCATAATAATTTGGAACATGCATTTTGAGTGCATTTTGAGTGTTTAATATTTTTAAAAATATACTTTTTTCATAGGCAGTCTGATCAATAACATTTAAATTATACACGAATAGTAGATGACTGGAAAATAACAATGACTGTAATTTATTTAAGTTTAATTAAATTTAAGTTAATTTAGGAAAATATGAAAAAATATTTTTTGCATAATAATTTGGAACACAGTGTAGTCAGTTATTACCCTGAAAGTACTTAAGCCTGCCTTCCCTTACGGGAGGCGCCTGAGCAACGTTGATTATTCTTAGTGTGTTGCTAGTTTTCAGGTCCCGTACCTGCTATTGTGTCTAGGTCAGCATTTTGTGTCCTAGTACCAGTGACTTGCTCCGCTAACCTGTGTCTCTTCTTAGAGTCTGTTGGCTGCCACCACCTCTGTGCTGCCACGTCTGAGTTACCACCTCCGTGCTGACATGTCCAATTTACCACCTTTGCGCTGGCACGTCTGGGCCTTCATATTCTTGCTTCGACGTCTAAGCACACCCTTAGAGTCAACTCCACTCATCCTCGCTGTTGTGCATTTAGGCCCCCTGGGGCTGTGCCTGACAATCCCTGTATAGGGGTTAGCTACAGGTTAGCTCCTCCAGGGGAGTCCGGTGTACGGCCCAGATGGATCCACTCCTGGACGCTCGCCGCCCCTCGGCAACCGTAACACAAACGCTAAAGCTCCCTATAACAATTCTCCAATCTACCATTTGGTTTGGGTCCCAGTGGGCAGGCCCCAGCTGTTATGTCAGCAAGTTATTACCTATCCTGCAGATTGGTGATAACTTGTTTTCACTCAACAACTTTTTTTTATGATAAATCTGTGGCCAAAAATCAATGTGTTTTGTCATTATGGAGCATGGAAGAATCATAGAATTCTCTGTGTATTCATAATCACTGCGGTCCTCTGCTAATTGCCGCCATTCTGTCTTAATGACTGGTAATCACAGCAGATCTCAGGGCTTAACTGCTAATAATGGCTAATCTGCTATTAGTGTTTGCTGTTAATTGTAATTGTGAAAACACTTAAAATATCTCAATATTTATTTCGGATTAGGGGAGAAGGGAGAAGGAGATTCTGGGAGAGGACAGTTAGTCCGTTCATAAGGGGTCCAGGACCTGTTTGGTGAGGGTCTGTTGTGGATACGCCGAAAATGAGGACTTACTGACCATATTTGGGAGACAAGACACCAGTAATTGGGTGAGATTGTTCCCTATCAGATATAACCAGGTCAACAACTTGGCTTTTTTTAATCCCTGGTTAATGTTGAATTATTTAACCGAATGTGCAGCATCCTAGTCACATACCTGTGGGTGTTCATTGACTATAGTGAAATAGCGCCATTATCAAAATGTCAATGGGATCTAGGTGAATGTCTGTATGAATTATCTTGATCATTTCGGTTATTTTTGCTTATTTTTGCCAGCACCAATCATACTGTAGGTGGTTCTGTGTGGTTATAGGATTTGCCAGTTCCCCAGGTTCTGTAGAGGATCTCGCAATATTCTGAATTTTATGCATAGGCAAGGTGAACCCTTCCCTATTTTTAGAGGAATTATTAAAAGTTATATTTTAGGTATTATTGCTGTAATTTCTGTTTCCTTCTACTACATATACCATACCAGTGGCTGCATTATTTTAATTGTGAAAACACTTAAAATATCTCAATATTTATTTCGGATTACTTCTATAGTATTTAGCCAGCATGTTCCTCAGCTACACACAGACAGAGATGATCCAGGTCTTTATACTTGATTCCATTCAATAGATAATGTTATGAATTGACAATCTGTAAATCATCTTACTTGTATTATTATTGCAATGCCCCCCAAAAATATCTATCTCCCTTCTGACTAACCTGTTGTCAAGTGTAATCTGTCTCCTGCAGCGGAGACATTGAGATAGATGATAGGAAACAGGGGCAGGTTTTTGTCACTCTACACTAAGGGGGTGGGCCTTTGTCTCTCTATTGTAAGTAACCGGCTGGTCTTTGTTCCTCTACAAAGTGGGGGCAGATCTTTGTCTGTACACAAAAAGAGGTGGCAGGTTTTTGTTTCTATACTATCTATGTCTTTATCTACAGGAAGCAAGGGAAGGTCTTTGATTCGCTACAGGAAGCAGGGATTAGTCTTTGTCTCTCTACAGGAAGCAGGGAAGGTCTTTGTCTCATTACAGGAAGTGAGGGTGGGTCATTGCCTCTCTACAGGAAGCAAGGGCAGATTTTTGTCTCTCTACAGGATGAGTAGGGAAGGCCTTTTACTCTCTACAGGATGCGAGGGAAGGTCTTTGTCTCTATGAAGCAAGAAAAGGTCTTTGTCTCTCTACAGAACGCAAGGACAGATCTTTGCCTCTCTACAGGAAGCGAGGGAAGGTCGTCTCTCTACAGGATACGAGGACAGATCTTTGCCTCTCTACAGGATGCGAGGGAAGGTCTTTTACTCTCTATAAGATGCGAGGGAAGGTCTTTTACTCTCTGCAGGATGCGAGGGAAGGTCTTTGTCTCTATGAAGCAAGAAAAGGTCTTTGTCTCTCTACAGAAGCGAGGAAAGGTCATTGTCTCGACAGAAAGCAAGGACAGATCTTTGCCTCTCTACAGGAAGCGAGGGAAGGTCTTTGTCTCACTACAGGAAGTGAGTGAAGGTCTTTGTATCTCTACAGGAAGCGAGTGAAGGTCTTTGTATCTCTACAGGAAGTGAGAGAAAGTCTTTGTCTCTACACAAGAAGCTAGGGCAGGTCTTTGTCTCTCTACAGGAAGTGAGGGAACATATTTGTCTTTCTGCAGGAAGTTATGGCAGATCTGTTTCTCTCTACAGGAATCAAGGGAATGTTGTTTTCTCTGTATTGTAAATGAGGGCAGGTCTTTGTCTCTCTACAGGAAGTGAAGGAAGGTCTTTGTCTCTCTACAGGCAGTGAGGGAAGGTCTTTATCTCTTTACAGAAAGTGAGGGTGGCTCTTTGCCTCTGTACAGGAAGTGAGGGCAGGTTTTTGTCTCTCTACAGGATGAGGAGGGAAGGTCTTTTACTCTCTACAAGATGCGAGGGAAGGTATTTTACTCTCTACAGGATGCGAGTGAAGGTCTTTGTCTCTATGAAGCAAGAAAAGGTCTTTGTCTCTCTACAGAAGCGAGGAAAGGTCATTGTCTCTCTACAGAAGGCAAGGACAGATCTTTGCCTCTCTACAGGAAGCGAGGGAAGGTCTTTGTCTCACTACAGGAAGCGAGTAAAGGTCTTTGCCTATTTACAGGAATTGAGGGCTGGTCTTTGTCTTTCTACAAGAAGCTAGTAAAGGTCTTTGTCTCTCTACAGGAAGTGAGGGAAAATATTTGTCTCTCCGCAGGAAGTTATGGCAGATCTGTTTCTCTCTACAGGAATCAAGGGAATGTTGTTTTCTCTGTACTGTAAAGGAGGGCAGGTCTTTGTCTCTCTACAAGAAGTGAGGGAAGGTCTTTATCTTGTTACAGAGAGTGAGGGTGGGTCTTTGCCTCTCTACAGGAAGCGAGGGCAGGTTTTTGTCTTTCTACAGGATGCGAGGGAAGTTCTTTTACTCTCTACAGGATGCGAGGGAAGGTCTTTTACTCTCTATAGGATACGAGGGAAGGTCTTTTACTCTCTACAGGATGCGAGGGAAGGTCTTTGTCTCTATGAAGCAAGAAAAGGTCTTTGTCTCTCTACAGAACGCAAAGACAGATCTTTGCCTTTCTACAGGAAGCGAGGGAAGGTCGTTGTCTCTACAGGAAGCGAGTGAAGGTTTTTGTATCTCTACAGGAAGTGAGAGAAAGTCTTTGTCTCTACACAAGAAGCTAGGGCAGGTCTTTGTCTCTCTACAGGAAGTGAGGGAAAATATTTGTCTCTCCGCAGGAAGTTGTGGCAGGTCTGTTTCTCCCTACAGGAATCAAGGGAATGTTGTTTTCTCTGTACTGTAAACGAGGGCAGGTCTTTGTCTCTCTAAAGGAATCCAGGGAAGGTATTTGCCTCTCTACAGGAATTGAGGGAAGGTCTTTGCCCCTCTACAGGAATCCAGGGAAGATCTTTGTCTCTCTACAGGAAGTGAGAAAAAGTTGTTGTCTCTCTACAGGAAGCAGGGGCCGGACTTTGTCTCTCTACAGGAAGCAAGGGAAGATCTTTGTCTATACAAGAAGAGTTATTTACATATTTTAAAAAAAAAAAAAGCCGCATGCGGTTACTCTTATTTTGATACGCAGTCAAGATAGGCGCACGGCTGGGGGCTGCAGCCTGTAGCTGTATGCTTTATCTGTGCTGGGTATCATAATATGGGGGGACCCTGTGCCAAATATTTTATTTATTTATTTTTACAATACGATATAACGCACAAAGCCTCTGTGATTGCCAGCAGGCAGACACGATGTCACTCAGGATGGGGCGCTGTCTGACTGAAACCAATCACATATGCTGGTGGGCTGGGAAAGCAGTGAATATGTATGAGGTTAATTGAGTGGCCCCGGAAATAAAATGAGCAACCCAGGAGCAGTTACAGCTGCGCCGGAGACTCGGTAAGTATCACCCTTGCTCCTATCCCCTTATTACTTCTACCACCATTTTTAAGCACTGGATTATGGCGCAATAGACTTATATGGGGACTGGCATCCGGTCAGATACCTGTGATCAATTCTAAGGCGAAACCTTTTTTTTTTTATTTCAACCCGGTTATCCTGGGTATCTGCAAGTCCGTCCACCACTAAAACACTGGTCAAAAATGCAGAAAGAATTGACATGCTACTTCTTTTTTCTGCACCCAAAACTGCAAGGAGAAAAGAAGCAACATGTGCACAGCATTTCTGAATTCTCATAGACTGGGAAAAGAAAGACATGCAGTTTTCGGCAACAAACTGTACCACAAAAACGCTGCAACAAACACAGTGTGCGCACAGGGCCTAAGACATTCTTCAAGATGTTTTCGAGGTTAACCCTGAGATCATATAAAAATGTTTAGATCATTTTTATTATACTGTGAACACGGTAAAATGACCCCTCCATCCTTCCCCAAAAAAGTAAAAAACTAAAAAAAAATCCGAAAAATTGTGGAGTTGCTCTTTTTTTCATAACACAGCTCAAAAATGAAAACAAAAAGAAGTAGAGAAGGATTATTTGGCTTCTTTACATTTATTGTAAAACTAATTTGAATACAAAATTAATTTTTTTGTTAGATAATATGAGGAAAAAAGCGAACATTAAAGTTGACATTCAAAATAATGAAACAAGGAAAGAATTATCTACTGAAGAATAAATTTCAGCAGACACAGACCTGCGATAAATAAAAATAAAAAAGATATCTTTCTAGAGTATATTGCAATCTTTCTTCTCTACATATCTATCCGTCTTCCATCTGTATAGACCGTGACCTGTGAACGATCTGGGTCACAGAAGGACGGTGCCGCATTATCGATGTCTGTCTCATATCTATTGTGGTCTATAAGTTATTGATGGTGTCTATGTGCCTCCTAGGTTTTTAGTGTATGCCGAGAAAACCTATTTGGGATAAGAGTAAAGGCCCCGTCACACACAGAGATAAATCTTTGGCAGATCTGTGGTTGCAGTGAAATCATGAATATACTGTTCCATTTGTACACAGCCACAAACCTGGCACTGATTGTCCACAATTTCACTGCAACCACAGATTTGCCGCAGATTTATCTCTGTGTGTGACAGGGCCTTAGGGGTACTTTGCACGCTGCGATATCGTCTGGGTCAAATCGAAAGTGATGCATATCCGGCACTGGTAATGACGTCGCAACGTGTAAAGCCTAGATGCACCGATAAACGATCGCAAAAGCGTTGTAAATCGGTGATCTGTGTAGCGTCGGACATTTTCATAATGTTGCACCAATAGGAGATACGATGTTGTTCCTCGTTCCTGCGGCAGCACACATCGCTGTGTGTGAAGCCGCAGGAGCGAGGAACATCTCCTTACCTGCCTCCACCGGCTATGCGGAAGAAAGGAGGTGGGCGGGATGTTATGTCCCGTTCATCTCCGCCCCTCCGCTTCTATTGGCCGCCTGCCGTATGACATCGCAGGGAAGGTAAGTGCGTGTGAAGCTGCCGTAGCGATAATGTTCACTACGGGAGCTATCACAAGAGATCGCATGTGCGACGGGGGCAGGTGCTATCGCGCTCGGCATCGCAAGCATCGGCTAGCGATGTCGGAGCGTAAAAAGTACCCCTTAAAGTCGGGTTCCAAGATGGCCATATTGAAAAATGGTAAATTGTGGACTTAACTGGCTCTGTGTGCTGGTTTGCATTGTGGGATTAGAAAAATAGATATGGAGATAAGAAATATCACTATGTAAACTAGATAGATATATCATTTTTTTTTTACTTGGCGACATGACAGGTCTATGTCTCCAGAAGTTTACACGCAACATTGGTGTCTTATTTCCCTACCTCTGTTGGGATTTATTCTTAATTAGATAACTCTTTCCTCTCTTCATTAATATGAATGTTTTTCCTCCCATTAGACGTCTGACAAAAAATAATATTGTGATAAAATTAGTTTTACCATAAAAGTACAGAAGAGCAATAATCCTTCCCTTACCCGGCTGCGCCCCATTGTCAGCGCTCATTAGTTATAAACAGTTTAGAAATGGAAATGAAGCAACACTTATCAATTCTCCAGAAAGTCGTAACGAGAAGATAAAGATTTTATGTAATAGTGTAAGGAAAAGTAATAAAATGGCAGATCAGACAGTTTGGAAAATGCCCAATTATATTCAAGGACCTCATTTTAAAGATAGAATTAAAAGTTAGTGTATACCTATAAAGTGTTGGCACCCTTGAAATTGTTAAAGAAAATGAAGTATTTCTCTCAGAAAATTATTGCAATTACATGTTTTGTTATACACATTATTATTATTTTATTTGTGGGTATTGGAACAACATAAAAAAAAACTAAGAAAAAAAGGCAAATTGGACAAAATATCACACAAATGACCAAAAATGATCCGGACAAAATTGTTGCCACCTTCAACTTAGTATTTGGTTGCACACCCTTTCAAATACATAAATGCAATTAATCGCTCCCTATAACCCTCCACAAGCTTCTATCAGCTGGAATTTCGGACTCTTCTTCTTTTGCAATCTGCTCCAGGTCTCTAATATTTGAAGACACCTTCTCCCAACAATTTTAAGATCTCTCCACAGGTGTCAATGGGTTTAGATCCAGACTCATTGCTACCACTTCAGAACTCTGCAACACTTTGTTTTCATCTATTTCTGGGGGCTTCTGGAAGTATGTTTGGGGTCATTGTCCTGCTGGAAGACACATAACCTGGTGACACTGGGCACTACATTGCCACCCAAAATCCTTTGGTAATCTTCAGATTTCAAGTGCCAGAGGCAGCAAAACAACCCCAAAACATCTCTGACCTCCACCATATTTGACTGTAGGTCCTGTGTTCTTTTCTTTGTTTTCATTCCATTTTTGGTAAACAGTAGAATGATGTGTTTTACCAGAAAGCTTTATCTTGGTCTCATCTGTCCACAAGATGCTTTCCCAGAAGGATTTTGGTTACTCACGTACATTTTGGCAAACTGTAGTGTAGCTTTTTCATGTCTCAGTGTCAGCAATGGGGTCCTCCTGGGTCTCCTGCCATAGCATTTCATTCACATGTTGACGGATAGTGTACACTAACACTGATGCACCTTGAGCCTGCCGGACAGCTTAAATTTCTTTGGAACTAGATTTGGTCTGCTTATCCACCATTAGTATAACAGCAGCTATAGAGGAATAAATTAATACATAACTTTTAGTCATTCAATCTAAAACCAACACATCTAATATCAAAAAGTGCAACAAGTGCACTTAGATGACTCATGGTCAGCAACGGGTATCAAATAAGCTACATCCGGTAGGACGGTGTCACAGAAAGACAGATCAATATTAGTAAATTCCTTTAACTCACAACTCACAGCAAACTGCTTAGAGTTTAATTAGGGTGTGGTTCACAGCAGGGAGTTAATTACCCCAGCTTTAAGGTACTTTTTAGAAATACATAGACTCCCCGGTTGGATGGCACCATAAGTCCTAGTAAGGGCAAACCAAGCGCCAACCACAGTGTAAGCCCAGAGTCACACTTGCAAGTGACGCGTGTGAGTCTTGCATCGCGTCACTCGGCGCGGCCTGCCGCTCACCGGACAGGACCAGGTCTGCAGCGTAGAAATACATGTAGCTGACCTGCTCGTGTCTGGAGAGTGGCAGACCTTGCCGGGTGATGCGATGCGAGTCACTCGCAAGTGTGACTCTGGCTTAAGAGTGGCGCTGTATACTAATAATGACTTTTTTTAATTAACTACTTAACCACCTTTTGATGCTTAGACTTAAAACATTTTATATTGAAAGATGAAGATATATAAGACCTGGTTGGCTTCTTCCTTTGTCTACATGTTTTCCTTAACCTTCTTTCTGGAGTATGTGCATATTTTACTACTAATGCAGGTTGTTATAAACTATATAAACTACTTTAACTACTTTTTATTGTTTATAACTTATGCAACATAAGGCGTTTGTATCTCTGGGGATAACAGCCTTATTTTATTTCATTCTGGAATGACACTTTCTTACTTTTCTAAGTAGTATTTTCAATTCACTTGAATCGTTTCTCTCATTTTTTAGTGTTTTTTATTTATTCATTTTATTTTTAATAAAAATGATTTTGTATATTTACTATGCATTGGAGGTAAGGAATCCTTGTTCATATTGAAATGTTTTCATCTTTAAAATCTTTTTTGGCAATAGTGTGTAGAGGACAATCATGGTGCTTCTGTGATTCCTCTGGAGAGCTGTTGTTAGGAGTGTGGTGGTTTTAACCCATTTCAACATTTGCCATGGAGCCCCCCTTTTTTCTGAGTATACCCCTGTTCTGAAGTATCTACCTTTTGATAGAACACAAACAATTGCATTTTACATATTCTTTACGTTGTATATATATATATATATATATATATATATATATATATATATATATATATATTTATATATATATATATTTATATTCCCCAACCTGTCTCTTCCTTACATCTGTGACCTAGTCTCCCGGTACCTACCTGCACCCAACCTCAGATCCTCACAAGATCTCCTTCTCTACTCCTCTCTTATCTTCTCTTCCCACAATCGCGTACAAGATTTCTCCCGTGCCTCCCCCATACTTTGGAACGCTCTACCTCAGCATATCAGACTCTCCCCTACCGTGGAAAGCTTCAAAAGGAACCTCAAGACCCACCTCTTCCAACAAGCCTACAACCTACAATAGCCCTCAGTCCAGTAGACCACTGCGCAACCAGCTCTGTCCTCACCTATTGCATCATCACCCATCCCCTGTAGACTGTGAGCCCTCGCGGGCAGGGTCCTCTCTCCTCCTATACCAGTCTGTTTTGTACTGTTAATGATTGTTATACGTATACCCTCTTTCACTTGTAAAGCGCAATGGAATAAATGGCGCTATAATAATAAATAATAATAATAAATAATAATATAGATCCAATATAGCAGTGTTTCTCAACTCCAGTCTTCAAGACCCAAAAACAGATCATTTTTTCAGGTTTTCCTCAATATTAGACGGAATAATTCCATCACCTGTGCAACATTAAGGAAATCCTGAAAATCTGATTGAGGAAAACCTGAAAACATGATCTGTTGGTGGGTCTTGAGGACTGGAGTTGAGAAACACTGCTATATAGCATAATGTCAGCATATTTGGTGGAGACCATCATCACTGATGGTCAGGTGAGGATCTCAATCCTTGGTATAACTATTCCATTGGAAGTTGCCTTAGTTTCCTATTTTCGATAGAAGGTATGTGACAATTTCAATATTTAAGGTCAAGGAGTAATATCATTGAAGCTTTTAACTTGATTGTCAACATAGTGATGACTATCTTTGTAAGACTGTGAGCTCAAAGTAACCATCCACCTCCCAAAGCCTTTTACAATATGGCTGACCGGTAATTTTATACCCTTCCCTATGAAGCAAAACCAACTATCATCTTGGGTTTTAAGAGTTTAGCAAGCTTCATCTGCCAACCTTTTAAAGAGTTAACCGTTCCACGACCTTGAGATGAGACCCATTTTTATGATTAGGGAACATTACTATGAAGTTCTTTAAATTTAGTAAACCAACCTCAGCATTCAGTTCTCCATGATGCTACAAATAATAGAATCAACTGGAAGTTTGAGGGCTTTTGACAACTTCACATCAAAATCTCTCACTAAACGGATTTGCCATATCAAAACCGTGGGAAGAGGAAGCTTCTTTCAAGAAACTAACAGTGCATAAGAAATGTTCCTACAGAGTTCTTTACATTTTGTACACCGACCTTAATGTCTAATTCCCTATGGTGATATAAAGAACAACCAACCATCATCTAGAATGTTCAAGGCTTTAACAAGATTTCATATCCACCTTTCACTAAAATGTTGCCCTCATCACCACTCTTGTTCTATGGCACTCACTGTGATTGTCAGCTGTAGCAGAGCTGGAAGCGTCATGGGACCTCGTGTGGATTACATTGGACCTGAAGGGGTGTTTGGGGGTTAATAAAGTGATGAAAGAGGATGACTTTTTTGTCTTTTTTTTTTAAATTAAGGATTTTTCGGTATTTGTGTTTATTTACTTTCACTTACAAATTAGTGATGAGGGGGTGTCTCATAGACGCCTGCCATGACTAATCTAGGAATTAGTGGCAGCTATGGGCTGCCACTAACTCCTTATTACAAACTGCACCAGGGCAACCGGATGAGCCGGGTAAAGTCCCGGGATTGTCGCATCTAATGGTGGCTGTTGGCTGATATTTTTAGGCTGGAGGGCTCCCAATAACATGGGTCTCCCCAGCCTGAGAATATCAGCCCCCAGGTGTGAGGCGTTATCTTGGTTGGGTATCAAAATTGAGAGGACAACACTCTGGATTTTTTTAATTATTTATTTTACTGTACGATACAGACCCACCCACCAGCACCTGTGAATGGTTGCAGTGAGACAGCTGTCACTCATTGTGGGGGCGCGTCTGACTGCAACCAATCATAGGCGCCAGTGGGCGGGGGAAGCAGTGAATATGAAATGAGCCTAATGAGCGGCCAGCACTTTCATAAGCAGGAGAAGCCACGGGAGCAGTGTGACAGCCGCGTCGGTGATCGATGAGTATGAAGCGGAAAGAGAGAGAGAATGGAGAAAAGTTGGTGACTTGCGTTTTTGTTGACAAGTACGCATCCAAAACGCAACAAAAACGTGATGCAAACGCACAACTAATATTTTGGTTGCGTTTTGAACACACCTCATTCATTTCAATGGGTGAAACGTGACCAAAACGCAAAAAGAATGAATGCTGTTGTTTTGTTTTGGTTTTTTTTTACCAGGATTTTGACAAATATTTCAAAAACAAAACGCTGCCTAAAAAAAAAGCAACGTGTGGATGGAAATTCTGATTTCTCATAAACTTTGCAGTTTGTCAATGACACAGTGCAGTTTAAAACGCAACCAAAACGCAAGAAAAAAACGCAATGTGCGCACATAGCCTAAGGCGGGCTTTGCACACTACGACATCGCAGGTGCGATGTCGGTGGGGTCAAATCGAAAGTGACGCACATCCGGCGTCGCTGTCGATATCGTAGTGTGCAAATCCTTTTCGATACAATTAACGAGCGCAAAAGCATTGTTATCGTATCATCGGTGTAGGGTCCGATATTCCCATAATGCAGCAACAGGTACGATGTACTTCCTCGTTCCTGCGGCAGCACACATCGCTGTGTGAGAAGCCGCAGGAGCGAGGAACATCTCCTACCTGCGTCCCGGCTGCAATGCGGAAGGAAGAAGGTGAGCGGGATGTTTACATCCTGCTCATCTCCGCCCCTCCGCTGCTATTGGCCGCCTGCCGTGTGACGTCGCTGTGACGCCGCACGACCCGCCCCCTTAGGAAGGAGGCGGGTCGCCGGCCAGAGCGACGTCGCAGGGCAGGTGAGTGCATGTGAAGCTGGCGTAGCGATAATGTTCGCTACACCAGTAATCACAAGATATCGCTGCTGCGACGGGGGCGGGGACTATTGCACTCGACATCGCAGCATCGGCTTGTGATATCGCAGCGTGCAAAGTACCCCTAAAACATACTAACCAGAGAGATTTTAACAAGTTTCACATCCAAACCGATCTTTAAAAAGGCTCCCAACATCATCACCTTGAAACCTGCTTCTATTAAGAACATAAAGTCAACATAACAGTCAATCATATTGACTACAGCCGACCTCATCAACTATTTCCATATGATGATACAGATGGAAAGAACCAACCATCATTCACCTCTTTAGAGGCTTTTAACAATCTTCAAATCAATAGCGATTATCCATCTTGAAATGTATTGGAATCCTAGTTAGTGTGGACATAAGAAGAATGAGGAGAAGGTCAACCAGTATGGATCCATCCATGAAATAAATGACTATTTGTCAGTAATTGAGCAACAGGCAAGATATCGATTGCACTAGAGATAAATGGGCAAGTATGTCAACTATGGGCGTTGTATCCATTGTTATGTACTCTGATTTAGTTAGTGAGATGATGACCTCATGTCAGGTCATTCACCCTATTTCAGAGTAATTGGTTCATGGACAAGAAGCAGATTTTTATTGTTAAAGATAGTTAAATGATTGACACTATGATGGAAACCTGATAGACGTCACTCTAAGTTTCCTAACCAGGATTGCCAGCTTGATTTTTTGTTGTTTTTTTTTTTCTCTGGAGAACAGCGGGACAACGAGAGAGAGGCCTCAAATCGGGACAGTCCCACTAAATCCGGGACGGTTAGGAGGTATGTGTGTTGAGTCAAGGCTTTTCTCTAAGAGAGACTGGCATAGAAAGAGGTAAGCCCGCTTTACACACAGCGATATCCCTAGCGATGTCGCTGGTGAAAGCACTTGCCCCCGTCGATTGTGTGTCACGGGCAAATCGCACATCGCTAACACCCGTCTCACACATACCTGCCTAGCAACGTCGCTGTGGCCGGCGAACCGCCTCCTTTCTAAGTGGGTGGTTCGTTCGGCGTCACAGCGACGTCACTAAGCGGCCGCCCAATAGAAGCGGAGGGGCGGAGATGAGCGGGATGTAACATCTCGCCCACCTCCTTCCTTCCTCATTGCGGGCAGCCACAGGTACGGTGATGTTCCTCGTTCCTGGGGTGTCACACGTAGCGATGTGTGCTGCGGCAGGAACGATGAACAACATCGTACCTGCAGCAGCAACGATATTTTGGAAAGGAACGACGTGTCAACGATCAACGATTAGGTAAGTAGTTTTGATCGTTAACGGTCGTTCCTGCGTTTCACACGCAACAACGTTGCTAAAGAGGCCGGATGTGCGTCACGAATGCCGTGACCCCAACGACATCTCGTTAGCGATGTCGTTGCACGTAAAGCCCGATTTATACACTATACAATGCTCACTCAGAATAGTAGATGCAAATAGCCACTTTAAAGATGCAAAGAACAGGACCTCTATTGCCTTCTATTGGCGGCATCAATCTTAGAAGTTTATATTGGTGCTTTAAAGAGCCTTGAGAGCCACATGAGTTAGTATAAAAAACCAATCCAAAATCTTTCCCAAAATAAAAAAATTACAAATTGAGATCTCTGGGTTTTTTTTAAGGACATTCTTTCTGATTCAGCATTGTAGATTGTATGGGAACATCATTATACTCCTCTTAGCCAGAATATTAAATCCAACCTCAGAGAGCTCTTTATTTAAAAAGTATGAATTATTAGGAGGTTTATGTTGCAGCCTTGGAATTGAGTTAAGACTTAATTTATATAAACCCCAGCTCTATTCATAAGATGCTACAGTGTTCCTTAGATGATGTTAGCTGAGAATGGCAGCATCTAATTATATCATCCAATATAACTTCTAGGATAACCTCGATATTAACTATGAGCCTGCAGCGTACAGTGCGGACTACCACAGTTTATATTTCCCGTCCACAGTGATTATACATATATATTGAGTGTTTATTAGCCCCAGGACAAAATTTGGCCTGGACTCCCGATGCTCCACCACAACAACCACCATCACCATCATGATGTCCAATGCAAAAGTGTCACAGGGGACAGACATGTGGTTTCTGGCAATAGAAGGTCACAGCGTTTGGCTGCGCAGAATGTTGTTCTGTTGACTTCTGTTGTTCCTACTGCAGTATTCATTGGTATAGGTAGCTTTCCTGCTGTATTCATCTCTCCCCCCTTTTAGAACCCAGAGGAGCTCGACTTCCACCCAGCTGATGATTATCAATATTCCGCTTGTGTTTAAATACTCCCATTTTCCCTGGACTTGTGCTAGTGATATTCAGTTAATTCTAGCTCTGGTTGCAAGCTGGTGGCTTGCACTCATCTGTAGTATTTTTGTTGTAACTTTGCTGAACTTCTACCGTTGTCATCTGTAGATAAGTAATTCATGTATTTTCCCCCTTTGTGTCCTCCTTGTGTCTTCTATAGTTTTTAGTGGGGTTAACGAAGAGCTCATCCCACCCGTTCCCTATTTAGGGTCCAGCACTAGGGATACCTAGGGTCAGGTATCCGGCTCGGCACATAAGGTGCGGAACCTATCTAGGGTGGTCAGGGGCTAGCGGTAGGTTTGGTCAAGGATCACGATGTTCCTTTTCCCTAGATACAGGATTTACCTTCCCTACTCTTTCACCGTTTGCTTGGTACTTCCCCGTACCTAGCGTGACAGATAGTCCTAGTGGCGTTGCAAGATTCTCCCTCCATAACGGGTACTATTACTATGTTGTTACTGAACAACATCCCACATACAAAGGCACATTGATACTGCCCATACCATGACTATATATTACCAGCATGTACATTTATGGCCAAAAGGTTAAAGATTGACAAATTTTAGTTTCCGTAAAGTTTGCTTCTTCAGTGTTTGTGGTGAAAATAACTTTGTAAGAAGTATAAGGATTAGACTAGAGAGGTTGAGGGTAAAGTTATCTTCTCCGATGAAGTCTCCTTCAGTCTGTTTGGTTTATTTAGAAGTATTATTGTCGGAAGAAGAAAAGATGAGCTCTACCATGAGCCCTGTGTCCACCAACATTGACACCATTCGTGTTTAGGACATCTGGAAGAGTAACTGTCCAGAGAAGAAAGGGAGAGCGCTGCCATGAGTCCTTTGTCCGCCAACATTGACACCATTCGTGTTTAGGACATCTGGAAGAGTAACTGTCGAGAGAAGGGCTTCACTTGCAATTTAGCCATGTGTGCAGTGGCTGAAGCAGCACCTCCAGGCCAGTCTACTAGCGGCTGTGACTGAGGACCAGTGAAGAGGGGGGCCCAGCAGGGGCTTAATAAGGCTAAGTAATTACCCCGGGTTTGGCTGGGCCCCCCTCTTCACCGGGCCCCATACACCAGTCATGATTTTAATGCCCTGAAGGCAGCCCTGCATGCATAAGAAAAAGGTTCACCTGTGTGCACAGAGAGACAAGAAACTAACATTCTCAAACCATTCACAATAGAAATATGTCAGATCGTGTTGTAAATTTAACCCCTCAGGAATACGGGTGTTTAATTTCAGGATCCAGAATGTTTCTCTATTGAGAAGTCTGCATCAAAGGTCTCCTAACTCTTTTCTATTCCTTTCATCCATGTATTTCTGCAAAATGTTGTAAAAGACTTTTGCTTTTGTTCTTGGGTTGATATGCATATGTCTGACCAAAGCACATTCATCTCTGGTACACAGAACTCGCCTCCTTCCTGAGCGGTATGATGGCTGGACATTCCCATCTTGTTGGTACTTGTGTATAATTGTTTGTACAGATGAACAAGGCACCTTCAGGCATCTGGAAATTGCACCCAAGGATGAACCAGACTTGTGCAAGTCACAATTCTCCTCCTGAGATCTTGGCTGATTTCTTTTGACTTTCCCATGATGTTACAAAGAAGCAGGGTGTTTCAGGTGTGCATTATACATCCACAGGTGTGTCTCTAATTAACTCAGATGTTGTCAATAAACCTATCAGCAGCTTCTAAAGACATGACATCATCATATGGACTGTCCCACATTGTTTAAAGGCACAGTACTTTTAGTGTATGTAAACCTTTGACTTTGCAGAAAGTAATAAAAATGCCTGAAAACATTCTCTCTATCTCATTATTCTAGCATTTGACAAATATAAATCATTTTGGTTCCTAATTGACCTAAAATGGGAAAGGTTTATTCTGATTTCATGTCAGATAGTGAGAAAAACCTGCAGATGTGTCTTTATAGAGAGCAGAGGGAAAAACCTGCAGATGTGTCTTTATAGCGAGCAGAGGGAAAAACCTGCAGATGTGTCTTTATAGAGAGCAGAGGGGAAAACCTGCAGATGTGTCTTTATAGAGAGCAGAGGGGAAAACCTGCAGATGTGTCTTTATAGAGAGCAGAGGGAAAAACCTGCAGATGTGTCTTTTTAGATAGTGTATGTAAACCTCTTTTTTCAACTGTATATGTTTTACTTGTATTTTCTACTACAGAAAAAGTCTTAACCTTTTCTTAACGCTCTGCATTGTGTTGTTATTCTGTTATTCTTCCAGAAAATGTATGAATAATTTGACAACTTGGAGTTACCACTCCCCTTGTCTTTGGTTTGGGGTGTGTATCCATATATTCTGACACTGTCCAATCAGTGACAATAATGTCAAACTTTGCATGGGCACACCCCACTGACAAGAGAAAGGATGAACCTTACTGTTAAAAGTGTAACTGCCCCTTCAAGAGACCTTGCAGCAAAATGTCTGTGCTCCGCTCCCTCCATAGAATCTTATGAGCACCAACTGTTATCTCCGATCTCAGTAATGTAAAAATCTCTATTGACTGAAGACAGATATTTTATGTGAGAGTTGAGCGTCAAAGATGAGTCCTGGAGAAGAAAGAAGCAGATTTCTCTGATAAGATATATTACAGAGAGGTTTATTTTTACATGAATTGTTGATTTATTAAATAATAATTGAAGCTATCGTTACACTTTAACCCTGTCACAACATAGGACGTACTGGTACGTCATAGGTAGTGCGTGTCCCTGTAATTGTCACGTACCTACTAGAGTCCGCTCCTGCGACTTCTGCTTTGATCACCAGGCGGTGCCGCGTTCCCGCTGTGGATAGTGCTGGTAGTGGGAGAGGAGTCAGTGCCAGTGGCTCTGGTGTGCACAGGCTCTGTTCATCCACTAGGCTGGGTTTCCCTGGGACCTGTAGTACCACTGGCTGACTGTAGGTGGTGTGTGTCTTCCAGCTGAAGTTATCACCATTCAGCTACAACCAATGGGAAGACACCACACCCTTCTAATCCATCTCCTGTATGCTGGTCACTGCCAGAGATAGATCTGTATTCCTGGTTCCCGTGCTGTCTTGTGATTCCTGTATTTTGACTTCTGCCTGTTCTCGGACTACCCTCCTGTCTGCCGTTTTTGTACCTCGCTGCCCGATCCGGATTTGACCTCTGCTATGTTTCCTGATTACGTCTTTTCCTGCCTGATTCTGTCCCTTTCTGCATTTCCTGGTTTGACCCTACCTAACTACTACTCCCTTCGGACTACAACCTTCCACAGGTAGTGATCTCTGGGCCCTGTGTAATTCCAAATCCCTGTATAGGGGTTAAAGTTTTCAAGGTTCTCGGGGTCCTGCTTTCTTAGCGACTTTCCTCTAGCCTGTCCGTGACAGCCCGTCTGTGGCTCCAGGCAGGTGTTAAAGTAATGTGGGCTCATGCAGCGAGATCGTATTTTTCCCCCCACATTGGCTGATCTGATCAGGCACAGGTTAATCGGAGATACTCCCGTCCCTGTTATAAAATATATTAATCTGATCGGTACACAGAGTAGCGAGAAAAAAAATCAAAACACCAGAATTACCTTTTCTTGGTCGCTGCAACATTGCATTAAAATGCAATAGCACGCGATCAAAACATCACATCTACCCAAAAATTGTATCATTAAAAACGTCACCTCAAGACGCAAAAAATAATCCATCACTGAGCCCCAGATCCCGAAAAATGAGAACATTACGGGTCTTGGAAAATAGCGACAAGAGCGCAATTTTATTTATTTATTTTTTTTTACAAGTTTTTGAATTTTTTTTCACCAGTTAAATAAAAAAAAAAACAATACATCTTTGGTATCTACGAACTCGTACTGACCTGGGGAATCATAATGCCAGGTCAGTTTTCCCAAATAGTGAACGTGATAAATTAAAAAAAATAAATAAATAAAATAAAATTGTGAAATTGCACTTTTTTTTTGCAATTTCACCACATTTGGAATTTTTTCCTGTTTTCCAGACGAACTTGGCAGAATGACTGGTGTCATTGAAAAGTACAACTCCTCCCGCAAAAAACAAGACCTCGTATGGCTACACTGACAAAAAAAATAAAAAGGTATGGCTCTTGGAAGAAGGCGAGGAAAAAATGAAAACGGAAAATCACTGGGGGGTGAAAGGGATAAATTATTCATGCATTTCGAGGAAGATTAAAAGGAATAAAACGCCATGGACTTCTAAAAAATGGTGCTCCAGAAGTATTTTATGGGCAATACAAGTACTTATTAATACAGACAATTCTTAGATGCCCTTTATTTATATTCCTCTGCTCAGGTAATACAATATCCTAATAGTTACATATTATAGTAGTTTTGTAGGGATATTAGACACGGCCTGGAAGCTCCGAGAACGTACACATCATTATCCATGGGCCAGTTCTGGTTGACTAGCCAGAAGTCAAGTATGGTCTGCAGGGAAAAGCTTAGGGTCGGATATTATTAAGCAATTAGTAATGGTTCCTGCCTCATACACAGAATCAATGTAAACAGCAAGCAAGTAATTAGATATGTTTGGGGGTCTCTGGAATATTACGTTGTGACCCCTGACCCTGAGATGCCATTATACAATCATGTAGGACCCAATCAATGTGCAAAAAGGAGCTTAAAGTGTTTAGTCTGTGGAGGAATGTGAAGCTACAGGACATTGCTATGTACGTTAAGGCTGCGATGACCCACACTCCTTGAGAAAGCCAAGGGCGAAACGTGCCTCGGAGTCCTGGGCTCTTGAACCGTGTTATTTTTCTTCTCTCTGACATGTTTTTCAATTGATACATGCAGTATATTTTTCTGTTTATTACACAATTTATTTTCATTAATTTATTTAAATCACTTTATAACTATCTGTCTTATATTACGTCACCAATTTTCAAAGTAAATATATTTCTAAAGGTGCTATTAATATTAATTTCTCACCAGATGTTGGTAACAACCCATCCAGTCCACACAGGCAAAGAAATCAAACCAGAGATGTCCATAAATTAAGTTATGTGTATCGATGAGAAAAGACACAGGGAAAAAGTATTGAATACATGGAGATAGAGAAATTCAAAAAGCCATGGAAAGTCATGACCCCAGCTGAAATCTATCAGTAATTAGAAAGCAATCATGCCACTTATACACAACTGCATGTGACCGGAACTTGCCGTGAGTCCATAGGAAATTGTTGTGAACATCGTCTGAAGCTCCCTCTGGTGGCCAGGAATGGTAGTGGAGCTAAATCTGAGCCATTGACTCAGACAGGTGTCGGTGTTAATTGGGAATTGGGGAAGTCTTATTGCAAACAAGTCTGGTCTATACAGGAGAGCATTTTCTGCCCGACTGATGGCGGTTATAATTGTATATTCCCTGTTTCTGTTCCTGGCCTGGAAATTTGTCCTTCCCTGTATACCTGAGCAAGATTTCTGCAGATAAGTTTCAGTTTTTGCCTTGCTTTCTGGTTTACACCTTAGGGTGTTGTTTTTCCTTGTTTTGCTGTGTATCTGTTTTCTTGCAGGTGAAGTTTTGTTGCTATTGTGTTGTGAGCATGAGGATTTCCCCTCTGCTGGCTTTCCCGCAGGAAAAGGGATTTTTATCCCTGTCTCATTTGATTATTTGCTTTTCTGTATTTTGTTTTATTTTGGTATTTTGTTCTCCCATTATTTACTGGAGTACCTGATATAGGGGGGGTGAGCTCGTATTATCTCAAGGGCCTTTTTACTATCAGGAGTTTGATATTTTGCTATAGGGATTTTGTACTGACCACAATCAGTTCCTTTCCTGTTCTTTGTATCAAGTTAGTTGGGCCTCGCATTTGCTAATGCTATTTTTCCTATCTGAGTATTGTGTTTTTCTATATCACCGTAATCTTTATATGTGGGGGCTACCTACTCCTTTGGGGACTGCTCTGAGGCAAGGTAGATTTCCTCATTTCATTCTGTGAGGCATAGCTAGTTTCTCAGGCTGTGACGTGGCGTCTAGAATTTTAGGAACGCTCCACGGCTACTTCTAGTGTGGTCTGATAGTCAGTGGATAGCGGTCATCCCAGGTTCCAACTACTCCTGTTTCTTGGTGTTTTTTCACCTATGGGAGTTTTTTGTAATCTTCCACGGTTACCGGATCATAACAGGAAATGCACTGAAGTAAAACGCATTTGTGCCGGATCTGGCATTGCGGCAAAATACCGCTGATGTGAATCCCGTCTTGTGAAACATAATGCAGCTTGTTCAACTAATGGTCAATAGAAAGGTATATCATTACAAATGTGCCACACAAGAAACATCTCATGATGGGGCAAACCAGTGAGCTGTCTCAAGACCTTTGCAACCTTATTGTTACAAAACATACTGATGACATGGTTACAGAAAAATTTCTAAACTACTAATGGTTCCAGTGAGCACCATAAATCAGTGATGACAGGTGCTCTCCGCAAGATATCAGACAGAGAAATGAAAAGAATTACATTGTTCTACGTATTTTCAAAAATTGTCAGGTTCAGTTATGAAATCAGCTATTTCTTAATAATTTTGACCTCCTGAATGTAAATCTGACAAAATTTTTAGGCACCGTATCTCTTGTTTCTATGATATCAAAGAGTTTTCCTTTTACTGCTACATATAATTAATGCATAAAAGTTTCAGTACTTTGAAACATTATTAGTTTTGCAAATATAAAGTGCAGAATATTTTATTATGCCAATTTACTGATATTTATTTAGAGGACATTTAGCAACAATTCAAGTACCTAAAACCTGTCTAAACACTATTGCGAATTAGAAACAGTTACATAAATTGTACTACAATATTTGTTCCTCATTCAGTGACAACTCTTTTTTTGCTTGTCTCTTGTACTCCTGCATCGGATCATCTTTTACAATTGTCCAGCAGTAATCTGCGAGCATTGATGGATTCCATTTCCCTTGATATATTTTCTCCACAGCGCAATATATTGGTGAAATCTCTCACTGTTCTTGTCGCTCACATCTCTGCAGTTTTGTGGAATAAAGTCTGGATGCGAATGTAAGAAATTAATGTTTAAGAACATGTTACAGCCAAGATCCTTATATGTTTTGATGAGATTCTCCTCCAACTGTTCATAGTTATCTGCTCTTGAGTTTCCCAAAACATTAGTTACTATTAATGATAATGCTCCCTGTGATGACTAAGCATCTGGCCACTTGAGCAGGGTGAACTGTTCTTAATTAAGCCAAATGTATTGATACTTTGTTTGTTAAATCAAGTGAAATTAGCCACTGTCTCATGACAGACTGATCGGAGGCCTGCTTTCTGTTAAATGTGGATTGATTGAGCCCATTTGATTACATAAGTCAGAGGAAAATTATGCAGTCGGATTGAACTAGCGACCAATGAGAGAGCAGCCATCTCCAACCAATCCTGTAAGACCCAATACCCTGAATTGAGGATTAAGTATTATAAAAAAGGCTTTGCTTCTGTCATCAGAGAGATATTCTACACGACCTCAGCCTAGGAGCTATATTTCTAGCTGGAGGATCACAGAACTGCTTTTCTTTGGATATTCTACCTAACCTCAGCCTAAGAGCTATGGTTCCATTTTGAGGATCACAGAACTGCTTTTATTCGGATATTCCACATAACCTCAGCCTAGGAGCTATGGTTCCAGTTGGAGGATCACAGAACTGCTTCAGGATTCATTCTTCAGGACTTCAGCCTAGGTTTCACGGTTCAAGCTGAAGGATCACAGAACTGCTTCACTGCTCAACGCTGAGCCCACAAATTTGTTTGGTTGTGAGAATTCGGTTGTTTGGCTAAATATCTTGCTGTGCTCAGTCATTTTCCCAAGCTTGCTGCTATCTCCTTTCAAAGGTGCCTGGCAAAAGCTGGGTGCTGCTGGCTGGGATAGTTGGCCCTTGAAGCCCCAAAGTCACAAAGACTGTAATTCCTGGTGGGCCAGCGGAAGGGTGAGAATCTCTTACTTGTACCATCTTGTGTTCTTGCTGGGAATGTACAATATATTTTTGCTTGTTGGTGAACCAATAAATTCTTGCCAATGTGTGGTTTCCTCACCCTGTATTGTCTGAGTAGTGTTATGCCCACTGGGAGGGAGAGCGAGTGTTCAGTGGGATGAACCGTGGTCCGTGCGGTCTTTCTGAAGACAGCTAGGCCAGTGGATGAGAGCACCCACTCGTGTCTCCACAACTGGTGGGTCATTGCATACTCAAGCACATTTAAAGACCGTTCAACAACTTTTAGACAAGTCTGTGAAATACTGGGAGAATATAGTTTGGTCAGATGAGACCAAAATTGAATTCTTTGGATGCTAAAGTGTTCCAGTCCAAGATCACCAGACACAAGTGAAGTTTATAGGTGGGAACATCATGATGTGGGGCCGTTTTTCAGGATATGGAGCTCGGCTATCACTTATGCCAAGCTCCCGGTGGCGATTGTGTGGGCACCCGCTATGTGTCCCCATGATCACCATGACGTAAGTTTATATTATTTTGCAGAAACCTCTTCCGGACCAACAATTAAGGAATAACAGGAAAAAAAATGCCATGGACTTCTAAAAAAAAATGGTGCTCCAGAATTATTGTATGGGCAATATGAGTATTTACGAAAACAGACTCTTTTTAGATGCCCTTTATTTATATTCCTCTGCTCAGATAATACAATATCCTAATAGTTACATATTATAGTAGTTTTGTAGGGATATTAGATACGGCCTGGAAGCTCCGAGAACGTACACATCATTATCCATGGGCCAGTTCTGGTTGACTAGCCAGAAGTCAAGTATAGTCTGCAGGGAAAAGCCTAGGGTCGGCTATTATTAAGCAATTAGAAATGGTTTCTGCCTCATATACAGAATCAATGCAAACAGCAAGCAAGTAATTAGACATGTTTAGGCATCTCTGGAATATTAAGTGGTGATCCCTGACCCAGACATGCTGTTAGGAAATCATATAGGAATAAATCTGTGTGCAAAAAGGAGCTTAAAGTATCTCATCTGAGGAGGTATTTGACGCTACAGGACATTGCTATGTACAGTATGACTGCCATGACTCATACTCCTTGACAAAGCCAAAGGCGAAACAGCAACTAAAGCCAATTCCATTTTGGTGCTACCATTTATATGCAGCTGTCAGACTCAGACACGGACATTTTAGGAGAGTTTTGCGACATCAGACCATTACTGGTACCCATTACTACTTCTCGCCTCAAGGCAATCATAAGGTTTTGATAGGTTGCACTATGTAAGTGATGCACCCTCCACTATGAGACATTTTTTTTTTTAAATTTCTCAAGTAAGACATACAGAGACACGAAATACACACACAGACACACAATAGAGGACTTAACATCAGTCTATCTCATCTTCAGTTTTTCTGACTTCCGCAGATTATACAGGACATGTGGTGACAGCATGGTAACATGACCAGTCACATGATCATGATGTCACTAAAGGTTCTGAAGCAGTCTCCACATCGGAAGCAACACTTTTAATGCTATTATCAGTGTAGCTCCTGTTGTAGATGCCTGGAGCCCCTAATGGAGTGCGAGCCCTGGGTAAATGCCTAGTTAAGTTAGCTCTGCTTTACTGTAGACAAGGGCATCTTTTCATCCTATGTGTCAATCTTCCTTCTCCAGACATACTACTAATACACAGGGCTGAAAAGTTCCAGTTTTACTTCATCACTCCACAGAACAAAATCCCCAAACTTCTGAGTCTTACTTTTATATTTTACTTCGTATACCTGAGCCAACTTTTCCTGTTCTTCTGGGTGAGTATAGATATACATCTTGGAGTCTAGACATGGAGACCTTCAATGTTTACTATGTGACTTAGGGTAGGACGACACGACGATTGGTCGAGTGACGCTGAAATCGCAGTGTCGCATTCAGTCATTACATTTAATGATTTCCATATGGACTTTTTTTTATGCCAAAATCACAACTCTAAAATAGTTGCATAACTGTAAGTTGCGGACAAGTTGCACAGATGTTTTTGGTTGCACAACCGACTTGTCTTGGTGTAGCCCTGGCCTTATTGTGCAAACTAAAACCTCAGTGTTGCCATGAAATCTTGTGGTCACTTGAGAGCTTTTGACCCACAGCAACCTCAGGAGTCCGGTGGCAGCCAATGATAACTTTCTCTTGTTTGGATTCTGTTCAGGTCATTGACCAGGTCCTGCCGTGTAGTTCTAGGCTGATTAATGACCATACTCAGATTGATCCTTACCCCATGAGGCGAGATCTTGAATGGAGCCCCAGACCAAATAAGGTTGACAATCATCTTGTGTTCCTTCCACTTTCTAAAAATTGCGCCAACAGTTGTTGCCTCCTCACTAAGCTTCTTGCCTATTGTCACATGCCACTGACACGCCGGGGCCGTGGGGTGACTCGTTCCCGTGCCACAGAATCGGGGGTATGTAACGGGACGTCGTAAGGGAGAGGCCCGGTTCTGTGACCCCAGCGGTGTCATCAAATAAAGGTGTAGGGGATGATGTTAGGTTCGTGACTACGCCACCTGTGGTGTGCGGCCAGGTATTAGCCACCGCTGCGGAGAGTCTCTCTCTTTTGGGGCAGATGGTGACGCAGCTCGGGTGTTGCACCACTCCACAGGTAGAGCTAGGCCCCAGGGAGAATGTGGGGAGTGATAGTGCCCTGCTGCTATGCAGCTGTGGCGCAGGAAGGATTAGACGACACAGAGGGTTGCAGTTAAACTTCTTTACTCACTGAGTTGTCGCCACCTTTCGACCACCGGACCTCACTGTCATGGGCTCCAGCCGATCCCGGATAGTTCAGAGGTCAGAACCAGTGGGTTTCTCTGTGAGTCTTTCCTCCCTGCACTGTGTTGTGTGAGTCCCTGTGGCCTGAAGCTTCGCTGGGACCTGAGTCTTGGGAATGGTTCCATTCCCGTACTGTATAGCAGGCAGTGCGAGTCCATTGCTGGTGCCGTCCGTTGGTTATGACTCCTGGCTCTATATGTTGCTTTGCCCTGGGCACTTTAGGTGGGCCAAGACACTTGCAATCCCCTGCCTGATGGATTCTGTTGGCAGGCTGTGAAGTGCCCACCAGCGTAGGGCTCTGCACCCTGAGGTGTGCGCCGGTCCTGAGGGAGCTATGAGCTCTCTCCTCAGCGACCGTGTTCTCCTGCGTCTCACGTCTCCTATCACTTGCTGTTCTGAGTGTCAGTGTCTCGCTCTTTCCCTCTTCTGGTCCTGGGACAAATTCCACCAGCGGCCCGTCCCCAGGACCAGTCTCCTGCAACTCTCCTTCTCCCTTATCTCTTCTCAGATTGTCACTTCCTGTGTCCTGTGAGAAACTGCTCACTGGCTGTATGTGTGTGTCGCCTTTTTCCCTGTGTCCAGCCCCTCCCCCTGGGTTTATGACTAGTGAGCAGAGGGTCCACTACATTAGTGATGGCCACTCTCCAATGTCTCTACCCCAGCCCAGTCCCAGTGAGAGGGCAACTAACTGTGTATGGTGGTGAATTGTGGTAGTTTATTGGTGATGATCTCCTCTGTATCCGAGATCAATAATGCACCTCGGGTGAGGTGCAGTACCCTGTGGCGCCTGAAGCCGCAGGAGCGCCACACCACATTCAACTCTTAGAGAGTTGTGAGACACATTCAGCTCTGAGAGAGGATCGCGAGCCACATTCAGCTCTGAGAGAGGGTCGCGAGCTATATCCAGCTCTGAGAGAGGGTTGTGCGACACATTCAATTCTGATAGAGGGTTGAGAGCTGGATTCAGCTCTTAAGGCCGCTTTACACGCTGCGATATCGGTACCGATATCGCCAGCGTGCGTACCCGCCCATGGGCAAATCTCTGCCCGTGTCGCACAACATCGCCCGGACCCGTCACACTACTTACCTTCCCTGTGACGTCACTGTGACCGGCAAACCGCCTCCTTTCTAAGGGGGCGGTTAGTTCAGCGTCACATCGACATCACAGCAGCGTCACTGAACCGCCGCCCAATAGAAGCGGAGGGGTGGAGATGAGCGGGACGAACATCCCGCCCACCTCCTTCCTTCCGCATTGTGGCTGGGAGCCAGGTAAGGAGAGCTTCCTCGTTCCTGCGGTGTCACACGGAGCGATGTGTGCTGCCGCAGGAACGAGGAACAACTTCGTTACTGCTCAAGTAACGATATTTGAGAATGGACCCCCATGTCACCGATGAGCGATTTTGCACGTTTTTGCGACGATGCAAAATCGCTCATAAGTGTCACATGCAACGGCTTCGCTAAAGCGACCGGATGCGCGTCACAAATTGCGTGACCATAACGGGATCACTTGAGCGATGTCTTAGCGTGTAAAGCCTGCTATAAGGTCATTAGCAACATTCAGCTCTGTGAGAGGATGCTTTTTTGTCTTTTATTTCAAATAAAGAACTTTTTGGTTGTGTGTGTTTATTTCTTTTCACTTGCAGATAAGTAATGGGGGTCTCATAGAAGCCTCCCATTACTAATCTAGGGCTTAGTGGCAGCTGTGAGCTGCGATTAGCCCCTTATTACCCCTATTGCCACCACACCAGGGCAATCTGGAAGAGCTGGGTAAAGTGCTGGGACTGTCACATCTAATGGATGCAGCAATTCCGGGCAGCTGCTATTTTTAGGGTTGGGAGCCCAATAAGCATGTGTCTCCCCAGCCTGAGAATACCAGCCCTCAGCTGTTGGTCTTCATCACAGCTGGGTATCAAAATTGAAGGGCACCACACGCTGTTTTTTAAAAAATTATTTATTTAAATAATTTTAAAAAAGCCGCATGTGGGTTCTCCTATTTTGATACACAGCCAAGATAAGTGCACGGCTTGGGGCTGCAGCCTGTAGACGTGGGTTTTATCTGTGCTGGGTATCATAATGCGGGGGGACACTACGCCAAAAGTTTTATTTATCTATATATCACAATAGTGACTCGCTGATGGGGTCTGTGATTGGTTGCAGTCAGACGCTGTTACCCAGGCTGGGGGGGTGTGTCTGACTGCAACCTATCACTGGATCGTCGGTGGGCGGGGAAAGCAATGTATATACATGAAGGTAAATGAGCGGTGCCGGAAGTGAATGAGGGGCCAGGAAGCAGTTACAGCCGTGCCAAAGACTTGATAAGTAAAGCACGCCTGCTCCTATCCTCCTGTCCCTTCTACCACCATTTTTAATCCCCAGTCCTTGAAGTTGGTGTAAATTATATTGGGGTCCAGGGAGACGTAGATCCCTTTAATTTCCGGGTTTGGGTTGGTGGTCTGGTGATCTTGGTGGAACACCGGCAATGGATTGTCAGGTTCTGTGTGTGGTAGTTTAACCCTTCCCCCTCCCCTTCTTAACATTGGTGCTCTTGAGTTGGTGGTTGCGGCTGGGAGTTAAGGGGGCTTTACACGCTACGACATCGCTAATGCGAACTCGTTGGGGTCACGGATTTTGTGACGCACATCCGGCCGCATTAGCGATGCCGTTGCGTGTGACACCTATGAGCGATTTTGCATCGTCGCAAAAACGTGCAAAATCGCTCATCGGTGACATGGGGGTCCATTCTCAAATATCGTTACTGCAGCAGTAACGAAGTTGTTCCTCGTTCCTGCGGCAGCACACATCGCTATGTGTGACACCGCAGGAACGAGGAAGCTCTCCTTACCTGCCTCCTGGCCGCTATGCGGAAGGAAGGAGGTGGGCGGGATTTTACGTCCCGCTCATCTCCGCCCCTCTGCTTCTATTGGGCGGCGGTTCAGTGACGCAGCTGTGACGTCGCTGTGACGCTGAACGAACCGCCCCCTTAGAAGAAAGGAGGCGGTTCGCCGGTCACAGCGATGTCGATGGGCAGGTAAGTAGTGTGAAGTAGTACCTCCTGACGAAGCGAGTGTGAAACGCGCGTAGAGGTGCTGGGCAGTGTGGTTCAACAGGTAGTGGTCTCTGATTACTTTCAAATCTGCCTCCAGCAGATTACCAAGTCTTTTGGTCAAACCCTTTGTTTTTCCCTCCTCCCCTTTTCTTGGGTGGTAGGATGGTATGGTACGCATTTGGGGTGTCTATTTTTTGACCTGAAGGTTGGTAAACCCTTACATGGGTAGTAACCAATAATCCAACTGCAGAAATGCATGCTTTAACCTTTGTAATCCGTGGTGGTTTCTAATATGTATAATATGCCTGCATCTGCATGTTGTATTAATTCAAAACATCAGTTGCTGATTACACCTGCTGGAATGTCAGTGTTATTATTCTTGATGTATTTGGGGTATAATCATACACCTTTTTATGATTGCTAAAGCATACTAGACTGGTGATCCTATGCAAATTAGCTTTGATGCACTTTAGGGTGTATATATATATCCAATTTTTGACCACTATAATCATACCAACTTTATACCACACTGTCCCAGGATTGTTTTTCTGTGTTTTTAAGGGGTAATGACTTTTAACTGTGTCCTTTTTTTTCCGTCTCTAATCATGTGATATTCTGTGTTGTCAGTATCATGTTAATAAAATTTGTACACTTTTTGAAATTTTGTGTATTTTTTCTGATGCACTATATGATTACGCAGGTCTAAATGTAGGTTTATATATTTTGCTTTGTAGACATGCATATATAAATTATGGATCTCTATTTCCGCTTTTGGATTTATAAGTAGTGTGACGGGTCTGGGCGATGTTGCGATTTGCCCGTGTCGCACAACAGATGGGGGCGGGTACCCACGCTAGCGATATCGGTACCGATATCGCAGCGTGTAAAGCGGCATTAAGTGTGGTTTAGGGGGAAGGTAATGTTTATTAGGTTACTTGTCAATCATCAGATTTATGGGATTTGAGGACCCCACCCTTATTAATGTTTATTCTTTGTATATTTGTTAAATAAAGGCTGCTGTAGCCATTTCATCCAACTTGGTGTCCGTGGTTATTTCATAGCTGTTTAGGTTAAAAGGGGGTTTTGTTACACCTCGTGGCTCTCCTGTGGCAAGGAATGAGACAGTCTCCTTGCCTGCCTCGAGCGCTCCTGCTCCGCAGCGCCGAAGGTCTGCCAGACTGCGCAGAGTGCAGGAGAAACCTCCTCAGAGAGGCAGCACAAGGGTGACACCTAGTGGTACTCCTGTTGCAAGAAATGAGGCGGTCTCCCATTCCTTGCCTGCTGCAGCTCCTCCTGCTCAGCAGCCTCGAAGGTCTGTGAGGTTGCGCAATGTGCAGAGATTTGCTGCTCAGGGAAGCAGTGAGACTCCCGTTATCTCTACACATTGTGAGACCGAGGATCCCGCCTCTATTTCCCAGAGGCAGGAGGGTGAGCATGTGCAATGCGTGGTGGGTCCTGATTCGCTCACTGACGTCACACGGCTTGATGACAAGGCTGGTGACGTGGTGAATCCTGACTGGCCAGGCTGGGATGTCGTGGATCCTGATTGGGTCAAGTCCGTCATCTCCGCCTCGCGCCCGCCCTTGGCTGGAGCTACACCTCCTTAAAAGCTCCTCCTGCCATCATGGCGGCGCGCGACCGTCCTTCTATGTTTGGATGTCTGGCAGCGTGCTGCCACGCCACTGCTCAGGCATTATCTTCTTCTGTGGGCTTGGCCCTTGCTGCTTAGGCAGCACCTGGTTTGCAGGCCGTGTCCCTGCCTTGCTGCTCTGGCAGTAGCTCCTTCTACAGGCCGTGTTCCTGTCCCAGGTGAGCTCCTCGAGTCTCCACTGGACTCACCTGGTTATTGAAAGCACACGTGCGTGGGCACCTCTGTGCTACCCTCGTGCCATATTCTTGTGACTTCCACTGGCACACGTGCGTGGGCACCTCTGTGCTTCCCCGTGCAACAGGTACACCGAGCCGTGTGATCCCTGCCATACAACCCACACGGGTTAGGGCAGACCGGTGTACATAGATCGTCTGTGACATTCCAGACGATCGCTAGCAGCAACCCGCTCACTCTTCACCCACCATAGCAGCGGTCCCTTACACCGCACAGTGGACCTTGACCGGCGGAAGCTGTCCATTCCCCATCTTGGCACGCTTCCCCGGGTCCCCCTCGTAACATTACGGTCGCGCCAAAGGTCTGGCTATGGCTGAAGAGCAGCAGCAGTTGCTGCGTTATGTGCAGCAGTTGGAATCACGTTTGGCAGCAGTGGAGCAGTCTTCCTCCGACAAGACTGCTCTGACGACAGTCGCCACCCAGGCGGCTACCCAGGCTGTGCTATTGGGCGGAAGGTCTCCTCGCCTTGCGCTTCCAGAGCGCTTTAGCGGGGACAGCTCCGAGTGCCGTGGGTTTATAAACCAAGTTACCACCTACTTAGAGCTGTCCGCGACTCTTTACGCTACCGAGAAGGCGAAGGTAGCCTTCGTCCAGTCCCTGCTCACAGGGAGAGCGCTGAAGTGGTCCACGCCGTTGTGGGAGCGCGGAGATCGGGTGGTGAATAACTTAGCATCTTATCTTGGGGCCATGAGAATGGTGTTCCTCGGGCCTCAAGTCACCCACGACTCCGCGCTGCGCCTCCTACGACTTCGGCAAGGGTCCGCTTCAGTCGGGGACTTTGCCGTACACTTTAGGACACTTGCCGCAGAGCTGGACTGGCCCGATAAGGTCCTTGTCCCTGTGTTCTGGGAGGGCCTGGCAGGGTTCGTCAAAGACGCACTGGCCACGCGTGAGGTGCCTGCTACTTTAGAGTCCTTGATTGTGGTTGCCTCTCGCATAGACATCCGCCAGGCGGAGCGGAGGCTCGAGGTCTCTTCAGCACCCACGTCCTCACGGCCTAAAAAGCGTCTGGCTCCCGTATTCCACCAGACAGGTCTCCCAGCCAGCTCTGTAGGCGACTCCGTGGAGTCAATGGAGGTGTCCAAAGCGGTCTCCTCTACCCCAGGTTCTCGGTCTGGTGTCATCTGCTTTTCCTGTGGGCAGAGGGGACACATAGCTACCCGATGTCCCAAACCGTCGGGAAAAGACAGCGTCTAGTTTCCATCAGAGGGGGGTTACTAGACGCTGCTTCTCCCTCTAGGTTGACTATCAGCGCCCAGTTGCAGTTTGGCACTACTCTCTTCTCTGCTCTGGCCTGCCTGGACTCAGGCGCTGATGGCAATTTCATTTCGACCTCCCTGGCAACCCGATACTCAGTTCCCCTGGTTCTCTTACCCAAGCCACTCAGGGTTCGGGTAGTCAACGGGTCCCTACTAGTCGATCCCATCACCCAGATCACCATCCCTCTCAGGATGGAAGTACCACCAGGACACCATGAGCAGGTGTCCTTCCTTGTGCTTCCAGGGGGGACGGATGAGATCCTACTGGGCCTCCCCTGGTTGAGAAAGCATGCTCCTATACTCAACTGGGCAACAGGGGAGATCTCATCATGGGCAGGATCCTGTAGGGAGCACCTCGTGACTACCGAACCACCCGCTACCATTAGGTCGGTTGGGTCCTCAGGGAATACAGGGGAGCCAGGTTTACCGACACCTTATGAGGCCTACAGGGATGTCTTCTCCAAGAGGGCCGCAGATACCCTTCCTCCCCACCGGCCATACGATTGCCGAATAGACCTGAAGCCAGGCTCCGAGCCCCCTAGGGGCAGAGTGTATCCCCTCTCTGCTCCAGAGACGGAGGCTATGTCCAAATATATTCAGGACAGCCTGGCAAAAGGGTTCATTCGCAAGTCTATTTCACCGGCCGGTGCGGGGTTCTTCTTCGTGCAAAAGAAGGAAGGGGATCTACGCCCCTGTATCGATTACAGGGGATTAAATGCAATCACGATCAAAAACAAATACCCTTTGCCCCTCATTACGGAGTTATTTGATCGATTCCGCGGGGCAAAGATCTTCACGAAGCTGGATCTACGCGGGGCGTATAATCTAGTGCGAGTCCGAGAGGGCGATGAGTGGAAGACCGCCTTCAACACCAGGGACGGTCACTACGAGTATCTCGTAATGCCCTTCGGACTCTGCAATGCCCCCGCCGTATTTCAAGACTTTGTGAATGATGTTTTCTGGGATTTGTATCTTTCCGTGGTTGCATACCTGGATGATATCCTTATCTTCTCCCCCGATCTTGCCACCCATCGGAGGGATGTCATCCGAGTACTTAAGAGGCTCCGCACTCATTCGTTATATGCTAAGCTAGAAAAGTGCGTTTTTGAACGTGAATCCTTGCCGTTCCTGGGGTATATCGTGTCCAGTCAGGGGTTAGCAATGGATCCGGGGAAGTTGGACAGTGATGAAATGGCCTGAGCCCCGCTCGCTGAAAGCGATCCAGCGATTCTTGGGGTTTATCAATTATTATCGCCAGTTCATTCCCAACCTCTCGACGGTGGCAGCACTCATCATTGCCCTTACCCGCAAGGGCGCTAATCCCAAAGCATGGACACGGGAAACGGTAGAGGCATTTCACACTCTCAAAACTTACTTCTCCAGAGCTCCCATCCTTCATCGTCCAGACATCTCCAAACCCTTTCTACTAGAGGTAGACGCCTCTTCGGTCGGTGCTGGTGCAGTCCTGTACCAGAAAGACGAACGAGGAAGGAAGCATCCTTGTTTCTTTTTCTCCAAGACCTTTTCTCCGGCCGAGAGGAACTACTCCATAGGGGATAGGGAGTTACTGGCGATGAAACTAGCATTCCAGGAATGGCGGCATCTCCTGGAGGGTGCGAAGCATCCATTTGAAGTATTTTCCGACCATAAAAATCTCACATACCTCCAGACAGCACAACGCCTGAACCCAAGGCAGGCCCGTTGGTCCTTGTTCTTCTCCCGGTTCCGCTTTATTATCCGCCACCTGGCCGGTGAGAAGAACGTACGGGCCGATGCCTTGTCACGTTGTATGGTTGTGTTGGAGGAGGACGAGGAGGAGCCTCGTCTTATACTACCCCCGGACAGCTTGAGGATGGTCACTCCCACTTCTTTGGACCAGGTGCCACCTGGCAAGACCCTCGTTCCCCCTGAACTACGGAATGAGGTGCTATCGTGGGCCCATGCCTCCAAGGTTGGGGGTCACTTTGGGGTCAAAAGGACCAGAGACCTTGTGACTAGGCACTATTGGTGGCCGAGACTACCCCAGGACATACAGGAGTATGTGGGAGCCTGTATGTCGTGTGCACGGAATAAGCCGTCCCGGCAGAGACCGGCAGGTCTTCTTCACCCACTGCCAGTGCCGGATCGTCCCTGGGAAGTGGTGGGAATGGACTTCCTGGGAGATCTGCCCAAGTCAGCAGGTCACAAGGTCGTATGGGTCATCACGGATCACTTCTCTAAAATGGTCCACTTGGTGCCTCTCCCACGACTCCCGACGTCACGTGCTCTCGCCACCTTATTCATTAGGCATGTATTTAGGCTGCATGGCATGCCTGACAAGGGGGTGAGCGACCGGGGTCCCCAGTTCGCGTCTCGCTTCTGGAGAGAGCTCTGTAAGCTCCTGCAGATAGAGCTGAACATCTCCTCCGCATACCATCCCGAAACCAATGGACTGGTAGAGAGGACTAATCAGACCTTGGTAACTTACCTCCGCCATTTTATCTCCGCGCACCACGACAACTGGGCTAACCTCCTTCCTTGGGCCGAATTTGCCATTAATAATTCGGTCCATGAATCCTCTGGTCAGACTCCGTTCCTGCTCAATAACGGACAACATCCCAGAATCCCGGTTCCGATGCCCATTACGTCACCCGATCCTAGAGTGGAGGATTGGGCGACCGAGGCCCGGGAGATCTGGGATAACACCCAAGAGGCCCTTAAGAGGGCTAAAGACCGGATGGTGACAACGGCTGATGAGCGCCGCCGCCCTGCACCATCCTTCGCCCCTGGTGACCTAGTGTGGCTGTCCTCTAAGAATGTTAACCTACGGGTACAGGCAGCCAAGTTCGGCCCTAGGTACCTGGGTCCGTTTAAAGTGCTAGAGCAGGTGAACCCGGTGGCATACCGACTCCAGCTCCCTCCACGCTGGGCTATAGCCAACACCTTTCACGTGTCCCTCCTGAAACCCGTACGACTTAATAAGTTCTCGGGGTCCCTGACGCCTCAAACTGACTCCCCGCCCGACGACTCTGAGGTGGCGAAGCTTGTGGAGACAAAAGTTATACGGGGCAGGAGGTACTACCTCATGGAGTGGGTCGGCCGTGGTCCGGAGCATAGATCCTGGGAATTGGAGGATCATATCCACGCCCCGGGTTTGATAGCGGCCTTCGAGCACGGGCAGGGGGGGGGGGGCCTAGACGGGGGGGTAATGTTACACCTCGTGGCTCTCCTGTGGCAAGGAATGAGACAGTCTCCTTGCCTGCCACGAGCGCTCCTGCTCCGCAGCGCCGAAGGTCTGCCAGACTGCGCAGAGTGCAGGAGAAACCTCCTCAGAGAGGCAGCACAAGGGTGACACCTAGTGGTACTCCTGTTGCAAGAAATGAGGCGGTCTCCCATTCCTTGCCTGCCGCAGCTCCTCCTGCTCAGCAGCCTCGAAGGTCTGTGAGGTTGCACAATGTGCAGAGATTTGCTGCTCAGGGAAGCAGTGAGACTCCCGTTATCTCTACACATTGTGAGACCGAGGATCCCGCCTCTATTTCCCAGAGGCAGGAGGGTGAGCATGTGCTATGCTTGGTGGATCCTGATTCGCCCACTGACGTCACACGGCTTGATGACAAGGCTGGTGACGTGGTGAATCCTGACTGGCCAGGCTGGGATGTCGTGGATCCTGATTGGGTCAAGTCCGTCATCTCCGCCTCGCGCCCGCCCTTGGCTGGAGCTACACCTCCTTAAAAGCTCCTCCTGCCATCATGGCGGCGCGCGACCGTCCTTCTATGTTTGGATGTCTGGCAGCGTGCTGCCACGCCACTGCTCAGGCATTATCTTCTTCTGTGGGCTTGGCCCTTGCTGCTTAGGCAGCACCTGGTTTGCAGGCCGTGTCCCTGCCTTGCTGCTCTGGCAGTAGCTCCTTCTACAGGCCGTGTTCCTGTCCCAGGTGAGCTCCTCGAGTCTCCACTGGACTCACCTGGTTATTGAAAGCACACGTGCGTGGGCACCTCTGTGCTACCCTCGTGCCATATTCTCGTGACTTCCACTGGCACACGTGCGTGGGCACCTCTGTGCTTCCCCGTGCAACAGGTACACCGAGCCGTGTGATCCCTGCCATACAACCCACACGGGTTAGGGCAGACCGGTGTACATAGATCGTCTGTGACATTCCAGACGATCGCTAGCAGCAACCCGCTCACTCTTCACCCACCATAGCAGCGGTCCCTTACACCGCACAGTGGACCTTGACCGGCGGAAGCTGTCCATTCCCCATCTTGGCACGCTTCCCCGGGTCCCCCTCGTAACAGGGTTTCATAAAGAGGTGGGAAAGGGGGTCGACGAAACTCCACTATACCAAAGTCATGTTATGTAAGACGTTGTTCTATGTACTCTACGAAATGAGACGCCTGGAGGTCTTTTGCGACAGAATCATCCATGAAAACTAATAATTGTTTATGTTTTGCTGAATATTCTTTTATCTGGTCATCTGCAACAGGTCAGACCCCTCTCTCATATTCATTGTGCTTTCCCTACGGGCTTTGTTTTTTATCTAATCTTTATCGATCCTTTTTTAATTGTAGCTTCTATTCTAAATAAATTTCCTTTTAATTCAATCACCTGTGAGGACTGGATCTTCAATGGATGTTTCATATCAAGAGAAATTGTGTTCCTTTTCCACTTATGAGCCACTTGTTCTCCTCCTCCGTCTCCTAAACTCATCATCTCCTCATTAAATAAAAAGCGCAATCCGTCTTGCAAATTAAGAGATGGCGCCAGTTGTAAGAGGAGTGTAATTCATTCCATGTGCGCTTCTTAATGATTAGGCATATCTTTCTCCAGTGGTCCTGTTTATTGAGACTGGTGCAAGATCTGAGTTAAAAGTAGAGACAGTCCCTCCAAATGTGGGACTAATATTGTATATTCGTTATTCCTGCGCTGCCCTGCTAATATTCACCCCTGGCGGCATCTGTCATCAGGCGAGATGAGCATCTGAACTCAGTTGCAGTTTCCCTAATAGGTGGCAGGATGGCACCGACAATCTGTCCTACCTATTTCCTATGGTTTTATCCCTTTGGTATATATTTGCATATAGGATATTCACTGCTGGTATATAGGTAAATATTTGGTGTATTCTCTGTTATATAGTTGTTTTTTTTATATGGTTTATTCTCTGCTGGTATATACCTGTAGTTATGTATACGGCTCATTCTCTGTTGGTATACAATTATTTATGTGGTTTATTGTCTGTTGGTAGTTAGTTACACAAGTGGTCAAAATTGTTGGTACCCCTCATCCCTCGTTTAATGAAAGAAAAACCCACAATGGTCACAGAAATAACTTGAATCTGACAAAAGTAATAATAAATAAAACATCTATGAAAATGAACAACTGACAGTCAGACATTGCTGCTCTTCTGCAGAATTTAAAAAAAAATAAAACTCAGGAAATCGGCCTGGAGAATAATGATGGCACCTTCCTCCTCCTTTTCCTCCTCCTCCTCCTCTTTTTCCTCCTCCTCCTCCTCCTTCCCTCTTCCTCCTCCTTCTCCTCTTTCTCCTCCTCCTCTTTCTCCTCCTCCTCCTCTTTCTCCTCCTCCTCTTCCTCCTTAACTCAATATTTTGTTGCACAACCTTTTGAGGCAATCACTGCAATCAAACAATCCTGTAACTATAAATGAGACTTCTGCTCCTCTCGACAGGTATTTTGGCCGCTCCTCAAGAGCAAACTGCTCCAGTTGTCTCGTATTTGAAGGCTGCCTTTTCCAGACACCATGTTTCAGCTCTTTCCAAAGATGCTCAATAGGATTTAGGTCAGGGCTCATAGAAGGCTACTTCAGAATAGTCCAATGTTTTCCTCTTAGCCATTCTTGGGTGTTTTTAGCTAGGTGTTTTGGGTCATTATCCTGTTGCAAGACCCATGACCTACGACTGAGACCAAGCTTTCTGACACTGGGCAGCACATTTCTCTCTAGAATCCCTTGATAGTCTTGAGATTTCATTGTACCCTGCACAGATTCAAGACACCCTGTGCCAGATGCAGCAAAGCAGCCCTAGAACATAACAGAGCCTCCTCCATGTTTCACAGTAGGGACTGTCCTCTTTTCTTGATATGCTTCACATTTCGTTTGTGAACATAGAGCTGATATGCGTTGCCAAAAAGTTCCACTTCTGTGTCATCTGTCCATAAGACATTCTCTCAGAAGCTTTGTGGCTTTTCAACATGTAGTTTTGTAAATTCCAGTCTGGCTTTTTTATGATTTTTTTTCAACAATGGTGTCCTCCTTGGTCGTCTCCCATGAGATCCACTTTGGCTCAAACAACGACGGATGGTACAATCTGACACTGCTGTTCCTTGAGCTTGAAGTTCACCTTTAATCTCTTTAGAAGTTTTTCTGGGCTCTTTTGTTACCATTCGTATTAGGCTAGTTTCACACTTGCGTTGAACGGCATCCGTTGCATTGCGTTGTGTGACGGATGCAACGGATGTGTTGCATATAGTGGCACAACGGATGCAACGGATGCTGCAAAACAACTCAATTAGTTTTGTTTTTGTTTTTTTTTACAGTTTTACCGTCGGCAGACTATTGTGAATGATCAGCTGATCGCTAACAGTAGTCCGCCGCCGGGTGATCAGCCGATCACTCACAGTAGCCGGCCACTGGGTGATCAGCCGATCACTTACAGTAGCCGGCCGCCGGGTGATCAGCCGATCAGTCAAAGTAGCCGGCCGCCGGGTGATCAGCTGATCACTCACAGTAACCAGCCGCAGGGTGATCAGCCGATCAGTCACAGTAGCCGGCCGCCGGGTGATCAGCTGATCACTCACAGTAGCCGGCCGCCGGGTGATCAGCTGATCAGTCACAGTAGCCGACCGCCGGGTGATCAGCCGATCAGTCACAGTAGCCGGCCGCCGAGTGATCAGCCGATCACTCACAGTAGCCGGCCACTGGGTGATCAGCCGATCACTCACAGTAGCCAGCCGCCGGGTGATCAGCCGATCAGTCACAGTAGCCGGCCGCCGGGTGATCAGCCGATCACTCACAGTAGCCGGCCGCCGGGTGATCAGCTGATCGTTCGGTCGCCGACAATGTGTGCGGGGGGCGGGAGCGGGGGGCAGAGTGCGGTGGGTGGAGCCGAGCAGAGCCACGGCTGAGGACGTCAGTGCCGCGGGGACTGCATCGCTGGGGGACAGGTGAGTGAGTGTGAGAGTGTGCGTGTGTGTGCGTGCGATTGTGTGTGCGTGCATGCATGCGATTGTGTGTGTGTATACATACGGAGTGCGGGGAGGGGGCAGAGCCGAGCAGGGAAGTGTCGGGCTCCCAGCACACGTAACCAGGGTTCCTTGGTTACCCGATGTGTACCCTGGTTACGGGTGGAGGGAGCCAGAGAGAGGATGCGCAGTGAAATCCAAAGGATTCCGCTGCTCAAAAACACGTTACATGCTGCGTTCCTTCCGCCCGACGTAGCGTCAAAATAACGACGCTGCGTCGTCCGGCAGATGCAACGCTGACACTTGCGTTACAGTGCGTCATCCATACAAGTCTATGGAGAATAGCGCAGTGCGATAACGGACTGCGCTATTCTCCATAGTGACGGACTCCGCTGAACGCAAGTGTGAAACTAGCCTTATCGGTCTCTTTGATTTGTCATCAATTTTCTTCCTACGGCCACATCCAGAAGGTTGGCTACAGTCCCATGGATCTTAAATTTCTGAATAATATCTGCAACTGTAGTCACAGGAACATCAAGCTTCCTGGAGATAAGGGTTCTCTACACGCTGCGACATCACTAACAATATATCGTCGGGGTCACGGTGTTTGTTACGCACATCCGGTGCCTTTAGCGACTTCGCAGTGTGTGACACGTACGAGCGACCTCCAACGATCCCAAAAGTGGTACAAACAAAATATCGTTGTTTGGGCACTAGTAATGATGTTCCTCATTCCTGCGGCAGCACACATCGCTATGTGTGACACCGCAGGAATGACGAACATCTCCTTACTGCATCCACTGGCAATGCGGAAGGAAGGAGGTGGGCGGGATGTTACGTCCCGCTCATCTCCGCCCCTCCACTTCTATTGGCTGGCTGCTTAGTGACGCCTCAGTGACGTCGCTATGAGGCCAAAAGCACCTCCCCCTTGAGGGAGGGATTGTTCTGCGGTCACAGTGATGTCGCTGACAAGGTATGTGCGTGTGACGCTGCCATAGCGATAATGTTCGCTACGGCAGCAATCACCACATATCGCACGTACGACGGGGGCGGTTGCTATCGCACTCGACATCGCTAGCAAACGCTAGCGATGTCGCAGCGTGTAAAGCACCCCTTAGTCTTATAATCTTCACCTTTAACATGCTTGTCTATAATTTTTTTTCTAATCTCCTGAGACAACTCTTTCCTTCTCTTCCTCTGGTCCATATTGAGTGTGGTACACACCATGTCACCAAACAGCACAGTGAGTATCTGTAGACCTATATACAGGCCCACCAACTGGTTACAAGACCGTAGACATGTGATGTATTATTCTCTATTAGTTTATATTTATGTGTTTGAGCTATTATCTGTTGGTATATAGTTATTTATATGCTTTATTCTCTCTACTGGTATTGTATTTATATGTAAGGGCTATTCACTACTGATATATAGTTTTATATTTAATGTATTCTCTGTTGGTATAGACCAGGGGTCTCAAACTTATCTGGGTGTATGGGCTGCACATAGAAAAAAAAATATTTGGTGGGGCACATTCTTTGCAGGGCCAAGTGACATTTTAGTGATTCCATGTATTTTCTTATATACACTTTTGGATCACTTTTTGTGAACATTTTTTTGCTTTTTTATTAAAACAAACCTGCACTTTTGTGTTACGTTTAAATGTAAAAAAGTATTTTTAATGGTAAAAACATTTTTTTATCTCTTTCTTGTGCCCAGTAGTAATGTGCCCACACTTGTGATTTGTAGTAATGTGCCCGTCTTTGTGCCCATCCTTGTGCCCAGTAGCATTGTGCCCATCTTGTAGCATTGTGCCTATACTTGTAGTAGTGTGCCAATCCTTGTAGCATTGTGTCCATCCTTGTAGCATTGCGATTATCCTTGTAGCATTGTGCCCATCCTTGTAGTATTGTGCCCATCCTTGTAGTATTGTGCTCATCATTGTAGTATTGTGCCCAATTCTTGTAGCATTGTGCCCATCCTTGTAGTATTGTGCCCATCCTGCAGCATTGTGCCCATCCTTGTAGCATTATGCCCATCCTGCAGCATTGTGCCCATCCTTGTAGCATTGTGATTATCCTTGTAGCATTGTGCCCATCCTTGTAGTATTGTGCCCATCCTTGTAGTATTGTGCCCATCCTGCAGCATTGTGCCCATCCTTGTAGCATTGTGCCCATCCTGCAGCATTGTACCCATACTTGTAGCATTGTGCCCATCCTGTAGCATTGTGATTATCCTTGTAGCATTGTGCCCATCCTTGTAGTATTGTGCTCATCATTGTAGTATTGTGCCCAATTCTTGTAGCATTGTGCCCATCCTTGTAGCATTGTGCCCATCCTTGTAGCATTGTGCCCATCCTGCAGCATTGTGCCCATCCTTGTAGTATTGTGCCCATCCTGCAGCATTGTGCCCATCCTTGTAGCATTGTGCCCATCCTGCAGCATTGTGCCCATCCTTGTAGCATTGTGCCCATCCTGCAGCATTGTGCCCATCCTTGTAGCATTGTGCCAAGTAGTAATGTCTCCAGTCCTCATCCTAGTTCCCTATTATCCCGTTCTAGACACACGCATAAAAAAAGAAAAAGATTCTTCTCACCTTTCTTCTGTTCCCTGTTTTCTCTTAACTGCTCGTGACGATCGCGTTACTATGCAGGGGGCCGATGCCAGCAGGGCTTTACTACACTTGATTCATTAACATCGCAGCACACACTTAGGAGCTCTCTGCACTCTACCTTTCACAGGCAAGCAGGTGACTTCTTACAGTGATGTTACCTGCTTGACATTGGTATAGTGCAGGGAGCTCCTAGTGCGCGCTGTGCCGTAAATTCATAAACTGTAGTATGCCCTGCTGGCACCAGCCCCCTGCATAGTAACATGATCGACATGGGGTCTGCAGGCACTCGGGCTGCAACAAGCAGCCTCAGGGGCTGCATGCAGCCCGTGGGCCACGTGTTTGAGACCTCTGGTATAGACTGTACTTTTCAGTTTATAAGATGCACCCCAAATTTAGAGGAAAAAAATGAAAAAAGAAAAGGGGGGTCCATCTTACAATCTGGTGGTGTCTTACTGGGAGTGGAAACCAGCGGTGGTGGAGCAGAGTCACAGGAGGCAGGGGCGGTGGTGGAATAGGGCAATGCTGCAGGCGCTGTGCTGATGGTGCGGGCGATGGTCTGTGTGGCGCCCCTGACCTGGTCAGGCACCACTGAGTACTGCACCCATGCTGGGGACAGTACAACACAGGTAATCCAGAAGGCTGACTGGGGTGTGGAACACAGGCGCATAGTGATCAGGTCTCACACATGTACCCATGAGAGGACCCCTGGGGATCCCAGGAGGGGGAAAAGCCTTCACCTTCACTGGAATAGTGGAGGGGGCCAAAAGCCTCCATCTCCTCTCAAGGGGTGTGGTAAGAGAATCTGGTTGCTAGGTGGCGTAGGCAGGCACAAAAGGGAAAAGAGAAGGAGGAGTAAACAGTCTAGAGTCTGCAGCAGAGTGTGGAGGAGTGAGGAGCAGGAAAGTGAAGCTCAGACAGGAGCAGCAGTGAAGGTCCCAGATGTGAGCCAGTTCAGAGCAGAGTCCAGGGAGCTCCGAAGAGAGCTGACCCCTTCCCCTGGGCTGCTGGAGTCTGACAGCGTCCGCGCAGTGGCTACCGACGGGGGAGAACGGTCAACTAGGAGGGCTACCCGAAACCCATCTCCAGCTAGAGAGAGAGCACAGAGTGGGAAGTAAGGAGACTGCTAGGGAGTACCAGGCCCAAACGGGCGGCAGATCCCGAAGCGGAGATAGATCCAGCTTTCTTTTGCTAAACCTGCCGGTGTGGGGCTCTCAAAGCCCACGCCACAACACCACAAAAAGCCGCAGCCACGTAGCCACAGTTAGGGCCCATAGCTCACAGGAGGCAAGAAGCTGGAGTGATCTGGCCCAGGCAACAAGCACACGGCAAACGAAGGGGAGTGAGGCTTCAGCAACTTCCCTGGGTGACCCCCATAGGGACTCAAAGTCGGGGTCACCCCAAACCACCAAGGGCTAAGGAAGGCGAGTTAGTAGTCACCCTCACAAGTCAGCCTGAAGGACACCTGGTTCCCGCCTGGTTCATCCCAGCTACGCCCAGGTTACTCACCCTGCCACCTGAAGTGAGTAAAAACCCTGAAAGACATTCTGCCTGTGTGGAGTTATTCTGCGCCTTGTGGTACTACGCACCTACACAGGGCCCTGGGGCATGCCTCACTCTCAGGAGGCTATTCCAACTAACTGCACATATCATCAGCCCCAGGCGTCCCTTAATCTGCAGTGGCGGTCCCCACTGACCGCAATTCTGAGAGTGGCGTCACGACAAGAAGAAGATCTCCTACCTGTGACCAGATCCAGCTGAGTGGAGTCCCTGAAGGTAATGCACCGACACAACACCTGTGGGGCTTCACATCTGCAGCTGCGCTGCACTCGAGCTGCAAGATGAGGGAGCTGCGCTGTGCTGGGGCTGTGGACGCCATCCTGAAAATGTCAGCGTCGTGGACTTCAAATAATGGCGCCCGGAGTCGGCAAGTGCGCAGATGGAGCTCTCAGCTCAATACCTCATCTACGCACGCGCCACCTCCAGCCCATTGATCTCGCAGCAGCAGACTTAAGGAAAATGGCGCCCGGAGGTGACACATGCACAGATGAGATTTTGAGCCGAGAGCTCCATCTGCGCACTCGCCGACTCAGTGCGCCATTATTTTGAAGGCCACACTGCTGACATTTTCAGGATGGCGCCCGCAGCCACCGCACAGGAAAAGTGCCCGCAGCCGCAGCACAGCGCAGCTCCAGCACAGTGCCCACGGCATTGCTCCTCTACCATCCCTGGTAAGCACCATGCAGATTATAAAATGCACCCCTCATTTTCCTCCCAAATTTTTGAGAGGAAAAGTGCATCTTATAAACCAAAAAATACAGTAATTATGTATATAGTTGGTATATGGTTATGTATATGGTTCTCTCTTGGTATATATCTACTAGCTACTGAACCCATTCTACACCCAGGAGTCCAGCATTTTTATTGGCACATTTCCAATTTCATTGAAGCATTAGCTGAAAACGAAATGTATTTATTGTGCAAAACTTCTCTGTAAACCACATTTTTGGTCTTTCTTTAAGTTCCTTCGTTGGTGCGGGACTTTTTGGGTCAGGCCTTCTTCATCTATTCCTCCCCTGGCTGATTTCCTCCCCTTTATTTGTGCAGTGCTATGTACAGTTGAACGCTTCAATAAAATGGCTTCAGAGTCAGTGCGTGCGCATATCACGATCTCCGGTGCCATTTTCTTGAAGACACTGTTTCTGTGAATATCATCTGAAACAAACTGGAGACTGGTAATATTCACAGAAACAGGGTCTTCAATAAAATGGTGCCGGAGTTTGTGTGCGCACGCGCTAACTCTAGCAGCATTTTATTGAAGGATTTAACTACAATGTGAACTTAGCACTGAGCATGTGACGTGCCCACCGGGGCCGTGGGGGTTACTCGTTACCGGGCCACGGCTTCTTTGCTCCTTGGGGATGTCACGGCGGCAGGGCCTGATTCCGTGACCCCGGTGGTGGTCATTTAATAAATGAAATGGGGAATGATTCCGGTACTAGTTACTGTTTGTCATGACGTCACCTGTGGTACTCGGCCAGAGATAGCCGACGCTGTGGGATGCGACCTCTGGGGCAGATGGTGACGCAGCTGAGTTTTTTTAGCTCTCCACAGGTAGACCTTGTCCCCAGGGCGGATGGGAGTAGTAGTCTGTAATGGCGGGGATGCAGGGCTCAGGTGCAGGCGAATAACGGAGCAACACAGGGATGCAGTCTCAAGGTTTTTACTCACTGTAGTAGGTTCCAAGGCAATACGACTAGTCAGTGACCGCCTTTGGAGTGCTGGGTTTCACTGTGATGGGCTCCAGTCGATCTCGGATAGTTCATAGGTTACTACTGATGCACCCTTCGTGTGTTCCCTTCCCTGGTCATCTTCCTGCCCTGACATCTCGCCCTCCTGTCCTGCGCCTTCCCACACAGTGCCCTGAGTCGGTGTCTGCGGATCCTTCACAAGTGGAGCCTGTCGGCCTGGTCCCTTTGGTCCTATGTAGTCACTTTCCAACGTATTCGTGTGTGGGTTTGGCTTCGGTACTAGATGCGTCCTTAGCCTCTGGTTTTAATAGAAGAGCACGTTGGTTCGTCTCCTCTAGTCTAGGGACCAGTCTCCGTTCTGTGGCCAAGTCCCTCCACTCCGATATGTCGTATGTGGAACGAGTCCACGGGAGTCTGGTGCACTCCCCATGGGCCCTAGGACCCTTTCTGTCTTGCACCTGGGTCGAGCTGCCCCAGCTCCAGACCGCAGGTCTTCACTCCTCCACTGCTCCTTCTCTACTCTCTCCCTCACTCCCTACAGTTACCTCCCACTCCCTAGTCTACACCCCCAGGCCCGCCCGGTCAGATTAGGGAGAGGGAGGAACCATCACCAGTGATGGCTATACATAGCTCTAATGGAACCAAGCCCTAACCCTGACCCGGTGGGGGCTGCTAATTGTGGGTGTTGTGTGTTTGTGTGTGCACTGGTGGATGACCTCTTTCTTACCAAGGGATGGGATACCACACCTGTGGCTGAGGTGCAGTACCTCTGTGGCGACTGAAGCCTCAGGGGTGCCACACTCCCCCACAGCAAATCCCAGCACATCCTCGGGCTGTAACAAAAATAAAATACAGTGGTGTTATTGACAAATAACATGCAATTTCTGAATGCTATTGCACCAGTTTAAAACATTTTCTTCCCTTTATGGGAGGCATTATTTTGAACATTACCAACATGATAAACTTTTGCATCATAATATAAAACTTGACATTATAAAACATCATTTTCACACATTAAACTTTGTTGAGGAGCCACGATGCCAAAGTTCCTTGCACCGCTCCTGGGATAAAAGATCAGCACAACAAATAAAACAATATGATGGACCAATCTCCAACAAACCCCCAATGTAGGCTCTGGGCGTGACGACAGAGTGATCCTGACTACATTTCTGTCCTTTGGCCATGCCAGACGGGTTTTAACTTGTTGCCTTTGAATTCTGTTGGAGGGCACTGTAACCAGTGCAACTATATACAAGAGCAATGCTGGCCACACATAGTCCAGTGGCCCAGTTGTCCATTTTCGACACTCAAAAACCAGAGAAAAAAAACCATTACTTATAACAACATTTCTTACAAGTTTCCATTTTCTTTTTGGCATATTTATTTTCTTTCACTAGGTTTGCAGCTTCCCAGCTTAGGGCAGTCCATGGACCCCTGTACGCCGTAGTTCAGACCCAGTGTCTGTGTCCTCTGGTCACAGGACATGGTGTTTGTTGCACTGCTGAGGATGTATGGCATCGAGAACAATATTACAGGCACCGCGGCTGCGACTACCACAGCAGCCAGATCTCCATCCTCATTCAACATGGCCTCTGTCTTTTTACTTGGAAATCTGGGGTTAACTCTCAACCGCTCTGGCGGCAGGGCTTTTCTTCGCGTGCTCTTCTGGGTTCTGCCCATGATAGCATGCCCCCTTTCTTCCCACGCCGCGTGGTTAATAGCGGTTGTTGTTTTTAGTGAACGCCATCTGCACAGTTTTTAAGGCACACGGTACGTGTTTGCTCAAGCACGAAATCCTGTTTTTGATGCCAAAATTGACGCGCTCACTGGGTCCGTGGGCAGTCGTTACTGGGTCTCGGTTTTGTTTCTGGGACGCTGCGGTGGCAAGGCCTGGTTCCATGACCCCGGCTGTGTCATTAAAAGGGGAAATGATGGGGATAGTAGTTTGCGACGCCACCTGTGGTACTCGGCCAGAGATAGCCGATGCTACGGGATGGGACCTCTGGGGCAGATAGTGACACAGCTTCGTTGATATAGCTCTCCACAGGTAGAGCTCTGCCACAGGACTGTTGGGAGTAGCAGTCTTTTCAATTGACGGAGGGATTTAACATTGGGGTGCAAGACTGAGGACACCGGTAATAACTGGACAACACATGGTTTGTAGTTTCCTTTACCTTTTACTTAGTTGGTGATGGTACGGGCCCGGGAGACTGGTCCAGCAGATAACAGGGGTCCGGTCAGCCTGGAAGCAATTAAGGGGATCCACCTAGCCAGGTGGGTTCAAAGGCTTTCCTGCTTGCGCTATGATGTGTAGGACCCTGCAGCGTGAAGCTATGCTGAGTCCCTCTTCCTTGTGTAGGTTCTGGTTCTCATCCATATGGCAGGCAGCGCGAGTCCTTTACTGCTGTGCCCAGGGCACTCTGTGGGCCAGGAGACTTGTAATCTTCTGCCCTCCAGATTCTGCATGTGGGATTTAAGTAACCACGCGGCCTAGAGCTCCGGTGCCCTGTTCTCTGCGCTCGGTCCTGACAGAGCTCAGTTACAGCTCCCTTCCCAGAGACCGTCTCCACTGTTCTGCCTAGTTTAGTTTCACTTTCCTGTGTCTGTGTCCTAATCCCTCCTCCAGGCCAGAATGCATAGGGAAGCTCCATTTAAACTGGGTTCTTGAGCTCCCCCTTCTGGTCTGGAGTTAGGAAGTGTTGAGTTCTGGGGCACCTAGCTTGGGATACCCCTTTTGCCTCCAGGCATAGCATCACCCCCTGTGGGGAGGACAATGTTACTGTGGCAACTGGATCACTGGGGTGCCACACATGTGCCAGCCATCCTGTCTCCGGACAGAAGGAGGCATTCAGCATTATATTATTATAGATTATTGGTTACTGTTGATAAGGGTCTAATTGTCCATAGCAACCAATCAGAGCTCAGCTTTCACTTTACCTCAGCAGCTTTAGTGCTGAAAGCTGCACTCTGGTTGCTATACGCAATCATAACGATCTTATTGGAAGGCAATTTTCATAAATGATGCCCCAGTTACTTCTGCAATGGCTATAGGCAACCAGAACCATCTTACTGTGAAACAATACTCATAAATGAGTCCCCAGTTACTTCTGCAGTCGCTATAGGCAACCAGAACCATCTTACTGTGAGGCAATACTCATAAATAAGGCCCCAGTTACTTCTGCAGTAGCTATAGGCAACAGAACCATCTTAAGGGTGCTTTACACGCTGCAACATCGCTAGCAATTGCTAGCGATGTCGCGAGCGATAGCACCCGCCCCCGTCGTTGGTGCGATATTTGGTGATCGCTGCCGTAGCGAACATTATCGCTACGGCAGCGTCACACGCACATACCTGTTCTGCGACGTCGCTCTGGCCGGTGAAGGAGCAGGTAAGGAGACATTCGTCGTTCCTGCGGTGTCACACGTAGCGATGTGTGCTGCCGCAGGAACGACCAACAACATCGTACTTGTGGCAGCAGCGATATTAAGGAAAGGAGCGACGTGTCAACAATCACCGTTTTTGAACGATTTTGCGATCGTTGATCGTCGTTGATTGGTGTCACACGCTGCGATGTCGCTACCGGCGCTGGATGTGCGTCACTAGCAACGTGACCCCGACGATATATCGGTAGCAATGTCGCAGCGTGTAAAGCACCCTTAACTGTGAGACAATAATCATAAATGAGGCCCCAGTAATTTCTGCAGTGACTATTGGCAACTAGAACAATCTTACTGTGAGGTGATTATCATAAATGAGGCCCCAGTTACTACTTTTTTTTTGTAAAAGCCCTTTGACGAATCAGACGTTTTGATCACGGCTTTGGCTAATCAGTCGGTTTGATCCTGGATTCGGACAGAAGGACATGTTCAGCATTATATAGTGAATGTGTATGAGATTTTCACTTCTGGTATATACTGTAGTGATGTATGTGGCATATGTTCTGCTAGTATATAATTATGTATATATTTGGTATATAGTTATGTATATGGCTTATTCTCTCATGGTACATATCTGTGTATGAGCTTTTCACTTCTTAAATATAGTTATACTGTATATAGTGCTTATTCTCTGAACTATAATTGCGTATATAGGTGGTATATTGTTATGTAAATGGTTTATTCTCTACTGGCTTATATCTAAGTGTATGGGATGTTCACTGCTGGTATGTAGTTATGTATATGGTTTATTGTCTGTTGGTATATAGTTATATATACGGTTAATTCACTGCTGACCTCTAGTTATGCGTATGGTACGGCGTATTTAGCCTTGGAGGTTTTCAATTCAGACAGCAGGAAAGCTAGAATCTGCACTGCTGGCAAACAATAGCATCTGTTCTCATTGTCTTCTTACTACGATGTTTTTATCATGATTCTAATATATATGTGAAGAAGTTACTGGCTTTAACCAGGTCAGCGCACTCCTCTCCTGCTGCGGTCATCATTCCCTTCATTATATAAGTCGCCCTGTTATATTCTTGCTTATTTCATGAGTCATCATCCTGCATACAGAATATAATTCCAGTCTAGTTACAGAAATACAAATCGATATAAAAAATAAAAATTCACCATTGTATAGAAATAGCAACCCAACTAAAGCATTACTGAAAAAAGAAAAAAAAAAAACCAGGAGGACAAAAGGAGGCAAATAATGCTATATAAAAATTAAAAATGTTATTAATAAACAATTAAAACAAGTTTAAAATTCAAAACATGACTACCAACAAAATCTAATATACAGTATAAGGGTGAGTGTTTGTATGTGTGTGTGTGTATGTGTGTATATATGCCCGCTAAAGGAATCCGCACTGTCGCATTCACAATCATGACATTTTGCACAGCCACCTTATTTGACTCAGGGAACAACATAGACTATGTTTTGAGGGGAAACACAAAAACACTGCTTACATTAAAGTCAGTGGAGCTGGGAGCTACAGGTCACTAATAGGAGCTGTGATTGGCTGCTATAGGCAACACAGGACATTCGTAGTATAAGAAGCTTACGTGTGAGGTAATATGATATCGGTAGAGAGACGGAAAGAGAGAGACTGAGAGGGAGACAGACACGGAAAGAGACAGAGAGAGACAAAGAGATGGATAGAGTGACACAGAGAGACAGAGAGATGGATAGAGAGACAGAGTGATGGACAGACAGAGAGACAGAGGGATAGTGCATGCCCTCATCATCTCCCGCCTCGACTACTGCAACCTCCTGCTCTCTGGCCTCCCTTCCAACACTCTTGCACCCCTCCAATCTATTCTAAACTCTGCGGCCCGCTTAATCCACCTCTCCCCTCGCTACTGCCCAGCCTAGCCACTCTGCCAATCCCTTCACTGGCTTCCCATCACCCAACGACTCCAGTTCAAAACATTAACCATGACATACAAAGCCATGCACAACCTGTCTCCTCCCTACATCTGTGACCTAGTCTCCCGGTACCTACCTGCACGCAACCTCAGATCCTCACAAGACCTCCTTCTATGCTCCTCTCTTATCTCCTCTTCCCACAATCGCGTACAAGATTTCTCCCGTGCATCCCCCATACTCTGGAACGCTCTACCTCAGCACATCAGACTCTCCACTACCGTGGAAAGCTTCAAGAGGAATCTCAAGACCCACCTCTTCCAACAAGCCTACAACCTACAATAGCGCTCAGTCCAGTACACCACTGCGCAACCAGCTCTGTCCTCACCTATTGTACCATCACCCATCCCCTGTAGACTGTGAGCCCTCACGGCCAGGGTCCTCTCTCCTCCTGTATCCTCACCCATCCCCTGTAGACTGTGAGCCCTCGCGGGCAGGGTCCTCTCTCCTCCTATACCAGTCTGTCTTGTACTGTTAATGATTGTTGTACGTATACCCTCTCTCACTTGTAAAGCGCCATGGAATAAATGGCGCTATAAAAATAAATAATAATAATAATAATAGAGACAGACAGAGAGAAACAGAGAGAAAGAGGTAGACAGGGAGAGAGATGGACAGAGAGAGAGACAAAGAGAGAGACAGACAGAAAGAGATAGGTAGAGAGAGAGAGAGAGAGAGAGAGAGAAAGGCAGAGAAAAAGAGAGAAACAGAGAGGCAGACATAGAGAGAGACAGACAGGGAGAGACAGACAATCAAGGAATAACATCTGGAACACCATTCTGAGTCTGAACTGGGTGCAAAAACTTAAAAAATCTACACTATATGGAGATAAGGTATGCACACCAGTGACTATGTAAGGGGAATACATGAAATAGCAGAAACTGCTGTGTGAATACTGACATGAAAAATCCAATAGCTATATGTAAGAATGAAAATATGAAAATGGAACCTGCATTACTGCCATGAATATATGAATAAAGAGAAATTTAGCTACTGAATTGATCAATGCAATAGAGCCCCAACACTACGCCAAAGTATTTCTCTACGTTGGGGTCCCTAGCTTGTGTGTGTCCTCTCATGCAGTTAAAAAACCTACCGTGTATGGGAAGCTGAGACCCAGGCTATATATGCGAATAATGTGGACTGGCAATAAGTGTGGGTGGGGCCGGGTTCACAAACGAAAGACTACAAATCAATCAAGAAATAACGTCTGGAACACCATTCTGAGTCTGAACTGGGTGCAAAAACCTAAAAAATCTATACTATATGGAGAGAAGGTATGCACACCAGTGACTATGTAAGGGGAATATATGAAAAGCAGAAACTGCTGTGTGAATACTGACATAAAAAATCCAATAGCTATATGTAAGAATGAAAATATGCATGAGAGGACACACACAAGCTAGGGACCCCAACGTATAGAAATACTTTGGCGTAGTGTTGGGGCTCTATTGCATTGATCAATTCAGTAGCTAAATTTCTCTTTATTCATATGTTCATGGCAGTAATGCAGATTCCATTTTTCATATTTTCATTCTTACATATAGCTATTGGATTTTTTCATGGCAGTATTCACACAGCAGTTTCTGCTTTTCATATATTCATACATAGTCACTGGTGTGCATACCTTCTCTCCATATAGGGAGAGACAGACAGAGAAATAGACAGCGAGAGAGACGGACAGAGATGGACAGAAAGAGATGGGTATGAACTGCCCCTGCAGCAGTCGGACTGCTCAGATCCGGGGGTTTTGCTATGGCTTGTGGGTCCCCGGACCCAGGGCTCAGCGGCCACTCAAAAGGGGTAAATACTTACAAGGGGACAGTTTGTGACGCCACCCGTGGCGTGCGGTAAGGGAGTACCGCTGCTGCTGATGGGAGTGCTCGGGATGGGTGGAGCAGGGCAGCGATATGGTGGTCCCACCACGTGTAGGGAAGACCCCGGGGCTCCGTAGGGATGGTGAATGGGATGGTGGAGGTGATTTGGGCAGGTCAGGACCCAGGGAGGCAAGTGTACTCACTCAGGCGGTGCAGTTGTTAGTGCGGCCAATAAGCAGACTCTGACACAGAAGTAAACCAAGTCTTTGGGTGCCGCTGCCACTCTGGGGAGCTTGTCCTGGTGTCCGTTCTGGTATTGCTTAGTGGTCCGGAGCCTGCCTCCATGTACAATTGTGTAGATGTTCCTGAGTGACCCTTCGACCTGAAGCTGTCAGGGTCCCACTCCCTATAGTGAAATAGTGGAGCTGTGCTCTCGATGGCTGACACTTGGAATTTCAGTGGGCTGCATAGACTGGAAAACTCTATCCCCCTCGTTGTGTTGATTCCTTCGATCTCTGAGCTCTTAGGGAAAGTTCATAAAGAGACTATCCTCCACAGTTGAATTATCAGGTTGCGTGAATCTACTCCCTGATCTAGGGTCCTGTACCCCGCCGTGCTTGGTACCGGTCCGGTTACTGGACTTCTGGTGCCGACTGTTCTCCAAAACAAAGTCTGCTGCACCTCCTCCAATACCCTGCGACCGGGTCTCCGACTCCTCTGGTCCCAGACTACCGTCTACGACCCAACCAAGGTCACACAGGGAGCTCCAACTCCCTCAGCTCCTCACTTTCTGAGGGCTACTGCTTAACTCCAATGAGCTGCTACTCCCATCTCCCCTTACTCTGGGAGCTCTCACTGTTCTGACTCAGTCCCTCCCACCAGTCTGCTGACCGTTAGCCGGGTGGCCCTTTTCCAGCTAGACAACCCTCTGGTGTGCCTGACAGGATGTGGTGTGGCTAGGATTTGAGTGCTGATGAAAGCAATACAAGTAGTTAGGATCCCAGAACAATGGAGGGTAGTTCTGCACCAAGAGAAAGGAAAGTGCCGTTCCCTGTGATACCCTGATAGAGTCAGGGGCGTCACAGGTAGAGAGACTGAGAGAGAAACAGAGAGGCAGACAGGAAGAGAGACAGACAGAGAAAGACAGATGGAGAAAAAGACAGAGAGAGACGGACAGGGAGAGACAGAGAGAGACAGCGACACAGACAGAGAGGGAGAAAGACAGTTACTAGCCCGGGCATCACCGGGTGCTACAGCTAGTACAGTAGTTGTATAAAGGAACATATTGCAAAATTTCCAAAAATGCTCTCATAAATATCATTCTAAATATATAGTTGACCCAGTATTGTTTTAATACCCATGAATCATCATATTTAGCTAACTAGTCTCTGCGTTAATCATTATTGCAGCCTGTATGAAAGCTCATGAACAGAGCTGGTCGAACTCGCAAAAACCTGGGACCAGCGAGTCCGTGCTAAATTAAAAAAAAAACCCTGATCCGCTCCGGAATCCGGTACACATATAAGTCTATGGGGACCAAAATCTGGAGATTAAAAAGGTTGGTGGAAGGGATAGGGGGGCAGGAGCGCGCAGTATACTCACCCAGGCTGTGTGATGGCAGCACACTCCTTCCGAGTCACGCTTTCCCTTCCGGAGCCGACAATTAAATATTCACTGCTTTGTCCGCCCACGGGCATGTGAAATTGGTTGCAGTTAGATGCGCCTCCACCCTGAGTGGCAGCGTGTCACCTGACTGCAACCAATCACAGGCAGCAGGATGACCGGTGGGCGGGGAAAGCAGTGCAAGTGTCTGTGGGTCAGTATGGTGGTATAAAAATAAATCAATAAATAAAACAATCGTCTGCAGCCCCAGCTTTTAGGCTTTACCTGTTCTGTGTATCAAAATAAGCCCAGAGTCACACGTGCGAGGGACTCACATCACATCATTCTCGCAAGTGTGACTCTGGCCTAAGAGAAACCGCATGCAGCTTCTTTTTTTTTAATTATTAATACCCAGCTAAAATAAAGCCAGCTGGAAACTGGTATTCTTAAGGCCGCAGCTGCCCGGTATTGCTGCATCCATTAGATGTGACAAACCTGGGGCAGTGGCAATCGGGGTAATAGCAGGGGTTAATTACAGCGCATGGCTGCTACTAAATCTGAGGTTATGATGGCACAGACATCTATAAGACACCTGCATCACAAACCTGTAAATGAAAGTAAATAAGTACAAACACAGAGAAAAAAAATCCTTTATTTGGAATAAGATACAAAACCACATCCTCCTTCACCACTTTATTAACCCCCAACAACCCTCCAGGTCCGGCGTAATCCACACGAGATCCGACGTCGCTTCCAGCTCTGCTAGATCTCACAGCGAGCGCCCATGGCCGCCGGCTGTGCAGACAATGACTGAGTCGCGATGAGTGATGACTGCAGGCAGATGCTGTCTCAGACTGGGGGCACGTCTGACTGCAACCAATCACAGACGACAGGATGGCCAGTGGGCAGGGTAAGTATGGAAGGCTGTGTGTATGTGATGAGCCTAATGTGCAGTACAGGAAGTGAATGCGCGACCCTGAAGCAGTTGGCCACCATGACACCGCCATGACAAGTCTCCGTAAGTATAAAACGCTCGCTTAATTTTTTTTTCTTTATTTTCTTTCTTTTTCTTTTAATTTCCCCAGTGCCGAATCCGAATCATAAAACCGGAATCCCGGACTTGGGTCCAGCACCCGGGTACCTTTGAAATTGCGCAGATAAATCATGTCTGTTTAGTAAGTTATCACCAAGGAAATGCAAATATTAGTTATGAGTGAGCACTAAAATGATTGAGTGGTCATTATTTGGTATTGAGCAGCTTGGATACTCGGATGGGCTTGGTTTGAGTAACGAGTATAATAGAAGTCAGTGGTAAACTTGTCCATTTTCCAAGAGACTCTAACAGGAGGGTCTGTGGGGGCCTGAACATCACTAAAATGGATGGAAACAGCACTCTAATGGAATGGGAACAGCATAAAGAAGGTGCCTATAGTCTAAGGTTGCTGCTGGGAGCTAAATAAATAATGTACATAAATGACATGGGGTTTGCCCCACCCCAATTTTTGATAACCTGCCAAGGTAAAGCAGACAGCTGCGGGCTAATGTGACGCCCTGGGCAAGCCAGGGGTCACAGGTCACAACACCACACACACCCCACATTCTCTGCAGGTACACCGGCTAACCTACAAATCCTTGTTGCCTTCCTCCAGGGGCTGGTGTCCACACCAGGGGGTGGAGCCAGGCGGTTGGTGTCCGCCCACCAAGGAGGTCACAGCCCTGGAGGCAGGAAGTACCAGGCAGATAGAGTTTGGAGGAGGAAGTGAAAGGAGAAACAACAGAGGGTAGCTCAGGAGGGAGCTAGAGTGAAGTGAAACAGCAGTGAAGTGACAGAAAGCCTGAAGTTGGTCTGTGGCTGTGTGCCCAGACGGAGTCAGCAAGGTCAGCAGACGGCGGTGAAGGTCTGCAGTGGGACTGTCTGGAGGTTACTGAAAGGACCCCGTTGGCTGTGTGCCCGGTGGTCTGGAGCGGATACAAAGGGCAGTCAGCACCAGAGCAGGGGCTTTTCGGATCCCAGCAAGGCTTGGAGTCGCTGTAAATTGCTAAATCCGAGAGTGAAGGGGACGTAGTTCTCCCAACAAGCAAGTCCTGATTGAAGGCAAAGGTCCAACCATAGAAGGGAGAACACCGCCACCGCCAAGGCACAGGTTTCCCAGGGCTGGCGCCTGCAGGCAAAGTGTGGAGCTCCTCCGGCCCAGATTGTAGTCGGGGAGCGGGTAACCGGTGGGAATCCATCGCTACCAAACAAACATTTACAAGGTGCAGGGAAGAGACCGTCACCGCTAACTGCAGGGAACCGCAGCACCGTGAACCGTCCGAGGGACCCGTCCAACCAGCCGTTTGTTTACCGAGAACTGTGTCGTGTTTACTGGCTGAGTGAGTACCTCAGTGCCGCAAGGCACAGCGCTGCCCCTGCACCCCTGCACCCCACTGGGCCCCGGGATCACCAACCCCTACCCACGGAGGGGCAACACAACACCAGGCTGCTCCCCTTCACCATCCCCGGGACCCCCGCACCGAGCAGCGGTGGTGAAATCACCACAACCGTGGGTGGCGTCACGAACTATAACAATCCCCGCACCCAACATTCCCCCTTTCACTCACGGGCGAGGAGTGCCGCTCGAAGAAACCCCCGGGATCCGGCCTACGGCTCGAGCCACCACTGAGCAGCCGGACCCGAGCAGAAGGGGTGAGCGTGGTGTGCTGACACCCTCCTCCCCGCCCGCGACAACTTGGCGTCACGAACAGGATACTACCGCTCTGCCGTTTGGTAGAGGTGCGCCTTGTTACCGCCGGAGGTATCCGGCAGAAAAATTGCAGAAGCCGCCATCTTTGGCGCGAAAAGTTCCCGCTCGAGCGTCTTCTCGAGCAGTAGAGGCGCGAAGGCCAAAACCCCGCCCCGAGAGAGGAGGGGCCGAAAAGAGCTAAGGGGGACGCGATGGCGGCTGGCCGCATGTACCTGCGGCTATAAAGGCAGGGACGCCAGGACCCTGCAAGCATACCGTTCCTGGAAAGAAAAGAGAAAGTCACCATGTGGATGCCGTCCCGAAACACCGTGGCCCCCGCGCCGGAAACCGCAGCGTGGGTGGAAATCCGGACCGCGCAGCTCCATCTAAGGCTGCAGGTCAAGATGCAGCTCCTCTTGGAGGAGTGGGAGACCGACATGGCGGACGTTATAGCCACCGTGCGGAGACGCGAGGAGGAAGCGGAGGAAGGGAGGGTGAGTGACCCACGCCCCTATGTCCCGGAGGGACCGGTCGCTGCGGCTGAGGGACCCGGTCCAAGCCCTCTCCCCCCGTTGCCTCCCTCGCCACCCGTCTCGGAGACCGTGACCCCGCCACTAGGCCCGCTGCCACCGCAACCGGTAGTGATACCCAGCCCGTCCGCCCCAGCGGACCGACCTGTAGCTGGAGCCCGAAGCAAACCGGAGGCATTACCATGGAAGGCCCCGAAGATTGTGCCAGAGACAGTCCCCGAGCAGTTTCCCGAGCCGGAGTCGATGACCCGCTCCGAGCCGAAGGCTCAGCTGCGGAAAGCCCCTGTGCCCATCCCCCACACCTCGGCTGAGGTGGCGCCGGGTTGTTGCTGCAAGGCAGCGCCCAAGGCCATGACACCGCGGGATACGCCGCCCACCTTCCTGACAGTGGGTAACGTTCTGGATGTCCCGCGGGGCCCGACCCGTGCGCCGGCGCTGGCAGCAGCGCCATATTGGGATAGGGAGCCGACAAAGCTGGACCTGGAGATCGCGGAGAGGGAGAGAAGGAAAGCCAAGCTGGTGGCCCGAGCCATTCGGGAAAAGGAAAATCTGCGGCAAGCGACCTTCCGTGTCCGGGGCCCGTTGTACGAGGGGCAGGTGAGGCGGTTTGATGTCCGCTGGGGCTACGGGTTTATATATGAACCGGGCCTGGAGGCCGAAGTGTTTGTAGCCCGGCGGGATGTAAATGCCCACCTGCCCGAGGAGCATCCTGGCCGCAATCTCATACCGGGAGACATGGTGCGGTACACCCGGCACTGCGGAGAGAGGGGGTGGTTTGCCCTGGATGTGAAGCTCAGGGGCAGCCAAGAGAGCAAGGTGAGCCCTGCACCCCCTCCCTCGGATGAAGCAGCAGAAGGACCGGAGTAGGGCAGCGGATGCCCGTTGCACCGTCCCCGTGGGGACCACCAGAAGTTTGTTGTTTGTTTAAAAGTTTTGGAAAGAATGATAAGGAAAATGATAATTACCGAAGAAGTCACCTGATTTGTTTGTTGATTTGCAACCGGCTGGAGTCGGCACCGTTGTCCCCGTGGGGACCGTTTAAAAATGCATGGGAACTATCCATGGACAAGCCCGTGAACTTGCAGGGCAACCACAGACGTTAGTGGCTTGTAAATATGTTGGGTACCGTTACCGTTTCCGCAAGGCCGCCTCCGGAGAGGCAGGTTGGAGGGAGGGCCCCAAGCAGAGCAGGCTGGGGCCCAGCCACCAAAAGGACCGGTGGCTACCCTCTGGAGGGTCAGGACAGATCCCGCTCGGGTGCCGTGTACTGGACTGTGGGTCAAGGGGTGCTGCCTGGGTTTTAGGGGCAGCATCAGGGCCAGGTTACTTGGGTGGGAGAGAGCGGAAACCGTAACCGTACACCGTTGCAACGTTAAAGTGATGTGCCTCCCGTTTTGGGAAGAGTTGTTATTAAAAATGTATTTACCGTATTATGTTATACCTTTTACTTTACAGAAAACAAAAAGGAAAATAAAACCGGTGTTGGACGGGCAGCCCGAGGACGGTCTGCGTTTTGCTAAGGGGGAATGTGACGCCTTGGGCAAGCCAGGGGTCACAGGTCACAACACCACACACACCCCACATTCCCTGCAGGTACACCGGCTAACCTACAAATCCTTGTTGCCTTCCTCCAGGGGCTGGTGTCCACACCAGGGGGTGGAGCCAGGCGGTTGGTGTCCGCCCACCAAGGAGGTCACAGCCCTGGAGGCAGGAAGTACCAGGCAGATAGAGTTTGGAGGAGGAAGTGAAAGGAGAAACAACAGAGGGTAGCTCAGGAGGGAGCTAGAGTGAAGTGAAACAGCAGTGAAGTGACAGAAAGCCTGAAGTTGGTCTGTGGCTGTGTGCCCAGACGGAGTCAGCAAGGTCAGCAGACGGCGGTGAAGGTCTGCAGTGGGACTGTCTGGAGGTTACTGAAAGGACCCCGTTGGCTGTGTGCCCGGTGGTCTGGAGCGGATACAAAGGGCAGTCAGCACCAGAGCAGGGGCTTTTCGGATCCCAGCAAGGCTTGGAGTCGCTGTAAATTGCTAAATCCGAGAGTGAAGGGGACGTAGTTCTCCCAACAAGCAAGTCCTGATTGAAGGCAAAGGTCCAACCATAGAAGGGAGAACACCGCCACCGCCAAGGCACAGGTTTCCCAGGGCTGGCGCCTGCAGGCAAAGTGTGGAGCTCCTCCGGCCCAGATTGTAGTCGGGGAGCGGGTAACCGGTGGGAATCCATCGCTACCAAACAAACATTTACAAGGTGCAGGGAAGAGACCGTCACCGCTAACTGCAGGGAACCGCAGCACCGTGAACCGTCCGAGGGACCCGTCCAACCAGCCGTTTGTTTACCGAGAACTGTGTCGTGTTTACTGGCTGAGTGAGTACCTCAGTGCCGCAAGGCACAGCGCTGCCCCTGCACCCCTGCACCCCACTGGGCCCCGGGATCACCAACCCCTACCCACGGAGGGGCAACACAACACAAGTCTGCTCCCCTTCACCATCCCCGGGACCCCCGCACCGAGCAGCGGTGGTGAAATCACCACAACCGTGGGTGGCGTCACGAACTATAACAATCCCCGCACCCAACATTCCCCCTTTCACTCACGGGCGAGGAGTGCCGCTCGAAGAAACCCCCGGGATCCGGCCTACGGCTCGAGCCACCACTGAGCAGCCGGACCCGAGCAGAAGGGGTGAGCGCGGTGTGCTGACACCCTCCTCCCCGCCCGCGACACTAATATTATCAGGCTGGGAAGGTCTATAGGTATTGGCATAATGGCCCCTTCCCAGATCAAAAATAAAGGGGATCTCATGCCATTTTGTTAAATTATTTATTTATTAGGTTGAACATTAAATAGTTTAAAAAATGGCATTGGGTCCCATCTATTTCTTATAAACAGCAAAGGTAAAGCAGCCAGCTGGTATTATCAATCTGTTCATAGCTATTCGCAGTTGCTAGAACTGCATTTGTGACGGAACTTTGTGGGAACATTTTTGAAAAAATGCTGATGGTGTGTGGGAGTCTTTCTTCAAATAAACTATTATCAGGAAGAGCAGAACAAAGTACCAGGATTGGCACCTTAAATGTAATGCGAAAATTCTGGTGCAGCTGTGGGCTGGTATTTTTTGGCTGGGAAGGGACCAATAACCATGGACCTTCCCAGCCTGATAATAACAGGCCCCAGCTGTCTGCCTTACCTTTTTATCTTTACTGGTTATCAAAAATAGGGGGGACCAAAGCCGTTTTTTTTGCTTATTTATTTATTAGGTTAAACAAGGTTAAAAACACATAGTGTCACATGAAAGGCTTTTTAGCTTTGTAAAACCAAATAAATAATTAAAAAAACGGCGTTGGGAAACCCCTATTTTTGATAACCATTGAGGGTAAAGCAGACAGCTGATAACTGAAATGATTAGGTTGGGAAGGTCCATAGTTATTTTGCCCTCCCAGCCTAAAAATATCAGTTTTCAGCTGCTATAGAAGTGGCACATCACATTAGATGCGCCAATTCTGGCGCTTTTACTAGGCTCCTCCCGATTGCCCTAGTGCGGTGGCAATTTGGGTAATATTTATTTGGATTGATATCAGCTGTGTAATGTAAGCTGGCATCAAGTCCAGGAGTTTGTAATACTGTACGTGTAAAGATAATAAAACACACAAAAATATTTTATTTTAAAAAACACTCCCTGACTCTTGCCTTAGTTCACCAATTTATTAAACAAAAAAAAGCTATGAAGATCAGAAGTAGTCCATCAAATCTGATGTAGTCCACAAATTGGAAACTGAAAGGCAAGAGAGAGGTAAAGAAATAATAACAAAAGACTGTCCTTCATACACCAATTTATTGTTTAAAAAAATCTGCAGCTCCAACGTAGTCCATCGCGTTCCCATGATGTTCATCAATTCTGTAGTACAATCTATGGGGCTGCATTCTGAAAATGACGCTTCATAGCTCACTCCCGGTCAGGCTGCGCTCTGCAAAGTCACCGGGTATCACACAGTGCAGCATGACCAGGAGTAACCTGTGAAGCGTCATTCTCAGAACGAAGCTCCATAGGTTGTGCCACAGAATCCAGTGGAAGTCGTAGGAATGTCATTGACTATGTCGGAGCTGCGTGGATTTGTTTAATAATAAATTGGTGAACATGGGTCTGTATCTTGTTTTTACTTCTTTACCTCTCTCTTTTTATGTCTGTCAGGTTTACATTTGTGGACCACACTGGATTCGGTGGATTACTTCTGATCTTCATTCCTTTTTTTTTAAATAAATTGGTGAACCAGGGCAAGAGTCTGGGAGCATTTTTTTTTTTAAATAAAATATTTGTTTGAGTGTTCTTTGCTGTTTTTACTTACTGGGTTAGTAATGGGGGTGACTTATAGACTCTTCACAATTACTAACCCCTGGGATTGATGCCAGCTGACATTACACAGCTGATATCAACCTCAAAAAACATTACCCTGATTGCCACTGCACCGGGGCAAAGTGCCAGAACTGGAGCACTTAATGTAATGCGCCAATTCTGCGGCAGCTGTGGGCTGCTATTTTAGGCTGGAGGAGGCCAAGTAACCATAGACCCTTCCAGCCTGATGAACACAGTCCCCAACTGTCTGCTTTACTTTGGCTTGTTCTCAAAAATAGGGGGGACATTATGCCATTTTTTAAGGATTTATTTATTTATTAGGTTAAACAAGGCTAAAAACACCCTTTAGTACCTTTCATGTGTCAAGTTTACAAACCCTACTCTAATCTAAGCTCTCCTTCCTACATCAACTCTCCTTGAACTTATTCTAGAGGCGAGTGTGCCAAGCATCGTGCATCGACCCAGGTGCAAGACAGAAAGGGTCCTAGAGTCCACGGGAAAGTGCGCCATACATCCGTGGTCTCATTGCACATATGACATATTGGAGTGGAGGGACCTGGCTGCAGAACAGGGACTGGTCCCTAGACTAGAGGAGAAGAACAAGCGTGCTCCGCAAGTAAAACTAGAGGCTAAGGACACATCTAGTACCAAAGCCAACTCTGCCCACGAATCCGCTGGAAGGTGACCACATAGAGCCAAGTGATAGAGTTTCAAGCCACCCGACAGGGTCCGCGGACACCAGCTCAGGGCACTGTGTGCGTAGGTGCGGGACAGGCAGGTGAGAAGTCAGCGCAGGAAGACGACAAGGGAAGGAACGCTAGAAGGGTGCACTGGTCTTGACCTCCCAACGACCCGAGATCGACTGGAGCCCACCACAGTGGAACCCAGCACTCCATAGGTGGTCACTGACTAGTCGTGCTACCTTGGAACCTGCTACAGTGAGTAAAAACCTTGAGTCTGCATCTTTCTGTCGCTCCGTTTTTCACTTGCGCCTCCAACTCTGCACCCCTGCCGCCATCACCTACTACTACTTCCAACCACCCTGGGGCCCAGCTCTACCTGTGGAGAGCTATACCAACCAAGCTGCATCACCATCTGCCACAGAGGTCCCATCCTGCAGCGTTGGCTAACTCTGGTCGAGTACCACTGGTGCCGTCACAAACTATTATTTTCTCCTTTCCTTTAACTGACACTGCCGGGGTCACGGAACCGGGCCTTGCCACCACTGCAGCGTCCCAGAAACAGAACCGCGGCCCGGTAACAAGTGGCCCATGGCCCCAGCACGGACGTGTCACTAACAGAGAGAAACATGTGAGATGGGGACTCAAAATATAAGACTTTTTCTATGTACACATGGGACCTTTTTGTCTTAAATATTGTTCACAATATCTTTCACCGATTGTTGCAGCAGCGGTCTCAGACGATCTTAGAGGTGAAGATGCTGGATGTGGAGGTCTTGAGTTGGTGCGGTTACACGTGATCTACAGGTGTGAGACCAGTTGGATGTTCTGCAAAATTCTCTGAAACGCTTTTGGAGACGATTTATCATAGAGAAATGAAAAAAGTTTGTTTAAAAGAACTGAAGTCCTCAGTAGTTGATACCTTTTAATGGCTAACTGAAAAGATGGTAATAATAGCAAGCTTTCGACCGTTCCTCTGCATTGGAATGACGCAGATTAATTGGGGTTCACTAAATGTGAGGGGACTTAATGTCCCGCAAAAACGCTCCCAGATATTTTTTGACATGCACAAAAAAAGAGTCCATATACTATTGATCCAAGAAACACATTTTAAAACGGGCCACCTCCCCATCTTTAGAGACAGATATTACACTAACTGGGTCCAAAGTTCCAACCCGGAGTCAAAATCCAAGGGAGTGTCCATAGGCATCCATAAGTCCCTGGTGCACACAGTTCTAGATACATGGGTGGACACGGAGGGAAGATTTATATTCCTGAAAATTAATGTTAACTCATCCATTTTTACCATTGTCAATTGGTATCTACCGAATAGAGACCCGGCGACGACCTGCTCCTCTCTCCTGTCATCACTGGATGAATTCGCAGAAGGGACCGTGATCGTGGGCGGTGATTTAAACTTCACTTTGGACCCTAAGGTACACACAACGTCGGGACATAACTTTCTTTCAATAAGGAAACTAACGAAGGTTAAACGTTGTATACAGGAACTCAGATTAGTGGATGCATGGAGAACACTACACCCAGTAGACCGTGACTACACATATTTTTCCCCGGCTCACTCTTCGTACAGCCGCATAGACCTATTCCTTGTAAGTCAGAAGGCCCTGACATGGCAGATACAGGCCTCTATAGGCAGTATCTCTCATATCATGCCCCCATATTTTTGAGCCTCACTATCCCGGATGAGCCTGGGAGGCCGTGATCTTGGCGGTTGAATGATAGTCTGCTGAGGGACCAGGGATGCTTGAAAGACCTGCAGAACACAATAGATGAATTCTTGGAGATACACTCAGGAGACACTACTACCCTACCTGTTCAATGGGAGACACTCAAGTGTGTGTTGAGAGGTATTCTGATCAAACATGGGGCTAGGATTAAGAGGGAGAGAGCCCAAACCATTCTGTCTCTACTTCAGAATATTTCAGACCTAGAGAAGATCCATAAGCAGACATTATCCCCGGTGACACTGACAGAGCTAGTTAAAAACAGAGAGGAACTTAAATCCATTCTGGACCGACAATACGAGCGCCACAGGAATAGACTAAATAGATTTATGTATGAATATGCGGACAAATGTGGCAGACCACTAGCTAGGTTATTACATCCGAGGGGGGACCCCAGTCACATCCCTACGATCAAAAAAACGGACGGCCTTTTGACTCAGAACCCAATCCACATAGCGTAGCAGTTTCAAAAATATTATAGTGACCTTTACGACATAAGGGGCAAATTTGTGGATATGCCACAAGAAGCTTTGGAGACTAAAACAATTTATTACATACTTAAAACAGCCCTGCCGACTATACCCAATACTGAGGTTGAAAACCTAGAAGCAGACTTTACAGAGACAGAAGTGGCATCTATTATCAGGGATTCTCCCTCAGGCAAAAGCCCAGGTCCGGACGGGTTTACCCCTAAGTTCTATAACATTTTTCAGACTCAGTTATCCCCATTCATGACCAAAGTATTTAACTCCATATCTGAAAACTCCCAGTGGGTAACACAGTCTCTTGAAGCACACATATGTGTTATCCCCAAACCGGGAAAGGACCACTTGCTGGTTACAAATTACAGACCCATCTCACTGATTAATTTAGATTTGAAATTTTTCTCTAAAGCACTTGCCAACAGACTTGCCCCGTCCCTGCCTGGGATAATACATACGGACCAGGTGGGATTCGTAAAAGGCCGGGAGGCATGGGACAACACCAACAAATTGTTCCTCCTGATGGCTCGATCGAAGGCTCAGTCTCTCCCAATGTGTTTACTTTCAGTGGACGTGGAGAAGGCCTTCGACCGGGTCAGTTGGAGCTTTATGATGGCAGCCTTGAGACAGGTGGGTTTGGGTCAGAAATTTTTGGGTAGAATTGCGTCCCTATATACGAGACCCTCAGCAAAAGTCAGGACAAATAGGTTTCTATCATCATCCTTTCTGGTCCACAATGGAACGAAACAGGGATGTCCACTGTCACCCCTCTTATACGTCATAGTCATGGAGCACCTTGCGGTCGCCCTGAGAAACAACACAAGCATCCACGGGATAGAGGCGGTTGGGGAGAACCGTAAGCTGGCTCTATTCGCGGATGACCTTCTCATGTTAATTTCCCAACCACACATATCCTTCCCGTCCTTGCTCAAGGAGTTCGAAGAGTTTGGCAACTTAAGCAACTTCAAAGTAAATTTTTCCAAATCAGAGGCCATGAACGTGACTTTATCGGCAGAAGACCTTGCGAGAGTATCACAAAACTTCCCTTTTAAGTGGCAACCGTCAGTTTTAAAATATCTGGGAGTTATGGTACCTAGGGATCCAGCAAAAATTGTACATCACAATTTTTTCCCCTTATTTGAAAGGACAATCAGGGACTTAAAGAAATATGACAAAAAGAGATTGGCGTGGTTTGGGCGTATAAACACGATAAAAATGGATGTGTTACCGAGGTTCCTGTTCCTGTTTCAGACAATACCCATACAGCTACCGCTAAGTTACTTCTCCAAGATCCGGACAGCCTTGTCTGGGTTTGTCTGGGGGAACAGGAGACCCCGAAAAGGAATTAAAACTCTGACCAGACACAAAAGTGACAGGGGGGGGGGCTCCCAAATTTTCAGTTATATTACAAGGCAGCTATCCTAACGAGATTACTGGACTGGAATTTAATGGTAATTCGAAACAATGGGTGGTGATTGAACAGGATATGCTGGGGTCTCCCTTACATTTACTTTCATGGTTAGAGAAAGAAAGTAGGATCCAGATAGCGAAAGGAATGGAGTTCACGCGGACAGCGATGGGGATGTGGGATGGAGAGATAAAAAAGGGATCTCTCTCTCAGGAGCAGGGCCCACTTACCCCCGTATTCGGTAATAAGAAGTTCCCCCCAGGACTCCACTCCCATAGATTCGGGGGATTTACTCAGGCGTATGATACTCGTTTTTGTCACGTGCTCCAGGGACACACCCCACCAACTTATACTTCCATGCAGGCCACAGGGAGAGAGATTTCCTGGATGGAATATATGCAGTTGAAATCTTTCCTCTCGTACCAGGACAGGGAGAGAAGGATGAGGACACCCCCTACTCCTTTTGATAAAGTATTTTTACAGGGGTCATCACCTGGACATGTCATCTCACTCATTTATAAAATGCTGAACCAGAGAAATAGGGTGGATAAACCTCACTTTGTCTGTAGGTGGGGAGAGGAACTGGGAAACGATATTCCAGAGGACGATTGGAGCAGAGCGTATCTGTGGACCCACAAGCTTTCCTTGGCGTGCGCCGCTCAAGAGAAAAGTTATAAAATTCTCTCAAGGTGGTACCATTACCCGACTAAATTACATGCTATATTTCCCTCCGTGTCTGATGTGTGCTGGAGGTGTGGCACAGACACAGGTACAATGCTACACATATGGTGGAGCTGTACTAAGCTGCAACCCTTTTGGGACTCAGTGTTCTACCTGTACAAAAAGATGAGCGGAGGTGAAATAGAAAAGTCCCCCCAGGTTGCCCTTCTTTCTATGCTCCCAGGAGCTATTAAAACACAAAAAAGGGACATGTTGCGACTTTGCCTGGAGGCTGCCCGTATGATTATCCCACGATTTTGGAAACAGACTAGATGCCCTACGGTGCTGGATTGGTTGGAGGAGATGACAAACCTCTAGAGAATGGAGGAGCTGACAGCAGAACTAAATGGGAACACAGAAAAATTTACTACAGTTAGGGGACCATGGATTATGTTCATGGAGTCCCCAGAGTTTGTGGAGAGTTTGGCGAGCTTTTTGAACTGAGAAACGGTGGGGAGTCTCATTCTCCCCCCCCCTTTTTTCTTTTCTTTTCTTGCTTTCCCCCTCTCCCCCCTTCTCTCTAATTTCCTCTTCTTTATGCTTGTATCTTTCCTCTTCTTTCTTTCTTTTCTGAACATTAATCTGCATTTTTCTAGTTTCATTTTTTATATGAAAAGATTTATCAATAATTCATAAGACAATAGACATACAAGGAGAATGAGTATATTAGGATATGGGAAGTCAAAAGAAGTGGGAATTCTGACCTATAATTTATAAGTGGTTGTATGGTAATAGCACAAAGATAATTTGAAGAATTCCAAGAAATTTAGTAATGTAACAATTTCTGGATGTTATCCCGGCATTGAGAAAATGATGTTTATGTATTGCAATTGCACAAATGATATGTTTGTATGTTGACAACAGTTTCATCAATAAAACAGATTTGAAATATAATAGCAAGCTTTCGAGACTACTCAGGTCTCTTCATCAGGCTCATAGAGAAATGAACCTTCAATTCACAGGTAACATCTCTGATGGACATTCCTTCAGACAGCAGCCAATTGCACGCTCTATAAAAACTTACGACATCTGTAGCATTGTGTTGTGTGATAAATCTGCACATTTTAGAGTGGCCTTTTATTGTGGCCAGCCTGAGGCACACCTGTGCAATAATCATCCTGTCTAATCAGCATCTTGATGTGCCGCACCTGTGAGGTGGATGGATTATCACAGCAAATTTGTGAACAACATTTGAGAGGAAAATCCCTTTTGTGTACAAAGAAAAAGATCTACTACAGTGACCATAACCGCGCCTCTATGGGAGTGATATCGGCTGGCTGGGCTGGACTACTCAACAGAAATACATGCCACTATGACTAGTCAATCTTATTAGCATATGACACACCCCACCAGGGACTGGGTCACTCAGAGCCGGGCCGGTTCTGTTCTTAGGGAGGTCACGACGGCAGGGCCCGACTCCGTGACCCAGGCGGTGTCATTTTAAATGAGTGGGATATATTTACAGGGGATAAGTTGTGACGCCACCTGTGGTTACTCGGCCATGTATGGCCGATGCTGCTTAGACGCGACCGCTAGGGCAGATGGTGACACAGCTGAGATTGTACAGCTCTCCACAGGTGGAGCTGGGACCCCCAGGACAACCATAGGCAGTTCTTAGCCAGTGGGATGTTTGAATTGTGCGGCTGGTGACACATGTAATGAGTCCAGGACACAGCAGGATGCAGTAACAAGAGGTTCTTTACTCACAGTTGTCAGTTCCAGGTCAATACGGCTGGCAGGTCAAATGCTGCCCTTGGAGTGCTGAGTCCTGTGGTGATGGGATCCAGCCGATCCCCAGGTAATTCGGAGCACAAGACCGGTTCACCTCTCTGTGTCCCTTTCCTGGTCGTCTTCCTACGCTGGCTTCGCCCTCCAGCCCTGCGTCCCACACACAGTGCCCTGAGCTGGTGTCCGCGGACCCTGCTATGGGTGACTTGTTTGTCCTATCCCTTAGCCCTCTGTGGTCACCTTTTCAGTGGATTTGCATGTGGTTGTGGTTTCAGCACATGAAGTTACCTCAACCTCCGGTTTTGCTAGATGAGCCTTGTAGTTCTCCACTAGTCTAGGGGCCAGTCCCCTTTGCAGGAAAGTCCCTCCACACCAATATGTCGGCTGTGGATGCGAGCTCACAGGTGGATCTCTCACTTCCCATCGCTCTAGGACCTCTTCTTCCTTTTCTTTCTTTCCTGGCCCTAGAACGAGCTCCTCCAGCTCCAGTCCCCAGGACCTCTCCCCTCCGCTTCCTCCTTCGTTCTTCTCCTTACTCCAGCTACTGTAGTTTCACTTTCTGCACTCCGTTCTAAAATGTTCATCCACTAACTAACCCCACCTCCAGACTGGCTCCGGGACTGTGCTTTCCCTAAGGTACAACTCACCCTAACCACAGCCTGATGGAGTGTAGCTATACTAAGAGTGTGTGTGTGTGTACTGTGGTCTGTGGCTCCTTCTTACCAGGATGGGGTTCCACACCTCTGGCTGAAGTGCAGTACCTCTGTGGCGACTGGACCCTCAGGGGTGCCCCACATATGCAGGAACAAAAGATTAAAATACTGCTATTACTTTTATACAAATTACTTTCCCTTAAGATTGGGGTTGCTTGCAATGAGTATTTAATGAGAAATGCAGCAATGGTATTAGTTAATAGGGGTGAATCCTGCTATTCAGTTCCCTTTCATCCACTCACTGAGCCTCTGCATGAACAACGCCAGCCTAATTTCATCTTCATTGACGAGGTTGCATCATTAGGGAATGGCTGCTGGATACTGGGGGACCTCAAATGAAGTGGCTGCACTTTTTCCAGACCTGAATCCCATAGAAAACCTATTAAAAACCTATAGTCGCCGTGCAGAGGCCGTAACTCTGTACCCCAGAACCTCAATAACCTGAGGGCCACCCTTCAGGAAGAGTGGGGTGCCATGCCTCCACAGACAATATCTCCACTTGTGACCAGCAAGAGACATCATTATCAGCTGGAATTGATGCTCAAGGGCACATGACAAAATATTGAGACACTGACATTTTGGGGGATGTACCGACCACTGGTGTTGGCTTTTGTTTGAGATAAGAAAATCACCATTGTTGCATCTACTTACGTGTTAGGGCCAGGTGGACGGGCAGACCCAGGAGGTGGATCCACTGGGCCGAACTCCTTGATGATGGTAAGGGGTCCGGTAGCTGGAGCACTACAGGTAGCAGGGCAGTCCGTGCACAAGAGTATAATGGAGAAGTCCCTGGGACCACGGAGTCACTGATGGTAGTCCGGGTGACGGAGCTCAGATTCGGAAGCCGAGATGATGTCAGGCGGAGTCCGGAACCGTTGGAGCGAGATGACGGGTCACCACAGGGATCAGAGATGGTACGGACTGTCAGGATGGCAGATAGGCAGCGTTCGGGGTGCGGGATTCGGCAGGACCGGATGGCAAGGCAGGATCGGCTCTAGAAGAGAGAGAGGTGAGTATCTCACAGGAACACAAGGAGACCTGACTCCTAGCTTGGGAAACACGAAGAACAGGCCCCGCCCACTTGGACACTAAACCCCTTTATACCCTGTACCTGAGTGCATCATTTCCTGTCAGTGGACGCTGGCCCTTTAAGAAAGGGTCAATGACCGCGCGCGCGCCCTAATGCGCATGCGCGCGGCCCGGGTGCCAGAAGCCAGAGCAGGAAGCTGTGAGGAGGAAGCAGCAGAGCCGGGCTGGGGCTGAGAAGCCGACGGGCGCCGGGAGAGGGGACCAGGACGCCTGGGAAGCGCAGGCAATGGAGGTTGGAGAGCGGGGAGCGGCGGAGACCGGACCGAAGAACCGGGGAGCGAGGCAGGGGAGCCGAGGAGCGTGGCAGGTGAGCCGGGGAGCGGGGCAGGGGACCCGGGGAGCGTGACAGTACCCCCCCCCCACGCCCCCCTCCCCGCAACCGGGACAGGAAGGCACGGATCAGAGGAGTGCCCACATTCTCCCGAGGCTCCCAGGACCTATCCTCAGGACCATACCCTGCCCAGTCCACCAGGAAGAACTGTCGACCCCGTACGGTCTTCATGGCCACGATATCCCTTACCGCATAGATGTCGTCATCGGCAATAGGAGGAGGAGCCGAACTGGCAGCAGCGGAGAAGGGACCAAGGACAACCGGCTTGAGCAGGGAGACGTGGAAAGAGTTGGGTATCCTCATTGTGGCCGGGAGCTGTAGCTTGTAGGAGACCTCATTGATCTTGCTGAGGACTTTAAACAGCCCGATGTAGCGAGGACCCAGCTTGTAGGATGGTAGCTTCAATCGGACGTACTTGGAGGCAAGCCAGACGAGATCTCCAGGAGAGAAACACGGAGGGTCCAGACGTCTCTTGTCCGCGTGTCTCTTCATCCGCAGGGAAGCACGTTCAAGGGACGTCTTGACAGAGTCCCAAATCGTAGAAAAGTCATGGACTACAGCATCAGCAGCAGGAACATCCGAGGAAGAGGATACAGGTAAAGGGACGGAAGGCTGAAGTCCGTAAACGACATGGAAGGGAGAGCTGGAGGAGGACTCACTGACGTGGTGGTTATGGGAGAATTCAGCCCAAGGAAGAAGCGTGGACCAGTCGTCATGATGGGCGTTGACGTAGTGACGTAAGAAGGAGGTCAAGATCTGATTGACCCGTTCCACTTGGCCGTTCGACTGAGGATGGTAAGCTGACGAAAAGTCCAGAGTCACTCCCAGATGTTTGCAGAGAGCCCTCCAGAAGCGGGAGGTGAACTGAGTTCCTCTGTCGGACACAATGTGTGATGGGAAGCCATGCAAGCGGAAGATGTGTTGTACATAGGCGTCCGCGAGTTCTTGGGCAGAGGGCAGTACAGTCATAGGGACGAAATGAGCCATTTTAGAGAATCGATCCACCACGACCCATATGACTGTGTGTCCGGAGGACAATGGCAAGTCCGTAATAAAGTCCATCGCAATGTGTTGCCACGGAACTGAGGGTATAGGCAGAGGCAGAAGACGGCCATATGGCAGGTGTTTGGGCGTCTTGTTCCTGGCACAAGAGGAGCAGGCAGAGACAAAAGAAGCGACGTCCGTGCGAAGGGATGGCCACCAGTAATGACGTACAATCGCACTCCATGTTCTCTTCTGACCAGCATGACCGGCTGTTTTCGAGGCATGGCCCCAGTGTAACACTTTTTGCCTGTCAGTCTCAGAGACATAGGTCTTCCCGGGCGGTATCTGGGCCAGGGTGACAGGAGCCACCGGAATGATTTTACTAGGACAGATGATGGGTTGAGATGTCTCCTCCTCCTGCTCCATGGGCATGAAAGACCTGGACAAGGCATCAGCACGTACATTCTTGTCCGCGGGTCGGAAATGGAGCTGGAAATCGAATCTGGCAAAGAACAAGGACCACCTGGCTTGCCGTGGGTTCAGTCGCTGAGCAGACCGCAGGTATTCCAGGTTCTTGTGGTCCGTGTAAATAATAACGGGGGTACACTGCTCCTTCCAGAAGGTAGCGCCATTCCTCCAGAGCCAGTTTGACTGCCAATAGTTCTCGGTCACCGATGGTGTAGTTGCGTTCAGGCGCTGAGAAGCTCTTGGAAAAGAAACCGCAAGTCACCATCTTCCCGGAGGAGGACTTCTGCATGAGCACTGCTCCGGCTCCCGAGGAGGAGGCATCCACCTCCAAGGTGAACTGGCGGTTTAACTCCGGACGGTGGAGTACAGGAGAGGAGGCAAATGCCCGCTTCAGAGAGCCAAACGCGGCGTCTGCCGCAGGTGACCAGTCCTTTGGATTAGCCCCCTTCTTGGTCAAGGCGGAGAGAGGAGCAGTCAGAGCAGAGAAGTGAGGGATGAACTGGCGGTAGTAGTTGGCGAATCCCAGAAAGCGTTGGATTGCCTTCAGTCCAGAAGGAGGAGGCCAGTTGAGAATGGAGGAGACCTTCTTTGGATCCATCTGCAGTCCGGTATCGGAGATGATGTAACCCAGGAAGGGAAGAGAAGACTGCTCAAAGACACACTTCTCGTGCTTGGCGTACAGACGATTCTCTCTCAGTCTTTGTAGAACCAGCTGCACGTTCTCTCTGTGGGTCTGGAGGTCCGGAGAGAAGACAAGGATATCATCCAGATACACCACCACACAGACGTAGAGAAGGTCCCGGAAAACGTCGTTCACCAATTCTTGAAAGACTGCTGGTGCGTTACACAGGCCGAAGGGCATCACGCAGTATTCATAGTGCCCATCGCGAGTATTGAACGCGGTCTTCCATTCGTCCCCAGAGCGGATGCGGACCAGGTTGTAGGCACCCCGAAGATCCAACTTGGTGAACACACGAGCTCCTCTAAGCCGATCAAACAATTCGGGGATGAGCGGCAGGGGATACTTGTTTTTCACGGTGATTTGGTTCAATCCCCGGTAGTCTATGCATGGGCGTAAGTCGCCTTCTATCTTCTTAACGAAGAAGAAGCCTGCTCCAGCAGGAGAGGAGGATCTCCGAATGAATCCCCTTGCCAGGCTCTGTGTGATGTAGGTAGACATGGCCCTTGTCTCAGCTGGAGACAGCGGATATATCCGTCCTCGAGGAGGTGTAGTTCCCGGGAGCAGGTCGATGGCACAATCGTATGGACGATGTGGCGGAAGTACCTCTGATTCCTTTTTATCGAAGACATCCGCGAAGGACCAATAGGCCGAGGGCAGTCCCGGTAGGGACTCTGGAACCGGAGGTCGTCGGATGGGTTGTATGGTCTTCAGACAGTTTTCATGGCAAGAAGAGCCCCATCGGGTGATTTCACCAGTGCCCCAGCTGACTGATGGCTCGTGTGTCCGTAACCAGGGAAGTCCCAGCAGGATTTGATGGGACTTGTGTGGAAGGACGAAGAGAGTGATGGTCTCGGTGTGCAGGGCACCGATACGCAGTTCGACCGGCTTGGTGATCCATGAGATGGTGTCAGAGAGGGGTCTCCCATCCACAGAGGCAATCACTAGGGGTTTGTCGAGTGGAGTAACAGGCACCTGGTACTTGTCCACCGTGGCTTGCTGGATGAAATTGCCTGCTGCCCCAGAATCGAGGTACGCCTCAGCCGTGAACCGCGTCTCTCCCGTTGTCACTTGTACAGTCCACATAACCGGGTCTGAGAGAGTCCCAGCACCTAGGGTGGCCTCTCCTACCAACCCTAGGCTTTGGAGTTTCCCGGCCTTTCTGGACAGGAGCGTAGAAGGTGTGTGCTCTCTCCGCAGTAGAAGCAGAGGCCCTTGGCGAGCCGCTCTGCTCGACGTTGTTCAGACTGCCGCACACGGTCGATCTGCATGGGCTCGTGGACGGAGACACCAGATGCCGTTGACTGAAGTACGGCGGGCTTCTGCGGAGGAGAGGAATGCCGTACCGGACGTCTCTCACGGGACACTTCTTTGGATCACTCCTGAAAGCGAATGTCCACTCGAGTCGCTAGGGTAATCAGGGCATCCAGGGTGGACGGTACGTCACGGCCAGCCAGCTCATCTTTAATTCGACCCGAGAGTCCTTCCCAGAAGGCGGCGGTTAGAGCCTCGTTGTTCCACCCGAGTTCCGAAGCCAAGGTGCGAAAACGGATGGCGTATTGACCCACCGTCAGAGTCCCCTGACGTAACCGGAGAAGAGATGAGGCAGACGCGGAGGCGCGTCCGGGCTCGTCAAAGGTGCCACGAAATGCCTGCAGGAACTCCTGGATGTTTGTGGTCACAGGATCCTCCTTTTCCCACAAGGGGTTCATCCACGCCAGTGCCTCACCCTCTAGATGGGACATGATGAACGCGACCTTGGCTTGGTCGGAGGCAAACAAATGCGGCAGCTGCGTGAAATGGAGGGAGCATTGGTTTATGAAACCCCTGCAGGTCTTGGGATCTCCGGCGTACCGGGGTGGTGAAGCCAAACGAAGTCTGGAAGCATCCGAAGAGGCTGCCACGGGGGCTGGAGCCGTGGATTGGCTAGTGGAAGCCCGAGGTGCTGAAGATGTAATTGACGCTTGTAGCGTGTTCAGGCGGGCGTCCACCGAAGTCATGAAGTTCAGCATGCGGGTCTGGGTCTCACGCTGGCGTTGGAGTTCCTCCTGCAAGGCCGCTAGTGCTTCAGCGGGATCCATGGCCTGTTCTTACTGTTAGGGCCAGGTGGACGGGCAGACCCAGGAGGTGGATCCACTGGGCCGAACTCCTTGATGATGGTAAGGGGTCCGGTAGCTGGAGCACTACAGGTAGCAGGGCAGTCCGTGCACAAGAGTATAATGGAGAAGTCCCTGGGACCACGGAGTCACTGATGGTAGTCCGGGTGACGGAGCTCAGGTTCGGAAGCCGAGATGATGTCAGGCGGAGTCCGGAACCGTTGGAGCGAGATGACGGGTCACCACAGGGATCAGAGATTGTACGGACTGTCAGGATGGCAGATAGGCAGCGTTCGGGGTGCGGGATTCGGCAGGACCGGATGGCAAGGCAGGATCGGCTCTAGAAGAGAGAGAGGTGAGTATCTCACAGGAACACAAGGAGACCTGACTCCTAGCTTGGGAAACACGAAGAACAGGCCCCGCCCACTTGGACACTAAACCCCTTTATACCCTGTACCTGAGTGCATCATTTCCTGTCAGTGGACGCTGGCCCTTTAAGAAAGGGTCAATGACCGCGCGCGCGCCCTAATGCGCATGCGCGCGGCCCGGGTGCCAGAAGCCAGAGCAGGAAGCTGTGAGGAGGAAGCAGCAGAGCCGGGCTGGGGCTGAGAAGCCGACGGGCGCCGGGAGCGGGGACCAGGACGCCTGGGAAGCGCAGGCAATGGAGGCTGGAGAGCGGGGAGCGGCGGAGACCGGACCGAAGAACCGGGGAGCGAGGCAGGGGAGCCGAGGAGCGTGGCAGGTGAGCCGGGGAGCAGGGCAGGGGACCCGGGGAGCGTGACATTACGTAAATGCCCGACTGTCATGATAAAATATCTCTGTCGCATGAACTTTTTACCTTTTACATAAATTTCACCCGAAAGCCAAATATCCTCAACTTTTTGTAAGTAGCGTTTTTGTGTTCCCTTGGTGATAATTTACTAAACAGAAATTATTTATTCATGAGCTTCCGTGCTAGCTGTAATAATGATCATGAGTAACGCAGGAACTACTTAGCTAAATATGACGATTCTTGGGTATTAACACAATACTAAGTCACCTATATATTTACAATAATATGTATTAGATTGTTTTTTTGAAATTGTGAATAAACTTATTTGATGGCTTTGACTGTACTACAATTCCATGATAGTCTATGTAGCAGTATTGCCAAGTATTAGGATCTTTGTGTTCGTGGTATAGGGGAAGGGCCTCAAAATTGGTGGATTTAGTCAATGGCGAATCAGTGAGGGGAACCCACGAGGTTTTGGACCCTCCCAGGTGGACTTAATTAAGTGACAACGGGTAATTAGCTCCTTAACTCCCGGGCGATTTTCTCTTTTTGTTTTTTGCTCCCCTTCTTTCGAGAGTCGTAACTTTTTTATTCTTCCATTAATCTTGCCATATGAGAGCTTGTTTTTTTGTGGGAGGTGTTGTACTTTTAAAAATGAAACCATACATTTTACCATATAACATACTGGAAAATGGCAAAAAAATTCCAAGAGCGTAATAATTGCAAAAAAAGTGCGATTGCTTGATTGTTTTGGGGATATTTTATTCACCGTGTTCACTATATGGTAAAACTGATGTATGGGTGTGATGCCTGAGGTTGGTACGAGTTCATATCACCAAACATGTATAGGTGTACCTTTATCTAAGGGGTTAAAAAAATTCAGAAGCTTGTCCAAAAAAAGTGGCACACTTTTTGGGCCATTTTCCACCACCCATAGCTTTCCCATTTTTCAAGATATGGGGCTCAGTGTTGGCTTATTTTTTGCGTCTTGAGCTGATGTTTTTAATGGTACTATTTTTGCACAGATGCTATGTTTTAATCGCCTGTTATTGCATTTTGGGCAAAATTTGCGGCGACGAAAAAAAATGTAGTTTTGGCATTTGGAATTTTTTTGCTGCTACGCTGTTTACCAATCAGATTAATTGGTTTTATTATTTGGATAGATTGGGCATTTCTGAATGCGGCGATAGCAAATATCTGCATATGTTTTAATTTTTTAACCCTTTAATTTTCAATGGGGCAAATGGGGGGTGATTTGAACTTTTAGGGTTTTTTTTGTTTTTTTTATTCTTTTAAGTTTTTTTTAACTTTTTTAAAATTTTACTAGTCCCCCTATGGGGCTATAAGGATCAGCAGTCTGATCACTCATTCATTTCTCCCAATGAGAGCTGCACAGCTGACTACAGCAGAAATGCTTGTCTTCTGTTGCAGCCAGCATTCTGCCGGCTGTAACAGGAAGTGAGTCATGATAGCGACAGGAGTCATCACATGACCCTGTGTTACCATAGCAACCATCAGCTCTCTGTGATCCGTCACGGAGCCTCCGATGGCAGCGGGTAAGTGTGTGTTGCCTGCTGTGGTGCTTTACATTGTGCTGTCACATTTTGACAGCTCGATTTAAATGGTTAACAGGCACGGGTGGATCCCGGATCCACCTGCACCTGCGAGGCACACATGTCTGCTGTACAAATCAGCAGACATGCAAGAATCACCGCCGGCTCACCGCAGCAGCTGCAGGTGATTACACCTTCATGATTTAGGATGTACGGTTATGTCCTCAGTCGTGAAGGGATTAAATAATGCCAGGTTCAGGGATTGAAGAGCCAGTGGGTAATGGTTTATGTTTATTGGCCAGGTAGGTTAACAGATGCCTCTGAGCTGGTGTGAAGTGGCTAGAGGTAAGATACGACTTGAGCACGGGCAGTCATATTATACTCGTCTTATGTGTGGGGCTTCGAGGACCCCTCTAAATTTTTTGTTTATGGTTTATACTATTTATTTTATGTTGTTTATATAATAAAAGGCTGCTGTGGCCAATTTAATCCAACCCTAGTGTGTAGTCTGGTTATTTCATAGGAGCGATGTAAAGGGGGGTTTAGGGGATATATCTCACATGTATCCTTTGTCATGAATTGTATGCCACTATTGTGATGGTAATTTTATCTTCAGCCCCACACGTGTTTTAATAGTTTGTTAATGCAAATTACATTTTTATGTAATACAGTGTGTGTGTGACCAGTGACAATGACATTACATAAGAGCTGAGGTGTTATCTCCTCCATCCTCTACAGCGCTGTCCTGATCTGTTTCAGTGTCATCCTTGCTCATTGTATGACATTGTCTTGTCACTAGGAGCAGACGTCGTTCCTGACCGCACTCGTGGCTACAGGGTCTCTGTCAGTTTCTGACACAGCGGATATCACATACGGCTGAGAGCTCTGCCCATCACCTGCAATCTGGGAGCGAACACACATACTGTGCAGAAGCATAGAAGTGTGAGACTACCTGGCTTAGATGGAAAAGAGGGGTCTATTTAAGGAGTGCACCCTATTTGTTTATCTATCTATATATCTCTCTGTCTATCCATCTATCTAACTCATATCTATCTATTTATCTATCTATCTATCTTTCTATCTATCTATCTATCCATCCATCCTTCTTCTTTCTATCTATCATCTATCTATCTATCTATCTATCTATCTATCATCTATCTATCATCTATCTATCTATCTATCCCTCTATCTATCTATCTATCTATCTATCTATCTATCTATCTGTCTATCCCTCTATCTATCCCTCTATCTATCTATCTGTCTATCCCTCTATCTATCCCTCTATCTATCTATCTTTCTATCTATCTATCTATCTATCATCTATCTATCTATCTATCTATCCCTCTATCTATCTATCTATCTATCTATCTATCCCTCTATCTATCTATCCCTCTATCTATCTATCTTTCTATCTATCTATCTATCTATCTATCTATCATCTATCTATCTATCTATCTATCCCTCTATCTATCTATCTATCTATCTATCTATCATCTATCTATCTATCTATCTATCTATCTATCTATCTATCCCTCTATCTATCTATCTATCTATCTATCTATCTATCTATCTATCTATCTATCTATCTATCCCTCTATCTATCTATCTATCCCTCTATCTATCTATCTATCTATCTATCTATCTATCTATCTATCTATCTATCTATCCCTCTATCTATCTATCTATCTATATATCTATCTATCTATCTATCCTTCTATCTATCTATCTATCCCTCTATCTACAGTCATATGTAAAAGTTTGGGCACCCCTATTAATGTTAACCTTTTTTCTTTATAACAATTTGGGTTTTTGCAACAGCTATTTCAGTTTCATATATCTAATAACTGATGGACTGAGTAATATTTCTGGATTGAAATGAGGTTTATTGTACTAACAGAAAATGTGCAATCCGCATTTAAACAAAATTTGACCGGTGCAAAAGTATGGGCACCCTTATCAATTTCTTGATTTGAACACTCCTAACTACTTTTTACTGACTTACTAAAGCACTAAATTGCTTTTGTGACCTCATTGAGCTTTGCACTTCATAGGCAGGTGTATCCAATCATGAGAAAAGGTATTTAAGGTGGCCACTTGCAAGTTGTTCTCCTATTTGAATCTCCTATGAAGAGTGGCATCATGGGCTCCTCAAAACAACTCTCAAATGATCTGAAAACAAAGATCATTCAACATAGTTGTTCAGGGGAAGGTACAAAAAGTTGTCTCAGAGATTTAAACTGTCAGTTTCCACTGTGAGGAACATAGTAAGGAAATGGAAGAACACAGGTACAGTTCTTGTTAAGCCCAGAAGTGGCAGGCCAAGAAAAATATCAGAAAGGCAGAGAAGAAGAATGGTGAGAACAGTCAAGGACAATCTACAGACCACCTCCAAAGACCTGCAGCATCATGTTGCTGCAGATGGTGTCACTGTGCATCGGTCAACAATACAGCGCACGTTGCACAAGGAGCAGCTGTATGGGAGAGTGATGCGAAATAAGCCGTTTCTGCAAGCACGCCAGAAACAGAGTCGCCTGAGGTATGCAAAAGCACATTTGGACAAGCCAGTTACATTTTGGAAGAAGGTCCTGTGGACTGATGAAACAAAGATTGAGTTGTTTGGTCATATAAAAAGGCATTATGCATGGAGGCAAAAAACACTGCATTCCAAGAAAAGCACTTGCTACCCACAGTAAAATTTGGTGGAGGTTCCATCATGCTTTGGGGCTTTGTGGCCAATGCCGGCACCGGGAATCTTGTTAAAGTTGAGGGTCGCATGGATTCAACTCAGTATCAGCAGATTCTTGACAATAATGTGCAAGAATCAGTGATGAAGTTGAAGTTACGCAGGGGATGGATATTTCAGCAAGACAATGATCCAAAACACTGCTCCAAATCTACTCAGGCATTCATGCAGAGGAACAATTACAATGTTCTGGACTGGCCATCCCAGTCCCCAGACCTGAATATCATTGAAAATCTGTGGGATGATTTGAAGCGGGCTGTCCATGCTCGGCGACCATCAAACTTAACTGAACTGGAATTGTTTTGTAAACAGGAATGGTCAAATATACCTTCATCCAGGAACTCATTAAAAGCTACAGGAAGCGACTAGAGGCTATTTCTGCAAAAGGAGGATCTACAAAATGTTAATGTCACTTTTAGGTGCCCATACTTATGCACCTGTCAAATTTAGTTTAAATGCAGATTGCACATTTTCTGTTAGTACAATAAACCTCATTTCAATCCAGAAATCATTTATTAGATATATGAAACAGAAATAGCTGTTGCAAAAACCCAAATTGTTATAAAGAAAAAAGGTTAACATTAATAGGGGTGCCCAAAAAATTTCATATGACTCTATCTATCTATCTATCTATCTATCTATTCCTCTATCCATCTACAGCTCTGGCAAAAATTAAGAGACCACTGCACATTTTTATAAAAATCATCTTCTCTACATTTCTGACAGCCATTCTATTCCAGTGTCAGTTGAATTCCAACCAGAGTACAGACCGGCAGAGGGCGAAAGCGACTCCCCACTGACCGGGATGACCGTCATCTTATTAGAATGTCACTCAGCAACCGCAGGATGACATCAAGTGACCTACAAAAGGAATGGCAAATGGCAGCTGAGGTGAAGTGCACGGCAAGAACAGTTCGTAACAGGCTCCTAGAGGCAGGGCTCAATTCATGTAAAGCTAGAAAAAAGCCATTAATTAATGAGAAGCAAAGGAGAGCCAGCCTGAATTTTGCCAAAGACCATAAGGATTGGACCATAGAGGACTGAAGTAAGGTAATCTTTTCTGATGAGTCTAATTTTCAGCTTTGCCCAACACCTGGTCATCTAATGGTTAGACAGAGACCTGGAGAAGCCTACAAGCCACAGTGTATTGCACTCACTGTGAAATTTGGTGGAGGATCGTTGATTATCTGGGGATGCTTCAGCAAGGCTGGAATTGGGCAGATTAAACTTTGCAAAGGACGTATGAATCAAGCCGCATACAAGGTTATCCTGGAAAAACAGTTGCATCCTTCTGCTCAGGCAATGTTCCCCAACTCTGAGGACCGTTTTTTCCAGCAGGACAATGCGCCATGCCACACAGCTAGGTCAATCAATGTGTGGATGAAGGACCACCACATCAAAACCCTGTCATGGCCAGCCCAATCTCCAGACCTTTTCCTCATTGAAAACCTCTGGAATGTAATCAAGAGGAAGATGGATAGTTACAAGCCATCAAACAAAGAAGAACTGCTTACATTTTTGTGCCAGGAGTGGCATACGGTCACCCAAAATCAGTGTGACAGACTGGTGGAAAGCAGCCAAGACGCATGAAAACTGTGATTAAAAATCATTGATATTCCACAAAATATTGATTTCTGAATCTTCCGGAGATAAAACATTATTAGTATTGTTATTTCTAAATGATGATGAACTTGTTTTCTTTGCATTATTTGAGGTGTGAAAGCTCTGTGCATTATGTGCATTGTTCTGTTATTTTCACCATTTCTCATTCTCAGAAAATAAATACAAAATTTATTGCTTGGAAATTCAGAGACGTCGTCAGTAGTTTATAGAATAAAAAAAGAATTTACATTTTGCTCAAAAATATAAAGAGAAAAATCAGAAAAAACTGAAAATTATGCAGTGGTCTCTTAATATTTGCCAGAGCTGTATCTATCTATCCCTCTATCTATCTATCTATCTATCTATCTATCTATCTATCTATCTATCTATCTATCATCTATCTATCATCTATCTATCCCTCTATCTATCCCTCTATCTATCCCTCTATCTATCCCTCTATCAATCTATCTATCAATCTATCCCTCTCTCTATCTATCCCTCTATCTATCTATCTATCCCTCTATCTATCTATCTATCTATCTATTTATCTATCCCTCTATCTATCTATCCCTCTATTATCTATCTATCCCTCTATCTATCCCTCTATCTATCCCTCTATCTATCTATCTATCTATCCCTCTATCTATCTATCCCTCTATTATCTATCTATCCCTCTATCTATCCCTCTATCTATCCCTCTATCTATCTATCTATCTATCTATCCCTCTATCTATCTATCCCTCTATTATCTATCTATCCCTCTATCCATCCCTCTATCTAGCCCTCTATCTATCCCTCTAGCCCTCTATCTATCCCTCTATCCATCCCTCTATCTAGCCCTCTATCTATCCCTCTATCCATCCCTCTATCTAGCCCTCTATCTATCCCTCTAGCCCTCTATCTATCCCTCTATCCATCCCTCTATCCATCCCTCTATCTATCCCTCTAGCCCTCTATCTATCCCTCTATCCATCCCTCTATCTAGCCCTCTATCTATCCCTCTATCCATCCCTCTATCTAGCCCTCTATCTAGCCCTCTATCTATCCCTCTATCTAGCCCTCTATCTATCCCTCTATCTATCTATCCATCCCTCTATCTAGCCCTCTATCTATCCCTCTATCTATCTATCTATCTATCTATCTATCCCTCTATCTATCCCTCTATCTATCTATCTATCCCTCTATCTATCTATCTATCTATCCCTCTATCTATCCCTCTATCTATCTATCTATCTATCTATCTATCTATCTATCTATCTATCTATCTATCTATCTATCTATCCCTCTATCTATCTATCTATCTATCTATCTATCTATCTAGCCCTCTATCTATCCCTCTATCTATCCCTCTATCTATCTATCTAGCCCTCTATCTATCCCTCTATCCATCCCTCTATCTGTCTCCATCCTGATTCCCCTGCTTGCACATTGGCAGCTGTATGGATATATAAGGAGTCGCTCGCGTGTTGCTGTCGCCTGCAGACTCCGCGGCACCTTGTGAGCCTCAGTATAGCGGATTGTATTCTGCTCATTCATTTTCTTAAGCGCTTCTCGCATTTAATATCACAAACTAGCAGAAGGAACGACAATAAGTAGATATAGTGGGAGTAGTGAGGGACGTCACGTTGGTAAATGAGCTGCAGCCCAATGAGTGCGGTGCTTTCCTGCAGCTGCCGGGGAGCTCTGCGTGCCTGGATGTCTATAAGTGTGCAGTCTGGGAAGACTTGCCAGGATACAGAAGCTGGATGTGACGGCGCTTACTGAACACTGAGGACATCTGTTGCTATTGTGTGTGTGACAATTCCCTATTGACTTCTCTACTCAGGGATGGAGGTCCATTGTGGAGCTTCGAGTCCTTCTCTACTTCTCCTCTGTGTGGCGTAAATAGATTGTCCATGTCCGTCTCACGTTTTCTTAGAGATGGAATCTCATCTCGTGTGGCTTTTCACCTTGGGTTTGTCCACCCTACTGAAAAGATCAGAAAGTTTCCCCTTCAACACCAGCTTGAAGGAATCCTTCCAGATTTCCAACATCACCGCCTTGTTCTCCTGGAATAACTACAGTCTGGTGGATTGGCAAAGCTTTATAGAAAAGAAGAGATACGGAGCCGAATCCCAAAACCCTACGGTGAAGGCTCTTCTCATTGTGGCTTATTCTTTTATTATCGTCTTTTCACTTTTTGGGAATGTCTTGGTCTGCCACGTAGTCATCAAGAACAAACGGATGCATTCGGCCACCAGCCTTTTCATAGTTAACCTGGCCGTGGCCGATATTCTAATTACTCTACTCAACACGCCTTTCACACTGGTAAGGACGTGTCCACCCATGTGCCATAACCATCACCTGGTCAGTAGTATTGGTCACCATCGACAGCCAGGTTTGGTCCTCCTCACTTGTCTCATCTCATTTCTTAGTATAAGTTGGTCTCATAGAATAGCAGAGTTGGAAGGGACCTCAAGGGCCATCGACCAATGAAAGTTTCAGTTTTGCAAAAAAAAAAGAGGAAAATTCAGTCCAATCTGAGAACATCTTTTAGAGCAAAATTAGCTGAGTAGATCGATATATCATTGTGTGTAAACAAATTCAGTAGAACTATTCATTTATTCATTCAAACCTCTGTTCTGTCTGACCTTAGGAGTCCAGTGGGCGGTCCTACTCTGAGATTGCCCACCCACTGGACTTTGTGTACGACTATATATAGAAACTAGCTGTAGCACCCGGCGTTGCCCAGGATAGTAACTGTCTCTCTGTTTCTGTCCCAGTCTGTCTGTCTCCCTCTCTGTCTCTCTATCTTGTTCCCTGTCTGTCTCTCTATATCTTTCCCTGTGTCTGTCTGTCTCTTTCCTGTGTCTGTCTCTTTCCCTATGTCTGTCTCTTTCTGTCTGTCTTTGTCTCTCTCTTTGCCTGTCTGTCGCTTTCCCTGTGTGTCTCGGTCTGTTTTTGTCTTTCTGTCTCTTTCCCTGTCTGTCTCTTTCCCTGTCTCTTTGTTTGTTTCTGTCTATGTCTGTCTGTCTCTGTCTCTTTCCTTGTCTCTTTGTCTGTTTCTGTCTGTCTGTGTCTGTCTGTCTCTGTCTCTTTCCCTGGCTGCATTGTGACATGCCAACATTCCATTTAAGGACGTGGCTGCATATTCTTCTGAAGCTCTGGCTGCACTGTGGGTCCCAACTCCACTGAATTTAATGGAGGCAGGTTATTTGGCAAATAACTGTAAAGCGAGGGGTTAAAATTTTCCCTCAAAACATAGTCTATGACGTTCCCTGAGTCACATGAGGTGTCTGCAAAATTTCGTGATTGTATATGCGACGGTGCGGATTCCTTTAGCGGACATACATGCATACATACATATATACATACATACACTCAGCTTTATATAATAGACTAGCTGTAGTACCCGGGCGTTGCCCGGGATAGTAACTGTCCATCTACCGCTTTCCCCCGTCTGTCTCTTTCTCTTTCCCTGTGTCTTTACTTATCTCTGTCTCTTTTCCTGTCTTTTTCCTTGTTTCTGACTCTTTTCCTGTTTTCGTCGCTTTCCCTGTCTCTTTCCCTGTCTGCCTGTCTCTTTCCCTGTCTGTCTACCTCTGTCTATTTGACTGTCTGTCTCTCTGTCTCTTTCCCCATCTGTCTCTTTCCCCATCTGTCTCTGTCTCTTTCCCTGTGTCTTTCCTTGTCCCTCTCTCTTTCCCTGTCTTTTTCCTTGTCACTGTCTTTTTTCCTGTTTTTGTCTCTTTCCCTGTATTTTTCCCTCTGTCTCTTTCCCTGTCTCTTTCCCTGTCTTTCTGTCTCTTTCCCTGTCTGTCTCTTTCCCAGACTCTTTTTCTGTCTGTCTGTCTCTTTCCCTGTCTGTCTCTTTCCTTGTCTGCCTCTTTCCCTGTCTGCCTGTCTCTTTCCCTGTCTGTGTCTGTCTACCTCTGTCTTTTTGACTGTCTGTCTCTCTCTGTCTTTTTCCCCGTCTGTCTCTTTCCCCATCTGTCTCTTTCCCCATCTCTTTCCCTGTCTGTCTTTACCTGTCTCTTTCCCTGTCTGACCCTGTCTGTCTCTCTCTGTCTCTGTCTGTGCCTGTCTCTTTCCTTGTCTGTCTCTGTCTGCCTCTGTCTCTTTGTCTGTCTGTCTCTGTCTGTCTCTGTCCATCTCCCCATCAATATCATATTACCTCACACATAAGCTTCTTATACTATGAATATAGCAACCAATCAGAGCTGCTATTAATAACCTGTGGCTTCCAGCTCTATTGACTTTAATGGAGGCAGTTTTTTTGGAGAGTAACTATAAAGCGCGGGGTTAAATTTTCCCATCAAAACATAGTCTATGACGTTCCCCGAGTCACATGAGGCGTCTGTGCAAAATTTCGGGATTGTAAATGCGACGGATTCCTTTAGCGGACATGCATATATACACATACACACACACACACATACATACATACACTCAGCTTTATATATTAGATTGCTGTCAACCAGGAGTCAGGGCTTCCACTGGAGTCTCAATCATGATTGACACAATCTCTGTATTCACACTTTTATAGGGAACGTTGTCAATCACTGAATAGGACCGCCCACTGGACTCCTAATCCCTGTATGAACAGAGACTTAAAGGGGTATTCCCATCTCCAAAATCCTATCTCAATATGTAGTAGGTGTAAGAATAGTAATATTAGCAAATACCTCCAATTAGAAATGTAGTATAGTTCTCCTGATTAACTATGTATCTTACCTTTTGTGCAGGGCATTGCAAGACCTTGGGTATCCAAGGATATAATCACACATATCTTAATATGTAGTAGGTATAATAATAATATTAGCAAATACCTCCATTTACAAATGTAGTATAGATCTCCTGTCCTGATTCACTATGTCTCTTACCTAATGTGCAGGGCATTGCAGGACCTTAGGTATCCAAGGTTATGACCACGCATATCTCAGTATGTAGTAGGTGTAATAATAATAATAATAATAATAATAATAATATTAGCAAATACCTCCAATTAGAAATGTAGTATAGTTCTCCTCATTCACTATGTCTTTATTTCATGTGCAGGGCATTGCAAGACTTTAGGTATCCATGGTTATGACCACTCATATAGTGAGTTAGTTAGTTGCTAGTGGTCACAACCATAGATACCTAAGGTCCTGCAATGCCCTGCACATTAGGTAAGAGACATGGCTAATCAAGAGAACTATAGTACATTTCCAATTGGAGGTATTTGCTAATATCATTATTATTAGCTCAGCTGTAGTAAGTGTCTCTCTCCCTCTTTCCCACTTACTCACTCTCCCTCTCTGTCTGTCTCCCTTTTTGTCTGTCTGTGTCTCTCTGTATATCTCTGTCTCTTTCTCTCTCTTTGTGTCTGTCTGTCTTTGTCTCTCTGTCTGTCTCCCTGTGTCTGTCTGTCTCTCTATCCATCTCTCTGTCTCTCTGTTTCTCTAGCTCTCTGTCTGTCTGTGTCTGTCTCTTTGTCTCTTTCTCTCTCTCTGTCTATCCACCGACATCATATTACCTCACACATAAGCTTCTTATACTAAGAATGTCCTTTGTTGCCTATAGCAACCGATCACAGCTCCTATTAATGACCTGTAGCTCTGAGCTCCATTGACTTTAATGTAAGGAGGTTTTTTGCTGATAACCGTAAAGCGCAGGGTTCAATTTTCCCTTCAAAACATAGTCTATGACGTTCCCGGAGTCACATGAGGTGTCTGTGCAAAATTTTGTGATTGTAAATGCGACGGTGCGGATTCCTTTAGCGGACATACATACATACACATACATACATATACACACATACATACACATATACATACACACACATACATACACATATCCATACACACACACATACATAAATACACATATACATATACATACACACATAATACATATATACACATACATACATATACAGTACATACACATGCATACATACAGTTAGGTCCAGAAATATTTGGACAGTGACACAATTTTCGCGAGTTGGGCTCTGCATGCCACCACATTGGATTTGAAATGAAACCTCTACAACAGAATTCAAGTGCAGATTGTAACGTTTAATTTGAAGGTTTGAACAAAAATATCTGATAGAAATTGTAGGAATTGTCACATTTCTTTACAAACACTCCACATTTTAGGAGGTCACAAGTAATTGGACAAATAAACCAAACCCAAACAAAATATTTTTATTTTCAATATTTTGTTGTGAATCCTTTGGAGGCAATCACTGCCTTAAGTCTGGAACCCATGGACATCACCAAACGCTGGGTTTCCTCCTTCTTAATGCTTTGCCAGGCCTTTACAGCCGCAGCCTTCAGGTCTTGCTTGTTTGTGGGTCTTTCCGTCTTAAGTCTGGATTTGAGCAAGTGAAATGCATGCTCAATTGGGTTAAGATCTGGTGATTGACTTGGCCATTGCAGAATGTTCCACTTTTTTGCACTCATGAACTCCTGGGTAGCTTTGGCTGTATGCTTGGGGTCATTGTCCATCTGTACTATGAAGCGCCGTCCGATCAACTTTGCGGCATTTGGCTGAATCTGGGCTGAAAGTATATCCCGGTACACTTCAGAATTCATCCGGCTACTCTTGTCTGCTGTTATGTCATCAATAAACACAAGTGACCCAGTGCCATTGAAAGCCATGCATGCCCATGCCATCACGTTGCCTCCACCATGTTTTACAGAGGATGTGGTGTGCCTTGGATCATGTGCCGTTCCCTTTCTTCTCCAAACTTTTTTCTTCCCATCATTCTGGTACAGGTTGATCTTTGTCTCATCTGTCCATAGAATACTTTTCCAGAACTGAGCTGGCTTCATGAGGTGTTTTTCAGCAAATTTAACTCTGGCCTGTCTATTTTTGGAATTGATGAATGGTTTGCATCTAGATGTGAACCCTTTGTATTTACTTTCATGGAGTCTTCTCTTTACTGTTGACTTAGAGACAGATACACCTACTTCACTGAGAGTGTTCTGGACTTCAGTTGATGTTGTGAACGGGTTCTTCTTCACCAAAGAAAGTATGTGGCGATCATCCACCACTGTTGTCATCCGTGGACGCCCAGGCCTTTCTGAGTTCCCAAGCTCACCAGTCAATTCCTTTTTTCTCAGAATGTACCCGACTGTTGATTTTGCTACTCCAAGCATGTCTGCTATCTCTCTGATGGATTTTTTCTTTTTTTTCAGCCTCAGGATGTTCTGCTTCACCTCAATTGAGAGTTCCTTAGACCGCATGTTGTCTGGTCACAGCAACAGCTTCCAAATGCAAAACCACACACCTGTAATCAACCCCAGACCTTTTAACTACTTCATTGATTACAGGTTAACAAGGGAGACGCCTTCAGAGTTAATTGCAGCCCTTAGAGTCCCTTGTCCAATTACTTTTGGTCCCTTGAAAAAGAGGAGGCTTTGCATTACAGAGCTATGATTCCTAAACCCTTTCTCCGATTTGGATGTGAAAACTCTCATATTGCAGCTGGGAGTGTGCACTTTCAGCCCATATTATATATATATAATTGTATTTCTGAACATGTTTTTGTAAACAGCTAAAATAACAAAACTTGTGTCACTGTCCAAATATTTCTGGCCCTGACTGTATATACATACATACACACACATACATACCAATATACATGCACATATACATACATGCATACACATACATACACACATACATACATATACACATACATACACACACACATACATACACACATACATTCATATACACATACATACACCCATACATACACACATACATACATACATACACACATACATTCATACATATACAGTACATACACACACATACATATACATATACATACATACATACACATAGATACATACACACATACATACATATACACATACATACATTCATATACACATACATACACACATACATACACACATACATACACATATATATATATATACACATACATACATACACACATACATGCATACACACATACATTCATACATACACACATACATACATACATATACAGTACATACACACACATACATACACATATACATACATACATACACATAGATACATACACACATACATACAATATGACAATAACAGACATTGTATATTCAGTGCTGGACCCGGTGAGGCTGAGTAGAGCACAGTTATTGTTTGGGTTTTTTTTAAAGGTGTGAGCTATACGTTTTAAAAAATGGCAAACCCCTTTTAAGTTAAACTTTCTCTAATTTCCATAAGGCAGGAAAGCCGCGCTGTCTCTGATCACTCTGGGTGACTGACCTTTCCTTGCAGACATGCGATTCATCATTGTCTGCTCTTATCGGTGGGGCAAGATAATAGAAAACTTTACTATTAACTTAAACCACTTTCACCAAGAAATCAAAAACTTCGAAATCACGCGGGATCTTTACGAACCTAAACAGTTTGGGGGTTTTTTTTGCATAGGACTGCAGGTAAAATGTTCTCAGCTGTGTAAACTCAATGACTGTATAAATGAAGGCTGTATTTAGCAGACTAGAGCTGAGTGGGGAGAACACGGGCCCTTAACCATTCACTAAGTGGAAACCATCAGCAAGAATGTTATTTGCAGAATTTCTTCTGCAGTTATATTAGTTAGGACTTCCTTCATTTCTAAACATCTGAATGAACTTTTGAAATCTGTTAACATCCCGTTATTACGTGTCAATGAGTCACTCAGCAGGGGTGTACTGATTTAAGGAGTTTTACCTCCATATAAGACATAGGATACATCTCCAAGTTCCCTGATATAGAATAAATGGAAAGTTGATGAGTCTAACGAACTTATGCAAGAGACTCCCATCATACAATAATGGCAGATATGTCACACATTTCAATAATGTAAAAACACTTTAAAGGGGTCGTCCACCTTTGGGATGGGGGACTTTTTTTTCAATACAGGTAATTGGGTCAATAAATAATTTTTGCAAGTGGGTTTTACTAATAACTAGCTGTGGTACCCGGCGTTGCCCAGGATAGTGACTGTCTCTCTGTCTGTTTCCCTCTCTGTCTGTCTCTCTTTTTATCTCTGTCTGTGTGTGTGTGTCTGTCTCTATCTCTCTGTCTGCCTGTCTCTGTCTGTCTCTTTCCCTGTCTGTCTCTTTCCCTCATAGAAACACAGCAGACTGAAGCACCTATAGTCAATGGCTGCCTGTGTAGCATACAATCCGGCGGCGTTGGGACGCCCGTCCAGTATCAAGGGATCACTTGATTCCACATACCATGTAATAAAACAAATGACAGCGTCCTCGTGAGTGCAAATTCTTTTCTTTCTTTATTCCATCTGATGGAATAAAGAAAGAAAAGAATTTGCACTCAGGAGGCGCTGTCATTCGTTTTATTACATCTTTCTCTTTCCCTGTCTGTCTCTCTTTCCCTGTCTGTCTCTTTCCCTGTCTGTCTCTTTCCCTGTCTCTTTCCCTGTCTGTCTCTTTCTCTGTCTGTTTCTCTCTTTCCCTGTCTGTCTCTCTCTCTTTCCCTGTCTGTCTCTTTCCCTGTCTGTCTCTGTTTCCCTGTCTGTCTCTGTTTCCCTGTCTGTCTCTCTCTCTTTCCCTGTCTGTCTCTTTCCCTGTCTGTCTCTTTCCCTGTCTGTCTCTGTTTCCCTGTCTGTCTCTTTCCCTGTCTGTCTCTCTTTCCCTGTCTGTCTGTCTACTTCTTTCCCTGTCTGTCTCTGTTTCCCCATCTGTCTGTCCCTGTGTCTGTCTGTCTTTCTGTCTCTTTCCCTGTCTGTCTCTTTCCTTGTCTGTCTCTGTGTGTCTGTCTTTGTCTGTCTGTCTCTTTCTCTGTCTGTCTCTTTCCCTGTCTGTCTCTGTCTGTCCTTTCTCTGTCTCTTTCCCTTTCTGTCTCTTTCTGTCTGTCTCTTTCCATTCTTGTCTGTCTCTTTGTCCATCTCTGTGTGTCTCTTTCCCTGACTCTCTGTCTGCCTGTCTCTGTCTGCCTCTTTGTCTGTCTGTCTGCCTGTCTCTTTCCCTGGCTTCATTGTAACACACCAACATTCCATATAAGGGCGTGGCTGCGCATTCTTCTGAAGTTCTGGCTGCATTGTGCCTCCCAGCTCCATTCGCTTTAATGTAAGCAGGTTTTTTGGTGAATAACTGTAAAGCATGAGGTGAAAATTTCCCCTCAAAACATAGTCTATGACATTCCCTGAGTCACATAGGGCGTCTGTGCAAAATTTCATGATTGTAAATGCGACGGTTCGGATTCCTTTAGTGGACATACACACATACATAAAGACATGCACTCAGCTTTATATATAAGATGTTGCCCACTTTGCTTTCTATACTCTCGGTGTTACAATATCTATTGCTGGCTGCAGAATCAGTTGACTGAGAATCTATCAGTGAGCTCGTCCTGACAGCAGTTTCTCACTCTTTTATCTGTCTTTTTTTTCCTGATTTCCTTGTATAGCCTCGGTGTTACAATATCTATTGCTGGCTGCAGAATGAGTTGACTGAGAATCTATCAGTGAGCTCGTCCTGACAGCAGTTTCTCACTCTTTTACCTGTCTTTTTTTTCCTGATTTCCTTGTATAGCCTCGGTGTTACAATATGTATTGCTGGCTGCAGAATGAGTTGACTGAGAATCTGTCAGTGAGCTCGTCCTGACAGCAGTTTCTCACTCTTTTATCTGTCTTTTTTTTCCTGAAGCAGTTTGTCACTCTCATCTTTTTTTCTGAGTTCCTTCTATATTATCTGTTGCTGGCTGCAGAATGAGTTGACTGAGCATCTGTCAGTGAGCTCGTTCTGACAGTAATTTGTCTTTCTAATTTTTTTGAGTTCCTTTCAGCTGATTTAGGACCACAGACCTCATCAAAGTTTAATATGAAGGGTAACAAGGAGCCCTTAATATCAAACTGGAGCAAAATATTTAATGAAACCCAATTGTAAAACTTTGTTTTAGCCCCAAATACATGCATTTAACCAAAAATAAAATGACGTCAACTCCAGCTTGCTGATGGTTTCCAGGTAGGAGCGTATTTCATATTGGCAGAACAGTGTAACTGGCAGATTGAGCTATATTATATTGTGTGCTATGCTTCTGGTCTTTCTTTACTGTGGTATACAGTGATTTTTCTATAGGTATTGTGTATGAGGGGCAGGCATTGTCTGGTTCTCATCCTCTGTACATTCCGGATGAATATTCTCTTTTTCAGTCTTTTCTATTCTGCGCGCAGGAGCTTTATTCTTGCCCTCAGTCGCAGATGTTAGAGCCGCTGCTTTCGTGAATACTAAGCTCGCCGGTGTAAATGGGATCTACAACGCGTTTCGGTCCGTGCAGTCAGCAGTGGCCTTCGTCTAATCAGATCAGACAGGTTTCCTATTATTGTTTAGGTCTGAACAGATGAGTGTTACAAATAGAATGCACTAATAATCCGGGGGGGGGGGGGGGTCACATATATATACATACGTACATATATATATATACACGGAAACATCAGGAGTGTCACTGGGGGGATGTAACACAACAACATAAATTAATTCTAGGTTTCCGTGGAGGGTTAATGTCACCACGGCAAGAAATCCTCTCTGCGATCTCACAGTTGTCGCCTCTGGCTGTGAATAAAGATGTAACCCTCGCAGTGACGTGACGGGGAAGGAAGGTCAGGAGTCTCCGTAAAACAGCAGGGTTCAGATTTTATTCAGCAGGGAGAGGGCAGAGCTCTTGGTATTTGCTAAATTTGTAAAAAAAAAAGCAACTATAAAAGGTAAATTGCAAAAAAATGAATAAATACATGACGAGTCGACTGCTTTTAAAGGGAACCTGTTATGTGAAACAATGCTATTAACCTGCAGATATGGTATGGGGTTAATCTGCAGGATAATAGAGTTTGGAACCAGCCCGCTGCCGGGAGGAAATTAACTTTGTTCCTCCCGGCACAGTTTGGGCTTCAGTAATAGGGGAGGCGCCGGAGCGGGACAACTCAAAGTGGACAACTCCTTCATCTATTCACTTCAAATTCTCCTTTCAAGAGGACCTGACACTTGTCACTTCTTATAAATATCCCGTCTGGTGTAAATGTCTCTGTTCTCCTGACTCCGGCGCTGTTTTTCTTTTGTTCCTGCGCCTTTCCGTTCTTGAGTTATGGTCTTTTCAATGTTCATAATTCTAGTCTTTTTTTTGCCAACTGGGCATGGATATCTTGAAGACACCCACAGGGAACAATTGGTAACCACGCCCAATTGGCTAACAAGAATAAACTTATATACAGGGAATAGAGGGCCATATCTCCGGACTTGAGAGGCGCAGGAACAAAAGAAAAACAGCGCCGGATTCGGGAGAAGAGTGGCATTTACACCAGGTAAATAAATTACATATTAGTGCGAAATGACCAAACCTCTTTAAAGGAAACCAATCAAGTTATTGACCTGCAGATATGGGGTTAAAAGCGTTTGAACCTGACTGACACCAGCACTTATAGCCTCACTACCGGGAGGAAACAAACTTTCATCCTCCCAGCAGCATTCGAGCTTCAGTCATTGAGGCGGCGCCGGCGTGGGTCCAGTCACTGCTCTGTGCATTGAGATTGGAAGCTGTAACTGCACCCCCTGCACTGACTGACAGTCACTCTGCATTAGAAGGAGCTTTCAGTCAGTGCAGGGGGTGCGGTTACAGCCACCACTCTCGATTCACAGAGCAGTGACTGAACTTAATCCGGCGCCTCCCCTATGACTGAAGCTTAAACGCTACCTTGAGGATGAAAGTTTGTTTCCTCTCGGTTGTGAAGTTATAAGTGCCGGCGTCAGGCAGGTTCAAAATGCATTTAACTTGCAGATTAACCCCATATCTGTAGGAAAATAATGTGATAGGTTCCCTTTAAAGGGAACCTGTCACCAGATTTTGGCCTTGTGAACTAAAACTAGCACCTTAAGCAGCGCCTGTGCTACATTCTATAAAGGTGCACGTTACCCCCTGAACTTCCCTGTAGACCCCAAAAATACCTTTATAAAATCTCACGCCCTGTATGTTCGGTCCAATGGGTGTCCTAATATGTGCCTCCTGTCCCTCATTTCGCCCTCATCCTGTGCTGAATGATGTGGATGACGCTTCGGATGCCATCCATGTAGGCGGTGCAAAATCTCCAAAAACTTAGGTGTGCCTGCGCGAACCAGTGAATTCTCTGCGCAGGCGCAAGATTTTGCCTAGCAATGTGGATAAAGTGGGTGATGTCACCCACATTTCTGGGCAAAATCCCGCACCTGAGCAGAAAGCTCGCCGGTTCGCACAAGCGCTCCTATGTTTTCGACTCTGCCCACAACAGAGCAGAGCTCGCGGATGGTGTCATCCACGTCAATCAGATCAGGAGGAGGGAGAAAGGAGGGACAGGAGGCGCAGATTAGGACGCCCATTGACCGGAAAGACAATTTACATACCAGGTGGGAGATTTTATAAAGGTATTTTTGGAGTCTACAGGGGGGTCAGGGGGTAACGTGCACCTTCATAGAATGCAGCACAGGCACTACCTAAGATGCTAGATTTAGTTTAGAAGGCCAAAATCTGGTGACAGGTTCCCTTTACAGAGGATCAGTCATTTCACACTAATATGTAATTTCTTTATCTGGTCTAAATGCCACTATCCTCCTGAATCCGGCGCTGTTTTTCTTTTCTTCCTGCGCCTTTCCATTCCTGAGATATGGCCCTCTTTTCCCTGTATATAAGTTTATTCTTGTTAGTCAATTGGGTGTGGTCACCGACGGTTCCCTGTGGGTGTTGTCAAGATGTCCATGCCCAGTTGGCAAAAAAAAGACTAGAATTTTAAAAATTGAAAAGATCATAACTCAAGAACAGAAAGGCGCAGGAACAAAATAAGAACGGCGCCGGAGTCAGGAGAACAGCGGCTTTTACCCCAGAAGACACTGGGTATAACAAGCGACAGGTGAATTTTAAGTTAATATATAAATGAGTTGTCCATTTTGGAAATCCTGTTTTATTACAAGGTTTCCTTGATGATAGAGGACTTAGTTTTAGATTGTCAGTTCCCGGAACTCCCAGAAATCAATTTAATCAGTGAAGGAATTTTCCTGCGGCGCCCTCACAGGAGAAACTCAGTATTACACAGTGAAATACTTTACATTTTAATACTTTTTTCTGTCCGTGTAATGTATAGTCCTCCAGATCGAAAGATGGAAAATAGGGAACTGTTCTCTATAAATTTAGAATACAAAGTTTCCTTTCTTTTCCTAGAAACAGCGCCTCTCTTGTTCCTGGGTAGTTATTGGTATTGCAGTTTATTCCCCTTTGAAATAATGAGCTCAGTGACACCGTCATCTCACCATGTTGGACCATGGTTCATTTTGGGTACATGCTCAATGGTGGGTCTTTCATGGGCAGAACTTCTCCATTCCTCATGTACTTTCATATGGGGATGAAATACAGCCCCATGGATGGTGCACAGGTCCAGCACCACTCTGTGTATTATGCAGGTGTGACGCCCCTGAACAATTCAGGGTGTCACAGGGTACTGCACTCTCTACCCTTTGGTGCAGGACTCAACCCCTCAGGGTACTGGGATACTGACTTTTGGTGTTGCTTCCATCAGCATTCAAATTCTAGTCACCTTACACCACACCCTATTAGGCACACCAGTGGCCGGTCTAGCTGGAATAGGGCCACCCGCATAGGGGTCAGACAGACTGGTGGGAGGGACACAGAACAGTGGTAGCCCTCAGAGAGTGAGGAGCTAGGGGAGTTGGAGCTCCCCGGGGAGATGTTGGCTAGGTTGCAGACAGTGGTCTGGGACCAGAGGAGTCGGAGACCTGGTTGCAGGGTATTGGAGAAAGGAGCCAGACTTAGTTTTGGAGAACGGTTGGCACCGGAGTTCCTAATAACCGAACTGGTACCAAGCACGGTGGGGTACTGGACCCTAGAGCAGGGAGTAGCTTCACGCAACCTGATAATTAACCTGTGGAGGATAGTCTCTCTATGAACTGTCCCCAAGAGCTCAGAGATCGAAGGCACCAACACAACGAGGGGGATAGGGTTTCCAACCCATGCAGTTCACTGAAATCCCAAGTGTCAGCCATCGAGAGCACAGCTTCCCTACCAAATAGTGGGGAGCGGGACCCCGACAGCTTCAAGCCGAGGGGTCAATGGAAAACACCTAACATTAGTGCAAGGAGTTAGGTCAAGACCACTGACAGCATCAAAGGGAGCGGATTCCCGGACGAGCTCCCCCAGAGAGGCAGCGGCACCCAGAGACTTGGTTTACCTTTGTGTCAGAGTCTGCTTTGTGGTCACATCACTAGCAACACTGGCTGAGTGAGTACGCTGTCCTCCCCTGCTTCCCACCTGCACTGCGCTCCCCTACACCTCCGTCATCCAGAGTCCCGGGGCCTCCTCTACTTGTGGAGGGAACGTCATCTGGCTGCCCCACTCCATCTTCCACGGGTACTCCCATCAGGGATAAGAGTTCGTGACGCCACCCGAGGTTTGCGGTAAGGGGAATACCGCCAATGCACTCTGCATAGGCAGTGACATCTCAATCTCTGAATCTCAGTCATCTCCACTGCTGTGCTCTGCATAGAAACTGTGAGCGGCACAAAGAGGGCACATGATTAATTATCTGCTCAGTCATTTAGTTGCTGTCTATGCAGAGTACAGCAGTCGAGATGAGTATGAGGTTTTTTATCGATAGCTGTGCTCTGTATAACCAGTGACATCTCAATCTCTGCATCTCAGTCATCTCCACTGCTGTGCTCTGCATAGGAACTGTGAGCGGCAAAAGAGAATGCATGATTAATTAGCTGCTCATTGATTTAGTCGCTGTCTATGTAGAGTGCAGCAATCGAGATGGGTATGAGGTTTTTCATCGACATCTGCACTCTGCATAGGCAGTGGCATCTCAATCTCTGCATCTCAATCATCTCCATTGCTGCGCTCTGCATAGACAGTTGCATCTCAATCATCTCCATTACTGCGCTCTGCATAGGCAGTGACATCTTAATCTCTGCATCTCAGTCATCTCCACTGCTGCACTTTACATAGGGACTGTGACTGGCACAAAGAGGATGCATGATTAATTAGCTGCTCAGTCATTTAGTCGCTGTCTAAGCAGAGCACAGCAGTCGAGATGAGTATGAGTTTTTTTACCGACAGCTGCACTTTGCATAGACAGTAACATTTCAATCTCTGCATCTCAATCATCTCCATTGCTGCGCTCTGCATAGGCAGTGACATCTCAATCTCTGCATCTCAATCATTTCCATTGCTGCGCTCTGCATAGGCAGTGACATCTTAATCTCTGCATCTCAGTCATCTCCACTGCTGCTCTCTGCATAGGAACTGTGCGCGGCAAAGAAGATGCTTGATTAATTAGCTGCTCATCGATTTAGTCACTGTTTGTGCAGAGAGCAGCAGTCAAGATGAGTAGAAGGTTTTATATCAACAGCTGCACTCTGCATAGGCAGTGACATCTTAATCTCTACATCTCAATCATCTCCCCTGCTGCGCTCTGCATAGGCAGTGACATCTCAATCTCTGCATCTCAGTCATCTCCACTGCTATGCTCTGCATAGAAACTGTGAGCGGCACAAAGAGGTAGCATGATTAATTATCTGCTCAGTCATTTAGTTGCTGTCTATGCAGAGTACAGCAGTCGAGATGAGAATGAGGTTTTATATCGACAGCTGTGCTCTGTATAACCAGTGAGTGACATCTCAATCTCTGCATCTCAATCATCTCCATTGCTGCGCTCTGCATAGACAGTGGCATCTCAATCTCTGCATCTCAGTCATCTCCACTGCTGTGCTCTGCATAGGAACTGTGAGCGGCAAAAGAGAATGCATGATTAATTAGTTGCTCATTGATTTAGTCACTGTCTGTGCAGAGAGCAGCAGTCAAGATGAGTATAAGGTTTTATATCAACAGCTGCACTCTGCATAGGCAGTGACATCTCAAACTCTGCATCTCAGTCATCTCCACTGCTGCTCTCTGCATAGGAACTGTGCGCGGCAAAGAAGATGCTTGATTAATTAGCTGCTCATCGATTTAGTCACTGTTTGTGCAGAGAGCAGCAGTCAAGATGAGTATAAGGTTTTATATCAACAGCTGCACTCTGCATAGGCAGTGACATCTCAATCTCTACATCTCAATCATCTCCCCTGCTGCGCTCTGCATAGGAACTGTGCGCAGCACAAAGAAGATGTATGATTAATTAGCTGCTCAGTCATTTAGTCACTGTCTGTGCAGAGAGCAGCAGTCAAGATGAGTATAAGGTTTTATATCAACAGCTGCACTCTGCATAGGCAGTGACATCTCAATCTCTGCATCTCAGTCATTTCCACTGCTACGCTCTGCATAGGAACTGTGAGCGACACAGAGAGGTAGGATGATTAATTAGCTGCTCAGTCATTTAGTTGCTGTCTATGCAGAGCGCAGCAGTCAATCCCTACCATTCACTAGAACAGATGTTCTGGCTGCTGGTCTGCTATTTTCAATAGTAGAAAATTCCTTTAAATTATCCAAAAGTTGTGTAACTGCAGTAATCAGGGAATATGTTACGCTCGCTCCCCCTCCTGGTCGTTCCCTTGGGTCAGTCTGGATTTTGGGTGTGCAGTCTGTGCTTGTCAATGGTATTGGATTGGTTTAGGTGAAGCAGAAGTCAGATAGTATTGATGTAGCACATTCCCATCACTGTCGCCTGGAGATTTCCTCTAATCCTGACATTTCTGTGGTTTCTATCACAAGAGAATATTCAACCTTATCAGATATTCCCAGTAGCAAGCCTAGGAGATAGCGGGTGCTGTACCTGACCCTGATTTCCCCAGGTATGTATCGGGCTTATTGATAAAGCTGCTGTTACCGATAATCATCCCTTCCACTTCTGGAATTAACATTCTTTCCATTTAGTAAAAATAAACACTTTGCAAAAAAAATGCAATTCCCAATCCATAGCCTGGAGCCACATTACATGATAATATCCCGCAGCAGCCTCACATCACACAGAACATGTCGCCGGGAGATCTTTATCATTTTACATTGAAAATTTAATCATGCACAGGCTGTAAACACGAAACCAGCGTCGGGGGGGGGCGAAATAAAAAGAAAAATAAAAGAAAAGAAAACAAAGGCTGGCGCTCTGATGATAAACAAGCGTTCTGAGATTGCTCTCTTTGGCTTGTGGAGATAGTAAATCACAAAAGTATCACATTTGTTTGCCAAATGTATCCTAATGCATCAAAGCAAAAATGTGTAAAAGCATCGCAGTACCATCTGTTGCCACATGGTGCACTGTTTGGGGGAAGTATGCTTTCTACGCTTGTCAGAGCAAAATACACTGTTATTCAGGTAACAGCGCTCTATTGTGCAGCACTCCATTGCGTAGCACTATTGTGCAGCACTCTTTTGTGCAGTGCTCTATTCTGTAGCACTCTATTGTGTAGCACTATTGTGCCACATTCTATTGTGTAGCACTCTATTGTACAGCACTCTATTGTGTAGCACTATTGTGCTGCATTCTATTGTGTAGCACTCTATTGTACAGCACTCTATTGTGTAACACTATTGTACCGCATTCTATTGTGTAGCACTCTATTGTACAGCACTCTATTGTGTAGCACTATTGTGCTGCATTCTATTGTGTAGCACTCTATTGTGTAGCACTCTATTGTATAGCACTCTATTGTACAGCACTCTATTGTGTAACACTATTGTGGAGCACTGTTGTGCAACACTCTATTGTGTAGCACTCCATTATGAAGCACTCCATTGTGAAGTGCTCTACTGTGCAGTGCTCCATTGTGTAGCACTCCATTGTGGAGCGCTCTATTGTGCAGCACCCCATTGTGTAGCACTATTGTGCAGCACTATATTGTGCAGTGCTCTATTGTGTAGCACTCCATTGTGTAACACTATTGTGCAGCACTGTTGTGCAGCGCTCTATTGTGTAGCACTATTGTGCTGCATTCTATTGTGTAGCACTCTATTGTACAGCACTCTATTGTGTAGCACTATTCTGCTGCATTCTATTGGGTAGCACACTATTGTGCAGTGCTCTATTGTGTAGCACTTCATTGTGTAACACTATTGTGCAGCACTCTATTGTGTAGCACTATTGTGCTGCATCCTATTGTGTAGCACTCTATTGTATAGCACTCTATTGTACAGCACTCTATTGTGTAGCACAAAATTGTGCAGCACTCTATTGTTTAGCACACTATTGTGCAGCACTCTATTGTGTAGCACACTACTGTGAAGCACTCTATTGTGTAGCATACTTTTGTCTAGCACTCTATTGTGTATTACACTATTGTGCAGCACTCTATTGTGTAGCACTCGATTGTGTAGCACACTATTGTGCAGCACTCTATTGTGTAGCATACTTTTGTACAGCACTCTATTGTGTAACACTATTGTGGAGCACTGTTGTGCAACGCTCTATTGTGTAGCACTCTATTGTATAGCACTCTATTTTACAGCACTCTATTGTGTAGCACAAAATTGTGCAGCACTCTATTGTATAGCACTCTATTGTATAGCACTCTATTGTGCAGCACTCTATTGTGTAGCACAAAATTGTGCACCACTCTATTGTTTAGCACACTATTGTGCAGCACTCTATTGTGTAGCACACTATTGTGAAGCCCTCTATTGTGTAGCATACTTTTGTGCAGCACTCTATTGTGTATTACACTATTGTGCAGCACTCTATTGTGTAGCACTCGATTGTGTAGCACTTTTGTGCAGCGCTCTATTGTGCAGCGCTCTATTGTGCAGCCCTGTATTGTGTAGAACTTCATTATGTAGCACTTCATTGTGTAGCACTATTGTGCAGCACTCTATTGTGTCTTGAGACTTCATGATGCTTCTTTCTAAAGGATATCAGTAGATTAGACTACATGTACAACTACATCTGCACTTTCTGTATGTAACTACTGCTCTATGGCTTTAAAGGGAATCAGTCATCAGGTTTGTGGTATGTAATCTGAGAGCACCATAATGTAGAAAACAACCTTCATTCCAGCGATGTGTCACATACTGGGGCTGTGTGTTGCTGTTTCAATCTAATCAGTGTTTTATCAGCAGGAGATTATCACTACAGGACTAGTTGTCTTGTGCTCCTAGTCCAACCCCGCCTCCATCACTTATTACCCACTTTCTGTCAATACACAAGTGCACACAGAAAGTGGCCAAACAGTTGTATGAGCGGGGTTATACACAGCTCAGCATTCTGAGCTCTGCAGAGAAAACTGTGATTATATCACAACTGCTGCACCCAATAAACTAAGTGATACATCACTGGAATCAGGGTCTCTGTCCCTACATCATGCTGCTGTCTGATTACATAGCAAAAATCTGCTGACAGATTCCCTTTAAGCACAAGCCTTGTAGGAATATAGTTCCTTGAAAATTGCACTTTTAGCCTAATTTATTAAACTTCAGGTTGTACAAAACTAATGGAAACACTGAGTGTTGTTTTGGTATACGTTCATTGGCTCCATCAAAACATTTGACTCCCATTTTACGGGGATTTGAACGTAAACCCTGCTGGAGTCACTGAACAGATACTAAAGCATGATGTGAACAAAGCCCAAAGTCATGTGCACACGAGATATTTTTGAGGCAGATTCTACCCGGTATATACCTCATGACATTTCTGTGTGCATGTTCCATCGCATGTCTCTTCTTTTAACTGCTTCAGGGTTCGTAAACCTTGAAATGGCTAAAAAAAAGTAACATGCTCATTCTTCACAATATGGAGGAAAAGAACGACGGCAGAAACACCAGTGAAGCTGCAAATCGCTGCCCGTGAAGCACAATATCGCTAGGACCCGTCACACGGACTTACCTGCCTAGCGACGTCGCTGTGGCCGGCAATCAGCTTCTTTTCTAAGGGGGCAGTTCGTGCGGCGTCACAGCGACGTCACGTGGCAGGCGTCCAATAGAAGCGGAGGGGCGGAGAGCAGCCGCATGGAAGTCACGCCCACCTCGTTGCCGGAGGACGCAGGTACGGTGTTGTTCGTCGTTCCCGGGGTGTCACACGTAGCGATGTGTGCTGCCTCAGGAACGACGAACAACCTGCGTCCAGAACAATGAACAACATTTGGGAAATGGACGACGTGTCAACGAGCAACGATTTGGTGAGTATTTTGCATCGTTAACAGTCGCTCATACGTGTCACACGCAACGATGTCGCTAACGAGGCCGGATGTGCGTCACGAATTCCGTGACCCCAACGACATCTCGTTAGTGATTTTGTTGCATGTAAAGCCCCCTTAAGACTACGTTCTTGTAGAAACTACACCGTGTGCAGAATTATTAGGCAAGTTGTATTTTGGAGGATTTTTTTTATTATTAATCAACAACTATGTTCTCAATCAACCCCAAAGACTCATAAATATCAAAGCTTAATATTTTTGGAAGTTGGAGTGTTTTTTTTTTAGATTTGGCTATCTTAGGAGGAGATCTGTTTGTGCAGGTAACTATTACTGTGCAGAATTATTAGGCAACTTAATAAAAACCAAATATATCCCCATGTCACTTGTTTATTTTCACCAGGTAACCAATATAACTGCACAAAATTTAGAAATAAACATTTCTGACATGCAAAAACAAAACCCCCAAAAAATTTAGTGACCAATATAGCCACCTTTCTTTATGATGACACTCAGCAGCCGACCATCCATAGATTCTGTCAGTTGTTTGATCTGTTTACGATCAACATTGCGTGCAGCAGCGGTGTCGCCCTGGACAAGCCAGGGGCCACAGGTAACAACACCTACACACCCCACACTCCCGGCAGGCACATCAAGGTCAGACACAAAACCCTTGTTGCCTTCCCCAGGGGCTGATGTCCACACCATGGGGTGGAGCCAGGCGGTTGGTCTCCACCCACTAAGGAGTTCACAGTCCTGGAGGAGGGAAAAGGAGCAGTTTAGCTTGGACAGTGAAAGTGGAAGGAGGAAAAGTGAGAAGTAGTGAAGTGGCAAGAGAGCAGACTGAAGTGACTCCGGGTGTGTGGCCCGGACGGAGCAGCAAGGTTGGCAGACGGTGGTGACCGGCTGCAGGAGTGGCCTATCGGAGTTTGCCGTAAGGACCGTGGACGGGCGGTGGCCCGGCGGTACCGGACCGGTACACAAAGAGAAGCCAGCACCAGTGGCAGGGGCTTTTCGGACCCCGGCAAGGCTAGGAGTCGCCGTGAAGTTGCCGAATCCGTTAGTGAAGGGGACCTCCGGGTTTCCAAACAGTCAAGTCCCGACAGAAGGCAACCGTCCAACCGTGAAGGGGAGACACCGCCACCGCCAAGGGAAACCGTTTCCCAGGGCCAGCGCCTGCGGGCAAAAGGGGCTCCTCCGGCCCACATCCAGGTAGGGGAGCGGGTTACCGGTGGGAACCCATCGGAATCAACATAGAACATAGGTGCAGGGAGAGACAGTCACCGCTAACCTGCAGGGAACAACAACACCGCAGCCGTCCGAGGGACCCGTCCATCCAGCCGCTTGTTTTACCGTGAACTGTGTCATCATCATTGGGCTGAGTGAGTACCTCCGTGCCGTGCGGCACAGCTCTGCCCCTGTGACCCTGCACCTCATCAGGCCCCACAACCCGCCTGTCATTCACTCCTACCCTATCCCCGGGCCCCGGGACAACCAACCCCCTGCCCACGGAGGGGAGAAATAACAACAAAGCTGCTCCCTGTCACCGCTCCCGGGATCCCCGTCCAGAGCAGCGGTGGTGTCCACACAATCACCACAACCGTGGGTGGCGTCACGGACAATATCCCCAAAACCAAACCACCCCTTTTCACTCACGGGCGAGGAGCGCCGCTCGAGTCCCCGGGATCCGGCCCATCGCTCGAGCCACCGAGCAGCAGCAGCCGCGGAGCATCGGCAGCCGGACCCGAGCAGTGGGAGAGCGTAGCGTCCCCTCCTCTGCCCGCGACAACTTGGCGTCACGAACAGGATCCTACCGCTCTGCCGTCTGGTAGAGGTGCGCCTTGTTACCGCCGGAGGTGTCCGGCCAGAAAATTTCAGAAGCCGCCATCTTTGGCACGAAAAGTGCCCGCTCGAGCGTCTCCTTGAGTAGTAGAGGCGCGAAGGCCAAAACCCCGCCCCTGTAGAGGAGGAGCCGGAAAGAGGCTAAGGGGGACGGAAACAAGATGTCTGCGCCCGACGGAGCTGCTGGAGGAGCGGCGGTCGCAGCCGCAGTGGCACCCGTGGATGGGAATGGGCCTGCCCAGGTCCCGGCCGCGCTGGCAGGGGGTGCCACGCTCCCAGCTCTCGCTCAGGTGATGCCGTTCTCCTTGCCCTATGTGCCCGGAGCTGCCTGGCTGCCGCAGTACGACGGGAAACCTGATGCGTTACAGGTCTTCTGGAAGAAGCTTAGCCCGCTCCTGGAATTGTACCCCCTGACTGATAAGCAACGTGCAGCAGTAGTGCTGGGGCAGCTAACCGGCGCGGCTGAGAAGGAGGCGGAGACCTGGGCCGAGGGGGACCGGTTCTCTGTAGCCACCATCTTTGAGAAACTACAGACTGCCTTTGAGACCCGTACCGAAGCCGAGCTGAGGATGCAGTTTTACCAATGTCGGCAACGGCCTGTGGACAGCATTCGGGACTACGCTTTATGTCTGCAAACCGCCCTCCGCACACTGAAGCGGGTGGACACCATCAATGAGGCGGACAACAACAAAATGTTAGTAGAGCAATTTGTGCAGGGGATGAGGTCCTCCGAGGATCGCAAACAACTCCGGCTGTGGGCCCTAGAACACCCTGATGTGGACTTTGCTGTGTTAAAGGAACGGGCCATTAAAGCTCTGCAACCCCCAGCTTCGGAAGTCTTGGAGCCAGCCCCGTGGCCAGTTGAGACGGCCCCCGTCGTGGTGGCCCCTGCCCTACCAGCCTCTCCAGTGCCTACAGCTCTAAGCAGCACGATGGAAGAACTGGCTGCCCAGGTCCGCCGCATGGATGGAGACCTCGCCAAGATCCTCGCCGCACTCCAGCCTCAGACCAGATCCCAGCCTCCGGCAAAGATACAGCTCGCTGACCGTCCTGAGGACGTTCCCTGGATGCATCGGAGAAGAACCAATGACTCACGGTATGGACCCCCGATTTGTTACAGGTGCAGCAAACCCGGCCACTACTCCCGACGGTGTCCGTTAAACGAGCAACCCCTGAGCCACGGACCAATCCTCAGGAGTAGAACCCCATGGCCCCCCAGACTGGCGGGACCGGTACATCGGGGCCCGGCCTATCATTCCCTTGGCTGTGGACGCCATACCGGTGATGGCTCTCTTGGACACTGGATCACAGGTAACCACTATACCATACACACTGTATCAACCGTATTGGGGGAAAGACGAGCTGGCTTCCCCAGATGCTAGTATAACACTGATTGCTGCTGATGGGCTCCCATTGACCCAAGTGGGATACAAACAAGTGGCCATGACTGTGGGGTGAGCTGAACTGCAACACCAGGGTATGATTGTGATAATGAATGAACCCAGTGATCATAACCCGAAGATAGTGCTAGGAACCAATGTGATGGAGCACTGTATGAGTGATGTGCTGACCCTACTGCAGCAGCTGGCCGCCACTGCGGCGGGGAGTCAACAGAGAGCTGTGCAGCGTGAGATCCGAGCCTTGATGTACCGCCAGCATGTGAACTCGACAGGAGGAGAGATTGGTGGGGTGAGAGTGATGGATGTTGCCCCGTTGATTGTGCCCCCTAGGAGCGAGATGATGATTTGGTGTAGGGCAGCAGCGGGGCCCCAGGGATGTGACTACCCTGCCATGATAGAGCCCATGACCTCCGAGCACTTGCCCACAGTAATGGCCGCCCGAGGGGTGGTAGATGTAAAGAAGGGGAGAGTGCCTGTGAGGGTGCTGAACTGCGGGGAGGAAGAAGTCAGGCTTCCCCGGTATGCTACACTTGCCAAGTTGCTCACTCTGGATCCCCACACTATCCGCGAGGCAGTTCCCCCAACCTCACCACCGACTGCCAGCACTCACCCGCCCCAAGGGGAGTTAGATGAGTGGCACCAACAGCTACATGTAGGCACTGACGATACCCCTACACCTCACAAAGAAGGGGTATACCGGGTGGTACGGGAGCATGAGCAAGTTTTTAGCAAACATCCCCTAGACTTTGGGCAGATTAAAGGGGTCCAACACCATATTCCCACCGGTGAACCCCCCCTATCAAAGAGAGGTACAGGCCTATTCCCCCTGCACACTACCAATGTGCCAAGGACATGTTGAGGAACATGAAGGAGGCAGGGGTCATCAGGGACAGCTGTAGTCCCTGGGCCGCCCCGTTGGTACTGGTTAAGAAGAAGGACGGCACCATGCGGATGTGCGTGGATTACCGGAAGATTAACCAGATAACGCATAAAGATGCTTACCCACTGCCCCGTATTGAAGAGTCTTTGGCCGCACTGAGAACTGCAAATTACTTCTCCACCCTTGACCTCACCAGCGGGTACTGGCAAGTGGCTGTGGCACCGGAGGACCGGGAGAAAACTGCCTTCACCACCCCAATGGGGCTCTGTGAATTAAATAGTATGCCGTTCGGGCTGTGCAACGCCCCTGGAACCTTCCAACGGCTGATGGAGTGCTGTCTGGGGCATCTAAACTTCGAGACCGTCCTGTTATACCTGGATGATGTGATTGTGTACTCCCAGACGTATGAAGCCCACCTGGAGCACCTGGCCGAAGTGTTCGCGTCCCTTGCCAAATACGGGATGAAGTTGAAGCCCTCCAAGTGTCATCTGCTGAAACCCAGAGTGCAGTACCTGGGGCATGTGGTGGGTGCAGAAGGTGTCGCCCCCGACCCCGAGAAGATCACTGCCATCCAAGGCTGGCCGAGACCAACCACAGTGAGGGAAGTAAGGCAGTTTCTGGGTCTGGTGTGGTACTACCGGCGCTTCATCAAGGGGTACACGAAGATGGCGGCCCCCATGCAAGACCTCCTCGTGGGACAGACCAAAGGTGGTAGACCCATCAGAGCCTCACTGGTGTGGGAAGAGAGGCATGAGGAATCCTTCCGTCAACTGAAAGCGGCCTTGACCGGAGAGGAGATCCTGGCATATCCCGATTACAGCAACCCGGTCATCCTCTACACCGATGCCAGCAATGTGGGCTTGGGGGCAGTCTTGTCCCAGGTCCAAGATGGGAAGGAAAAAGTGATTGCTTATGCTAGCCGAAAGCTCCGACCGACTGAAAGGAATCCTGAGAACTACAGCTCCTTCAAGCTTGAGCTCCTGGCGCTGGTGTGGGCTATCACCGAGCGGTTCCGCCATTACCTGGCCGCAGCAAAGTTCACCGCTTTCATGGATAATAACCCGCTGACCCACCTGGACACGGCCAAGTTGGGCGCGTTGGAACAGCGATAGGTGGCCAGGCTAGCCAACTACGATTTCACCATCAAATACAGGGCCGGTCGTGCCAACGTTAATGCTGATGCACTCTCTCGGATGCCCCACTTGTCAGAAGAAGTGTGCGAGGATGACGACCTCGAGGAGATCGAGTTGCCTGCATTTCACCAGCCACCAACTGAGAAGGTGCATGTCCACCAGCATCGGGCGAATCTGGACCCGCTGCCCAGTCAGGAGTGGCAGGAAGCTCAAAACCAGGCGCCCGCTGTCCGCCTAGTTAAGATCCTGGTGGAGCAAGGTGCTGCTGGAATAGACCCTGCCGCCCCAGCTGAAGCCCAGCGCCTGTGGCGAGAACAGACCCGATTGTATCTACACCAGGGGAAGTTGTACCGTGAGCTGATTAACCCGAAGACTCATGAGAAAATTGGCCAGTTGGTGATTCCCCAAGCTAATGTGCCCACCGTTCTACAAGCGTACCATGATGGTGCCGGACACTTCGGATGGAAGAAGCTGGAGATGCTGTTGAGGGAGCGGTTCTATTGGAGTGGGATGCGGGAGTCTGTAGAGGCCTGGTGCCGAGAGTGCGGTCCTTGCACGCTGAGAAGGAAGGACGAGGCCAGCCAGAAGGCGCCCCTACACCCGATCGTTACACATCAACCGCTGGAGCTGGTCGCCCTGGACCATGTAAAGCTCACCCCCAGCCGAAGTGGGTACACCTACGCTCTAACCATAGTAGACCACTATTCAAGGTTCATGGTGGTTGTCCCAGTCAAAGACCTAACTGGTCGTACTGCCGCTAGAGCGTTCCAGGCTTATTTCTGCCGACCACATGGATACCCTGAGAAGGTGCTTACTGACCAAGGCCCGGCCTTTGAAGCGGAGGTGTTCCATGAGTTTTGCCAGTTGTACGGCTGCAAGAAGATCCGGACCACCCCTTACCATGCCCAGACCAACGGCATGTGTGAGAAGATGAACCACTTGGTCCTGAGCCTCCTCAAGACGTTGCCGCTGGAAGAGCGGAACCTGTGGCCGGAGAAGCTACCCAACTTGGTCGATATGTACAACAATATCCCTTCCAGCTCAACTAAGTGCACCCCAGCATACTTGATGAGGGCTCGCCCCGGTCTGCTACCGGTGGATCTGGACATGGGATTGGAGGCCCCAGAAGCACTCCCTTCGACAGCTGAATGGGAAACTCGGCAGAGGGTGCAATACCGACAGATTCAAGAATATGTCGAGAAGAACTTGAGTCGAAGTCGGGAACAGCAAGAGCAGCGCTTCAACCAGAAGGCGTCTGCTGGCCCTTTCCAGCCTGGAGATGTAGTGCTGAAGCGGAAGAGGAGAACCCACAATCTGGATGATCAATGGGAACAAACCCTATACGTCATACAGCCCACAGGATGGGAAGATGGGAAGGCCTACCAGATCAGTCGTGACCAAGGGGGCACTTTGGCCACGGTTTCCCGAGACCATCTGAAAAGGTGCCCACCAGCATTGAGGGCAGCGGCTGAAGTTCCGGTTCCTCCACCAGCGGAGAAGGCAAAAGAGGTAATCCACACCGTGATGGGTGACTTCCCAGCGGACTGGCCTACACAAAACGGCGCGGTGATTCTTCCACTGATACTGTTCCCACAACCCGTGGATGAAGAAGTGATGGAGGTGGTCAACCGTGAGCCAGAGCCAGTGCCAGTGCCCAGGGATGAACCTGTGCCCAGCTCCCCTATGCCTCCACCTGCCCCACACGATAACAGGGAAGAGAGACTGATTGTTCCCTCTGCCCCGCTGCCTGTCACCACTGACACTGGACCCCGGAGGTCCACTCGCCCCAACCTAGGTAGACCCCCACTTAGGTACAGGGAAACTACTATTTAGAGGGGGGGGGTGAACATTGTGTGTTGAAAGCACTGTTTAAAAGTTTTAAAGTTTGAAAATGAAAATGAATAATTGCTGGAAAGTTACCTGATTGCACCCTGATTTGGAACCGGTCGTGGCCGGCAACTGGTCCCCATTGGGACCCCCCTTCATTTTGCATAGGAACTTCTATGAACATGCCTGAGAACTAGCAGGGAAACCACAAACTTAGTGGTTTGTAAATAAAAATGTTGTTGCAGCTTTCACCGTTACTGCCTCCGGAGAGGCAGATTGGAGGGAGGGCCCGCAGTGGAGCAGGCTGGGGCCCAGCCATCACCGGAACCGGTGGCTACCCTCAGGGGGTTTCAGGGGTTCCCCATGGACGTGGGTCCCCTGAAAAGGACAGAACCCGCTCGGGCAGCTTGTGCAGGACTGGGGTCAAGGGGTGCTGCCTGTTGCTTAGGGGCAGCATCAGGGCCAGGTTGCTTGGGTGAGAGAGAGCGAAAGCCGTAACCGTTTACCGTTGCAACGTTTAAGTAAGAGTACCTCCCGATGTGGGAAGATGTTATTATACTTGTATGTCTGTTACCGTTTTTATATTTTTACAGTTAAAAAGAAAAATAAAACCGGTGATGGACGGGCAGTCCGAGGACGGTCTGCATTTTGCTAAGGGGGAATGTGTCGCCCTGGACAAGCCAGGGGCCACAGAGCACAACACCCACACACCCCACACTCCCTGCAGGCACATCAAGGTCAGACACAAAACCCTTGTTGCCTTCCCCAGTGGCTGATGTCCACACCAGGGGGTGGAGCCAGGCGGTTGGTCTCCACCCACCAAGGAGTTCACAGTCCTGGAGGAGGGAAAAGGAGCAGTTTAGCTTGGACAGTGAAAGTGGAAGGAGGAAAAGTGAGAAGTAGTGAAGTGGCAAGAGAGCAGACTGAAGTGAGTCCGGGTGTGTGGCCCGGATGGAGCAGCAAGGTTGGCAGACGGTGGTGACCGTCTGCAGGAGTGGCCTATCGGAGTTTGCCGTAAGGACCGTGGATGGGCGGTGGCCCGGCGGTACCGGACTGGTACACAAAGAGAAGCCAGCACCAGTGGCAGGGGCTTTTCGGACCCCGGCAAGGCTAGGAGTCGCCGTGAAGTTGCCGAATCCGTTAGTGAAGGGGACCTCCGGGTTTCCAAACAGTCAAGTCCCGACAGAAGGCAACTGTCCAACCGTGAAGGGCAGACACCGCCACCGCCAAGGGCAACCGTTTCCCAGGGCCAGCGCCTGCGGGCAAAAGGGGCTCCTCCGGCCCACATCCAGGTCGGGGAGCGGGTTACCGGTGGGAACCCATCGGAATCAACATAGAACATAGGTGCAGGGAGAGACAGTCACTGCTAACCTGCAGGGAACAACAACACCGCAGCCATCCGAGGGACCCATCCATCCAGCCGCTTGTTTTACCGTGAACTGTGTCATCATCATTGGGCTGAGTGAGTACCTCCGTGCCGTGCGGCACAGCGCTGCCCCTGTGACCCTGCACCTCATCAGGCCCCACAACCCGCCTGTCATTCACTCCTACCCTATCCCCGGGCCCCGGGACAACCAACCCCCTGCCCACGGAGGGGAGAAATAACAACAAAGCTGCTCCCTGTCACCGCTCCCGGGATCCCCGTCCAGAGCAGCGGTGGTGTCCACACAATCACCACAACCGTGGGTGGCGTCACGGACAATATCCCCTAAACCAAACCACCCCTTTTCACTCACGGGCGAGGAGCGCCGCTCGAGTCCCCGGGATCCGGCCCATCGCTCGAGCCACCGAGCAGCAGCAGCTGCGGAGCAGCGGCAGCCGGACCCGAGCAGTGGGAGAGCGTAGCGTCCCCTCCTCCGCCCGCAACATAGCCACCACAGCCTCCAGACACTGTTCCGAGAGGTGTACTGTTTTCCCTCCCTGTAGATCTTACATTTTATGAGGGACCACAGGTTCTCTATGGGGTTCAGATCAGGTGAACAAGGGGGCCATGTCATTATTTTTTCATCCTTTAGACCTTTACTGGCCAGCCATGCTGTGGAGTAGTTGGATGCATGTGATGGAGCATTGTCCTGCATGAAAATCATGTTTTTCTTGAACGATGTCGACTTCTTCCTGTACCACTGCTTGAAGAAGATGTCTTCCAGAAACTCGCATTAGGTCTGGGAGTTGAGCTTCACTCCATCCTCAACCTGATAAGGTCCCAAAAGTTCATCTTTGATGATACCAGCCCATACCAGTCCCCACCTCCACCTTGCTGGCGTCTGAGTCGGAGTGGAGCTCTCTGCCCTTTACTGATCCAGCCTCTGGCCCATCCATCTGGCCCATCAAGAGTCACTCTCATTTCATCAGTCCATAAAACCTTTGAAAAATCAGTCTTAAGATATTTCTTGGCCCAGTCTTCACGTTTTATCTTATGTTTCTTGTTCAGAGGTGGTGGTTTTTCAGCCTTCCTTACCTTAGCCATGTCCCTTAGAATGGCACACCTTGTGCTTTTTGATACTCCAGTAACGTTGCAGCTCTGAAATATGGCCAAACTGGTGGCAAATGGCATCTTGGCAGCTTCATGCCTAATTTTCCTCATTTCACGGGCAGTTATTTTGCGCCTTTTTGCCCAACACGCTTCTTGCGACCCTATTAGGTATTTGCCATGAAACGCTTGATTGTTCGGTGATCACGCTTCAAACGTTTGGTAATTTCAAGACTGCTGCATCCCTCTGCAAGACATCTCATAATTTTGGACTTTTCAGAGCCCGTCAGATCTCTCTTTTGACCCATTTTGCCAAAGGAAAGGAACTTGCCTAATAATTAAGCACACCTTATATAGGGTGTTGATGTCATTACACCGCACCCCTCCTCATTACAGAGAGGCACATCACCTGATTTACTTAATTGGTAGTTTGCTCTGAAGCCTATATCGCTTGGAGTAGGACAACATGTATAAAAAGTATCATGTAATCAAAATACTCATTTGCCTAATAATTCTGCACACAGTGAAGCGTTCAAGTGTTTCCACTGAGTTTTTATGCTGAGTGTTTGTAGTAGAAACTGAGCAGAAAGTTTCCAAAACGTGGAGTGTCTGTTTAGTTTCTGCTCCAAAAACTCAGGAAAAAGATTGTGTGACCACAGTCTTAGGTTATGTGCACACGCCGTCTCTAAGACGCCGACAGACCTGCCAAGGTTTTCCTAGTCAAAGCTGCTTCAGTAATAAGCTGACGGTCTTTTTCAACGTAGGTTTCCTGTTGCTTTTTCGGCATCTCTAATGCCTTTCTTTTATAATGTAGACTATAGCTAGTAAGCAGCTTCCTTGGATGAAGCCACCAGTAGAAGGAACATCGGCTTCCTAGGATGACGCCACCGGTACAAAGAACATAGTCTTCCTAGGATGAAGCCACCAGTAGAATGAACATCGTCTTTCTAGGTTGAAGCCACCAGTAGAATTAACATCATCTTTCTAGGATAAAGCCAACGGTAGAATGAACATTGGCTTTCTAGGAGGAAGCCACCGGTAAAATGAACATCAGCTTACCAGGATGAAGCCACCAGTAGAATGAACATCGGCTTTCTAGGTTAAAGCCAGCAGTACAATGAACATCGGCTTCATAGGATGAAGCCACCGGTAGAATGAACAACGGCTTCCTATGATAGTAATCAACAGTAGAATAAACATAGGCTTCCTAGGATGAAGCCACCGGTAGAATGAACATCTGCTTTCTAGGCTGAAGCCACCGGTAGAATTAACATCATCTTTCTAGGATGTAGCCAATGGTAGAATGAACATTGGCTTTCTAGGAGGAACCCACCGGTAAAATGAACATCAGCTTCCCAGGATGAAGCCACCAGTAGAATAAACATCTGCTTTCTAGGCTGAAGCCACCGGTAGAAAGAACATCGCCTTCCTAGGATAGTAGTCACTGGTAGAATGAAGATCGACTTCCTAGGATGAAGCTACCGGTAGAATAAAGATCGCCTTCCTAGGATGAAGCCACCGGTAGAATGAACATCGGCTTTCTAGAATGAAGCCACCGGTAGAATGAACATCGGCTTTCTAGAATGAAGCCACCGGTAGAATGAACATGATACTTCTCTCAACCATTTTATGGGAACGAACCCTGAAAAGCAGCAAAAGAAAACAAAAGACAACAAAAGACAGATCATGTGCACAACAATGTATTCTCTACAAGGAGAAGCTTTACCAATCAGACCCCCGTCAGAGGCCTCTCACTCAGCTCTCCTGTTTTGCACTATTATGGTACAAAAACGTCTGTTAATGAATTGCTATATGGCCATGTGTTTTTCTTTAGTTTGTAAAGCATCTGTTTTTTGCTTACTGGATCTATTTCAAATTAAATATAAATAGCAATCCGTTAACGGATCTGTTTTCCATAGATTCCAATGTTAAAAAAAATGGAATGGATCCAAATAAAATCAATTATTTAAAAATGACAAACAAGTTGTGTTTGCAGAACGTTTTTGCCAACGGATTATTGCTCGATTGGTTCTAAGGGATGTTTATTGGACGTGTGTGTTATGCTCGCTAGGCGAGTAGAGATCTTAGTGAACCACTGTGCTGCAACACACAGAAAACCCAAAGGGGCTTGTCTACGGATCTGAGCCTGGTATTCTCCATAGCCCCTGAAGGTGGAGGTGTTATGCTACAGGTATTGGTCAGGGTGCCACTTGGGAAGACTGCTGTCACGTCGGCAGACCCCAGGGGTACGGGAGTGAAAGTGTCGCGGGCGGGGAGGACGCCGCCGCTGCGCTCGCTAACGCTCGGGTCTGGCGCTGCTGCGACTGCTGATGCTCGGTGGCTCGAGCGGTGGGCCGGATCCGGGGACTCGAGCGGCGCTCCTCGCCCGTGAGTGAAAAGGGTGGTTGGTTTGGGGGATTTAGTCCGTGACGTCACCCACGGGTTGTGGTGAAGATGGGCACCACCGCTGCTGGTGACGGGGATCCCGGGAGCGATGGTGGGGAGCAGCTGGGATGTTGTTTTCCCCCTCCGTGGGTAGGGGTCGGTGGGCCCGGGGCCCGGTGGTGTGACGGGGAGGCAGGGTTGGTGAGGTGCAGGGTTGCAGGGACAGTGCGGCGCAGTGCCGGATGGCACGGGTGTACTCACTCAGTAGGATATGCACAAAGTCCTCGGTAAACCAAACGGCTGGATGGACGGGTCCCGCAGCCGGCTGCAGTGTCTCTCCCCGGACAGGTGATAGTGGCTGTCTTTCCCTGCACCTTTGTGTACTTGTTTGACTACGATGGATCCCCAACGGTAGTCCACTCCCCAGTGTATGGATGCCGGAGGAGCCCGTTTGCCTGCAGGCGCTGGCCCTTGGGTCTCTAGCCTTAGGCGGTAGCTGTATACCCTCACGGTGTGGGCGGTTGCCTCCTATCGGGTCTTTGGCTGTTAGGAAACCCCTGGGGTGCCTGTCACACTCGGATTTGACTGTTGACGGCGACTCCAAGCCTTGTCGGGGTCCGATGGCCCTGCCTGTGTGTGCTGGCTTCACTTCGCTCCCCGGTCGGTACCGGTGGGCCAACGCCCGACCCCGGTCCTACGGTTCTGCGTCGATTCACCACTCCTGCAGACGGCCACCACCGTCTGCCAACCTTGTTGTCAGTGCCTGGGCCCCAAACCCAGACACACTCCACTTTACTCCTCTCACTTCCACCTCCTGGACTAAACTCCCAGCTTTTCCCGCCTCCAGGCCTGTGAACTCCTCGGTGGGTGGGGCCAACTGCTTGGCTCCGCCCCACCTGGCGTGAACATCAGACCCTGGAGGGAGGCAACAAGGGTTTTGTGTTTGGCTAATGTTACTGTCTAGTGGGGGTGGGGGTGTATGTGTGTTACCTGTGACGACCTGGCTAGTCCAGGGCGCCACAAAAGTTTCTGGCAATAGGTTGTAACAGCAACAAGTGAAGAGGTTCCATCTGGGATGGATGGATGCAGCAGCAACTGGTGAGGATACTTTGCGGCAGTGGGTGTAGAGCTTCTGTCCGGGATGGATGGATGGACATATGGATGGATGTGGCAGCGGTTATCGTGGCTGATGTGGCAGCTTGTAGCAGCAGCGGCAAGTTGGGTAATATGGCAGCAGCACACTGGAATAAAAATAGATGTCAGCAGCAGAACTAGCACAGAGTGACAGCAGCAGTAGAGACAGCAGCACATTGCTAGGGGACTTGACAACTAGCAATGTGGAAGACTCATTGCCCAGCCACCACTGATAGGGTAGAGGTGCCTTAAGTGCCTACGGCCTCCCAGCTAACCTGGGAGGTACTTCTGGGTAAAGAGGACGCTGGTCCTTTAAGAAAGGGGGTATGGTCATGGGCTGCCCTACGGGCAGAGGCAGAGAGCCTGCTAGGAGTACAGATGCTCTAAGGAGCAGCTCCATTGGTCGAGGACGGGAATACCAACGCAGAACAGGTGAGGAAACCGACGTCCTCACTGGGGGAGGAGAGCAGGAGAGTGTGAGGACGCCAGCATAGGCGTTACAGTGTGAACTTAGCCTTAGCAGATCAGGTCAATTTATTCCCTTGCATCATGGTTCAGAAGTGATTTCCCATGTGCCCATTGTAAGGAGTATGCACGCTGACTTGTTTCCAGGTGTACCGTCCCACATACAGCGAGGTGCAATGCACTTTTCGTAGGTACTAAGTACTGAACACCATAGAAGACCTGTTATTTAGGAGATTTTTTAGCCATTACAATGTGCTCCTCAAAGTTGCTAATTGTACACTTGACCATTATTCCTGCTGCCAACACATCAACTTAAAGCCCCTACACTCCAATAACAGAATCCCATTTCTCATTCTGGTGGACTCTCAGTGGCCACTGGTGGCTCTTATGCTTCTGAACCACTCGGATGAGCTGCCAGATAGCTGCATCTAAAAATGCTGCCAGACTGTGATAAGTAATTACATCCCTGATATATTATTGTCACATTGCTCAGACTTTTCCAATGTGAGTCTTAATTACAGAATAGTGGATTTCAAAAGCGAAGCTTCGTCTTAGCTAATCTTCGTCATGGAGTATGCACCTTTCTCATCAAATCTTTACATTTCAGCCTCTGGGTATAAAGTAATCTTGTGTTATGTCTTTATATACCATTCAATAACAGTTATTAGTCAGGTGAAAAACCAAGTGACGGCCAAAACTACTGTCATTACATCTCTAGAAAAGCCGAATGACAACCTCTATACGGAAGCTGTCCTTACATCTCCAGAACAGCTGAACCTGTATGTTGCATTGATGTTGGATGTATTACATCCTCCTGGGTGGATCATGGCCTACTCTTAGGGGTACTTTACACGTTGCGACATCGCTAGCATCAGCTAGCGATGCCGAGCGCGATAGTACCCGCCCCCGTCGCACGTGCGATATGTGGTGATTGCTGCCGTAGCGAACATTATTGCTATGGCAGCTTCACACGCACATACCTGCTCTGCGACGTTGCTGTGACCACCGAACTATCCCTCCTTCAAGGGGAGGTGCGTTCGGCGTCACAGCGACGTCACTAATCGGCCGGCCAATAGAAGCAGAGGGGCGGAGATGAGCGGGACATAACATCCCGCCCACCTTCTCCCTTCCGCATTGCCGTCAGGGCACAGGTAAGGAGATGTTTGTCGCTCCTGCGGGTTTACACACAACGATGTGTGCTTACGCAGGAGCGACAAACAACATTGTACCTGCGGTCGACCGGACATTATGAAAATGAACAACGCTACACAGATCACCGATTGTCGACGCTTTTGCGATTGTTTATCAGCGCATCTAGGATTTACACGTTGCGATGTCGTTACCGGCGCCGGATGTTTGTCACTAATGACGTGACCATGACGATATTTCGGAAGCGATGTCGCAACGTGTAAAGCCCCCCTTAGGCTCTTAGACAGAAAGTCACCAACAGATATAAAAAACAAACTGGATGTTTTGTTGAAGGAACTACCAAAATGGAGATTTGATCTTGAATGTTACTTAAGTAAAGTGTTTACAATAAAAAATTGGGTACATCTGTGCTCACAACACCTACACTTCACAGTGGAACAGTTCTTGTAGGCTCATTTGGGCCAAGCCAGGTCATACAGCCACCGGTCAACTGGCCTTATCTCACTCCTACCTAATTTCTCCTTTCTAGCAGAGGTGGTCTATTCCCACAAGAGGCTGCCCCTTTTTGAGTCTGCTCCTAGGCTGTGAACATGGGCAAAACCCAAACTGGACTCAAAAATCTACTTCTTGTACATCAAGGATATAGCACCTCTCCACCTCAGTATCTGTAACACAAAAGCGGCTTGCCTCATAGGTGTAATGCAGTCTTTACTTATGGGTTGTACAAACAGAAGAGTTGTCAGGAAAGCCGGGATCTGGTAGCAGGAGGACACGTATGGATTCAGGGAGTAAACAGAGGTGAAGTCAGGTTACAATCTAGGAGTCAGAATTCCAGGAAGTGACTTAATAGATTCAGAGAGTAAACAGAGATGTGGTCAGGTAACAGTCCTAGATCTAAAGCCAGGAGGTCACGACAGGAACAGAGAGCAGGCAGAGAGGAGTCGAGACAACAGTCCGGGGTCAATACACAATAGATCAGAACACTAGCAGGAACACAGGTCAACAGCACAACAACTGAACCAGAATGTACAACTGACGAGGTTCTGGGGCAGCATGCTCAGTAAAAATGCATAGCAATTACCAGGAAGATGGAGAACACCTGAGTAATTAGCACCTGCCAGAACCAGCATGGAAGCCTGCACTGTCAATCAACCTGCCAGCTTAGTAGCTCAGGAAAACACAACAGAGCATCTCCTAATGTAGAAGATGCTCTGCACAGAGGAATCGTGTCACTACCAGCTCAGTAGTCCAGGAAAGTGCAGCAGAGCATCTAGTCTGCAAGATGATCTGTACAGACGAATTTTGGGTTAGTCATAATCTACCATAAGCTTGTAGACACAGTGGTGGCCTTTTCACCTACTCCAAGTGTAGCAGAGGACAATTTCAAGATATTTAAGGTGGCCAATATATATCTTCTGCTATTCTACAAAAGTCCGATTTTGGCACCAAATGTGCAAGACAAACCTTCACGGTTAAGCTGAAAGACCTAGAAGCATTCAGTGGGCACTTGATGTACCGCCAGCATAATTAATATTAAGGTCAGACTGTGCCGGTCCAGTATTGCAGCAAATTTCCACAGTCTGTCACAGTGGATCTACAGTCATATAAAAAAGTTTGGGCACCCCTATTAATGTTAACCTTTTTTCTCTATAACAATTTGGGTTTTTGCAGCAGCTATTTCAGTTTCATATATCTAATAACTGATGGACTGAGTAATATTTCTGGATTGAAATGAGGTTTATTGTACTAACAGAAAATGTGAAATCCGCATTTAAACAAAAATTGACCGGTGCAAAAGTATAGACACCCTTATCAATTTCTTGATTTGAACACTCCTAGCTACTTTTTACTGACTTACTAAAACACTAAATTGGTTTTGTAACCTCATTGAGCTTTGAACTTCATAGGCAGGTGTATCCAATCATGAGAAAAGGTATTTAAGGTGGCCACTTGCAAGTTGTTCTCCTATTTGAATCTCCTATGAAGAGTGGCATCATGGGCTTCTCAAAACAACTCTCAAATGATCTGAAAACAAAGATTATTCAACATAGTTGTTCAGGGGAAGGATACAAAAAGTTGTCTCAGAGATTTAAACTGTCAGTTTCCACTGTGAGGAACATAGTAAGGAAATGGAAGAACACAGGTACAGTTCTTGTTAAGCCAGAAGTGGCAGGCCAAGAAAAATATCAGAAAGGCAGAGAAGAAGAATGGTGAGAACAGTCAAGGACAATCCACAGACCACCTCCAAAGACCTGCAGCATCATCTTGCTGCAGATGGTGTCAATGTGCATCGGTCAACAATACAGCGCACGTTGCACAAGGAAAAGCTGTATGGGAGAGTGATGGGAAAGAAGCCGTTTCTGCAAGCACGCCACAAACAGAGTCGCCTGAGGTATGCAAAAGCACATTTGGACAAGCCAGTTACATTTTGGAAGAAGGTCCTGTGGACTGATGAAACAAAGATTGAGTTGTTTGGTCATACAAAAAGGCGTTATGCATGGAGGCAAAAAAACACGGCATTCCAAGAAAAGCACTTGCTACCCACAGTAAAATTTGGAGGAGGTTCCATCATACTTTGGGGCTGTGTGGCCAATGCCGGCACCGGGAATCTTGTTAAAGTTGAGGATGGATTCAACTCAGTATCAGCAGATTCTTGACAATAATGTGCAAGAATCAGTGACGAAGTTGAAGTTACGCAGGGGATGGATATTTCAGCAAGACAATGATCCAAAACACCGCTCCAAATCTACTCAGGCATTCATGCAGAGGAACAATTACAATGTTCTGGAATGGCCATCCCAGTCCCCAGACCTGAATATCATTGAAGATCTGTGGAATGATTTGAAGCGGCTGTCCATGCTCGGCGACCATCAAACTTAACTGAACTAGAATTGTTTTGTAAACAGGAATGGTCAAATATACCTTCATCCAGGATCCAGGAACTTGTCACGCTCCCCGGGTCCCCTGCCCTGCTCCCCGGCTCACCTGCCACGCTCCTCGGCTCCCCTGCCTCGCTCCCCGGTTCTTCGGTCCGGTCTCCGCCGCTCCCCGCTCTCCAGCCTCCATTGCCTGCGCTTCCCAGGCGTCCTGGTCCCCGCTCCCTGCGCCCGTCGGCTTCTCAGCCCCAGCCCGGCTCTGCTGCTTCCTCCTCACAGCTTCCTGCTATGGCTTCTGGCACCCGGGCCGCGCGCATGCGCATTAGGGCGCGCGCGCGGTCATTGACCCTTTCTTAAAGGGCCAGCGTCCACTGACAGGAAATGAAGCACACAGGTACAGGGTATAAAGGGGTTTAGTGTCCAAGTGGGCGGGGCCTGTTCTTCGTGTTTCCCAAGCTAGGAGTCAGGTCTCCTTGTGTTCCTGTGAGATACTCACCTCTCTCTCTTCTAGAGCCGATCCTGCCTTGCCATCCGGTCCTGCCGAATCCCGCACCCCGAACGCTGCCTATCTGCCATCCTGACAGTCCGTACCATCTCTGATCCCTGCGTTGACCCGTCATCTCGCTCCAAAGGTTCCGGACTCCGCCTGACATCATCTCGGCTTCCGAACCTGAGCTCCGTCACCCGGACTACCATCAGTGACTCCGTGGTCCCAGGGACTTCTCCATTATACTCTTGTGCATGGACTGTCCTGCTACCTATAGTGCTCCAGCTACCGGACCCCTTACCATCATCAAGGAGTTCGGCCCAGTGGATCCACCTCCTGGGTCTGCCCGTCCACCTGGCCCTAACAGTAAGAACAGGCCATGGATCCCGCTGAAGCACTAGCGGCCTTGCAGGAGGAACTCCAACGCCAGCGTGAGACCCAGACCCGCATGCTGAACTTCATGACTTCGGTGGACGCCCGCCTGAACACGCTACAAGCGTCAATTACATCTTCAGCATCTCGGGCTTCCACTAGCCAATCCACGGCTCCAGCCCCCGTGGCAGCCTCTTCGGATGCTTCCAGACTTCGTTTGGCCTCACCACCCCGGTACGCCGGAGATCCCAAGACCTGCAGGGGTTTCATAAACCAATGCTCCCTCCATTTCACGCAGCTGCCGCATTTGTTTGCCTCCGACCAAGCCAAGGTCGCGTTCATCATGTCCCATCTAGAGGGTGAAGCACTGGCGTGGATGAACCCCTTGTGGGAAAAGGAGGATCCTGTGACCACAAACATCCAGGAGTTCCTGCAGGCATTTAGTGGCACCTTTGACGAGCCCGGACGCGCCTCCGCGGCTGCCTCATCTCTTCTCCGGTTACGTCAGGGGACTCTGACGGTGGGTCAATACGCCATCCGTTTTCGCACCTTGGCTTCGGAACTCGGGTGGAACAACGAGGCTCTAACCGCCGCCTTCTGGGAAGGACTCTCGGGTCGAATTAAAGATGAGCTGGCTGGCCGTGACGTACCGTCCACCCTGGATGCCCTGATTACCCTAGCAACTCGAGTGGACATTCGCTTTCAGGAGCGATCCAAAGAAGTGTCCCGTGAGAGACGTCCGGTACGGCATTCCTCTCCTCCGCAGAAGCCCGCCGTACTTCAGTCAACGGCATCTGGTGTCTCCGTCCACGAGCCCATGCAGATCGACCGTGTGCGGCAGTCTGAACAACGCCGAGCAGAGCGGCTCGCCAAGGGCCTCTGCTTCTACTGCGGAGAGGGCACACACCTTCTACGCTCCTGTCCAGAAAGGCCGGGAAACTCCAAAGCCTAGGGTTGGTAGGAGAGGCCACCCTAGGTGCTGGGACTCTCTCAGACCCGGTTATGTGGACTGTACAAGTGACAACGGGAGAGACGCGGTTCACGGCTGAGGCGTACCTCGATTCTGGGGCAGCAGGCAATTTCATCCAGCAAGCCACGGTGGACAAGTACCAGGTGCATGTTACTCCACTCGACAAACCCCTCGTGATTGCCTCTGTGGATGGGAGACCCCTCTCTGACACCATCTCATGGATCACCAAGCCGGTCGAACTGCGTATCGGTGCCCTGCACACCGAGACCATCGCTCTCTACGTTCTTCCACACATGTCCCATCAAATCCTGCTGGGACTTCCCTGGTTACGGACACACGAGCCATCAGTCAGCTGGGGCACTGGTGAAATCACCCAATGGGGCTCTTCTTGCCATGAAAACTGTCTGAAGACCATACAGCCCATCCGACGACCTCCGGTTCCAGAGTCCCTACCGGGACTGCCCTCGGCCTATTGGTCCTTCGCGGATGTCTTCGATAAAAAGGAATCAGAGGTACTTCCGCCACATCATCCATACGATTGTGCCATCGACCTGCTCCCGGGAACTACACCTCCTCGAGGACGGATATATCCGCTGTCTCCAGCCGAGACAAGGGCCATGTCTACCTACATCACAGAGAGCCTGGCAAGGGGATTCATTCGGAGATCCTCCTCTCCTGCTGGAGCAGGCTTCTTCTTCGTTAAGAAGAAAGAAGGCGACTTACGCCCATGCATAGACTACCGGGGATTGAACCAAATCACCGTGAAAAACAAGTATCCCCTGCCGCTCATCCCCGAATTGTTTGATCGGCTTAGAGGAGCTCGTGTGTTCACCAAGTTGGATCTTCGGGGTGCCTACAACCTGGTCCGCATCCGCTCTGGGGACGAATGGAAGACCGCGTTCAATACTCGCGATGGGCACTATGAATACTGCGTGATGCCCTTCGGCCTGTGTAACGCACCAGCAGTCTTTCAAGAATTGGTGAACGACGTTTTCCGGGACCTTCTCTACGTCTGTGTGGTGGTGTATCTGGATGATATCCTTGTCTTCTCTCCGGACCTCCAGACCCACAGAGAGAACGTGCAGCTGGTTCTACAAAGACTGAGAGAGAATCGTCTGTACGCCAAGTACGAGAAGTGTGTCTTTGAGCAGTCTTCTCTCCCCTTCCTGGGTTACATCATCTCCGATACCGGCCTGCAGATGGATCCAAAGAAGGTCTCCTCCATTCTCAACTGGCCTCCTCCTTCTGGACTGAAGGCAATCCAACGCTTTCTGGGATTCGCCAACTACTACCGCCAGTTCATCCCTCACTTCTCTGCTCTGACTGCTCCTCTCTCCGCCTTGACCAAGAAGGGGGCTAATCCAAAGGACTGGTCACCTGCGGCCGACGCCGCGTTTGGCTCTCTGAAGCGGGCATTCGTCTCCTCTCCTGTACTCCACCGTCCGGAGTTAAACCGCCAGTTCACCTTGGAGGTGGATGCCTCCTCCTCGGGAGCCGGAGCAGTGCTCATGCAGAAGTCCTCCTCCGGGAAGATGGTGACTTGCGTTTTTTTCTCCAAGAGCTTCTCAGCGCCTGAACGCAACTACACCATCGGTGACCGAGAACTATTGGCAGTCAAACTGGCTCTGGAGGAATGGCGCTACCTTCTGGAAGGAGCAGTGTACCCCGTTATTATTTACACGGACCACAAGAACCTGGAATACCTGCGGTCTGCTCAGCGACTGAACCCACGGCAAGCCAGGTGGTCCTTGTTCTTTGCCAGATTCGATTTCCAGCTCCATTTCCGACCCGCGGACAAGAATGTACGCGCTGATGCCTTGTCCAGGTCTTTCATGCCCATGGAGCAGAAGGAGGAGACATCTCAACCCATCATCTGTCCTAGTAAAATCATTCCGGTGGCTCCTGTCACCCTGGCCCAGATACCGCCCGGGAAGACCTATGTCTCTGAGACTGACAGGCAAAAAGTGTTACACTGGGGCCATGCCTCGAAAACAGCCGGTCATGCTGGTCAGAAGAGAACATGGAGTGCGATTGTACGTCATTACTGGTGGCCATCCCTTCGCACGGACGTCGCTTCTTTTGTCTCTGCCTGCTCCTCTTGTGCCAGGAACAAGACGCCCAAACACCTGCCATATGGCCGTCTTCTGCCTCTGCCTATACCCTCAGTTCCGTGGCAACACATTGCGATGGACTTTATTACGGACTTGCCATTGTCCTCCGGACACACAGTCATATGGGTCGTGGTGGATCGATTCTCTAAAATGGCTCATTTCGTCCCTATGACTGGACTGCCCTCTGCCCAAGAACTCGCGGACGCCTATATACGTCACATCTTCCGCTTGCATGGCTTTCCATCACACATTGTGTCCGACAGAGGAACTCAGTTCACCTCCCGCTTCTGGAGGGCTCTCTGCAAACATCTGGGAGTGACTCTGGACTTTTCTTCAGCTTACCATCCTCAGTCGAACGGCCAAGTGGAACGGGTCAATCAGATCTTGACCTCCTTCTTACATCACTACGTCAACGCCCATCATGATGACTGGTCCACGCTTCTTCCTTGGGCTGAATTCTCCCATAACCACCACGTCAGTGAGTCCTCCTCCAGCTCTCCCTTCCATGTCGTTTACGGACTTCAGCCTTCCGTCCCTTTACCTGTATCCTCTTCCTCGGATGTTCCTGCTGCTGATGCTGTAGTCCGTGACTTTTCTACGATTTGGGACTCTGTCAAGACGTCCCTTGAACGTGCTTCCCTGCGGATGAAGAGACACGCGGACAAGAGACGTCTGGACCCTCCGTGTTTCTCTCCTGGAGATCTCGTCTGGCTTGCCTCCAAGTACGTCCAATTGAAGCTACCATCCTACAAGCTGGGTCCTCGCTACATCGGGCCGTTTAAAGTCCTCAGCAAGATCAATGAGGTCTCCTACAAGCTACAGCTCCCGGCCACGATGAGGATACCCAACTCCTTCCACGTCTCCCTGCTCAAGCCGGTTGTCCTTGGTCCCTTCTCCGCTGCTGCCAGTTCGGCTCCTCCTCCTATTGCCGATGACGACATCTATGCGGTAAGGGATATCGTGGCCATGAAGACCGTACGGGGTCGACAGTTCTTCCTGGTGGACTGGGCAGGGTATGGTCCTGAGGATAGGTCCTGGGAGCCTCGGGAGAATGTGGGCACTCCTCTGATCCATGCCTTCCTGTCCCGGTTGCGGGGAGGGGGGCGTGGGGGGGGGTACTGTCACGCTCCCCGGGTCCCCTGCCCTGCTCCCCGGCTCACCTGCCACGCTCCTCGGCTCCCCTGCCTCGCTCCCCGGTTCTTCGGTCCGGTCTCCGCCGCTCCCCGCTCTCCAGCCTCCATTGCCTGCGCTTCCCAGGCGTCCTGGTCCCCGCTCCCGGCGCCCGTCGGCTTCTCAGCCCCAGCCCGGCTCTGCTGCTTCCTCCTCACAGCTTCCTGCTCTGGCTTCTGGCACCCGGGCCGCGCGCATGCGCATTAGGGCGCGCGCGCGGTCATTGACCCTTTCTTAAAGGGCCAGCGTCCACTGACAGGAAATGAAGCACACAGGTACAGGGTATAAAGGGGTTTAGTGTCCAAGTGGGCGGGGCCTGTTCTTCGTGTTTCCCAAGCTAGGAGTCAGGTCTCCTTGTGTTCCTGTGAGATACTCACCTCTCTCTCTTCTAGAGCCGATCCTGCCTTGCCATCCGGTCATGCCGAATCCCGCACCCCGAACGCTGCCTATCTGCCATCCTGACAGTCCGTACCATCTCTGATCCCTGCGGTGACCCGTCATCTCGCTCCAACGGTTCCGGACTCCGCCTGACATCATCTCGGCTTCCGAACCTGAGCTCCGTCACCCGGACTACCATCAGTGACTCCGTGGTCCCAGGGACTTCTCCATTATACTCTTGTGCACGGACTGTCCTGCTACCTATAGTGCTCCAGCTACCGGACCCCTTACCATCATCAAGGAGTTCGGCCCAGTGGATCCACCTCCTGGGTCTGCCCGTCCACCTGGCCCTAACAGAACTCATTAAAAGCTACAGGAAGCGACTAGAGGCTGTGAGTTTTGCAAAAGGAGGATCTACAAAATATTAATGTCACTTTTATGTTGAGGTGCCCATACTTTTGCACGGTAAAATTTTGTTTAAATGCGGATTGCACATTTTTTGTTAGTACAATAAACCTCATTTCAATCCAGAAATATTACTCAGTCCATCAGTTATTAGATATATGAAACTGAAATAGCTGCTGCAAAAACCCAAATTGTTATAAAGAATAAAGGTTAACATTAATAGGGATACCCAAACTTTTTCATATGACTGTATATACTATGGAGGGTGTGATAGATGTCTCTGGTATTCCCCCCAAGAGATACTGTAGATTGTCATCTGTCTGGTTAGAAGAAAATTTCTTTTCGCGTCACTAGAGACTGTCGTAAAGTTTGATTCTCTGGCTTTTCCAGCATATTATTTGCGACACTCCAGTTCTGACATTAATGATATACGGATCATTTCAAACAACAACTCTTTACTCAATGGCTCATTCTCTGCATCAACTTTACATTCCAAATAGCATGAAAGAAAAAAAAGAGAGAAGAGGGCGCTCCTGTGTGTAAGAGTAAACTTTATGTGGTGAATAATGAAACAATTCCACTCACCTATGAGTGTTGTACTCCAGGTACAACACTGTCTGTTAGCACTGACAGAGAGATCCAGGTTACCCCTTGGCTGGCTGACACAGATCCTGCTGAGGATGATCACACAGCAGCCTTACATTTCACTGCTGCTGGTGCTCAGAGCTCCTGCAATCCTCCTGTCTGGGTCAGCGTCTCACTCCTGGATCAGATAAGGCCGGTTTCACACATCCGGCTTTTTGCCGTTTTGCCGGATGCGGCGCTCTCCCGTACAGTTAATACAGTACAGTGACAGCGCAACAAGCGCCGGTCACATGCTGTTATGTGACCGGCGCATGTGACCCGGAAGTTACAGCGCTGTCATTGTACTGTATTAACTGTACGGGAGAGCGCCGCATCCGGCAAAACGGCAAAAAGCCGGATGTGTGAAACCAGCCTAAGAGGAAGGCAAAGGAAGACTTGAATCCACAAATAATTTTGGGGATCTACGAACAACTAATGTGGAAATAGCATGCCCTCTTTTAATTAACCCTGTGATGAAACGGACTGACCCACATCACACTGATAAAGAACCAATCCATGTATCTAGTGATAACCCAGGGGAAGGCCCAAGCACACAAAATCCCGTTTCCTCCCAATATTCCACTAAAAAAATAACGGAATTTTTTCACCCGTTACCCACAAAAGTACGAATCAAGAGAAAAATAAGGGAAGAGGGTGCCGAGGCGGGAGAAGGAATAGAAAAAGAAACAAATCCCAACCGAGAGAAACAGCTCAGCCACACAAACGGAACAGGAATGTGGAATTTTCAATTTCTCCGGTTACCAATTAAACCCAGGGGAAATTACATTGTTAAAGAGGGGTCTATCCTTTTGCCCTACCAGCAACACGAATACATTTCAGCTTTTCTTGGACATTAATTTGTCCGCAAACTCACCTTACGCAGACATTTTGAAATATTATCTAAACAACAAAAAAATATGACGAAGACAAAGAGTAATGAGGAGATACAGGATGATGCATATGTACATGTGCAAATCAAAGGGAGTTCTGATTTTTACCCATACCATCATAGGGGTAATAATTTAGAGACTTTCCACCAACTACTGCTCAGGGATATTAGAAACTTCTCCCATCAGTATAAAAAAGATAATCTGTCCAAAGGGGAAAGAAAAGCCATTGACTCCTTAAAAAAAAATTCTAATCTGGTAATTAGGAATGCTGATAAAGGAGGGGGTGTAGTATTAATGGACCGCGACTGGTACATCAGGAAGGGACAAGAGCAATTGGATGACACCGAATATTATGAGGTTCTCAACAATGATCCATCCTCTGATTATTTTAATTTGTATGAGGTTTTGATTAAGGGGGCTTATGAGGAAAAAATCTTAAACAAAAAAGAAAAAAAGTATTTGGATATTAAGCACTATTCTATGCCCTTCTATTATTTTCTTCCCAAAATACACAAAAATCTAACCGATCCACCAGGAAGACCCATCATCTCGGGGGTCAAGTCATTAACAGCTAACCTGTCCCATTATATCGATCTTTTTCTACAAAAATATGTAGTGGGACTAGAGTCCCATATCACGGATTCATCCCATCTCATTAGCATTTTAAGAAAACTTCCCCCAACTCCCAACTGTTTGTTTTTCACTCTGGACGTATCCTCTCTTTATTCGAACATCAGCCACCAATTAGGCTTGGAAAGTGTGGAACACTATTTGATGGCCGATAATTCCTTACCTGTTACACAAAGGGAATTTATTCTCAGCTCCATAAATTTTATACTGAATCACAATATCTTCTCCTTTGAAGGTAACATCTACCGCCAAATAAAGGGCTGTGCGATGTGGACGAGATTCGCCCCAAGTTATGCAAACCTATACATGGGGCGTTTCGAATCCTCGTTCATTACCCAGTCCCCCTTAGCCAAAGGTCATATAATCCTATACCGCAGATTTATAGATGACCTATTCTTCATCTGGTCAGGCTCTGATAGTACTGCTAAAATGTTCATCAATTCCTTGAATAATAATGACTGGGGACTAACATTCACAACAACCATGTCCAGCGAATCCATTCAGTTCCTGGATCTGAACATTAAATTCAATAGTGAAGCCTCCATTGAAACCTCCACCTTCTTTAAAAAGGTGGATGTGAACAGTTACTTGGAGTTTGGTAGTAGCCACCTTCCCAAGTGGATCAGGAACATACCCTACGGGCAATATTGGCGTGTCAAAAAAAACTGCACGAGTATAGATTCTTTCAAAGATGAAGCCAGAATACTAAAAACCAGGTTCATAAGCAAAGGTTATCCCAAAAAAATTCTGTCCGATGCTTTTCATAAAAGTCTATTATTGGATCAGGACAAGTGCTTGACAAATATTGAGGAAAAAAGACTTCTGGCTATTCAGGGGGATGGTACTAACACGGAATTTGGTAGCTGTTTAGTTACCACATTTAGTGATTCCTATAAACAAATCAAGGAATTGATTAATAAACATTGGCACATTGTGAGGAGTGACAGGATCTTGACAGGAGTGTTACCCGCAGTCCCACGGGTTATCTTTAGAAGAAGCAGATGCCTAAAAAATATAATGTAGCTCAAATAAATCGTCACTATTTATCTCCTATCTCCCTTGTGAGCAGCGCCCTTTATACCGTGGATTTTTTTCTTCTTCTTTGAATACATTCCAAATAGCAGGCACATGCTGTATCTTCCAGCACGTTACAGCTCTACGAGGCATATTCAGACACAATCCTAGTTTCCTCTGGGTTGCTTCAGATCCTGTGAGTTCCAGCACAACCCAGCTCAGCGTTACAGTACAACCTGTGATGGTCACTTTCCCTTGTAGTAGCTCTACGTTTAGTCTCCTTACAGGGGTGAGGATCAGTGGTCCCATCACCATGGTTAAGCCTTGCACTTGAAAGGGGATGCAGAAATCAGTGCAAGTAAACATCCCCATCTGCTTGCCTAAGGTAATAAGAGCAAACAAGAACAAAAGAGTTGAATGTGTGTTTCCTAAAGGGAAGAGTTTAGAGGAGACGTCAGGTTTTGTGAGAGCTGTGTCGCAGTTACAAAATATAAAAGGCCTGGCCGGGCCAAAGAGTCGGCCCCTAGATTGGAAGAGAGCAGTTGTGTGAGGAGCAGAGCAGGCTTGCAGCAAAACATCCGTGATCTTAGCAGAGAGGACGATCAGTGACCTGAGCTGGGTAGGAGAACCGTTATTAAAGCCAGTGGAAGCTCATTAATCATGCTAGTAGAAGACCTGAGGAAGACCAGAATATGCCGGTCAAAATCCAGAGCCCCAAGTTCATGGTCAAGTCGAAGACTATGCCGGTCAAGATCCAGGGCCCCGAGTTCATGGTCAAGCAGCAGACGATGCCGGTCAAGATCTAGGGCCCCAACTTTGTGGTCAAGCTGCAGACTACAACGGTCAAGGTCCAGGGCCCCAATTTTGTGGTCAAGCCGCAGATTATGCCGGTCAAGATCCAGAGTCGGGTCATTGCTTCCTGCGTCGTGCGCAGAGATACAGTATTGATTGGGGACTCAGATTCAGAACATGAAGGCAGCGAGCCAGTGGAGGGTGTGCAGTGAAGGGTGTGCAGAGATACACCAATTTGAACTTGCAGCCTAGTGAGTAACATCTTTGACCCCGCTAGGGCCTGTACACTGTATAGTATTGTTTAGATAAGTAGATTACTATAACAAATGGAGTGACACTGACGTCTAGAGCGATGTAAAGTGTGATACTGCCAATGGTGATCTTTAGTTAGTGGTAAGAATAATACTGTGTAAAGAATACGAGGATTGCATTACTTGTGATGATGATAAATCCACTGTGAAATATTCTGATTTTCTACTGTTACTTGTGCTATACTATCTCAAATTTAAAGTACTAATCCTTGATTTTTATTCAGTTGATAAACCATTTACTGTATGGTTCAGTTACCACTGACTCCTCATTCTCTGTGCTGTTGCATCCGATCACCTGATTGACACACTCTCAGACGCTCAGAAAGAATTCGCTTGAATAAGCCATAAGCCGAATTCAGTCACACACCAGTTAGGATAAACCTTTACTACGTTACTTTCATGGCTAATTGGCCTGGTCACTAGAGTCCTGTCCTCCGGCTCCTATTGTCTGGGGTTGTACTGTTCGAGGATCGGTCTCTCGTTTCAACTCTGTTTGCAGTCCATCTCTCAGTCAACTCTCAAAGTTTGCTATTTCGTCTTCAGTCTCCTTTCTTCCCGTTAAAAGCCACTTACTTTATGCAGCCTACAGACTATCTGTCCATAACTGTCGCTTACTAGATCTTCACCTTCAAAACTCAACTTACTCTTCTATAATGAACCATCTCTTACCCTCTCAACTAACCCCTCCCATTGTAGGCTAGTCCCAACACTTAACTGTTGCTTACTCTACAGTCCAGTATATTTTCACTCTCCAAACTCAATTGACTCTTCTAGAATGAACCATCTCTTACCCTGTAAACTAACCAATCCAATTGTGGGCTAGTCCCAACACTTAACTGTTGCTTACTCTATGGTTCAATAAATCTTCCCTCTCCAAACTCAACTGACTCTTCTAGAATGAACCATCTCTTACCCTGTAAACTAACCAATCCAATTGTGGGCTAGTCCCAACAATTAACTATTGCTTACTCTATGGTCCAGTAAATCTTCACTCTCCAAACTCAACAGACTCTTCTAGAATGAATCATTTCGTACCCTGTAAACTAACCAATCCAATTGTGGGCTAGTCCCAACACTTAACTGTTGCTCACTTTGTGGTCCAGTAAATCTCTTCTTACCCTGTAAACTAACCAATCCAATTGTGGGCTAGTCCCAACATTTAACTGTTGCTTACTCTCTGGTCTAGTAAATCTCCACTCTCCAAACTCAACTGACTCTTCTAGAATGAACCATTTCTTACCCTGTAAACTAACCAATTCTATTGTGGGCTAGTCCCAACACTTAACTGTTGCTTACTCTATGGTCCAGTAAATCATCACTCTCCAAACTCAATTGAGTTTTCTAGAATGAACCATATCTTATCCTGTAAACTAACCAATCCAATTGTGGGCCAGTCCCAACACTTAACCGTTGCTTACTCTCTGATCCAGTAACTTCCTATATAAGTGCTATGCTATACTTCACATTTTACATTATCAACACTACATATCAGTAAAAGGTTACACTATATATTACACAGGAGAAAATTACAATACATCACAGTACATTATAATCCACACATTACCATAACAGTTAACATAATATATTATACATAAAAGACGCAAGACATGAATCACATTACAATACACAATGCGATTGGAGTCTTCAGGGGCAGGAAAGCGAGAGCAATAGTCCACCACTCTTACATGTGTATGGACTAGTTTCATGTTTGGGGCACTATATGGCGATGGTATTTAGCATTTAGGAAGCAATGGATAAATAGTAAAGGTTATTTTGATTGAATACTAATCTGGAGAATAGTCTTTCAAAGGTGTACTGGTAGATTACTGGGGGTCTAGGGGCAGACCATCATCTGGTATAGAAAGACCTAATAAATCTGGATGCTTTTAAGTAGCAAAGATAGAACATATTTATTATCCACTGCAATGTCAGGAAAGATTTTCAACCTCCACTTTAACACAGCAGAAGTATAAAGAAGTCATTGATTTTTCCTTGACATTTTTCTTGTAATAGGTCCTTTCAGTGAACCTTGTTTTGCGCTCTCCGAATTCCTTATATCCTGTAATTGGCACCACTGAGTGCACCATTGATCAGATACCAATCTCCATATTTCCTGGAATCATGGTACTCACACATCTAGTTTGTGATAGCCTAAAAATAGCAGGCATTGTTCTCTAGTGGTTTATTTATTTTGGATCTGTTTTAAACTTTTTTTCGGCTGCAGGTAGACATCGAAAGTAGGGATGACCTAGATACAAGTTCTGTAGTTCATTCACATTTGTGCTCTGAGACTCTGCTCTCCAGACCACTAAGCTGCCCTCCTGTGCGGCCCTGCTCCGGTCCGGTTTACGGCCTGACTCTGCCCTCCAGCATCTTCGGCACCTCTGGCTCAGACTAGGTCTTACAACGTCATGAGTAGACTTTAGGTGACAAACTAACAAATATACAACTGCACTCTCTGACACTAAGATACATTGACTATAGGAATTTCTTATTTTGAATTATAGGGTCATGCCTTCTGACTGAGCACTCCTTCCCATCAGCTTAAGGCAATTTTTAATTTCCTAGTAGCAGGTTGCTACTCACTCATAAAATTGTAGGCTATTCAGCCCAGACAAAGGTATCCCTAGATAAGGACCCAGCATACGAGATACGCCTTGACGCTGGCTGCTGGGCTCACAAAAAATGGCCTTTTTATACTCCAAGTGTCTCAATTTTTTTATATTTATTCCCTTAGCAGAAATGCATGTCCAAGTTCCTATATAACAATGTCTGTATACCTTTTTTTCTCAGAGTGCAGCTGTTTATTTGATGTTCAGCCTGCACCTGTACACACATGCCTGGTAAAAAGTGCTGTCAGTTTTCTTATTTATGGGGTATTGCCATCTGCCCTCCAGCATGTTTGGCACCTCTGGCTCAGACTAGGTCTCGCAACATCATGACTAGACTTCAGGTGACAAATTAACAAATAAACAGCTGTACTCTGTGACGCTGAGATACACAGACATTGACTATAGTAATTTCCTATTTTGGATTATGGGGTTATGCCTTCTGACTGAGCACTCCTTCCCATCAGCTTCAGGCGATTTTTTAATTTCCTACTAGAAGGCTCCTACCCGCCCATAAAATTGTAGGCTATTCAGCCAAGACAGAGGCATCACTAGATAAGGATCCAGCATACAAGATACACCTTGACGCTGGCTGCTGGGCTCACAAAAAAATTCCTTTTTTATACGTTGCCTCAATTTTTATATGTATTCCCTTAGCAGAAATGCATGTCCAAGCTATATAACAATGTTTGTATATCTTATGATGTGCCATCAGTCTTTTTAGTAGTTTACAGGGTCATGCCTTCTGATTGAGCACTCCTGCTCTTCAGCCTCAGGCTATTTTAATTATCCATTTGCAGGTACCTATCCGCCCATAAATTGTAGGTTTTTTAACCCAAAGAGAGGCATTAGTTTGATAGGGACCCAACAAAAAGCTGTAGCCTTGCCATTGGCAGCTGTTTATTTGATGTTTAGCATGCACCTGTTCACATGTGTCTGTTAAGAAGTGCTGTCAGTTTTCTAATTTTGGATTATAGGGGTCATGCCTTCTGACTGAGCACTCCTTCCCATTAGCTTCTGGTGATTTTTAATTTTCTAGTAGCAGGTTCCTACCCATCCACAAAGATTGTAGGCTATTGAGCTCAGCTAGGGGCATCACTAGATAAGGACCCACAATACGAGATATAGCTTGTATCTGGTTGCTGTGCTTGCATAAAACTGACCTTTTTTATACTCTAAGTGTCTCAATTTTTAGATTTATTCCCTTAGCAGAAATGCATGTCCAAGTTCCTATATGACAATGAATGTATACCTTAGTGTCTCAAAGTGCAGCTGTTTATTTGATGTTCAGCATGCACCTGTTCACACATGGCTGTTACTGTAGGAAGTGCTGTCAGTTTTTTTATTTTGGATTATAGCATCATGCTTTCTGAGTGAGCACTCCTACCCATCAACTTAAAGTGATTTTTAATTGTTTAATAGCCAGTTCCTACCCATCCACAAAAATTGTAGGCTATTGAGCCCAGATAGAAGTATTACTAGATAAGGAGCCAGCATATGAGATACGCCTTGACGCTGGCTGCTGGGCTCACAAAAAATTGCCTTTTTTATACACTAAGTGTCTCAATTTTTATATGTACTTCCTTAGCAGCAATGCATATCCAAGTTCCTATTATAACAATGTCTGTATACCTTAGTATCTCAAAGTGCAGCTGTTTATTTGATATTCAGCATGCACCTGTTCACACATGTCTGTTAGGAAGTACTGTTCATTTTCTAATTGATCAGGTCATGCCTTCTGACTGAGCACTCCTACCAATCAACTTAAAGTGATTTTTAATTTCCTAACAGCTGGTATCTACCCATCCACAAAAATTGTAGGCTATTAAGCCCAGATAGAGGCATTACTAGCTAATGACCCCTGGAAGCTGGCTGCTGGGCTTGCAAAAAAATGGCTTTTTTATACACAAAGTGTCTTAATTTTTATATGTATTCACTTAGCAGAAATGCATGTCCAAGTTCCTATATAACAATGTATGTATACCTCAGTGTCTCAGAGTGCGGCTGTTTATTTGATGTTCAGCATGTACCTGTTCACACATGCCTGTTAGAAGTGCTGTCAGTCTTCTTATTTATGGGGTCATGCCTTCTGACTGAGCACTCCTACTCATCAACGTAAATTGATTTTTAATTTCCTAAAAGCAGGTTCTTACCCATCCACAAAAATTGTAGGGTATTGAGCCCAGACAGAGGCATCACTAGATAGGGACCCAGCATACGAGATACGCCTTGATGATGGTGGCTGGGCTTGCATACAAGTGGCCTTTTTTATGCACTATGTGTCTCAAATGTTAAATTTATTTCCTTTGCAGAAATTCATGTCCAAATTTCTATATTCAATGTGTGCATACGTTAGCATCTCAGAGTGCAGCTGTTTATTTGATGTTCAGCATGCACTTGTTTACACTTGTCTTTTAGGAAGTGCTGTCAGTTTTCTTATTTTAGACTTCATGTGACGTGATGGCGTGTGTTGATGTAGGGTATTATTGTGAAGGTAGCCTGGGCTCTAGATTGTTCGTTCAAATGACTGTCAAGGGAGAAATTTAGGTAAGACTGCTAATGGAGTCTTTGTTCAGGGCAAATCCAAATGACGGGTTCAGATTAGCTATCTGTACAGATATAATAAATAATTCAGAAGCAATGACCACAGAAACTGTGTTTACTCTTTGAGCCAGTATTGGCGTCTGGCTCATATATTCTATAGCTCAGATTTTAGTACTACATTTCAACCTTCAGACATGTACAAAAGTATCAGTCTGTCTTTTCTCACACATCCAAATAGAACAGGGAGGTGTGTAGGGACATAGAAACCCACATTTCATCCTATGGATAATACATTCCCTCTTTGTGTGAAACCACTGATCAGCATGAATACCTTCTCCGTTCATTGTTTGTACATTTGTTCTTGGTTAACTCTTTCTTGACCATACAGCTTAGAATCATATTATGGTGTCTGTGCAATTGTCATATAGACACACAGATAATTATGCAGTGACATCTACAGTATATTTTGATTATTTACATACACAGATAATCTTATTACATTTGAACGAACAATCTATAGCCCAGGCTACCTTCACATTATGAGGGTTAGTCAGAACAGAAAGCTAAGTAGACTGAGGACCTGACCAGAGTTAGTCTGCACGGTGGGACAGGAAAGGTTAATACTATTTTTTTTTAATCTAAACCCTTTTTAGTTTGCTGCCATATTATGGGATTTGTGCAAAGCAAATTGCAAAAAATGGATTCCGGCAAAACCAAATTGTTGTAAAATTTGAAACAAAATTTGTCTTTAACCCGTTTGCTCATCTCTAGTTAGGAGTATTATCAGACATGTATTTCTGGTGGAAGACTATATGGAATGCCACGTTATAGACATACATATACTGACTAAGAAAAAAAAGTATAGCGCGCAGTATATTTTCTTATTTACTATGTCTTTTACTATGTCCAGAATCCTCCTCAGAAAAAGGTTAAAAAAAAAAGAAAACCCTTGGGAAACTCTTCCAATTTATTTTTTAGATTTGGAGTTTTTTTTTAATGTTATTTTAAATTTTTCCTGATGAAGTTTTAAAAAACACCTGGTGGGAAAAGGAAAGTTCATGTCACTTTTTTGAAAATTTCCTGAAGAAAACTTCTCAATCTCCAAACCTAGGCAATGTCTAACCGAAAGGTTGCAAAAAAACTCTTCGGGGAAATATAAGTACTTTTCGTTTTATAAGATGCACCTGATTAAAAGACGCACCCCAAATTTAAAGAAAAAAAAAAAGAGAAAAAAAAAATGGAGTCTGTCTTGTAATCCGGTGGTATCTTACTGGAGGGGAGGCGGCAGTGGTTGTGGAGCAGGTTCACTGGAGGCAGGGGCGGTCCTAGAGTAGTGCGATGCAGCAGGCGGTGCGGCGGGTATTCCGGATGCTCGCTGAGGGCACTGTGAGGCAGGAGGAGCATCCAGTCGTCCTGTCGGCGGTGCGAGCTTCAAAGAAATGGTGCCCGGAGTCGGCGCGTGCACAGATGGAGCTCTCGGCTCAATGACAAGCCGAGATCTCATCTGCGTACGTACCACCGGGCACCATTATTTTCCTTAAGTCGGCTGCGGGAGATCAATGGGTCAGAGGTGGCGAGATCATGAGCCCAGAGCTGCATCTTCCCATGTGCTGACTCCAGGTGCCATTATTGGAAGCCTGCACCACCAACATTTTCATAATGGCAGCCCCAGCACAGCCTAGAGCCTCCTCATCACAGGTTGCAGCACAGCCTGCAGTAAACCCACAGCACAATGCCCGCAGCCCACAGCATTCCTGTGACGCCTCTTCACCTCGCCCAGTAAACTACATTTGGATTATAAAACACCCCAAATTTTTGGGAGGAAAAGTTCATCTTATAATCCGAAAAAATACGGTACTTCCTAGACTTTTCAAAATCAGAAATAGAAAAACTCCTCCAAACTCTTCCCCCCCAAAAGGAGTTACCCACAGTGATGGGCCCATGGAGTATTTTCCTAAGTTTTTGAGGCAGAAACTAAGTGGCAACTCCAAGTTTTTTGAATCTTGGGATTTTTAGGAGGATTTGAAGAGTTTCCACTCAGTTCTGCTCCAAAAATGCTGAAAAACTCTGCGTCCACATAGTCTACTAAGCCACCATCTTCTGATGTAACCAGGTTCTTGGTGTATATGTACTTATCTTCTGTTTCATGACCCATCAACAGGCTCGTTTTGTGAATAGTACCTGGATGTTTGGAAAGGGCATGTGTCATGTCAGCCGCTTCGCCCAGTATTGCTCTCTACACGTCTCAGCCCTGACCCTCACAGCCATCGCGGTGGACAGACACCAGGTAAGTTGTCGTTATGCATTAAGTAATGACGTCTGTGCACTTTAGGTAACCCTTAGGGGAGTAAATTCAATCTATTGATCTTTCCAACTGGGTCAATAACTTGTGGTCTAGAATTATCTTCATACCGTAGAACGTCACACCGGCATAGTTATCACCTACCGCTGGTCTCAGATGTCTTTACCGTCCACTCTCATGTGATGTTCTTTTATTTCCTCGTCTTCTTGAGTTTATTTCTGATGGATTTTATTCAAAAGGTGAAGTGTGTTATCTCTCATTCAGCTATACAGCCACTCTGAGTATGGAAAAGTGCATTATTTCTCAACTAGCATGTGGGAGATAATATAACAATAGGCTTAAATTAAAATATGCCTCACCGTTCCGAGCGATATCTGGAGTTTTGAGCAGTTTGGTGTCACAGTGACATAAGTTTAGATTAGAAAATGTATTATTATCATCTGCTTTGTCAATGGGACTAAGGATGTCTATTATTTCACCTCAAGGTCATCATGCACCCCTTAAAGCCACGGATATCGACTGTTAAAGGGGTGGCATACATCGCTATTATCTGGATCATGGCGACATGTTTCTCCCTTCCTCACGCTATTTACCAAAAGCTCTTCACATTTGAATACAGGTAAATGAAATAACTGAATGAATATACTGGGAGTAGAGATGATCGAATCTTTCAAAACTTGAATTTGCCGGGGTCAGCTCATTTTTTTCCCAAAAATTTGATCCGTAGAGAATAAATTCATCAGGAATTAATGATATACAGTAAGTGTATAACATATGTTTATGTGTATAACATTCTGAGGTCTTCTAGGACTATATGCAACTTTACATTTCTTTAATGCAAATTCAGCCTTTCAATGTGACCTCACCACAGAAACAGATGGTAACCTGGTAGTAACCAACACATTGTGTTTTTTAAAATTAAAAAAAATGTTAAAAAATTATCTATTTTAGTCATTTGGGATATGGCTAATCACTCATCTCAGTCACAGCAGGATGATGTTACCTCTGACAGCGACACTGTCAGTGTGAATCAATGATTGCGAACGCTGATTCACACTGACAGTGTCACTGCAAGAGGTAACATCATCCTGCTGTGACTGAGACAAGTGATTAGCCATATATTTCCGAATTCTCTCACCTTCTTTCACATTAACATGAACACTGTGTGGCAAAGGAGGCCCATCGTTGCCTGTGTTTGGTAGTACTATTGCTAGGATAACTAATGTCAGTGGTGATAGTGACTGCTAGGTGCTCCCATATTCTTATCTAAGGTTTTTTTTCTTTCATAATTTATTTTGCAATTTCAATGCACATGGAATTTTTTTCTCACTTTCCAGTACATCACATGATAAAATGAATGATGTCCTTTCAATGTATAACTTGTCCCGCAAAAAACAAGCCCTCATATGGTGCAGTGGATGGTTGTTCAGGGTGGGAAGGCCCATGGTTATTTAGCCTGTCGCGGGCGGGGAGGAGGGTGTCAGCACCGCGCTCACCCCTCTGCTCGGGTCCGGCTGCTGCTGCTCAGTGGTGGCTCGAGCGGTGGGCCGGATCCCGGGGATTCTCGAGCGGCGCTCCTCGCCCGTGAGTGAAAGGGGATTGGGTTGTGGGGATATTGTCTATTGTCCGTGACGCCACCCACGGTTGTGGTGATTTGTTAGCACCACCGCTGCTCGGTGTGGGGATCCCGGGAGTGATGGTGTGAAGCAGCAAGTTGTTGTGTTGCCCCTCCGTGGATAGGGGTTGGTGATCCCGGGGCCCAGTGATGAGGTGTGAGATGCAGGGTTTGGTGGGCGCAGGGACGCGGGGGCAGCGCTGTGCCTTGCGGCACTGTGGTACTCACTCAGCCTGAGACGTTGACACAGTTCTCAGTAAAACACACGGCTGGAAAGACGGTTCCCACGGACGGCTGCACTTGCTTTCCCCAGTAGGTGACGGTGATGTCCCTTTTCCTGCACCTAATGTTGTTGATGGTCTCGATGGGTTCCCACCGGTAACCCGCTCCCCGGCTTCAAGCTGGACCGGAGGAGCTCTACTCTTTGCCCGCAGGCGCTGGCCCTTAGAAACTGGTGCCCTGGCGGTGGCGGTGTCTCTACTGTAATGGTTGGGCTGTTGCCTTCAATCGGGACTTGGTTGTTGGGGGATCGACGTCCCCTTCACTGACGGATTTGGCAAATTATGGCGACTCCTAGCCTTGCCGGGGTCCGAGAGGCCCCTGCCCTGGTGCTGACTGTCCTTTGTACACTGCTCCAGACCGCCGGGCCACCACCCGTCCGCGGTCCTTCCAGGAACTTCCAAACGGTCACCCCTCCGGACAATCACCGCCGTTGCTGACCTTGCTGACTCTGTCCTGCACACAGCTGGACCAACTTCAGGCTTTCCACTCTCTTTCTTCCCTGTCACCACTCTTACTGTCCTCCTTTACCACTTTACTTCCTTCACTTCCTAAACTGAACTTTACTCGAGCCCTGCCTGGGCTAATCTTCCACTCCTTCCACTTCCTCCTCCAAACCCTATCCTTTCTTAACTGCCTGGTTTCTCCCGCCTCCAGGGCTGTGAACTCCTCAGTGGGCGGAGCCAACCGCCTGGCCCACCCCCTGGTGTGAACATCAGCCCCTTGAGGAAGGCAACAAGGATTTTGGGTTAGCTTTGGTGTTCCTGACTGGGGTGTAGGGTGTGGTGGTGTGATGACCTGTGACCCCTGGCTTGCCCAGGGCGTCACAAGCCCATCCCAACCTAAAAACAGCAGCACGCAGCCACCCTAGAAGAGGCACATCTATTACATTCTGGTGCTTCGCCCTGGCTTTCCTGTTTACCCTTGTGTGGTGACAATTGAGGTAATATTTTTGGGGGTTTATGTCAGTTTTTAACCAGTCAAGGTACAGCAGACAGCTGAGGGTTGTGGCCTGCAGCTGTCTGCTTTACCTGCGCTAGTTATCAAAAATAGGGGAAACCCAACCTCATTTTTTTCATTTATATATCTTTAACACAAAAAAAGCATTCATTTCTTTGTCATGCGTTTTTTTCCGGATGTCACATGTATACACAGATCTCACAATCTTTATTAAAAACAAAATTAGTAATTTTGCAATTTTCACACTCTTCTATTAAGCTTATACTTCCTCTACTTTCAGGAAGAGTTCTCAGCAGGCTGCTTTATTAGAGGCAGGATTACAATAACTCGTAACTAGAGTTGAGCGGACCCAAACTTAAATTCGGTGTTCATACCTAATACAGACATTGCAAAAAAATCAGTGTTCTAGTTCGGAGTTTGGGTGTTTTACGTATGCTGAACACTCGTGCGAGTGTTTGATTAGCTCACACTGGGGGTAATAATATTAATTATAATAATCTTTATTTCTATAGCGCCAACATATTCCGCAGTGCTTTACAATTTAGGAGGATCATATACAAACAAGTAATAGTTATAAAAAATACTATATTTAGAGGGAAAAAAGAGACAACCCTGCTCGTGAGAGCTTACAATCTACAATGAGATGGGGGGAGGGACAAGGTACAAGTGCTTATTTACAATGACAATCCAGCCATCTCAAGGAAATGGGGGATAGATAATGGCTACCTGGACCAGGTGGCCAGAACCTGGAGATGCATTTGGGTGCCATGGAGTTTGATGTGGGGTTATGTTCTGAGAAGTTGTGGAAGGACTATGTGAATTTAGTTCGGCTAGGGAGTGTGATAGGCCGCCCTAAAAAGATGCGTTTTTAGGGTGCGTCTGAAGCCGAGTAAGTTATGATTTGTCCTAACTTCTTGGGGTAGAGCGTTCCAGAGGATTGGTGCAGCTCGGAAAAAGTCTTGGATCCGGGAGTGGGTGGTTAACAACAGCATGATTGGACCTTGTCCACCCGCCTCCGGAAGTGATCTGTTTTTGGCTGGCTGTATGTAGGCGGAGATCCAAACTGCCCAATCAGTGACTTCCATTGAGGTTCATGTCAAGTTTAGTCCAGAACAGAACTTTAACTAAAGTCTGGCAGAACTTGAACTGCCATGTGTCCGCTTACAGTATCTCTAATTTTAACACCTCTATATAGAGTTAATAACATAGGACCCACCAATTACAATAAGAGATGTCACCGCTTCACCTACCCTTAACAATCACTTTTTCACACTCTCATTAGATGCTTCAAAACAAAAGAAAGGGTCAGGGTCTGACCATTGTGGCTAATGGACATGTGTTGTTTCTTGAAACAGCAAGAAGTTAGACTTAAAAAGAAGCCCTAGTGTACAGTGTGAATATTGTATGATTTCTATTTTAATTTTTAAATAAAGATTGTGATATGGAGAAAAAAACATTGCCCCGTCCCCTTCCAAAAAAAGTAGATTTAACACTGAAATTTGATTTCAACAATTTTCTGGTGGCATATTCCCTTTAACATCTATGGAAAACATCAAATTCTGTATAATTCTCACTATTTCATAGACACAAGTTTTTATTCTGGAATATATTCTGGGATATATATTTGAGCTAATCAAAGTTGTAGGGCTTCATCAATTCAATACGAATCGACACCTTGCATACAAAAATGCTATGATTAGAACGTGTAAAGCTCACAAGGCTGCGGACGTGAAGCGATACCTCATGGAGACCTTCCAACAAGTCATTGGTGGCTGTGTGGAGTGGCCTCCGCTCACCTGACCTGACCCCATTGGACTTCTTTCTGTGAGGTCACATCAAACAGCAGGTGTATGCGACCCCTCCACCAACATTGCAGGACCTACGACGACGTATCACAGATGCTTGTGCAAACGTGTCACCTACCATATTGCACAACGTGCAGCAAGATGCAGTATGCTGTGCAGAGTCCAGATGTGCATTGCAGCTGACGGGGGCCACTTTGAGCATCAAAGTTAAATGAGCGTCATATGCGTGACCAGCAGTCAATGTTTTGGGGGGGATCATGGGTTTCATATAATAGCATTTCTGTATGCAAGGTGTCGATTCGTATTGAATTGATGATGCCCTACAACTTTATAATTCACTTTTTTCTCTATCTCGTTCCGTTTTCGAGATAAAAATGCTAACTCTGTTGTTTTCCCCCAGGTGGCGCTATAGGTGGTTTCATTGCATAGCGCATGGCTACTTTACTATACCTAGACACCACTTCTATGCCTATAACTGCCGCCATTCTGAAGTTAATGGCGGTGGACAGGATATGGGTGGACACACTGTATACAGCATTCCAGAATACTGTATATAATAACCCAGGCTACGCTGTATAACATAAAAAAATCTTTTATTATACTCACCTGGGGGGCGGTCCGGTCCAATGGGCATCGCTGGTCTCAGTTCGGCGCCTCCTCTCTTCCTTCCCAGCTCTGTGTGGGTCCTACATCATCTACACAGTGTGCTCCATTGCACTTCTGCTCATGCCCACTTCTCTCTGCCCGGCTGAGGGCAGATCAAAGTATTGTAGTGCTCATGCGTGGGCAGTCTTTGACTTTTTCTCTTGCCTGTGTGACGCCCCTGAACTAGTCAGGGTGTCACAGGGTATTGCAATCCTTTCTCTTCTGGTGCAGAGCTCAAACCCAATGGTTCTGGGATCCTAACCTTTGGTATTGCTCCATCAGCATTCATATCCTAGCCACACCTCACACCACACCCTGTCAGGCACACCAGTGGGTGGTCTAGCTGGAAAGATGTCACCCACCTAGGGGTCAGGTAGACTGGTGGGAGGGACTTAGTGAGTTGAGTGGTAGCCCTCAGAGAGTGAGGAGCTGCAGGGAGTTGGAGCTCCCTGGGGAACTTTGGCTAGGTCGCAGACGGTGGTCTGGGACCGGAGGTGTCGGAGACCCGGTCGCAGGATATTAGAGAAGGGTGACCAGACTTAGTTTTGGAGAACGGTCGGCACCGGAAAATCTAGTAACCGGACTGGTACCGAGCACGGCAGAGTACTGGACCCTAGATCAGGGAGTAGCCTCACGCAACTTGACAATTAACCTGTGGAGGCTAGTCTCTTTATAAACTTTCCCCAAGAGCTCAGGGATCGAAGGCATCAACACAACGAGGGTGATAGGGCTTTCCACCTTATGCGGCCCAATGAGATCCCAAGTGTCAGCCATCGGGAGCACAGCTCCTCTAACTAATTGTAGGGAGCGGGACCCCGAAAGCTTCAGGCTGAGGGGTCACTCAGAAAAGTCTAAATTCAGTTCATGAAGGCAGGTTCAGAACCATCAGTAATACCATCAGTAATACCATCCACACGGCCTGAGTGAGTATGCTGCGCTCCCCTGAGTCTGCCCACCTGGCCTGCACCACGCTCCCTTACACCTCCACCATCCAGAGTCCTGGGGCCTCCCCTACCCGTGGAGGGAACGTTATTTGACTACCCCACTCCATCTTCCCCGGGTACTCCCATCAGCAGCGGCAGTACTCCCCTTACCGTGAACCACAGGTGGCGTCACAAACACTAATCTCCTGTAAATAGCCCCCTTTTACTTTCAAGTGACCGCAAGCTCCCGGGTCCGGAGACCCTCAAGCCACCGCAACCCCAGATCCGAGCAGTTTGACTACTGCAGGGGCGGTACACCTGCACATTACAGGACTTTGCTCTGCCCACAACAGGGCATAGAGAAGTGCACATTCGCAGGAGCACAATGCAGGGCACTGTGTTGATGACATAAGACATGTCATTCACACAGAGCTATGAAGGAGGACGGCGATGGAAGGAAAAGAGGAGCACTGGACCTGCCCATTGGACAGGTGAGTAGAATAAAAGATGTTTTTTACAGAGCGGCCTGGGCTCTTATATACAGTATTCTAGAATGCTGTATATAAGGGCTCACTGATGGTGACTGCAGTTTATATGGGACAAATCTAGTGACAAGTTTCCTTTAAGAAAGACTCATTAAGAACGAGCATCTTGTGTGAGTATGGACTTCACCTCAAGTGGAAGACGGCCAAGAATATTTCATCTGACAAAAAATGATTTCCCCTTCGTCCAATTTTTCTCAAGCCATAAAATGAGACTTTGCTCCTAGGAACAACAAAGAACACAGAAATGGAATGATACGACTATTTCTAAAAATATTTTATTTCCCTTAGACATCTTTGAGTACAGGAAATTCAGCAAATATTCAGCGCAATCCATGTGCATTGTTCTGTTTCCATACGAGATAGCTTCTCAATATGATTCCTATTATGTACAAAATACTTTTGGTTATTTTTACCAAACCACGACTTGACCTTCACTACTGAACCTCACAAAATCACCTCCCCTAGTAGATTGTTTTATTCGCAGTATCTTCCGGCTAGTGGAAGTAGGTCATGGGGGGGTTAAAACCTCTTTAATATTGACATTCATCTATTCTAATAAATTATGAGCGAGTTTTGAAATACTCAGATTTGCGATACTCGTAACGAATACTGTCTAATACTCGCGTATGCGTTCTGAATAGCATGTGCAATGCAAGTCAATGGAGAGTATTTGCAATGTAACGAGTAACCCGAATGCCGCACTATTCGCTACTCTCACAAATAGTTACTTTGCGAGTTTTCCCCATTGATTTATATTGCACGCGCTATTCGGAATGCATACACGAGTAATAGATGTGACGCCCCGGCACACGAGGTAGTCACAGAAAGAGTTAACCATCCTTGGTACCAGGTGCAGTGAGGCAGCCGCACCCTCCCCCCAGTGTAGCAACTGAAAAGAGCAGGAGGGGAGGAGTTGAGAGTCAGTCAGATAAGGGAGCGAGAGGAGAGCAGACAGGGGTTGTAGCTCCTGGGCTGCTGGGCAAGTGAAGAAAGGTGAAAGCCGAGTTCTAAGAGCTGAAGTGGAGCGTAGGCTCAGGGGAACCCGTGGTGGATCAGGGCAGGGTAGTGGCCCGCCGGTAGTGTGCACGGGAACCCGGACTTGTGCAGAGAAATTACTTCCTCCGTCCGAAACCGAGGAGGAAAAGGTGACTGTCAGCTGGAGTGCAGGAGAGAGAGGGCCCTGCTTCTTGTACCGAGTGTAGGATCCGAACACCCCCGCACCAAAGGCCTACGGACACCGGCAATTTCTGGTTAAGTACTGGACTCTAAGTATTTCTTCCATCTGTGTTTACTGACCTGACACATCAGTATAGCCTCATCCAGCACCACGACTACCAACTGTAAGTGCTCTACTTCCTGCCTCCTAAAGACTGCTCCCTGCAACCTCTCACATTACCCTGGGCCCCGGGACTACACCTCCCCTACCCGTGGAGGGGATACCACCTTGCTGCCCAGATCCATCAGCCCCGGGTACCCCATATACCGGCAGACATTTTACAACCAATCCCATATAAATACGTCCCCTTTTATTCGGAGTGTCCGCGCGACCCCCGGGTCCGGAGAACCCCTCGAGCCACACCGTAAATACGGATCCGAACAGCACCGGCTGCTGGCATGGGGGTGGCACATAATTAGTACTTGTTACAAGTATCGCAAATCCGATTATTTCAAAACTCACTCATCATTAATTCTGATGGCCATGTTTGACTAAAGTTGGCAATATACATAGGATAGCTGATGGCTGACCGCTATTTCACTGTGACATTGGGATAGCAGGGAACCATGGCTCCTAAGCTGTCCCTTAAGCTACGTGGCTCCATGCTATCCCTATTCTCAAGGATACTCCTAATTGTGGAGAGGCCTGAGTCTCCTTCCTGGCCCTGCCTGTTACGGGGGGCTGTCTGATAATAACTTAAAGGAGTATCAGACAGTCAGGGTCCACCGTGCAAAGACTCTGCTGCAGACTATGGCAGAGTGCAATACCTCTGTTAACTCACAGAAGGATATAATAAGTAAGTAAAGCAATTCCTCCCTTACTTGGAGGGTGTGTGGAATGATCTCTGTTAATAATCACAGAGACAAAGGCAATGTGTGCGAAATGGCACCTACCTAGGTCCGCTCTTCTAGTGGTGCAAAAGAGACGAACAGCAGCGTAAGCCGCACAAATCTCCTACCTGCGTTCGCTCCCCTAGTGTGCGAGGATACGAACAACTGCCAGACGCAGTATAAGGAACGTTACCCTAGCGGCAACGTCCACCTACGAGTAGAATCGCAAGGCCCAGCCAGACCATGTGCCTCAGGCACCTGCCTATGTCCGCTCCCCTAAGAGGTAAGGATACGGACAGCAGCCGAAGCTGTAAGGTATAAGAACGCTACCCTGCCGGTAGCGCTCACCTAGCATAGACAGAGGAATGCCTAGAGGAACGCGCACAGAGCGTCTACTCATATGCATGAACCAAGAGGACTGAGCACCATGCGGCGTGTGTCAGGGTCTTATATAGACTCTGTGCCTCATCCAAGATGGAGGACACCAGAGCCAATCCGCTGCCAGAACGACAGGAGTGACGTCATGCTGGCCTATCACCGAGCAAGACGTCACAAGCACATGACCAGCGACCAATTGGCATAGAAGGTGTCAGAGACATGTGACCTCGTGTCAGCGATGATGTCACCCGCACATGTGCAATGGCTCCAAGATTGGACTTAGTCTCCAGCGCTCGCACATGTGCAGTAGCAAGAAATCTGGACTTAGTCTCCAGCGCTCGCACATGTGCAGTAGCAAGAAATCTGGACATAGTCTCCAGTGCTCGCAGCAACCGTAACAGTACCTCCCCCTCAAGGGCCCCCCTCCCGGCGACGCAGGTAATCGGCAACTAAGTCGGGAGCATGGACAGCCTCCTCAGGCTCCCAAGAGCGATGTTCCGGGCCATAGCCCTCCCAATCTATCAAGAAGAACCTGCGCCCTCTAACCATCTTATAACCAACTATGGCTCGTACCTCATAGCTAGAGCGAGAGGAATCAGAGGCAGGAGAGTGCACTTCACGAGCGTGCGGTAAAATAGCCGGCTTTAGCAGTGAGACATGGAATTTGTCATGAATCCTAAGATGGACAGGTAACTTCAATTGATAGACTACAGGATTTACCTGTCGAAGAACCTCATAAGGACCCAGGAAGCGAGGAGCAAATTTGACAGAGCTCACTCTAAGTCTCACGTGTTTTGCAGAGAGCCACACAAAGTCCCCTGGAGAAAAGACAGGAGCCGGGCGACGAAACCGATCGGACACCGTCTTCATACGGTCCTTAGCTGCTTGGATCGACTCTTGAGTCCGATCCCAAACCTCTCTGGCATTAGTTGCCCAGTCGGCCACAAGAGGAGGAGGTGCAGCAGCGGGAAACGGTACCGGTACCCTAGGGTGTTGCCCATTATTGAGTACAAACGGTGTCTGCCCAGTGGCCTCAGCCAGCGAATTGTTAAGGGCAAATTCTGCCCAGGGTAGGAGGGAGGACCAGTTATCGTGGTTCTCAGCAACAAAGTGTCGAAGGTATATAATCATAGATTGATTGGTACGTTCAACCAAACCATTAGTCTCCGGATGGTATGCCGAAGAGAGATTCAACTCAATTTGCAGAAGGCTACAAAGATCTCGCCAGAAACGGGAAGTAAATTGCGGGCCTCTATCACAAATGATACGATCTGGCATCCCGTGAAGCCTAAAGACATGCTTGAGGAATAGTTTGGCTAGTACCCTGGAAGATGGGATTCTCGATAACGGTACGAGATGAACCATCCGGGAGAAATGGTCCGTAATGACCCACACAAATCTATGTCCCTGTGAACATGGAAGATCACCCACAAAGTCCATGCCTACCACCTCCCATGGTCTATCTGGCACTGGTAAAGGATGCAAGAGCCCAGCTGGTCTCTGCCGTAATGGACGGTTGCGAGCACACGAGTAGCAGGAACCGACATATCTCTTGACGTGGCTGGCTAAGTGTGGCCACCAATACCACCTCTCCAGTAACTCTCGTGTCCGCCTAATACCAAAATGCCCACCCACCTTTGAGGTGTGGGCCCATGACAGTATATCATTCTGTCGATCAGGCGGAACAAAGGTCTTGCCCGGTGGGATTTGGTCTAACGTCACAGGGGAGAGCGTATGAAAAACCCTGGAGGGAAGGATAAGACGAGGTTCGTCAATCTCTTCCTGGGTAGAAAGCATAGAGCGAGACAGGGCGTCTGCCTTGTTATTCTTACTCCCAGACAAATAGTTGATGGAGAAGTGAAAGCGGGAGAAAAACAAGGACCAGCGGGCTTGGCGAGGATTCAGACGCTGAGCGGTTTGTAAGTACGTCAGATTCTTATGGTCTGTATAGACCTGGAAAGGATGTTTCGCTCCTTCCAGCAAGTGACGCCACTCCTCCAAGGCTAATCTCAAGGCGAGCAGTTCCCTATCCCCAATGGTATAGTTTCTCTCTACCGGTGAAAAGGTTTTAGCAAAGAAGAAACACGGCCTTTTTCTACCTGCACCGTTCTTTTGATACAAGACCGCACCAGCACCCACTGAAGAGGCATCAACCTTTAAGAGGAAGGGCTTACTCTCATCGGGTCTTTGAAGAACGGGAGCAGTTGAAAAGTGTCTTTTTACTGCCTCAAAAGCCTGAGATGTCTCAGTAGACCAGGCTTTGGGATTAGCACCTTTCTTAGTCAAGGCCACCAAAGGGGCCACCAAAGTAGAAAAATGGGGTATGAACTGCCTGTAATAATTTATGAATCCTAAGAAGCGTTGCACCGCCTTCAAGGAATGAGGTTCGGACCATTGCAGGACAGCAGAGAGCTTCGCAGGATCCATAGCCAGACCCTCTTGTGAGATAATGTAACCCAAAAAAGGCAATGAGGACTGCTCGAATACACATTTCTCGAGTTTAGCAAACAATGAGTGCTCCCTTAAACGGGAAAGGACACGAACGACATCCTGACGATGAGTCTCCAGATCAGGAGAAAAAATCAGGATGTCGTCCAGATACACCACTACTGAGGATAACAGTAAATCCCTGAACACATCGTTTACGAAGTCCTGAAATATTGCGGGTGCATTACATAACCCAAAAGGCATGACGAGGTATTCATAGTGACCGTCTCGGGTGTTAAAAGCGGTCTTCCATTCGTCACCCTTTCGAATTCGTACCAAGTTATACGCACCCCGCAGATCCAACTTCATAAAAACTTGAGCTCCTCTCAGTCTGTCAAAGAGCTCCGAAATTAAAGGTAATGGGTATTTGTTCTTTATTGTGATTGCGTTGAGACCCCTGTAATCTATGCAGGGACGCAAATCACCCTCTTTCTTCCGAACAAAGAAAAACCCAGCTCCCGCGGGAGAGACAGACTTACGAATGAACCCCTTCTCTAAACTCTCTCTTATATAGGTTGACATGGCCTCCGACTCAGGTATCGACAGGGGGTAAACCCTGCCTTTAGGTGGAACCGAACCTGGGATAAGGTCTATGGCACAGTCATACGGCCTTTGGGGTGGAAGAACCTCAGCACCCTGTTTGGAGAACACGTCAGCGAAATCCAAATAGGGTGTAGGTATGGGAGAGAGATCAGTTGATGCAACCGCAACGACCTTAGGTGGTAAGGGAAGACATCGGGACTGACATTTCGAACCCCAACTAGTAATGCTGTCAGACTCCCAGTCAATGTGAGGAGCATGAGTCCGAAGCCATGGAAGACCCAGAAGGACGTCGTCTATACCCTCAGGCAAAACAAGAAAAGAAATCTCCTCTATGTGACCCTGAGACAGGGAAAGGCGCAAGGGAACTGTCCTCAATGTAATGGAGTCAGACAACATAGTTCCATTAACAACACGGACAGGAATAGGCGCCTCTAACATGATAGAGGGAATATTGTGTCCCTTTACAAATCCTGAGGACACAAAAATCCCGTCAGCTCCGGAATCCACAAAAGCCATAATAGGCCATGTATTCTCAGATAACGAGAGCTGACCTGGGATACAACACTTAGAGGGTGCAGAAGACGTCTCTAGTAACCCCCCTCTAATGGTTACTAGGCCAGGGAGTTTCCCTGACGACTAGGACACTTGTTGGCATAGTGCCCAGCCTGATGACATACGTAACATATAGGAGGACCAGACTTGCGTAGTCTGGAGAACGTATGACCTAACTCCATAGGAGTGGGAGATGTTTCAGATGCTGAGGAAGATGGTAGTGGACCCTCAACAACTGGAATAGCCCGATGCTTAGGGCGTGAAGAAGAGACCTCGAGTCTACGTTCCTTATGGCGTACATCGATCCTCGTTGCTACTGTGATCAAGTCCTCCAGAGAAGCAGGGACCTCACGAGTAGCAAGGGCATCCTTGACATAGCCTGCCAACCCTCTCCAGAAGATAGGAATCAACACCTTCTCTGGCCAATCTAGTTCTGCCACCAGAGTTCTAAAAGCAATGGCATAAGAACTAGTGGATAACGAACCCTGAGATAGATCTAACAGTCTCAGGGCCGCATCATGGGTAACCTGCGGACCCATGAATACCGCCTTAAGAGCATCAAGAAAGTCTTGATGTCTCAGAGTAACCACATCAGAGCGCTCCCATAGGGGAGTCGCCCATTCTAAGGCTTTGTCCTGAAGTAAGGAGATGATAAAGCCTACTCTGGACCTCTCCGTAGAGAAGCGAGAAGAGTTGACCTCTAGGTGTATCTGACACTGACTAATGAAACCACGACATGATCTGGCATCGCCAGAATATCTGTTTGGCAGAGCAAGTCGAGGATCATGTGCAGATGTCACCATGGTCTGAGGTTTATCCTCTATACTCTTGAGTCGTGACTCAAGTACTTGTATGTAACGGTGTAACTGCTGATATTCTGCCATAACTGCCAGACCCTTGGCTCAGTCCTAATGTTACGGGGGGCTGTCTGATAATAACTTAAAGGAGTATCAGACAGTCAGGGTCCACCGTGCAAAGACTCTGCTGCAGACTATGGCAGAGTGCAATACCTCTGTTAACTCACAGAAGGATATAATAAGTAAGTAAAGCAATTCCTCCCTTACTTGGAGGGTGTGTGGAATGATCTCTGTTAATAATCACAGAGACAAAGGCAATGTGTGCGAAATGGCACCTACCTAGGTCCGCTCTTCTAGTGGGGCAAAAGAGACGAACAGCAGCGTAAGCCGCACAAAGCTCCTACCTGCGTTCGCTCCACTAGTGTGCGAGGACACGAACCACTAGATATGGCACCTGCCTAGGTCCGCTCTTCTAGTGGTGCAAAAGAGACGAACAGCAGCGTAAGCCGCACAAAGCTCCTACCTCTGTTCGCTCCCCTAGTGTGCGAGGATACGAACAACTGCCAGACGCAGTATAAGGAACATTACCCTAGCGGCAACGTCCACCTACGAGTAGAATCGCAAGGCCCAGCCAGACCATGTGCCTCAGGCACCTGCCTATGTCCGCTCCCCTAAGAGGTAAGGATACGGACAGCAGCCGAAGCTGTAAGGTATAAGAACGCTACCCTGCCGGTAGCGCTCACCTAGCATAGACAGAGGAATGCCTAGAGGAATGCGCACAGAGCGTCTACTCATATGCATGAACCAAGAGGACTGAGCACCATGCGGCGTGTGTCAGGGTCTTATATAGACTCTGTGCCTCATCCAAGATGGAGGACACCAGAGCCAATCCGCTGCCAGAACGACAGGAGTGACGTCATGCTGGCCTATCACCGAGCAAGACGTCACAAGCACATGACCAGCGACCAATCGGCATAGAAGGTGTCAGAGACATGTGACCTCGTGTCAGCGATGATGTCACCCGCACATGTGCAATGGCTCCAAGATTGGACTTAGTCTCCAGCGCTCGCACATGTGCAGTAGCAAGAAATCTGGACTTAGTCTCCAGCGCTCGCACATGTGCAGTAGCAAGAAATCTGGACTTAGTCTCCAGCGCTCGCACATGTGCAGTAGCAAGAAATCTGGACATGGTCTCCAGTGCTCGCAGCAACCGTAACACTGCCCCTGACCAGTCCTGATCTAATTCACCCTCCCCCAAGGAGGGACAGGACAGGACTGTGTTGAAACAGACAAAGACTGACAAGGGAAAAACCAACACTCTGTCACCCAGCAGGCACACACACAGAATTAGACAATAAGGGATTCAGTAGGAAAACAAAAGCAGGAAGAAAGTACAAAACAAAAAGTGTAAACTCCACAACCGCACCAAGCAAAAAGCACAACTTTCACCAGAGAGAGTCTGGGACACCATACCTCACAGACCAACACAGAATAACCTATAGCTGGTATGGGTATAAGAATTCCACCAGTATAAATAGGAGGGGAGCAGATGTCATAGGTCTCCCCACAACATACGATTAAAGGAGCAAGCAGACTAACAGAGATTAACTCTTGCGAGCCTACCTATGAATACAGCAGGTTGACATCCAAGTCTGCCTGTCTTGATCTCAGACACCAGAGAAACCATTGGGTGGAGTATCAGAATCTGCAATCTGAGCAGAGCCCGATGCGCCATGACAATTGGCAAAGTTTGTGCAAAATCCATGTGACAGTGTTCTTGTGTTTTCAATAGGGAGAAAGGAGATCTTTGCTACCAGACACTGCTGGTAGTAGCTTAACTTTTGGAGAACAAACTCATGCTTCTCTTGATCTTTCTCAACCTAGAGCAGGGGTCAGGGAACCTATGGCTCGTGATCCAGATTGACCCTTTTGATGACTGCATCTGGCTCGCCGACAAATCTTTAATAAAAAAATACCGTATTTTCCAGATTGTAAAACGCACTTTTTTCCCCCTAAAACTGGGGGGAAAATGGGGCTGTGTCTTACAAACCGCATAAAGCTTACTGGGGTGGCAGTGGTGGCACAGGGTTGCCGATACTGTGGGCTCGTGGGGCGTCGCGGTGATGCACCCGCAGTAGCTGGCGGACTGTGGTCTGCTTTAAATCTCCCACAGTTGACAAGATCGACTTCAAGAAAATGGCCATGGAGGCAGTGCATCACAACCCCAGTGATGCGTGAAAGGACAGGGATTTCTCCTCTGTTTCGATTGCTGTGTCCGCGCTTGCTGAATCCAGGTTTGGTATCGCTTCTGGCTCCAATTATCCACCGGCACCTTGGATCTCAGGTTTCCTTTGCGATCATCCGTCCTCCAGCTGGATTTTCTGATTAGATTTGGCAGGTCCTTAGCAGCTAGTACCGAATTCCCAGATGGGAGTAAGCATATATGAAAGGTATTTTCGATCTGTTATAGAGCTTATAACGCGTTTCAGCAATGAAATGTTGCTTTCATCAGGTTTAAACCTGATGAAAGCAAAATTTGATTGCTGAAACGCGTTGTGAAATAGGAGCTCAGCAATAAAAGTATAACATTTAAAAATACTGGCAAGTGGTTCACTAAGCGCTATAACAGACCGAAAATACCTTTCATATATTTTAAAATATGTGGCGTTCATGGCTCTCTCAGCTAAAAAGGTTCCCGACCCCTGCCTTAGAGAGAGATAATCAGAAGGCTCCCATACATAGTAGAAGATTGCCGAATGCAGCCAAAAACCAGTTATCCACCTTTGGGGATATTTTTTTTTACCTAAATGCATGTATCTGAGGTTAAAAATCATTTTTTACAATTGAGTGTAAAAAAATTGTATCTCTGATGGATGGACAATCCCTTTAAGGCCTTTTGTGTATGCTGTACAAGTCTCTAATGTTGAGAGTCTTCTCGTCAATACTCTATGTGCCCCTTCCAACGCACACTCAAGTATGGAGGTATTTTCTCCCAGACATGGACGAAGCTAAAGGGTGCACTAGTGTCTAAACCTCAGAGGCTCATACGTCACCAGAATGATGGGCGAATAGTATTATAGTATAGAACTATTATATTATAGTATAGAACTATTAGTGTTCGGATTATTCGTTAACATATCCCAAAGTACTATTCCGGTATTTGTCTCGAATAACGGATCTAATGCAAGTCAAAGGGGTACCCGTACATTTTTCTTGCTGCAACGGATACTGGAATAGTACTCAGTATTTGGTAAGCATTATTGGAACATGAATAGTTACTATTCGCTCATCTCTAATCACCAATATTAAAAATGGTCGTTGAATGGCTCTGTTATAGATCTTTGTTTGGATGCCAAGAGCTTTAAAGGGTAACAAAACTTTTTCCATCTTTTTTTAATATGGTACTTTTATTCAGTGTTGTTCGAGTCTGGAGAGCACAATCTCTCAAACCAATATGCTGGAGCGCTCACCTTACATATGCTTGAGCGGTGTACATGCTCAATAGAAAGTGTAGACCATACACAAGTGTGCGTGAGCTCAACCAGAAGATAAGCGCTTCTACCCCTTAGTGTGCGTGTGCTCAATCAGAAGATAAGCGCTTCCACCCCTTAGTGTGCATGTGCTCAACCAGAAGATGAGCGCTTCTACCCCTTAGTGTGCGTGTGCTCAATCAGAAGATAAGCGCTTCCACCCCTTAGTGTGCGTGTGCTCAACCAGAAGATAAGTGCTTCTACCCCTTAGTGTGTGTGTGTGCTCAATCAGAAGATAAGAGCTTCTACCCCTTGCTTTGAGCACTTAACAGTGGGGGTCTCAGGACTCCGACATCACCAATAAACCATACTGTACCGTATAACAAATCAATTTCTGGAGAGCACAATCGCTCAAACCAATATGCTGGAGCGCTCAGCTTACATATGCTTGAGCGGTGTACATGCTCAATAGAAAATGTAGACCATACACAAGTGTGCGTATGCTCAATCAAAAGATAAGCACTTCCACCCCTTAGTGGGCATATGCTCAACCAGAAGCTAAGCGCTTCTACCCCTTAGGAGGGCTTTACATGTTGCGACATCGGTAATGATATATCGTCGGGGTCACGTCGTTAGTGACGCACATCCGGCGCTGTTACCGGCATCACAGCGTGTAAACCCTAGGAGCGACCAATCACCGATCGTAAAAACGTCAAAAATCGTTGATTGGTGACACGTCGCTCCTTTTCATAATATCGCTGCTGCTGCCGGTACGATGTTGTTCGTCATTCCTGCAATACCACACATCGCTGTGTGTGAAGCCGCAGGAACGACAAACATCTCTTTACCTGCGTCCCGCCAGCAATGCGGAAGGAAGAAGGTGGGCGGGATGTTACGTCCCGCTCTTCTCCGCCCCTACGCTTCTATTGGCCGGCCGCTTAGTGACATCGCGGTGACGTCGCTGTGACGCTGAACGCACCTCCCCCTTGAAGGAGGGATTGTTCGACGGTCACAGCGACATCGCCGACCAGGTATGTGCGTGTGAAGCTGCCGTAGCGATAATGTGCGACGGGGGCGAGTGCTATCTCGCTCGACGTCGCTAGTGTCACGGGCGGAGGGGCCACGCTCGCTACGCTTGGGTCCGTGGCTGCTGCTGCTGCTCGGTGGCTCGAGCAGTGGGCCGGACCCGGGGACTCGAGCAGCACTCCTCGCCCACGAGTGAAAAGGGGGTGGTTTGTTTGGGGAGATAGTCAGTGACGCTACCCATGGGTCATTGTGATAAAGTGCACCACTGCTGCTGGTGACGGGGATCCCGGGAGCGATGGTAGGGAGCAGCTAGGATGTTGTCCCCTCCGTGGGTAGGGGTTGGTGATCCCGGGGCCCGGTGGTGGAACGGGGAGGCTGGATGGTTGGGGTGCAGGGTTGCAGGGGCATCACGGTGCGGTGCCGGATGGCACTGTGGTACTCACTCAGGCACGAATTCACAGAGTCTCTGGTAAACCAAACGGCTGGATGGACGGGTCCCGCAGCCGGCTGCAGTGTCTTCGCTCTTCCCGGACAGGTTGATGGTGGTTGTCTTTCCCTGCACCTGTGTAGAATGTGTTGACTCCGATGGTTTCCCAACGGTAGTCCACTCCCCGGCGTATATGTACCGAAGGAGCCCGTTTTGCCCGCAGGCACTGGCACTTGGATCTCTAACCTATGGCGGTGGCTTTTTATCCCCACTGTGTGGACTGTTGCCTTCTGTCGGGTCTTGGGTGTTAGGAAACCCCTGGGGTTCTGGTCACTCTCGGATTTGACCGTTGTCGGCGGCTCCCAGCCTAGTCGGGGTCCGATGGCCCTGCCTTTGTGCTTAGCTTCACTCTGCTCCCCGGTTCGGTACCGGCGGGCCACCGCCCGGTCCTACGGTTCTGCAGAGGTCCACTAACTCCTGCAGATGGCCACCACCATCTGCCGACCTTGCTGACAGTGCCTGGGCTCCTGCCCAGACACTAGCAGTTTCTCCACTCCAAACTGAACTCCTCACTCCACTTCCACTAAACTCCAAAACTTTACAACTGACTGCTTTTCCCACCTCCAGGCCTGTGAACTCCTCGGTGGGTGGGGCCAACTGCCTGGCTCCGCCCCACCTGGTGTGGACATCCGACCCTGGAGGGAGGCAACAAGGATTTTGTTTGACTGATGTAGACTATCCAGGGGAGGGTGTGTGTGTGATGGTATGTCTGTGACTACTTGGCTAGTCCAGGGCATCACACTAGCAATTGCTAGCAATGTCGCAGCGTGTAAAGCCACCCTTAGTGAGCGTGTGCGCAACCAGAAGATAAGCGCTTCTGCCCTTTAGTGTGCGTGTGCTCAACCAGAAGATAAGATCTTCTTCTACTTGGTTTGAACACTAAACAGTGGGGGTCTCAGGACTCCGACATCACCAATAAACCATACCGTACCGTATAACAAATCAATTTTTTGTCAAATTTTAGTTACTCTTTAAACTACTTTTTAAGCATGACTTTTAGAGGAAACTTTGGCTCTGCACAAATGCTTGATGTGGTGGCACACGGAGTGTCTTTAAAATCAATCATAATATGGAACTGTGATGCCCTGGCCTATCAGGTCGTCACAGGGTATTGTGCAATCTGCCCTTCTGCATGGTATCCAATCCTCCTTGGTTACGGGTCCTGGTTCTTTGGTGTTACTAAGAGCTTAGCCAGTCAAAACCCTAGAAACATTTTACATCATACCCACCAGACACACCATTGGGGGCCTGAAGGGAATAAGGCCGCCCACTTGGGGGGTTGGTAGGGGAAGGTGAGAAGGTGAAAGGAGAACGGAGAAAGGAGTGGAAGGAGTAGGAGGTAGAGTGGTGACTCTCTGAGAGGGAGAGGTCACCGGGTTGGAGCAGGGCTCCTTGAGTACTAAGTGGCAGACGTTGGTCTGGGCCTGGTAGGAGCTGGAACCCCGGTCGCAGGGGATCGTGTCAAGGGGCACGGACTGCCGAGGAGGGCAGCCGGCGGCCTTGAGCCATCTCCGGACAGGGGCCAGGACACGACGGGGTACGCGGACCCTAGGCCGGGAAGTAGCTTCAAGTGTCCTGGTAATTTACCCGACGGGGGTGAAGCCTTCAAGATTCATCCCTCACCCGCTCCAAAATCGGGGTACAAGCGCACCGATGGGATAGGACCTTCCCTGACACAGTCCACCAAATCTCGAGCGTGAACCCTGAGTGCAAGCTCACTCTGTTAGCCATACGGGTGAGTGGGACCCGACTAGTTCCACACTACAGGGTCCAAACAGTGAACAAGGTGCCACGGAAAAGGCCACAGGCTTACAAGCAACACCAGGGGCATGGACCTAAGCGTGCTCCCTCCTGGCTGTAGCGATGCTCAGAATTCTGGTTTGCAAACTGTCGATGTCAGCATTCTTGGACTGAGTGAGTACGCAGAAATCCTTCCTTTTCCTAATGGCACCCCACTCCTGCACTACCAACACCGGGCCCCGGGGTACAAACCCCCTACCCACGGAGGGGTTAAACACCTTGCTGCCGCACCATCGCCACCGGGCTCTACCCTTTCCCCAACAGCAGCGGTGGTATCCCACCTTACCACACACCGTGGGTGGTGTCACGAACTTCTAATTCCCCTGTACATACACCCCTTTTCAAACTCGAGTGTCCGCACGAACCCCCGGGTCCGGAGACCCCTCGAGCCACCGTGGTTCCAGATCCGAGCGGGTTGGCCGCTGGCACCGGGGTGGTACAGAACACATGCCTTATGCTTACAGCTTTGAAGTCTACATGAAGCCTGGTAATCCATAATTTCACTTACCGACATTTTACTCCAAGAAACATCTTGTTTCATAATCCTAGTGCCTTACTGGTCTATATACCAGATTACATCTCAATATATGTAATGATTAATCTGACTGGTTGGTGGATGAACACTGCGACAAGGATGGCGACTCAGCTGGATGCTATTATCTTCTAAAATGAAACCGAGGAAAGTGTGAAATCAATTAGGTGGCCCTTTGCCGGCAGCTCCACCGGCCTTATCAGTATGTTACCGGTACAATACATGCTTTTCATCATCATGGCAGTAACCGATTTACTATCAGAGTGCATTTTGCACAGCATTGGATCTTCTGTAAATATAATAGATGACAACTACGTGATTTATATACTGGAGCCTTCTATAGAACCAAAGAAAAAACTCTTAATTTGTTACCCAGAACACTCACATTATACAGTATCTATGCCGAGAAACAAAACATAAGTCTGGGTAGTATGGTCCACCGGACGTACAGTGAGCTTCAAGTTGTATGCTAGGCCATTTAATTAAAGGGGCACTGTATCAACTACAGTCATGGACAAAAGTTTTGAGAATGACACCAAAATTATATTTTCACATGATCTGTTGCCCTCTGGTTTTTAATTGTGTTTGTCTGATGTTTACATCACATATAGAAATATAATTGCAATCATATTATGAGCACCAAAAGGTTCTATTGACAGAATGAGTTAATGCAGCAAGTCAATATTTGCAGTGTTGACCCTTCTTCAGGACCTCTGCAATTCTCCCTGGCATGCTCTCAATCAACTTCTGGACCAAATCCTGACTGATAGCTGTCCATTCTTGCATAAGCAATGCTTGCATTTTGCCAGAATTTGTTGGTTTTTGTTTGTCCACCCGTCTCTTGATGATTGCCCACAAGTTCCCAATGGGATTAAGATCTGGGGAGTTTCCAGGCCATGGACCCAAAATCTCTATGTTTTGTTCCATGAGCCATTTAGTGATCACCTTTGCTTTATGGCAAGGTGCTCCATCATGCTGGAAAAGGCATTGTTGGGCGCCAAACTGCTCTTGGACAGTTGGGAGAAGTTGCTCTTGGAGGACATTCTGGTACCATTCTTTATTCATGGCTGTGTTTTTAGGCAAGACTGTGAGTGAGCGGATTCCCTTGGCTGAGAAGCAACCCCACACATGAATCGTTTCAGGATGCTTAACAGTTGGCATGAGACAAGACTGGTGGTAGCGCTCACCTCTTCTTCTCCTAATAAGCTGTTTTCCAGATGTCCCAAACAATCGAAAAGGGGATTCATCTGAGAAAATGACTTTACCCCAGTCCTCAGCAGTCCACTCCCTGTACCTTTTGCAGAATATCAGTCGGTCCCTGATGTTTTTTCTGGAGAGAAGTGGCTTCTTTGCTGCCCTCCTTGAAATCAGGCCTTGCTCAAGCAGTCTCCGCCTCACAGTGCGTGCAGAAGCACTCACACCAGCACTGCTACCATTGCTGAGCTAGCTCGGCACTGCTGGTAGTCCCATCCCACAGCTGAAACAGTTTTAAGATACGGTCCTTGCGTTTGCTGGTCCTTCTTGGTCGCCCTGGAGCCTTTTTGGCAACAATGAAAGCTCTCTCCTTGAAGTTCTTGATGATGCGATAGATTGTTGACTGAGGTGCAATCTTCGTAGCTGCGATACTCTTCCCTGTTAGGCCATTTTTGTGCAGAGCAATGATGGCTGCACGTGTTTCTTTAGAGATAACCATGGTTAACTGAAGAGAAACAATGATACCAAGCACCAGCCTCCTTTTAAAGTGTCCAGTGGTGTCATTCTTACTTAATCATGACTGATTGATCGCCAGCCCTGTCCTCATCAACACCCACACCTGTGTTAATGGAACAATCACTAAAACAATGTTAGCTGCTCCTTTTAAGGCAGGAATGTAATGATGTTGAAATGTGTTTTGGTGGTTAAAGTTCATTTTCTTAGACAATATTGACTTTGCAAGTAATTGCTGTTAAGCTGATCACTCTTTATGACATTCTGGAGTATATGCAAATTGCCATTAGAAAAACTTAAGCAGTAGACTTTGTAAAAATTAATATTTTAAGCAGTAGACTTTGTAAAAATTAATATTTGTAGTATTCTCAAAACTTTTGGCCACGACTGTAGATGTATTGTATGCAGTAGTAGATGTCTCGATTTGGTTTATTAGTGATGGGTCTTCTGTCCAAAGGATGGAGGATAAGGATTTTTTTTAAATATCCTATATATTATTCCATTGGGTTTTGATGCACGTAATGTACAGAAACAAACATCCTACCCTTGCGCTACTGAAGTATGACATGTGTCTAATTCTTCTCCTTGTCTTAAGTAGAGATGAGCGGTTCCATAGAGGTTCGCTTCACCGGCAGCACACGAGCCGAGCCTCCACTGGCTCGCGCTTGACCCAAACCCCAGAGCAAGTAGCTGATTGGCAGCTTGAGTCTCCGACCACATACAGCCAGCCATAAGCAGATTACTTTCGGGGGAGGGTGTGCGGACTTTTTCAAACAATTTTTGGGTTGCACACTACATGTAATCGTGCTGATGTTACCCCCAGTGTGAGAAGTTCAAACACTGAAAGCGGTTTGCACAGGGCTGAGCACCAAATGTACCTGAACACAGAGTTGCTCGCACGAGTGAAGTTCGCACATAAAGCATCCAAACCCTGAACCTGAACCTTGATTTTTTTAAGTTGGTGTTCGGATCAACAATTGAGGTTCACTCATCTCTAGTCTTAAGGCCTCATACACATTAGACTATTGTCAGCCAAAGCCACTGATATCATCCATTCTAAGGTGTATGAGAAGCCTCCTAACTCTTAGGCTAGGTTCACACACTGCGTTTTTTTGACGCGGCAAAAAACGCACAAAAACGCACCCGCGTCAAAAAAACGCGGAAAAAAAACGCACGCGTTTTGCCGCGATTTGGTGCGTTTTTTTGCTGCGTTTTGCTGCGTTTTTGCTCACTGCGTCTTTATGCGTTTTTTATCAGTGAAGAAAAAAAAAAGGTCTGATGTCATTTCCTTCTTCAATGTGTTCTTCATTCTCCACTAGTGTATGCAGAAGAGCAGACAGCTGCAGAACTACAAGGCTCAGCATACTCCATCCAATAGTGTATGCAGGAGAGCAGACAGCAGCTGCAGAACTACAAGGCTCAGCATGCTCCATCCAGGACTGTATGCTTGAGGGAGAGTCAGGGGGAGCAGACCTACAAGGCTCAGCATCCTCCATCCAATAGTGTATGCAGGAGAGCAGACAGCAGCTGTCGAACTACAAGGCTCAGCATCCTCCATCCAATAGTGTATGCAGGAGAGCAGACAGCAGCTGTCGAACTACAAGGCTCAGCATCCTCCATCCAATAGTGTATGCAGGAGAGCAGACAGCAGCTGTCAAACTACAAGGCTCAGCATCCTCCTTCCAGGACTGTATGCAGGATTTCTTTCCCCCCCCCCCCAAACAAAAAAAATGACGTGGGCTTCGCCATATTTTTGTATGCTAGCCGGGTACAGCATGCAGGTACGGGCTGCCCCCAACCCCCAGCTGCCTATTTGTACCCGGCTGGGAACCAAAAATATAGGGAAGCCCTTTTTTTTAAATTATTTCATGAATTTCATGAAATAATTTTAAAAAAAAAATGACGTGAGCTTCGCTCAATTTTTGAGTCCAGCCGGGTACAACTAGGCAGCTGGGGATTGGAATCCACAGTGCAGGGTGCCCATGCTTTCTGGGCACCCCCGCTGTGAATTGCAGTCCCGCAGCCACCCCAGAAAATGGCGCTTTCATAGAAGCGCCATCTTCTGGCGCTGTATCCAACTCTTCCAGCTGCCCTGATGCCGGGTGGCTCGCTGGGTAATAATGGGGTTAGGGCTAGCTGTATAGCTGGCCCTAAGCCCGAAATTCATGGTGTCACGCCAATATTAGACATGGCCACCATGAATTTCTAGTAAAGATAAAAAAAAAACACAACACACAGAAAAATATTTTTATTAGAAATAAAACACAACACAATTAGTGACTCCATCTTTATTGAAATAAAGAACCCCCCTCCGCAGTAATCCTGGGTCAAGGGTCCCGCGCCGTCCAATCCGGATCCAATATCATCTGATCGGTTTGCTGGGAGGCAAAGCGATCAGATGATGTGTCAGGTTCTAGGGGCTGAATCACATCACACATCAGCTGATTGTATAAAAGCCGTTTATACAATCAGCAGATGCATCGGTGCAAAAAAAAAATACTCACTTATGTGCTGATTACCGGCAGCTCCTGGAGCGATGGGGCGGGAGTCTGATCCTGTCCGATCGCTGCAGCAGCTGCCGGTAATCAGGGATGAAGTCTCCTGACGCATCCGCTGATAGCTTAAACCGGCCGGGCGCCCGCGTCACCGCGATACTTACGATCACCTGATGCGTCAGGTGACTGCATCAGGTGATCCATCGCCAGGTCCTGCATCTATCGGAGGTGTCCCAGCACCAGCACCAGCGTCTGCACACAGCCGGAGCGGCGGGACCGTGAGAGGAGATGGGAGCGGGCATGGCACCGGGAGTCTGCAGACAGGTAAGTATAACTTTTTTTTTTTTCTACTGTTCACTTTTGATTTCGCAGCCGCTTCCACCTCCCGCCCAGACATGGCGCCGCACGGCAGCATACATGTACAGGACGGGAGGTGGAAGCAGCGGTGATGGTACTGGGAGGATTCACGCCTCTGTATTTGCTGACAGAAGGAATCCTCTTCCTGTACATGTCACTTTACGACCCACCTCCTGCGTTTATAGCTGCGTTTTTGGTCTTAGAAACGCACTAAAACGTACCAAAACGCAGCTATTTGCGTTTCTCATTGCGACTTTCAACATCCCATTCCACTCAATGGATGAAAAGCGCAGTGAAAAACGCGGGAATAATTGACATGCTGCGTTTTTGTGGCACCACAAAAACGCAGCTAAAAAAAACGCTGTGTGCAGACAGCAAAAATTAAAACTCATAGACTTTGCTGGGGAAGCAAAGTCATGCAGTTTTCTGAGCAAAAACGCACCCAAAAACTGCGCAAAAACGCCACGAAAAACGCACTGTGTGAACTTACCCTTAACCAACAGATGATGTTGTGGAGATAAGGATCCAGTATGTCTGATTTCAAACTGCTGATCCTTTTGTTCTTGGCCAGATAAGCTGTTGACAGAGCAGTATGGCAGCTGCTCTTTTGTAGAGAACACAGGACAACTCGGCAGATTGGACAGTTGGATGAGATAATGATTGGATGAACTATCATTTGGCCAACAGCTACCATGTTTTCCCTGAAAATAAAGGCCCCTTTACACACTGAGACTTTCTAGCGATCCCACCAGCGATCTCAACCTGGCCGGGATCGCTACAAAGTCTCTGGTGAGCTGTCAAACAGGCAAACCTGGCCAACGACGCAACAGCGATCCGACCTGCAGAACGACCTAGCTAGTCTTTGGGGACGTTGTAAAGCAGCTTTTTGAAAGAGAAGTCGCTAACAAAGTCGCTGTAAAGTCCTTTTACACACTGAGACTTTGCTGCACAGCGGGAAACAAAGGACCAAAGAATGGTCCTGAACAATTTGTAGCGATCAGCAACTTCACAGCAGGGGCCAGGTCGCTGATGTGTTTCACACACTGCAATGTCGCTGGGGAGGTCGCTATAACGTCACAAAACCGGTGATGTTACAGCGATGTCGTTTGCGATGTTGCAGTGTGTAAAGCCACCTTAAGACCTGCCCCAAAAATAAGCCCTACCGTGATTTTACAGGATTTGTGGAGTATGCTTTAGAGATAAGCGAACCCAAGATTCGGTGTTTGTACCAAACAAAGATTTTACAAAAAAACCAAGTTCGGATTCGGAGTTTGGCTGCTTTACGTATGAACACCACTCATGCGGGCATCGCTGTGCTCAGGTACGCTCGGTGCTCAGCCCAGTGCGAACCACTTGCAATGTTTGAATGTCTCACAATGAGATTAACAACAGCTTAATCAGATGTAGTGTGCAGCGAAAAAAAGCCAAAAAACTGAAAAACCCAGCCCATCGGCCAGGAAGTGAGTGTTCATGGCTGGTTACATGTGGCAGAGACCCGAACTACCCTATTAGTGACTTCAATTGGGGTTCAGGTCAAGTCTGGGTCCCAAACCGAACTCTAGATAAAATCCAGATGAACCTGACGAACTTAACTTCAATGGGTCTGCTCATCTATAGATATAAGCCCTACTCCAAAAATAAGCTCTAGTTAATGTAAGAGCCAGCATTAGGGGCAGTCTAACCGTGCAATTTCTCAGGACCCCCACTCTCTTAGGGATCCCAGCATTTGTATTTCAAAGTTAAGATTGTTTAAGGACCTTTGGTGACTTCACAGTCATGTGACCATGATGTAATCAAAGGTCTGTTAATTGCAGGAGCCTAAAACCTGACCAGGAGCCAGACTGATGTGCAGGACTATTCAAGTTAAATAAGGCACTCTTCAGGGTTTATTTTGAATGAATTTTTTTTTTTTTCTGTTGTGAACATGTGACGTTTCGGCCACGTAATGGCCTTCATCAGACAACTCAAATAAATGTAAATATCGGAGCAAATACAGAAGCAGCAACGTGTATTGTCCTGTAAATCAAAGCAGCGTCTTCTATAAAGGACCAAGGTCAGCAGGAAGATAGCAATATAGGCGGTTTAGACAATATTATCTCAAACAAGAGATGCACCTGTAACAGGAGCTAGTGTCAGCTTGGAATGGCGGTATAACACTAGAAGTCCCAGAGAAGGGTCATTTAACATTTCTACCTTTGGAACCCAGAGACGGGTCGAATGACCTGAAGGATGTTAGCTATCCTATAATCACCGTCTTTTGTTCTGTAATTAAGACCCTTTCTGTCGCACCACAGGAGGTTGTTGTTTTCCATTGAGTTTAGCCATTTAGTTTCTAGTTAGTTCTATTCAGTTTATTGTATAGTGTCATTTGACCCTCTTTCGGGACTTCAGGGGGGAGCTCGAAATTTCTGGGACTTCCAGTGTTAAAGCAGCTGTACCGTCACATGGTCACAACAGAAAAAAAAATCATTCAAAATAAACCCTGAAGAGTGCCTTGTTTAACTTGAATGTATATGGTTTGGAAACCGACAAGTGCACCTCCATTTCTAGTTTTGTGGCTGTGCCTTATCCTGCTACAACTGATGTACAGGACTGGCATTTGGGGGATAGCAGAGCAAACGAAGCAATTTCACAGAGCCCGATTCTCTTAGGCGCCCCAGCATTTCTTTCTTGATATTGTACGACTGCTTAAGGACCTTTGTAACATCACGGTCATAGGACCATGTTGTTACCAAAGAGCAATGGCAGACGTCTAACGCTGAAGAGGAGAGAGGCTGGTACATATGTGGTGTGTGTTTGTGTATATGTATATATACAGCGCCTTGCGAAAGTATTTGGCCCCTTTGAATTTTTCAACATTTTCACACATTTCAGGCTTCAAACCTAAAGATAAAAAAATGTAATGTTCTAGTGAATAATCAACAACTGGGACACAATTGTGAAGTTGAACCACATTTTTTGCTTATTTTAAACTTTTATAAAAAATAATAAACTGAAAATTGGGGCGTGCAATATTATTCGTGCCCTTTAAGTTAATACTTTGTAGCGCCACCTTTTGCTGCGATTACAGCTGTAGTCGCTTGGGGTATGTGTCTATCAGTTTTGCACATCGAGAGACTGAAATTCTTGCCCATTCTTGCTTTGTAAACAGCTGGAGCTGAGTGAGGTTGGATGGAGGTGTTTGTGAACAGCAGTTTTCCGCTCTTTCCACAGCTTCTCGATTGCATTCAGGTCTGGACTGTGACTTGGTCATTCTAACACCTGGATACATTTATTTGTGAACCATTCCATTGTAGATTTTGCTTTATGTTTTAGATCATTGTCTTGTTGAAAGACAAATCTCCGTCCCAGTCTCAGGTCTTTTGCAGGCTCCAATAGGTTTTCTTCAAGAATGGTCCTGTATTTGGCTCCATCCATCTTCCCACAAATTTTAACCATCTTCCCTGTCCCTGCTGAAGAAAAACAGGCCCAAACCATGATGCTGCCACCATGTTTGACAGTGTGGATGGTGTGTTCAGGGTGATGAGCTGTGTTGCTTTTACGCTAAACATATCATTTGGCATTGTGCCCAAATAGTTTGATTTTGACTTCATCTGACCAGAGCACCTTCTTCCACATGTTTGGTGTCTTCCACGTGGCTTGTGGCAAATTTTAAACAACACTTTTTATAGATATCTTTGAGAAATGGCTTTCTTCTTGCCACTCTTCCATAAAGGCCAGATTTGTGCAGGGTACGACTGATTGTTGTCCTATGGACAGACTCTCCCACCTCAGCTGTAGATCTCTGCAGTTCATCTAGAGTGATCATGGGCCTCTTGGCTGCATCTCTGATCAGTCTTCTCCTTGTTTGAGATGAAAGTTTGGATGGACGGCCGGGTCTTGGTAGATTTGCAGTGGTATGATACTCCTTCCATTTCAATATGATCGCTTGCACAGTGCTCCTTGGAATGTTTAAAGTTGTGGAAATCTTGTTGTAACCAAATCCGGCTTCTCCACAACAGTATCACAAACCTGCCTGTTGTGTTCCTTGGTCTTCATGATGCTCTGTGTGCTTTAAACAGAACACTGAGACTATCACAGAGCAGGTGCATTTATACGGAGACTTGATTACACACAGATGGATTATATTTATCATCATCAGTCATTTAGGACAACATTGGATCATTCAGAGATCCTCAATGAACTTCTGGATTGAGTTTGCTGCACTGAAAGTAAAGGGGATGAATAATATTGCACACCCCACTTTTCAGTTTATTCTTTTTTTTACAAAAGTTTAAAATAAGCAATAAATTTCATTCAACTTCACAATTGTGTCCACTTGTTGCTGATTCTTCACCATAACATTACAATTTTTATCTTTATGTTTGAAGCCTGAAATGTGGGAAAAGGTTGAAAATTCAAGGGGGCCGAATACTTTCGCAAGGCACTGTATATATACATGCATACCATGGGTACGGAAAGTATTCAGACCACTTTAAATTTTTCATTCTTTGTTTCATTGCAGCAATTTGTCAAATTCAAAAAAGTTCTTTTTTTTTCTCATTAATGTACACTCTGCACCTCATCTTGACAGAAAAAAAACAGAAATTTTATAAAAAATATCACATGGTCATAAGTATTCAGGCCCTTTGCTTAGTATTAAGTAGAAGCACCCTTCCTTTTGAGCTAGTACAGCCATAAGTCTTCTTGGAAATGATGCAATAAGGTTTTCACACCTGGATTTGGGGATCCTCTTCCATTCTTCTTTGCAGATCCACTCCAGTTCCATCAGGTTAGATGGTGAACATTAGTGATCGCCATTTTTTTAGGTCTCTCCAGAGATGCTCAATTGGGTTTAGGTCAGGGCTCTGGCTGGGCCAGTCAAGAATGGTCACAGAGTTGTTCTGAAGCCACTCCTTTGTTATTTTAGCTGTGTGCTTAGGGTCATTGTCTTGTTGTAAGGTGAACCTTTGGCCAAGTCTGAGGTCAAGAGCACTCTGGAAGAGGTTTTCTACCAGGATATCTCTGTACTTAGCCACATTCATCTTTCCTTCAATTGCAACCAGTCATCCTGTCCCTGCAGCTGAAAAACACCCCCGTAGCATGATGCTGCCACCACCATGTTTCACTGTGGGGATTGTATTCTGCAGGTGATGAGCAGTGCCTGGTTTACTCCACATATACCACTTAGAATTATCACCAAAAGGTTTTATCTTCATCTCATCAGACCAGAGAATCTTATTTATCATAGTCTGGGAGTCCTTTATGTGTATTTTTGCAAACTCTATGTGGGCTTTTATATGTCTTGCACTTAGGAGAGGCTTCCGTCGAGCCACTCTGCCATAAAGGCCCAACTGGTGGAGGGCTGCAGTGATAGTCCAAAGACATACAGATAGGGAATTTAGATTGTGAGCCCCAATGGGGACAGCATTCCTGATGTATGTAAAGCGCTGCGGAATATGTTAGCGCTATATAAAAATAAAGATTTATTTATTTATTTATTTATTTATAGTTGACTTTGTGAAACTTTCTCCCATCTCCCTACTGCAGCTCTGGAGCTCAGCCACAGTGATCTTGGGGTTCTTCTTTACGTCTCTCACCAAGGCTGTTCTCCAATGATTGCTCAGTTTAGCTGAACGGCCAGGTCTAGGAAAAGTTCTGGTAGTCCCAAACTTCTTCCATTTAAGGATTATAGAGGTCACTGTGCTTCTAAGAACCTTGAGTACTGCAGAAATTCTTTTGTAACCTTGGCCAGATCTATGCCTTACCACAATTCTGTCTCTGAGCTCCTTGGGCAGTTCCTTTGACCTCATGATTCTCATTTGGTCTGACATGCACTGTGAACTGTGAGGTTGTATATACAGTACAGACCAAAGGTTTGGACACACCTTCTCATCTCTAGAACAACTGTTAAGAGGAGACTTTGTGCAGCAGGCCTTCATGGTAAAATAGCTGCTAGGAAACCACTGCTAAGGACAGGCGACAAGCAGAAGAGACTTGTTTGGGCTAAAGAACACATGGAATGGACATTAGACCAGGGGAAATCTGTGCTTTGGTCTGATGAGTCTAAATTTGAGATGTTTGGATCCAACCACTGTGTCTTTGTAGAAAAGGTGAACGGATGGACTCTACATGGCTGGTTCCCACCGTGAAGCGTGGAGGAGGAGGTGTGATGGTGTGGGGGTGATTTGCTGGTGACACTGTTGGGGATTTATTCAAAATTGAAGGCATACAGAACCAGCATGCCTACCACAGCATCATGCAGCGGCGTGCTATTCCATCCGGTTTGCGTTTAGTTGGACTATCATTTATTTTTCAACAGGACAATGACCCCAAACACACCTCCAGGCTGTGTAAGGGCTATTTGACTAAGAAGGAGAGTGATGGGGTGCTGCGCCAGATGACCTGGTCTCCACAGTCACCAGACCTAAACCCAATCGAGATTGTTTGGGGTGAGCTGGACCGCAGAGTCAAGGCAAAAGGGCCAACAAGTGCTAAGCATCTCTGGGAACTCCTTCAAGACTGTTAGAAAACCATTTCCGGTGACTACCTCTTGAAGCTCATCAAGAGAATGCCAAGAGTGTGCACAGCAGTAATCAAAGCAAAAGGTGGCTACTTTGAAGAACCTAGAATATAAGACATATTTTCAGTTGTTTCACACTTTTTTGTTAAGTATTTCATTCCACATGTTTTACTTCATAGTTTTGATGCCTTCAATGTGAATCTACAATTTTCGGAGTCTTGAAAATTAAGAAAACTCTTTGAATGAGAAGGTGTGTCCAAACTTTTGGTCTGTACTGTGTACAGATGTGCGCCTTTCCAAATCAAGTCCTATCAGTTTAATTAAACACAGCTGGACTCCAACGAAGGAGTAGAACCATCTCAAGGAGGATCATAAGGAAATGGACAGCATGTGACTTAAATATGAGTATCTGAGCAAAGGGTCTGAATACTTATGACCATATGATATTTCAGTTTTTCTTGTTTAAAAAATGTGCAAAAATTTCTACATTTCTGTTTTTTTTCTGACAAGATGGGGGATGGGGTGCAGAGTGTACATTAATGAGAAAAAAAATGAACTTTTTTGAATTTACCAAATGTCTGCAATGAAACAAAGAGTGAAAAATGTAAAGGGGTCTGAACACTTTCCGTATCCATTATTGTATATAATACACATGTGTTACACACAGGGTTTGGGGACTTATGTTGATGTTGCAGAATGTAATATGATTATATTTGAACAAATGTTTTTTTTTTTTGGTTCAAGAATAAATATAGAATGTTGTTCATAGAAAAAAAAATGACATCCCCTGAAAATAAGCCCTATCCCATCTTTCGGAGCAAAAAAATAATGTAGGACCCTGTCTTATTTTCGGAGAACACGGTATCCATGGTGTGTTGGGTACCCTTAGCCATGTGTTTTGACACTCCGGTCAATTCATCTTGGATTGTTGACCATCATCTTGGCACCTAAACGCTACTTTACACACTGCGATATCGGTCCCGATATCGCTAGCGTGGGTACCCGCCCGCATCTGTTGCGCGACACGGGCAAATCGCTGCCCGTGCCGCACAACATCGCCCAGACCCGTCACACATACTTACCTGCCCGGCGACATCGCTGTGACCGACAAACTGCCTCCTTTCTAAGGGGGCGGTCCGTGCGGCGTCACAGCGACGTCACTGAGCGGCCGCCCAATAGCATCGAAGGGGCGGAGATGAGCGGGACGTAACATCCCGCCCACCTCCTTCCTTCCTCATAGCGGCCGGGAGGCAGGTAAGGAGAGCTTCCTCGTTCCTGCGGCGTCACACATAGCGATGTGTGCTGCCGCAGGAGCGATGAACTACATCGTTACTGCTGCAGTAACGATAATCGAGAATGGACCCCCATGTCACCGATGAGCGATTTTGCATGTTTTTGCAACGATGCAAAATCGCTCATCGGTGTCACACGCAGCAACATCGCTAATGCGGCCGGATGTGCGTCACAAATTCCGTGACCCCAACGACTCCGCATTAGCGATGTCGCAGCGTGTAAAGCCCCCTTAAGTCTATCTTGATGCAATTTTTCATTCAGTCTGCCTAGCTACTGTAAGCCCATATAATTTAACTTCTGTGAAAGCCAAATCCCATGTTCACGACTATTTGATATATTCCATTAATATCTGGAATATTTATCGTAACTAATATTATGAACAGACCTGAGGCAATCATTGTACCGCTACATCATAATCTCCACATATATTTTGAGATAATTTAAGGTCTGCCTTTCCTCATTCTCTGCCCGGTATTGACCTATAAAACTAACTTGGTATAGGATGGAACACTCAATACATCACAGTTGTGTCCTTTCCTCTTCTTTTTTTTACATTAATGAGTTTACTTGTGTAGCACCCACTACCCATTGTCTTTCCTTTTTCACTATTAACTATTTAAAACACAAAGCCATCAGAATTGGGGACATTTACCCCTTGTTTCTACTACCTTGGTCCACCTAACAAGTCTGGGTTAGACTCAAATCCAAGTTTTGTAAACTCATAAGATTGAATATGTTGTGGAGACTCGTATCTTTTAGTTTTTTCATAGAATCATAGATTGGAAGAGTTGGAAGGGACCTCATGGGCCATCGGGTCTAACCCCCTGCGAGTGCAGGTTTTCCTAAATCATCCCAGCATTTTCAAATTCGCTTTTGGAAAACGTCATGGGACCTCGCTATGGATATTGTCAGACATTTTTTGTAAAGGGCTGTAGTCGACGGGTGTTTGTGCAAATAAAATTTATTTTTCTTCTTTGCGCACCCATTACTAATACCAGGGCTTGATGCCAGCTGGCAATTCACAGCTGACATCAACCCAATATATTACCCTGTCTGCCACCGCACCAGGGCAACGAGATGAGTTGAGGCACAGCACCGAAATTGGCGCATCTAATGGATGCACCACTTCTGGTGTGTCTGCGGCCTGCTATTTTTAGGCCGGGGTGGGCAAAATAAACACCTTGAGAATACCAGACCCCAGCTGTCAGCTTTACCCTGGCTGGTGATCCAATTTAGGGGGAACCACACATTTTTTGTCTTAAATTATTTATTTAATTTTAAATAAATAATTTAACCCCTTTACCCCTGGGCAATTTTCCATTTTTCACTTTCATTTTATTTTCATCTTTTACACATCTTTTGCACATACAATGTCCTTAGACAGATTTTATTATTGATTACCCAGGAGTGGCAGAGTTCCATACATGGTGCAGGGACAGCAAATGTTACTACAATCTTTGTTCCTATTCACGTGTATAGAAAAGCAGTTGCTGCATCTTTGTGGCCCCATTAATCTGTTGATCTTGTAGTTGATTTTTCCTTCATGCAAAACATCTCTGTTAATTATTCTATTTTTTTTTTATTAATAGTGAGGAGAATATCAGAAGTTTATGCCTCCCTGACTTCCCGGAACCTTCTGACCTCTTTTGGAAATATCTTGACCTAGCCACATTCATCTTACTTTATGTCCTCCCATTAATGATCATTTCTGTTGCCTATACAACTGTGGCAAAGAAGTTATGGCTCCGGAACGCTATTGGAGATGTCACCACCGAGCAATATTTTGCCCTTCGTCGAAAGAAAAAAAAGACCATCAAGATGTTGATGCTTGTGGTTGTCCTCTTTGCTGTCTGCTGGTTCCCCTTGAACTGTTATGTTGTCCTCCTCTCCAGTCAGATCATTCGTACTAACAATGCGGTTTACTTTGCATTTCACTGGTTTGCCATGAGCAGCACATGCTACAATCCATTTATATACTGTTGGCTCAATGACAATTTCAGATCCGAATTAAAGGCCTTGCTGAACATTTGCAAAAAGCAGCCTGGACCACCGGAGGACATGCTTCCCTCCAACGTTCCTTCCTATAGAGTGGCTTGGCCTGAAAGTCGAAGCTTCAAGAGATCATTAGTGTCACACACCCTCCCGTCATCTTCTAACATCCAGTCGGGGAAGACTGATATTTCGGCTGTGGAACCTATAGTGTCCGTTGGCTAAGCTTATTCTAAAATTTCAAGGCCTACTCAACAGATCCTTCAGGCTGCTCAACGGTGTTCGAGAAACATGAGGATGATCTTTTATTAGAAAGTATTCCACAGTGGAATGTTTTACTCAATGTTTCAAGACGTAGAGCAGGAAGAAGAACTCATCTCACGAAGAGAGAAGGAAATGGTTAAAGAATAATGACGGCTTGTGGACTGAACTTTTTGGGACCTGACCTTTTAAGAAGATTAGGGTGAGCTTAGTGACATCTGTAACAAGTGGAACCAGAAATCTGCTGCTATGGTCCTCCTAATCACTTTGTAAGAGGCGCATCTGCTTAGTGTACATTGTGATCTCATTATTGTGCTGCTAAATCATCTTTTGTACAATGTTGTGTGCAAATGAAAGAAAAGTAATTAAAGTCTGGGCAATGAAATTAAGGCAAATCATTTCTAAATAAAGAGATACAGTCACAATGGTTTATTGTTTCCATAGATCATCTGATAAGCGCTTCCCGTAGATCATTTTTCAAAGATCATACCAAAGCCATTGATGATGTTTTCAACTCCCCAGTAACAATAGGCGTCCCTGTCAGTAGCAAGGACTCCTAGTTCCCTGCCTAGGGTGGCATTGTTCAAATGACAGCTCCGAAATGAATTATTATTAAAAAGTGGCTCTCTGGGATGAAGCTTTTATTTTTTTAAAGCCTCCATTTTGTGAAGAATAATACATTTGCTAAAGAGAACCTGTCACCAGGTCAAAAGTGAACAGATTCTGCTCTTATTATGTTCTCACTTTTCTCCTGAGTATTCCAATTTTTTTTTTTAATCCTTCATAAGGTTCAGGAGATATGGGTCTCTTTATTTATTGTTAATTTTTATGGCCTTTACAATGGGGGCATGGTTCACATGGTAATAATGCAGAGCAGTCAAAAACACGCCCCCGAGGATCCTGTTTGCCACACTACCTTGGAAAAGAGCAAAAAAAATAGCACGAAATAATAAGGCACTTAACCCTGGAACCATGGCTCACAGGTTCTATGGGGTGTATCTTTAGGCTGCTCTGCATTATTATCTTGTTAGCACCACCCAATTGGTAAATACTAGTGATGAGAGAGCGTGCTCACCACTGCTTGATACTCATTTGAGCATTGGGGTGCTTGGGTACTCGCGGTGCTCGGCCAAGTATCATGGGTGCTTGGATGTGTTGTCCATGAAACAAGAACAGAAAGAACATGCAATGCAACATAGCTGGAGAAATAAACATGAACCACACATCCAAAAATCATCAGTTGATCTAATGCTACTAAACCAAAATGTATGCACCTGAACATACATGAGGTTCTTGATTTAACATTCTGGTCAGACTGTATGAAGCCCACAACAACGTCAAGGCGAACCTCTGAATGGGCTGCAGCCTTAAAAGTTGCGGCGCCGTGCGCCAACCACTGCTGCGGAAACGGTGCACCAGCAGGGCAGATGACCTGGTGCCTCTCAACACGCATACTGCAAGGTCGAGTCTCCATAACTCCAGGCCCCACTGCCCCTTCAACACAAAACCTCTGCAACAATAGTTTTTTCCTCTCAGTTCACTGTCTGGGAGTTAAGTTGTCCTGCTCCTTTCACAGGGTGCTGGTGTTGTGTGGCGGCCATTGCTGTGGTGGTTTTGTGTCGGTGGGGCGGTGTGCCCTGGATCATGGGGACTCAGACTTGCAGCATGGGCGCTGTGAGGTATCTAGCCACCTGTCCTGCTGGTGCAATGTCGCTGCGGTGGTGGTTGGCACGCGACACACCTTTAAGGCTTCAAATAGGTTAGGGACCCACTCAGAGGTTCGCAGTAATGTGGCAGTGGGATTCATACAGTTTGATCAGGAAGTTAAACCAAGAACCTCATGTTCAGGTATAACATTTTTACCTAGTGGCATAAGATCAACTGATAATTTTCGGATGTGCGCTTCATGTACTTTTCTTCAGCTATTGTAAGAACAGAAAGAACCAGCTCCCTTAACTGAATTATTTGCGCCGCACCCCAGTGCAAGTCATTTGCAGTGTCTGAATGGCTCTCCCAGGGGATAAAAAAGCGTATTTTGATGTAGAGTGTCAAGAACAAAAAAGAAAAACCTGCTTGATTGAATCTGACCTGCTTATTCGAGTAACGAGCACCCGAGCATTTTAGCGCTCTCCCATCTCTAGTAAATAATTCAAAAATTACCTCTAAATAAAAATGCAGAGGATTTAAACACAAAAAGCGGAATAGTGAGGAGGGCAGTGGGAATAAAATAAGAACAAAAACTTGTGTGACGCCCTGGACGAGCCAGGTAGTCACAGATAGGGCCCCGCACTACACCAGTCCCCTAACAAGGTGACAGCAGCCAAACATTTAAAACCCTAGTCACCTCCCTCAGTGCTTGATGGACACACCAGGGAGCGGAGCCAGGCGGTTGGTAGATGCCCACGGAGGAGTTCAGATGGCCTGAGGCGGGAAAGTTGAGTTCACGTCTAGAGTTCAAGGTGGAGAGGTGTGTGGGCTGGAGCTGTGTGCGGCTCCAGCAGAGGCGAGAACCAAACTCTATACCAGTGCCAGGGTAGGAGCCCTGGTACTGCTGGTTGGGAGGCAGACGGCAGTCTCCGTCTGCAGGAGCCGGGAAGACGGCTCGGTGGAACCGAGGTGGACCAGGACAGTGTAGTGGCCCGCCGGTACCGACCCGGGGAACCGACTCGGAAAGCAAAGCACAAAAGGGGGTACTCAGACCCTGAAGCTAAGACCAGAAGCTACTGGGGGCTAGCTAATTAACTGATTGCGGACAGGACTATAGGTCCTGTCCCACCCAAAGTCCCGACTGAAGGCAACAGCCCAACGAGGGGGATAGAAAGCCACCGCCATGGCAGAGAGATCCCACGGGCCAGCGTCTGCAGGCAAAGGGCTCCTCAGGCAACCACAAGCCGGGAAGCGGACTCCTGAAGTTGCAAGCGCAGGTAGTCCACCATCACAAAGCAGGTGCAGAAGACCCTCGAGCCACCCACTGAACGTCTGGACCCGAGCGGCTCGGCTGCCGAGCACGAGGCGGCACACTTGTAACTTTTGACCTGGTGATCGGTCCACTTTAAAAAGTCCTTTTCCTCAATATTGTCCACTGAGTGCTGCTTTCTGTAACAGGACAGGACCAAAGACAAATTACTAATTGTCCCAGAGGCCATATTTTGAAATGGGATTGGCTCATCAAACCTCTTAAAGGGGTTCTCAACATTTTTACTTAAATAAATATATTGGGACATGATTTTGTGGCACTTACTATTATATAAGTATTACAGGTTCCAATCCTTCCTCACAGACTGCACAGCTCTCCTGTTCTCCTGTCTTCTAATCAAGGAGCATGTGACCAGACACGCCCATCAGCCTCCTCCAATTGAAAAACAGTTTTCACAAGTGCAGTGTTTTTTTGATTGGAGGAGGCTGAAGGACAGGTCATGTGTCACATGCTCTTCCCATTAGCAGACAGGAGAGCTGTGCAGTCTGTGAGGAAAGTGACACTAAAAAGAGTAAGAGGTTACTTAGTAATAGTAATTCTTCTATATTAGTGTCTGAATTGTATGTCCCAACATATCTGTTAAAATTAAAGATAAAGTGGAGACCCCCTTTAAGAGGTTTCAGGAGACACTAGGGGGATTGGCTGATTGCCTTGAGTCTATTCCTGGCATACCCAACAAGTATCTGGAAAACCCTGGCTAGTTAGGGACTCCCCTATGACTTAGATTTGGAACCCCACCTCTGATAACAGATGACTATCAGGTACAAAAGGATCATAATAATGCGTTATTATTTCCCCCATTGCTGCTTGGTAGGTAAAGAGAAGTGAGAATATGATATGGTCCTGCTGGATGCAAACTTGCAATCAGTCCCAACCGGATAACAAAAAGGGTTAAGAATTTTGCTCATTTGTATTAAATGTTTATTTTTCCAATTTCAGAAAACCCCTCTACCGGCTGTAGTTTGTTTAAAATCAAACTGTTCTTCACTCACCCTCCCCAGGTCCAGCGCTGAGTCTTCGCCACTGCTCCTGGTGTCCTATTGCAGATGAAGATTCCAGTACAGAGTCTTGTCTCTAGCATGTAAATGAAAAGAAAAAGGCACGCAGGGTGATTTCAACTCTGTAAGATCATTTAAAAGTACATAAAACAGCTTGCCTCATATATATTGCCCTATCTCAGGGTTTCGCCCTTCTGGCTTTGTAGAGAGCTCTTGATGAAGCAGGAACCTCGAAACCCTGGCCATGAGGTTGCTGCTTTATGGACTTTTAAATGATCGTTAAGAGCTGTTTTATCTACCTACAGTGAAGGAAATAATTATTTGATCCCTTGCTGATTTTGTAAGTTTGCCAACTGACAAAGACATGAACAGTCTATAATTTTAAGGGTAGGTTAATTTTAACAGTGAGAGATAGAATATCCAAAATAAAATCCAGGAAAATCACATTGTATAAATTATATATTTTATTTGCATTTTGCAGAGAGTAATAAGTATTTGTTCCCTCTGGCAAACGAGACTTAATAATGGTGACAAAACCCTTGTTGGCAGCCGTCAGACGTTTTTGTAGTTGATGATGAGGCTTGCACACATGTCAGGAGGAGTTTTGTTTCTCTCCTTTTTGCAGATCATCTTAAAATCATTAAGATTTTGAGGCTGTTGCTTGGCAAATCGGAGCTTTAACTTCCTCTATAGGTTTTCTATGGGGTTAAGGTCTGGAGACTTGGTAGGCCACTCTATGACCTTAATGTGCTTCTTTTTGAGCCACTCCTTTGTTGCCTTTGCTGTATGTGTTGGGTCAATGTCGTGCTGGAATACCCAGCCACGACCCATTTTTATTGTCCTGGCAGAGGGAAGGAGCTTTTCACTCAGAATTTTACGGTTCATGGCTCCATCCATTGTCCCATTGATGCGGCAAAGTAGTTCTGTGCCCTTAGCAGAGAAACACCCCTAAAACATAATGTTTCCACCTCCATTCTTAACAGTGGGGATGGTGATCTTTGGGTCATAGGCAGCATTTCTCTTCCTCTAAACATGTTGAGTTGAGTTACGCCAAAGAGCTAAATTTTTGTCTCATCTGACCACAGAACCTTCTCCCAATCACTCTCACAATCATCCAGGTGTTCATGGGCAAACTTTAGATGGACCGGCTGCACATGGGCCTTCTTGAGCAGTGGGAGCTTGCAGGCACTGCAGAATTTTAAGCCATTACAGCGTAATGTGTTACCAGTGGCTTTCTTCTTGACAGTGGTCCAAGTTGCCTTGAGATCATTAACAAGTTTCCCCCGTGTAGTTTTAGACTGATCCTTCATCTTCCTCAAGATCCTGGATACCCCACGAGGTGAGATTTTGCATGGAGCCCCAGATCAATGTCGATTGACTGTCATTTTGTATTTCTTCCATTTTCTTACTATTGCACCAACAGTTGTCTCCTCACCCAGCGTCTTACTTATGGTTTTGTAACCCATTCCAGCCTTGTGCAGGTCTATGATATTGTCCCTGACATCCTTAGAAAGCTCTTTGGCCTTGCCCATGTTGTAGAGGTTAGAGTCTGACTGATTAATTGAGCCTGTGGACAGGAGTCTTTTACACAGGTGACAATTTAAGACACCTGTCTTTAATGCAGGTAACAAGTTAACTAGGAGCATCTAAGGGGTCTGTACGAGCCATGGTTGGTAGGGGATCAAATACTTATTTCTCTCTGTAAAATGCAAATAAATATATATAATTTATACAATGTGATTTTCTGAATTTTATTTTTGATATTCTCTCTCACTGTTAAAATTAACCTACCCTTAAAATTATAGACTCTTCATGTCAGTGAGCAAACTTACAAAATCCACAAGGGATCAAATAATTATTTCCTTCACTGTATCTGAGTATACTATGGATATATGGATATAATAAATGAAACCTTACTAATAATTAATAATTAATTATAATTAATAATATTTTCCACTGTTTTCCATGCAGAAATCACCAGAACTACCATCAGTGCAGAAATACATCACCAGAACCACCAACAGCACAGAAACATATCACCAGAACCATCATTAGTACATGAATACATAACCAAGTTGAGTAAAGTGGTGAATTGTAATGTCAGGTTAGCCCCATATGCAGTTGTATCACATGAACACCTTCAACTACTAGTATGTCATTAATAATGGTAGGGAGAAACTGGGATAACAGCCATCATCAAACTGTGGACTTTACAGGAACAACTGATGAAATGTAACTAATATCACAAATAAAAATAATAATTTACATCCATGTACCTTATTGAGGACATCCCGTCTGACTGGAGTTTTTCTCTTTCTTTTCAACTCCATCTTGTCCAGACACCATGATGACTTTTCACATGTACAGCTCATCTCTACAGACTTTCCTCTTCTCCGGTCTTCTCCAGCACATGACCTTAAAAATAATAGTTATTATAATGCTCAAAAATAAAAATTTCTACCCTGCACTCACAGTAATTTATTTTTGCGTGCCCCTATAATTGAAAGCTAGTGGCTCTGAGGAGGATATAATTTAATTTTGCACTTTCAGTAAGTCAATCAGGCAGCATTTTAATGCTATTTACCTACAGATTAACATTTTATCTGTGATGAAAAGAGTTTTTGCACAAGAAAGGTTCCCTATAAGTTCCTCCAGTTGGTTTTACTTCACATCTGAGCAATATCTTCATAGCACCAGTAAGTCAACCAGTTGTAAGGCTAGAAGCTGTCTTGTTTGTTCCAGCTGAGTCACTGCCATATGGGAAGGAGGAAAAAGCAAGACATGTGTTATGCTCACGGGGCAAGCATGGTATTAGTGGGTCCACTGGATCGAGCGTACCGTTCACTTGCCTGGAGGAGCGAACTGGAAGGTCCACCGAGTCTTCACTACTACCATCGGAGGTGGCAGCAGGTACAAATGCTGGTAAGCAGTCTGCAGAGGGTAACCCCAGGGGATCTGCGGTACCTCAGCAGCTGGTGCTACGGATATAATAAGTCTCTGGTTGTAGTGACAGCAGCAGCAAGAGGAATAGTGGATTCATCCGGTATGGATGGATGGCAGCGATCGATGAGGATACTTACGGTAACCGGCGTAGATGGCAGTAGCAGCAGCAGCAGATTAAGAGGGCACTGAAACATAGAAATGAATCAGCAGAATGTAGCACAATAGCGACAGCAGCAATAAGGACCTGAGAACTAGCAACGCAACTAATTTGTTGGCAAGACACTTCCCATAACGGGAAGGTGCCTTAAATACCGGAAACCTCTCAGCTGACCTAAGAGTCACTTCCAGGTCAAGACGCACTGGCCCTTTAAGTAAAGAGGCATTGGCTGCGCGCAAACTACGGGCATTACAAGAAGGCCTGTGAGGTGTGTGTAGGCCCCAGGAGACAGCAGCATGACCTGACGACGGGGTGGACACTGCAGGATGGCCAGGCAGGTGAGAATATCGGTGTCCCCACCAGGGATGTTGGCGTCGGCGTTACAACATGGACCTGCCTGTAGAACTACTATTACCTTTCCGAATCCGCTTAATGAGATACATACAAAAATGGTCTACAGTAGGTTGGGGGTACCCGGGATGCACTTCCCACCCTTGGTGTGCTCCTTATATAAGCTTTTGATCTGCCGTATAGATACGATGATGCATTATCTTGAGAGTGCCCAAATTGTAATCTACCTTCTGTGAACTTGATATAGTACATGGCTAATGGGAATGCCTGAATATCCAACCTTTCTGGAAGGAGGTGAATTATTTTATTAAGGCTATCTGACAAATAGAAATTCTATCCACTTCAAATATAATCATCATATTCCAAGGGGTCCACAGAGACAGGCTCCAAACCGGTTTCTATTAAAGGTATCCACTTGGTATTACTGGGAGCAAACCTAGTATACAAACCTGGTAGGAGACACAGACCACAAGACTTAGTGACGTTAAAAATACTCCTAAGTATATTCTGAACTTGCAGAGAATAAAGGCAGCGAAACATAAAGAGAAAGCCACAGAGGGCTTAAAAAATGAAAAAAAAAATCAATCTCTCACAAGTATGGCATACAATTTAGCCATTAAAAAACACCTCTAGGCACAGCTCGCAGGGCCTTGAGGATTATTATAACTATAACTCAAAATGTGTCATCAAAAATATACCTAAAGGTTAAATTTTAAACATTATGATCCTATATATACAATGGAAAAAATAAGTATTGATCAAATCACCAATTTTCTAAGTAAATATATTTCTATAGATGCTATTGACATGAATTTATCACCAATGTTGGTAACAGCCCATCCAATCCACACAGGCAAAGAAATCAAACCATGGATGTTCATAATTTTAGTGATGTGTAGTAATGAGAAAATGACATCAGAAAAAAGTATTGAACACGTTACCGAAATTTATTGAATACTTCATACAAAAGCCTTTGTTGGTGATGACAGATTCAAGACACCCCCTGTATGGAGAAACTAGTTGCATACATTGCTCAGGTGATACTTTGGCCCATTCTACCACACAAACACTCTTCAAGCAGTGAGCTTCTTCTATGAAGTCTGAGCTTTAGTTCCTGCCATAACTATTCTATTGGATTCAGCTCCGGTGATCGACTCGGCCATTCTAGCAGCTTTATTTCTCTGAAACCAATTAGAAGTTTCCGTAGCTGTGTGTGATCATTGTCTAGCTAATAGGTCCCCCCTTGTTTCACCTTTATCATCCTGGTAGATGACAGTAGATTTTTATCAAGAATGTCCAACCTTCACTGTTGGTATGGTGGTTTTTGTTGGCCTCCAAAATGGTGTGTATTATGGCATTCAAAGAGTTCAATTTTGGTCTACTCTGACCAGACTATATTCCCCCAGTATTTCACAGGCTTGTCTAGAAGTTATTGAGCAAACTTTTAAAGCTCTTGAATATGCTTTTGGGTTGGCAATGCAGTCTTGTGTGGTAAAGTGTATACAGGCCATGGAGATTGAGTGCATTAATTACTGTTTTCTTTGAATCAATTATACTTGCTAATTCCAGGTCTTTCTGTAACTCCGCACAGGTTGTTTTTGGTTCTTGGGCAACTCTTCAGATAGTTTTTTTCACTCCTCTGTCTGCCGGTTTATCATGAAATCATGTTCTTTACACTTGTGTATTGTGGGCCGAACAGTGCTCACTGAAACCTTCAGTAGTTTACAAATTCTTCTGTAACCAATGTCATCAATATGTTTTGCAAATGAGGTTGTGAAGGTCCTGAGACAGCTCACTGGTTTTACTCATCATGAGATGTTTCTTGTATGACACCTTGGTAATTAGACACATTTTTATAGGCCATCAATTGAACCAGCTGATATTATTTGTCACCAAGTGGCAGGATTGCTTCCTAATTACTGATCGTGAGCGCTACCATAAGTCCTGAGTCATGCCAACAGTAAAGCATCCTGAGCAGTGGTGTAAGTAGAGGCTTATGGGCTCGTTGCAAAATATGTACAGTGGAACCTTGGTTAACGAGAACAATCCATTCTGGGAGTGTGCTTGTTAACCAAGTTACTCGTTCAGCAAAGCAAGATTTCCCATAGGAAATCATTGCAATGCAGACAATTCGTTCCACAATTTGTTAAATGTCCCATCCTGGTCCCCTATTGTGCCATTCCACACACGTCCCAACACGCACAAACACACACAAGCACGCACAAACACACAAACACACACGCACAAGCACAGATTATGCTCACCTTACCTTCCGTTCCCTCACCGGTCTCCTGGAACTTAGAGTTAACCCGTACGAGATGTGTATTGGGTAACTAAGGTGACCGATACTGGACCTTCCACACCCAGCGCGCTGACATCAAAGGCAGGAACCGCTTGCCTCTGATAGGCCAGCGCGCTGCCTTTGAGTAGCGCCTGACAGGGGAAGTTCCTCCTTCGTCGCGATGGTTACCGGATACACATCCTGTGGAGGGAGGACCTTCCCCTGTCAGCCGCTACTCGAAGGAAGCACACTGGCCAATCAGAGGCAAGCGGCTCCTTCCTTTGATGTCAGCGCGCTGGGAGCAGAAGGTCCAGCATCGGTTGCGATAGTTACCCGATACATGCAAGTCCCAGGAGGCCGGCGAGGGAACGGAAGGTAAGGTGAGCATAATATGTGTGTGTGCGTGCATGTTTGTTTGTGTGTGTTTGTGCGTGCTTGTGTGTGTTTGTGTGGACTGCAAGAGCGGGTTAGAGTGCGATGGATGTATGGAACCGGAAGTGTGTGCAGTGAGTATTTTGCTCGTACAGCAAAGCTTTCTCGTAAACCGAGTTACTAATTTACAGAAACCTTTGCTCGTTAGGCGAAATACTCACTAACTGGGTTACTCGCTAAGCGAGGTTCCACTGTACCTGGGCCCCCAGAATCCTCTTGGTCATACGATGATGAGCAAAAGAGTAACAATGCTTTAAAGTTTTGACTTTCAGGCTGCATATCTCATCATCCTCTACAGCTTTGAGTGTGAGACGACCTTCATTTTATAGACAATCATCTATATCATACATAAATTTGACTTGTAACTATTTAGCATATGATTAGTTATGCAAGTTCTTTTCATTTCACTGCATTGTTACTGTTTTGCTCCTGGAGGTGGCAAAATATTTTTCTTCCTGTATACTACAAATTACAACCTGTTCTCACGTTCCCTAATAGCTCAGTGTGTTATTAGATTGATTCCCAAGTGAAAGGTCTCTGGTTCCAATTGAGGAGCAGCCTTGAAGATTTCCCAAAAGAAGAAAAACAACATCATAGAAGATTAGAATCGGGTGATTTGGAGCGATGAGAATATAGTCAGTAGACCATTCTGATGGGTGCAAATAGGTCTGGAAGAAACAAGGGGAAAAGGCCTAACAGATCAAGAAAATGAAGGAACTGTCAAGTACGGTGGAGGAAGCCTGATGATGTGGCAGAGGTGAATCTAGGCTTTCCGGCACCTTGGGCAAGAATTCAGTTTGGCGCCAACCCCCCACACCCCCACCCTCACCAAGCGGTTTGGGTTGTCGTCATGTGACCAATCATTAATATGTTATATGTTACACTTACAGTAACGGGATGACGAGCTGCTCTTAATAATTCTCTCAATGTTCAATGAGAAACGATGTAGGAAGAAAAGCCAGTTGTCACATGTAAGTATGAAAATCACATGAGTCCAGCGGCCATGTGATAACTGCTGGAACCAGCAAGCAGAGCTGAATTCTAACAGTGAGTATATTACATGCTGTTAGAACTGGGGATACTACACTGCTTAATTTTATAATTAAAGGGGTTGTTAATTTCTAGCCACAGTCTGAATTGACTTGTCCAGCCTCATTCAATTCATTTCAATTGAGTGAGGCCACGCATGTCTAGTCGGTATGTAAATTGCATACTTGTAGTTTCGTGACCTTCCACTCTCACTGCTTGCACCAGCGAATCCTGACAGCATGCAGTGTGCGTACTGTGAGAATTCAGAAGTCTGCAGTCACACAGAGTGACACATGGAGTGACTTCAGACACATCACAAACTTGGACAACCCCTTTAATGCTCCTAACATAAATAAAAACCTAGCAACCGTTAACTTGTCAGACGGCACAATGCTTTGCTAAAGAGGTTGTCCACTACTTTAACATTGATGGCCTATACTTAGTTGCATGACACATTGGCTCACACTGGCAGGAGCCTGTGCCGAGGATTATTAGCATATAGAATCTGATGCTCTTGCATCGGAAGCGATGCGCAGGTGGGACCAAGGCCTAATGATGAAAATGTCAGTATCACAAATAAACATTTACATTCATGTACCTTAGAGATTACGTTGTCTCTGATCTGAGTTATTTCTTTCTTTTCTTCATCTTGTCCAGATGCCATGATGACTTTTCACATTCACAGCTCGTCTCTGCTGACTTCCATCCTCCACGGTCTTCTGCAGCATATTTGGCATGATACCCTTAAAAATAGCAGATTGATTAGAATACTCCTATATAAAAATATCTGCCCCAATACGCTGTGCCTCAGAATAAATGATTGCACCTCACTGTGTTCTTTGCAGAAAATATGACCCACACACTGTCCCTCTTATGATACATGCCCTTCACAATGCCCTTTCCTTTCCATACTGAGTCCGTTCTTCACACTGTCCTCTCACAATGCCCAATCTTTATACTGTGCCTCCTCATCACACTCCCCCTCCGCACTATGGTCTCAAACTGTCTCCTCCTGCTACCCCCCTTCATACCGCCCCCACACTACCCAATCTCTATTCTGTGCCGTCTCACATTTTCTCATCCCATACTGGATCCTCATTACCTACGTTCTCAGCCCCCCATTCCCTATGCTGTGTCCTTATACATTCCCCTCTTGTTCCCCATACTGTGTATGCACCCATTCTGCCCTCTTTCTCCTCACGCAGTGTACTCAAATTTACCCCCTTGCTCTTTATTCTGTGTCTTCAAAATTTATTTCCCCTATTTGCTCCCCATACTATGTCTGCATACATTCCCCCTGTACCCTCGCTCCCCATCTACTCTTTATCTGTATTCATCATACCTTATCCTCGCACCCCATACTATGTCTATATACAGCATCCCTCACACTGTCTCCCCATACATCACCCCTCATCCTCGCTCACCATACTTTGTCCATAGATACTTCTCCATCCTCTCTCCCCATATTGTGTCCATAGATACTTCCCCCTCCCCATGCTATTTCCCATACTATACACATAGATACTTTCCACTTTCCATCCTTTCTCCCCATACTGTGTCAATAGATACTTCCCCCTCCCCATCTTCTCTCCCCATACTGTGTCCATAGATACTTCCCCATCCACTCTACTAACATACTGTACCCATCGATACTTCTCCCTCCCATCCTCTCTCCCCACATACTGTGTCCATAGATGCTTCTCTCTCCTCATCTTCACTCCCTCCATACTATGTCCATAGATACTTCCCACCCCAACCATCCTCTCTCCCCACACTGTGTCATTAGATACCTTCCCCTCCCCATTCTCTCTCCCCCATACTGTGTCCATACATACGTCACCCTTCCCATCCTCTCTCCCCATACTGTGTTCATAGATACTTCCCCCTCACCCTTTCTCCCCACACTTCTTCTTATAATCCGAATGTGGCTTACACATCAGCGGCATTGGAGCGGGGTCACAGGAGGCAGGGTCAGCAATACTGAGGGCTCAAAGGATGGGGTGCCAGTGCAGTGGAGTGGCTCAGGAGGGTCACAGGAGATACGGTGGGCCGCCGATGCGGCGGGCGCCATCGATCTGACAGCGGGCTGCAGACTTCATTGAATCACTAGCGGTTGACGCAATGGACTTCAAGGCTGCAGAGGCGGCGCATGCACAGATTAAGGTGATGGACTTCAAGACACGGCGCCTTCACGGCCATTTTTGAAGTCAATCTCGTCAACCACAGGCAATTCAATGGAGCTCGCAGTCTGCCGGCAGATCAAAGGCACCTGTCGCCACGACACCCTGGAGCCCGTAGTATCACTGACCCTCTTTCCATTTACCCTCCTGAGCCGCGACACCCCCTCCTCCGAGCCTGCAGCATTGCCAACCCTGTCTCCTGTGACCTTCCTGAGCCGCTCCACCACCGCCGCTCCACCATGGTGAGCTAATATAAGACGAACTTGGATTATAAGATGGACCCTCATTTTAAAATTAAAAATAATTTTTTCCTATTTTCCTCCTCTAAATTTGGGGTGTGTCTTGTAATCTTACAAAATGAAAAATATGGTACTCACCTGATATAGTTGTGTAAGTCACAACTACTTTAAAGAGCACAAGAAATGCACCCCAGCCACAGACCCTGCCAATAATCAATATATATGGCAAGAGAAGAAAGGGGTTAAATTGCACTGCTGTGTGGAATAAGAAGACGGTCAGATGAAGATCAATAGTGTGATTTTTCCCAATTTAAGATTTTATTAATTTAACAAAGAAATACAATATTAGAACATACATCCATGCTATAACAAATGATGCAGATCAGAAGTCAATGCGGCACCAAGCCTTCGCAGGCTTCGCAAAATTCTATGGATGGTAGAAATGGTACATAGATAATAGTAAACTAAATCCGAACAAACGTTCCTAGGGAACATATCCGCCTCATCTAGGCAGGACAGAGGATCCCGACCTATTTGGGGAAAAAGGATGTCAGGCATAACCGAGCAGAGCTCTGTATATACTAAAAAACATTAAGGATAAGCATAGACACCGGCAAAGGTAACAAATGCTTATGTAATACGGGCTATGAATAGACTGGGAGGCAGCGTGTGGAAGCCAAGTAAGTCAAATTACTGTAAGAGGTATAAGTCATACAGGCGTATTCAGCTATTGATTTCCTCAATATCGGTTACCGCGGACAGCCCGCCCTACGACCCCGTTCTCCTCTCGGAGGTAACCCCCTGCTGGACTCAGGAGGTGGAGTTGGTCTAGAAGAGGTAGGTCGTCCCCTGGGTACCCACGGCTGGAGTAGAGTATCATAGTATCATAGTATCATAGTTTTTAAGGTTGAAGGGAGACTCTAAGTCCATCTAGTTCAACCCGTAGCCTAACATGTTGATCCAGAGGAAGGCAAAAAAAACCCCAATGTGGCAAACAAGTTCCAATGGGGAAAAAAATTCCTTCCTGACTCCACATCCGACAACCAGACTAGTTCCCTGGATCAATACCCTGTCATAAAATCTAATATACATAACTGGTAATATTAAATTTTTCAAGAAAGGCGTCCAGGCTCTGCTTAAATGTTAGTAGTGAATCACTCATTACAACATCATGCGGCAGAGAGTTCCATAGTCTCACTGCTCGTACAGTAAAGAATCCTCGTCTGTGATTATGATTAAACCTTCTTTCCTCAAGACGTAGCGGATGCCCCCGTGTGCCAGTCGCAGGCCTAGGTGTAAAAAGATCTTTGGAAAGGTCTCTGTACTGTCCCCTCATATATTTATACATTGTGATTAGATCCCCCCTAAGCCTTCGTTTTTCCAAACTAAATAACCCCAAGTTTAATAACCTGTCTTCGTATTGCAGCCCACCCATTCCTCTAATAATCTTGGTCGCTCTTCTCTGCACCCTCTCCAGTTCAGCTATGTCCTTCTTATATATCGGTGACCAGAATTGTACACAGTATTCTAAGTGCGGTCGCACTAGTGACTTGCACAGAGGTAGAACTATATTTTTTTCATGAACACTTATACCTCTTTTAATACATCCCATTATTTTATTAGCCCTGGCAGCAGTTGCCTGACACTGTCCACTAAAGTGAAGTTTACCATCCACCCATACACCCAAGTCTTTTTCTGTGTCTGTTTTACCCAGTGTTCTACAATTAAGTACATAATCATAAATGTTATTTCCTCTACCCAAGTGCATGACCTTACATTTATCTACATTAAACTTCAATTGCCACTTCTCAGCCCAATCCTCCAATTTACATAAATCTCCCTGTAATATAAAATTATCCTCCTCTGTATTGATTACCCTGCAGAGTTTAGTATCATCTGCAAATATTGAAATTCTACTCCGTATGCCCCCAACAAGGTCATTTATAAATATGTTGAAAAGAAGCGGGCCCAATACTGACCCCTGTGGTACCCCACTATGAACTGAGACCCAGTCCGAGTACGTACCATTAATAACCACCCTTTGTTTCCTATCACTGAGCCAGTTTTTAACCCAGTTACACATATTTTCCCCTATCCCCATTATTCTCATTTTATGTACCAACCTTTTGTGTGGCACCGTATCAAAAGCTTTTGAAAAGTCCATATACACAACATCCACTGCATTTCCCTGGTCCAGACTTGAACTTACCTCTTCATAGAAGCTGATCAAATTAGTTTGACAGGATCGATCCCTCATAAACCCATGCTGATACTCTGTCATAAGGTTATTTTTCTTGAGATACTCCAGTATAGCATCTCTCAAGAAACCCTCAAGGATTTTACCAACCGTAGAGGTTAAACTTACCGGCCTATAATTTCCCGGCTCAGTTTTTGTCCCCTTTTTGAATATTGGCACCACATTTGCTATGCGCCAGTCCTGCGGTACCGACCCTGTTATTAAGGAATCTGAGAAGATTAAAAATAATGGTCTATCTATCACAGAACTCAATTCCTGTAGTACTCTGGGGTGTATGCCATCCGGGCCCGGAGATTTGTCAACCTTAGTGATTTCGAGGCGGCGGCGTACTTCCTGCTGGGTTAAGCAGGTAATATTCAAGGGTGAATTTATGGTATCACTGCTCATGTCATCTGCCATGGCATTTTCTTGTATAAAAACCGTAGAAAAAAAGTCATTCAGCAAGTTGGCTTTACCCTCATCCCCTTCCACCATTTCACCAAGACTATTTTTAAGGGGGCCAACACTATCGCTTTTCAGTTTTTTACTGTTTATGTAGTTAAAGAATATTTTAGGATTATTTTTACTTTCTCTCGCAATGAGTCTCTCTGTCTCAAACTTAGCTAACTTAATTTGCTTTTTACATATTTTATTTAATTTTCTATAATTATATAATGCCTCATCACTACCTACCCTCTTTAATTCTTTTAAGGCTTTCTGTTTTTCTTTTATTGCTTCCCTTACAGCTCTATTTAGCCATAGGGGTTTCCTCCTATTTCTAGCATGTTTGTTCCCATAGGGTATATTTTCTGCACAAGCCCTATTCAGGATGCTCATAAAAGTCTCCCATTTGCTTTGTGTACTTTTATTACTTAGTACATCATCCCAGTTTATTGCACTAAGATCATCTCTCAACCGTTTAAAATTTGCTTTCCTGAAGTTTAGTGTCCTTGTAGCCCCTCTACTAGACATCTTACTAAAGAATACATGAAAACTTATTATTTTGTGATCACTATTCCCCAAGTAACCCCCAACTTGTATATTTGATATGCGGTCTGGCCTATTGGTTAGTACAAGGTCTAGTAGTGCTCCCCCTCTTGTGGGGTCCTGTACCATTTGTGAAAGGTAATTATCTTTCATTGTTATCAAAAATCTATTTCCTTTGCTGGAACTGCAAGTTTCTGTTCCCCAATTTATATCAGGATAGTTAAAGTCCCCCATAATAATTACCTCTCCGAGACTCGCTGCTTTATCAATTTGCTTTATGAGGAGATTCTCTACCTCTTCCATAATATTCGGCGTCTTATAACACACCCCTATCAGTATTTTATTATTCATTCTCCCCCCCCTTATCTCCAGCCATAGGGACTCTACATTCTCAGTACCCTCACATATGTTGTCACGCAGGATGGGTTTTAAGGATGATTTTACATATAGACACACACCTCCCCCTCGCTTATTTGTACGGTCATTCCTGAATAGGCTATAACCCTGTAAATTAACAGCCCAGTCATAGCTCTCATCCAGCCATGTCTCTGATATCCCCACTATATCATAATTTTCTTCCAACAATATTAATTCTAATTCCTCCACCTTATTTGTGAGGCTTCGGGCATTAGTGTACATGCACGTTACGTATGACTCTGTACCTGTATTCCTGCTTACTGTATTAACTGTCCTAACCCTTCCCCCCGTACCACCCCCAATTTCATTACTTGTGCCCTGGTCACTATCTGCACTACATTCCCCTTCTATAAAGTGAATACCCTCGCCCCCCATTCCTAGTTTAAACACTCCTCCAACCTTCTAGCCATTTTCTGCCCCAGCAGAGCTGCACCTTCCCCATTAAGATGCAGCCCATCCCTAGCATAGAATCTGTAGCCAACTGAAAAGTCGGCCCAATTCTCCAGGAACCCAAAACCCTCTTTCCTACACCAATTCCTGAGCCACCTGTTAACCTCCCTGATCTTTCTTTGCCTCTCTGGTGTGGCTTGTGGCACAGGTAGTATTTCCGAAAATACCACCTTTGAGGTCCATGCTTTAAGCTTACAACCTAATTCCCTGAAATCATCTTTAAGGACCTTCCACCTACCTCTAACTTTGTCATTTGTGCCAATGTGTACAATGACCGCTGGGTCCTCCCCAGCCCCTCCCAGTAATCTGTCAACCCGATCAGCGATGTGCCGAACTCGAGCGCCAGGAAGACAACACACTGTTCGGCCATCCCTGTCTTTGTGACAGATTGCCCTATCTGTCCCCCTAATAATTGAGTCCCCCACTACCAGTACCTGTCTTGCCTGCCCTGCACTCCTATTCCCCCCCTTACTGGAGCAGACACTCCTCTCGCGTTCAGAGGTCATGCCTTGCTGCAGCAATGCTACCCCTGTAATGACATCCCCCTCATCTGCCAAGTTTGCAAACCTATTGGGGTGTGTCAGTTCAGGACTAGCCTTCCTAGCACTTTTCCCTTTACCTCCCTTTCTAACTGTCACCCAGCTACCTACCTCACCGTCCTGCCGCTCCCTACTACGATCCTCCCCCACATCTGACCCAGCAAGCTGCTGCTCAGTGAGCAGCACACTCCTTTCCATATTGCTAATGCATCTCAGAGTTGCCAGCTGCTCATTTAGATCCAGTATCTGGGCTTCCAAATGTGCAACTTGCTCACATCTCGAACAACAGTATGCACCCTCGAATGGCTTTTCAAGGACTGCATACATGAGACAAGATGTACACTGGATCGCATTAGCAATAGTGGAGCACATTTTCTAATGGGGATAGCACTTAACAAATGTTAAGTAATTAAACAACTAAATACAAACAATTCTACTCACACTTACTTTTGCTCACACTTTGCTCACTCACGCTCACAATGAAGAAGACAGGCTAAAATTCTAGCCTAGCGGCGCGCGGTTTTCAGAAGTCTTCCTTCCGGCTGTAACGGCCAAAACCCGGTTCTCCTTGAGCTCGCGGTGACTCTTCACTTATCCCAGAAGGCACTGGGAATATGCAAATTATCCTCGCAAGACTCCTTCCCTGGCTTTCGACTGGAGTAGTCGGCCAGGGTGCAATAGAAATTGTAGGCAGATTCAGACTCTCAGTAAAAGTCGGGAGGTCCTCCGGGGAACGCAGGACCATCCATCGGAAGTCCTTCTGTACCGATAAGGAAAATGGAAATCCCCACCGGAACCGTAGACCTCTCTCTTTTAAGACATGAAGGAGGGGCTTAAGAGTCGCACATTGGGCCAGGGTGTGCCGTGAGAGATCTGGCATTATGCGAAAGGTAGAGCCATTATATGACAAGTTTTGTTTTCTCCTGGCTGCTTGTAGAATGGCCTCTTTTACAGCGAAGAAATGCACTCTGCACACGATATCTCTTGGGCGGGAGTCATCTGGGTCTGGAGGGCGTAGAGCCCTATGGGCTCTATCAAGTTCAAGGGGAGCTCCAGGTGGCCTTTTTAGCAAATTGTTAAAAATGGAACGGAGAGCAGCAGGAATATCAGGGGCGGCAATAGATTCCGGGAGACCTCTAATCCGTAGATTGTTCCGTCTGTTTCTGTTCTCCAAGTCATCTACATGTTGTTGAAGGGCATATAGTTGCTTGGATTGGTTTTCTACAGTTTCTTGGATAGATCGAATAGACACCTGAGAATTAGATTGCTGCTCTGCCAGGGTATCAACCCTGTGAGTAAGTGAAGAGAGATCCTGTCGCAGCTGGATAAATTCTTGTTTACATTCCGCCACCACTTGATTAGCCAGTGCTGCAATGTTGTTCTTGGTGGGGATCGCTTGTAACAGTGACCGCAAGTCTGCCAGGGATGCCGGGCGATCGTCGCCCATCGAGGCGGCAGCGTGAGACATATTGGGGTATGCGTAGAAAGAGTCCTGAAGGGGCCGGACCATATGTCAGCGTCTGCGTGTTTTGGGGGTTTTTTATGCCGTCCCATACTTGTGGTACAGATGTAAGATGAATAGGGGTGACCCCAGTACCCTGGGTCCCCCATTCACGGGGATCAGTGGGCCCCTTTCCAGGTCCCCGTCTGCGGCTGTCGGACTCTCAGACCAGGAGGACCCAGTGGACCACCGATCTGGGTAGGGGGAGGGTGCTTCCCTCTGAGGTATCCCCCGGGACTCATTGGCAGCCACCCAAAATTCAGGTGGCCCTCCTCTATTTCCTGCTCCCCCTGAGGATCGTGTGGCCCCTGGTAAGTGGCTGATGGTGTTGTTCCCCCCTCTGGCTTGTATCCCGCTCCCCAGGTCTGTCTGTGGACCCTGCACCTGGGTCTTGTATTTCAGCAGACCTACAGGGTTTGCTGCCGCTCCCTCCTCACCTCTGATCACTGTGCTTGCTTGTGAGGATGTCAGTAGCGCGGCTTCTCCATGCAGCGCCTGCTTCTCCAGTGCTCGGGCTCGTATCGGTGAGTCATCTCCTGAGCCCGAGCACATGTGCGCCCCGCTCCCGTACGCCGCACTTCTCCCAGCTCCACTGGTGTCGGCCGCAGGTGAGTCACCAGAGCTCCTCGGCCCCATCAGAGACATAGTGGAGGGAGAGACGGGCAGGGCTACAGCCGCAGGAGACCCGTCCTCCAGCCCTGGTCTGCCTGCCAGCGTCTCTGGATCGCGGCCGCCATCTTGGAATGGCGCCGCTGGCGGTAACGGTGTCTCAGTTGCGGGGGGACCGCCGTTAGTCCTTTGGAGGGTCCCCCTGGATCGCGGGGGACCCCTGCTGCCTCACCCCTTCCCTGGGTCTCCGGACTTTCTGCCCCCTCGGGCACCGGGATAGGGCTCCCTTCAGGCCCTGTAGGCCGCAGCTCTCTCCGTGGCAGTGAGACAGTCCCAGGCTCCCGGGAGCGTGTAAGCTAAGCCCCGATGGTACCCTGGGGTGCAGGAGGTTGCCCTGAGGTGCTGGGCTTGTTGGGCTTGTTCATTTTTGCTGTTGATTTGCCTATTGTAAATGATAAACCGGTTCTATGGGGGATTACTTAGAGGAGCTCTAGCAAGCAGCGTCCTCACTCAGCCATGTCCGGCTCCGTCCCCCCCAATAGTGTGATTTTATTATTCTACGCAGTTCAGAGTCTTCTGCTCCTTCTTCAGGAGAAAGATCCCTGATGTACATCACAATCCGATACAACGGTGATCCATATATACTGGATGATCAATAAAAAGAGAAAGAAAAAGGGTGTATAAAAGTATGTACACGTTTGAGACGCATCAGGTGGCTGGACGTTACCTGCATGCCTTTTTTGGAAATTAAGCGTCCTGTATAAATGGATCACCCTTGTATCGGATTGTGATGTGCATCAGGGATTTTTATCCTGAAGAAGGAGCAAAAGACTCTGAAATTAATAATAAAATCACACTCTTGATCTTTATCTGACTGCCTTCTTATTCCACACGGCAGCCCTTTCTTCTCTTGCCACATACATTGACCAAATGAAGAAAAAGATAGTAACTCAATAGTACCACCCTGATTCCCTGCACAGTAACAGTACCTCTCTTTTGTTCTCCCCAAACCTGAGAGATGTCCTGTGGGGAAACTGTATGTTCCTGATCAATAGAGGAGTAGGGTTATGCCCTAGATTCATTGTTCCGTCTTGGCTGGTCATCCTGGGATTTTTGGTACTAGGGATCTAGTGAGTAGGTCTTTTTGGTGGCCTTCTTTATCTCGAGATGTCAGGAGTTCTGTACAATTGTGTGGGGTTTCTTCTAGATCCAAGCCTTGTTGTTCATGTTCTAGTAGGTTTTTTTTGCCATTGACTGTACCTAAGAGACCTTGGACTCATATCGCTATGGATTTTATTTTGGATCTTCCTATCTCTCAGAGGATGACGGTTATTTGGGTTATTTGTGATAGATTTTCTAAGATGGTCCATTTGGTACCATTGCCTAATTTGCTGTCTTCATCAGAGTTGGTGCCCTTGTTTTTTCAACAGGTGGTTCGTTTACATAGTATTCCTGAGAATATTGCGTCAGAGGAGTTCAGTTTGTGTCCAGATTTTGGAGACCATTTTGTTCTAAATTAGGAATTGGGCTGTCTTTTCCTTCTGCGTTTCAGCCTCAGACCAATGGTCAGAATGAGAAAGCAAACCAGACCTTAGAAACCTATTTGAGGTGTTTTGTATCTGCGGATCGGGATGACTGAGTTTTGTTTTTGCCATTGGCAGAGTTTGCTCTCAATAATAGGGCTAGCTCTGCTACTTTGATGTCTCAGTTTCCTGCAATTTTGGGTTTCATCCCAGGTTTTCTTCAGGACAGGTAGAGCTTTCGGCCTTTCCGGGAGTTGATTCTGTGCAGCAGATTTGGGGTCAGGTAATGGACAAATTGTTTCAGTCCCAGGAGAATGCCCAAAGGTTTGCTAACCGGTTGGCCCTCGGTTTAAAATGGGGGACATGGGTTGGTTGTCCTCCAAAAATATTCCTATGAGAGTTTCTTCTCCTAAATTTAAGCCAAGATTTTATTGGGCCTTATAAGATTTCAGAGATTATTAATCCCGTATCTTTTCATTTGGCTCTTCCTGAGTCTTTTAAAATTCACAATGTTTTTCATAAGTCTTTGTTGAAGAAACTTGTGGAACCAGCAGTTCCCACGGCGGCGCCTCCTGATCCTGTGTTGGTAGATGGGGATCTAGAGTATGAAGTAGATAAAATTTTGTATTCCCACTTTAATAGACAAAAGCTTCAGTACCTTGTTAAGTGGAAAGGTTATGGTCAGGAGGACATTCTTTGAGTTTTTGCTTCTGAGATTCACGCTGACAGATTGGTTTGTGTCTTTCATCATGCCCATCCTGACAGACCCGGAGGCTCTGGTGAGGGTTCGGTGACCCCCTCCTCAAGGGGTGTACTGTTGTAAATGTCATCCAAGTGGGTTATGGTGTGAAGCTCCCTCTGGTGGCTAGGAATGGTAGTGAAGCTGACTCTGAATCTGTGATTTAAACAGGTGTTGGAATTAATTAGGAATCCAGGAAGTCCTATTTCAGATCAGCCTAGTGTATTTAGGAGAGCAGTTTCTGCCTGGCGGCTGCCGGTGGTGGCTGTTTTCTGCTGCTTCTAAATATGGCTGGGAGTTTTCCCTTCAGTTTCTCCCATTTATTCTGTGCCTCAATCTACTCCAGATATGTTTGCTAGTTTCTGTGCTTAATTGCTGGAATTGCACGTAAGGGTGTTTCTGCTTATTCCATTTTGTTCTGTGCTTGGTATATTGTATGTGAGGATCTGTCTCTCTGCTTTTGTGAGCAAGGCAGTTCCTCCAGCAAGAAAGGGAGCTTGCTCCCTGTTCATGCTTGGATTATTTGCACTTTAGAATACTATTTGTTCAGTGATTTTGTTTTTTCCCATTATATCTGCAGTTCTGTTTAAAGTGTCTGGCACAAGAGTACCTGATATAGCAGGGAAGACCGTGTGGTCTTAGGACTTTTTTCTATCAGGAGTTTGGTATTTTTTGAAGGTTTTTTTGCTGGCCACAATCAGTTATCGGCCCTGTCCTGTTGTATCTAGTAAGTCGGGCCTCACCTTTGCTAATCTATATTTTCTGTGTATTCTGTTTTCTTACATCACCGTCGTTACATGTTGGGGGCTTGCTATTTCTTTGGGGACTGCTCCGAGGCAAGTTACAATTCTTCCTTTCTATCTTTGAAGTGTAGCAAGTTTCTCCGGCAGTGACGAGGTGTCTAGGTATGTTAGGTAGATCCCACTACTACTTCTAGTGTTGTCCGATAGGGGATTGCGGTCAGCTTAGTTTCCAACTACTCTTGTGGTTTGTTTTCTCTTGATTAATGGGATTTTTTTGTGATCGCCCACGGTTACCAGTTCATAACAGAGGCCCGTGCAGTGTGCAGAGGCCCTGGGGAACAGCAGTATGGACTGGGGATGGGGCAGCCACTGCTGGATGGCTGGGAAGGTGTGAGTGCAGGCGTCCCCGCCAGGGGAGGGGAAGCAGGACAGCACGGGGACACTGGTATGGGCGTTATAGTGAGGAATGTCCCAACCTCATATTTTACAACCAGATATTAGGGCAAAAACATACAATTGTAAAAAATATTTAAAGGAAAGTGAGAAGAGTCATCCGTGAGAGAGATCTGCAATATCTCTTGTAGCCAACATCCCTAAAGCAAGACCCCCCAGAGGAGGAGGAGAGAAAAGACTGCTAAAAAATCTCAACTGTGCCGACTTTCATCCATCCTGTATATCCTCTTAATGAAATTGCTTTGTCAAGTAAAGTGAGGCTGCTGAAAGTGCCCACATTCTCCACCAATTGACATGAAAATCTGCATTCCAAGAAAAACATCCATCGCCACAGATGATTTAGATAAAAGGAAAATTTTGTATTAAAGTTACATTTAAAAAAGATAAAGGTAAGATATAAAAGTCATATATGGGAACACTAGGAATATGGGAGAGGGATCTACTGTTATGGGGGGACCGGCAGATTAGGACCAGGCGGTATATATCCCAATCGCCAGTCGGGGCCCACCGTGCTCCAGATGGCAATGGAGCTGCTGGCACCCTGTGGGTTAGGCGGATACTATAGAGCAGATGACTCAGAGATAACCCAGGAGACCTGGGAACAGGTCACGTGTGTAGGGACACGTCAGACCGGACGACAACCCAGTTAGCGTTTCGGTGGAACGGGCGCTATTCCGACCACGTGTGAAGGGAACACGTCAGGCCGGATGGTGACCAGGTAGCGTTGACTGAGAAGACCACTGCGACAGCGCTCTGTCGGCCACGTGTGTAAGACATGACAGGCCGAGCGGTCCTCCGATTAGCGTTTCTGGTCACCACTCGACTGGCCACGTGTGTGAAGGACACGTCAGACCAGGTAGTCACACTAAGCAAAGAGAAGAAAAAAAAAAAAAAAAAACTAGCTCACCCTTTCAGGAGATTAGAGTGTCAGCCAAGAACGGTGCACGGACGTTTGGTAGTTAGACCTTACTACCACGAATTGCAGGGAGGAGGAGATAATCCAGCATCCAGTTCCAGAAATTTAAAACATCAGATTTTATTCAAAATTTCATTAAAATTCCATGTTCCATGGTTGCATTAAAAACGCATCATAGCAGGTGTAAAAAGGGAGGACGCGTTTCGGACGTATATGTCCTTAGTCTAGATAACATTAAGCAAGAATGACATGTTACTATAAAGGTTTAGAACAGGAAGTAGGAAAATAATCAAGTCGAGTGAAATACACACGTTTCACAGGTTTCACACAGAGAGGCAAGAGGAGAGTGAAAAAAAAAAAATAAAAAAAATTTAAAGTTAGAGGACATTGGCAATCTCATTTTTCACATTCATGCCATGCGGCATTCTTGTTTTTAGTAAATACATCCATTTAGCCTCTCTACGCAATAAAGTTTCCCCCATATCGCCACCTCTCTTTGGTAAAACAATCCTTTCAGCTGCAACAACTTTTAAAGAATCCAGATTGCCCGCATGTTGGCTCTGAAAATGTCTGGATACCGCAGACAAAGTGCGAGTGGTAGTGTGACTGACATCATAAACATGCTCACATATGCGTCTTCTTAGTGCACGTGATGTAGAGCCCACATACTGGATATGGCACTGTGTACAAGTCACAACATATATCACACCACTTGTGCCGCAATTTATCATTGTGCGGATTTTAAATTCTTGTTCAGACACACTTGAAACTACTTTAGTAGTGCCTGTCATGAACTTGCAAAGTCCACAATTTTTCTGTCCACACTTATAGGAGCCAACAGTGGGCAACCAACTTTCCCGAGTATTTTTATTTTTATTTCTAACATTTTTATTTTGGTGGTCGCTAGGGGCAACCATGTTTGCTATAGTTTTATTACGTTTGGAAACGAATTTTACACCGTTTTTAAGGATGGTTCTTAGAGTGTCATCCACATACAGAATTGGTAAGTATTTCTTTATGACACTAACAATGCTATGGAAATCGCTGCTATAATCAGTAGAAAAAACTATAGGTGAACAGTCCTTTGAATTAAAGGGAGATGTTTTTTTTCGTTTGCAAATACTGTTCCCTAGTTTTTTCATCTGATTTTTCCCTGGCTGCACTGATAATTTTAGATGAATAACCTCTTCTCTTAAAACGTCCCTCTATGATTTTGCATTGATTTTCATATGCATTGGATGATGTGCACGTGCGTCTGGCCCTTATGAATTCTCCCGTTGGGATATTATTGGTGACGTGTCGGGGATGGCAACTGGTAGCAGAGAGGAGAGCATTCCCTGCTGTAGGTTTTCTATAAATATCACATGCCACTGTTTCATTCTCTAAGTCTGCACTGAGACTTGCATCCAAAAACGGAATAGTTATTTTATTGAATTGAAAAGTGAATTTTATGTTGCAGGGATTGTTGTTTAGATACTCCACGAAATTTTTTATGCTACCAGTTGTTCCATCCCAGATCACTATCACGTCATCTATATATCTCAAAAAAATAAAAATATTAGAAATAAAGGGATTTTTTTCAGAAAAAATATACTCCTCCTCCCACCAAGACATGAAGATATTGGCGAGAGAAGGAGAAAATTTAGAGCCCATAGAGCAGCCTTGCGTCTGCAGGAAAAAATCATCAAGAAAAGAAAGATAGTTGTTTTTCAGCAGAAAAAATGTCACATCCAAAATATAGGTTTGCAATTCCATAGAATAACTGCTATACTTTTGAAAGTAAATTTTAAGTGCTAAAATGGCCAGATCATGCGGTATAGAAGTATACAAATTTTGTACATCACACGTGAGCCAACAAAATGAGTTTTGCCACTTTACACCCTGCATTATATTTAATACATGTTTAGTGTCATGCAGGTAACTGGGTGAGACCTTCGCTAAAGGATTAAGTCTGCTATCAAGCCAATCTGACAGGTTTTCTGTAATGGACCCGATGCCCGATATAATTGGTCTGAATGGTGGGGGGAACTGTTGTTTGTGGATTTTTGGTAAAGCATGGAGTAGAGGAATTCTTGGAAAAGATGGATTAAAAAAATCACTTTGTTTTTGATTAATTATTCCTTCCTCTAAACCATGCTGTAACAATCCCTCTAATTCTACTCTAATATTACTGGTAGGGTCCTGATTGATCTTTTTATAAACACTACTGTTTTGTAGCATGTTTTTCAATTCTTTTTCATAGAGACCTGTGTCTAGAATAGTAACCGACCCCCTTTATCAGAGTTTTTAACTACAATGCGGTCATTTTCAGCTAATGTCCGCAGTGCTTCTTTTTCAAGGGGCGTGATATTAGTATGTTTTTTTCTTATGTTGTTATCCCTTATTTTCATTAAATCTTCCTCCACTAAATACTGGAAATCGTCCATTATTTGTAACCTGGATTGTTCAGGATAAAACTTGGGGTTCGGAATTCTAGTGGGAAAATTCTTGTCAGTCAAATGGGGGATTTTAGACGCAGTTTCAGACAAGTCTCTCAAAAATTTCAATGAAACCTGCTCCTGAAAAGTCGCAGGAATAAATTCTTCCGGATTCAAGGAATGGGGCACAGGTTCATTAGTGCGGTCATAATCAGCTCTGTCCTCCTGAAAAAAATGTCGTCTCAGTGCTATTCTTCTGACAAAATTATTAACATCCAGAATAGTATTGAATGTGTCCATTTTGACTGAGGGTACAAAATTCAACCCCTTTTGTAGTACAGGTGACGTAGCAGGTATGCTGTCCGTGTGCGTAGAGGACACAACCGGACAAGTAACGCAGGAGCCGCAGCCCAGTTAACGCCACTGGACTTCTATAGCACAACTGGAACGGCAGCAAGGAAGCACAGCGCCTGACCCTGATGTTTTGAGCCACGAATCTTGGCGTGACAGGCATTGTTCGCCTAGCCCTACCTACCGCTTCCAACAAAGCCTTTGCCACCATGAACTCTAAGTGCATATGAGAAGACTGCACCCCCCATGTTGTATCCAGCCCCTTTTAAAACCTGGGTCCGCCCCAAACTTAGGGTGGAACCACCAAGGTCCAATAGCAGAGTGCCATGTCATCAGTGACGTCACCAGCGGCCTATCCGGAACCGCCACGTCATTGATGACCTCATGGCAGCAACGCCCCAAACAATTCACCAGTCATGATCTGACGACCAATGGTGAGGTGCCAGATCATAGGGGCGGGCCTCTGGAAGCCAGTCCGGAGTGGCCACGTCATCAGGACACCTGACATCCTCTGCCCTATCAGGGCTTGCCATTTCACGGACATGCTCAGTGAGGTCCTTACCGGACCTACCCTCTAATGCACTAAGTGCCTGAGCATGTGTGATGCCCTGGACCCCAGGGGTCACAGGTAACAACATCTACCACATTACACACACACACCCATCCCTTGTGAGGACACACCCATCACCCGAAAGGCAGACCTGATGCCTCCCTCAGAGCAAGTAGGGCACACCAGGTGGGCGGAGTCAGGCGGAAAGACATGCCCACCGAGGAGACTACTGTCCTGAGGCAGGAAATACAAACAGATGAAGTTGTACAGTGACAGTGACAGGAGGTGTAGAGGGGGAGAGCTGTCAGGGACCCGGGTTGGAGCCTGGGATCCCCGTAATGTCAGGCAGGCAGACGGTGGTGGCCGTCTGCAGGAGTACCGTTACAGCAACTGGAGGAACTGTAGGGACCGGGCCAGGGTTGGAACCCGCCGGCCCTGAACCGGGGAGTCAGACCCTGTCCTAGCTTAGAAGCCACTGAGTATAGGCAAATTGACTGATTGCTGGCTGGACCTCACGGGTTCATCCATACCCATCCATATCCAAAAGCCCACCGATACCGGGTGAGAGCCACCGCCAAGGGCCCAACATCCGATGGGCCAGCGCCTGCGGGCAACCGAGGGCTCCTCCGGCAGCTCAACACCGGGGAGCGGGCTACCACTGTCCAGGCAGAGGAGCCGAAAAACCACAACAAAAGCACGGCACCCTGCACCCCGACAACAACACCGTCGCCAGACTCTCCCCACTGGGCCCCGGGACACACCGCCCCTACCCACGGAGGGGCTGACATCTAGGCTGCAGCCGCAACACCGATCCCGGAAGCCCCCTTCACTCTAGCCGCAGCGGTGGTGCATCCCTTTACCACGACCCGTGGGTGGTGTCACGACCCGCAAGACGACAACGCGGCCCCCTGGCTGCGAACCTCGTCCCACACCACCACCCCACTGCTTCCCCTTCACAGAGCGATGTGGCCCCCGGTCCGGAGGCGCTCGTGCCACCGACAACCCGAGCCCGGACCTCGAGCGGCTCGGCCCGAGCAGCGGAGAGCGTCTGGGCCCCTCTCAGGGCAATACACATGCTCAATAGCCTCCACAACAGACTCAGAAATCAGACTATCTGCCTGAGCATGCTCACAAGGCACATCCCAGAACTTAGACACAGCACGAAGTCCAAGTACCTGTACAAAGAGGCTCTTAGGATTAATTGTGGGAGCATGCTCAGTAGCCTGAACTGAGGACTTAGTCTCAGAAATGACACAATCAGGCTGAGCATGCTCATTAGGCAAAACACTGGACTTAAGCTCTAACTGGGGTGAATCGGCGGGTGCATGCGCACTAGCCGCCTCTCCACACTTATACGTGGTGGAAGGAGCAGCCAGCTGGACGACCCGAGGCACGGCCAAGAACGGCAGTCGGGGGCCTGGGCGCAACAGGAACCGCAGCTGGCTGCTTGAGGCTATGACGGCGCCTGTTCATAACATTTGAGCTGTTACAGAAAGGATAGGTATTAAAATATGAAAATTCTGGCTTATAGCCCTTGAAGTTTCTACATATTCTCAGACTGAATAGTTAAATAATTATAGTAAAACATAACAATTATTAGTTCTTTATTATAACTTTGGCACAGAAGACCTCAGACATCTGCTTTACGTGAGTACATTTTATTTATGGGACTACGTGTTACAGAACACTCTGACAATATCTGAAGGCTTAGCCTTGAAAACATGAGTTTATGAAGCCGGTACATAGCTGATATGTCACAAGTAATATAACACATTGGCAAATTATGTTTCCTTTATCATTTGTAATGACTCATTGTGTTTTAAGTAGGTGAGTACTAAGGATAGGGGTTAGGAGGAGAATATGGGGAATGGTGGCTTTGTATTTTGTAGACTGTAATTGCACTATATGATTACACATATGAGTAAAGAAAACCTGAAGAATTGTTCTGTATTTAAAGGAAACCTGTCACCAGATTTTTCATGTGTGAACTAAGACTAGCACCTTCAGCAGTGGCTGTGCTACATTCCATAAAGGTTCACATTATGCCATAACTCCCTATGTATACCCCCCAAAAAACCTTTTTATATTCTCCCGAGATGTATGTAAATCTGGACTGTCTGATCTGATGGGTGTCTTTGCTGCGACATCAATCCCTCCTCTCCGACACTGTTTGAGGTGGATGACACCTCCTGTGTCATCCACATATTACCCCCTAACTTGCCCTGTAGACCCTCCGAATTTTTTTTTAAAAATTCTCCTGTGCTGTATGTAAATCTAGACGATCTGGTCTGATGGGTGTCCTTGCTGCGACTTCCATCCCTCCTCTCCGCCACTGATTGCCGACCTTTTCCTATAATTGACATGGATGACACCTCCTGCATGATCCACATAGCTGGGGGAAATCTCATGTCTGTGAAGACACACATCGCTGGCTCGCACATGTGCATGTCGCGCCCAGGGGCAGCTGAGCTACTCGCATCCGGGCAGTCCGTGGCTCAAGGGGTCCCAGACCCGGGGGCACCGTTGAGTAGTTTTTAAATAAAAGGGAAAATAATAAAAATAGCCCGACTACACCACTCGCGGTGCACAGCCAGCGATGGTAGGGCCGCCGCTGCCGGTCTTCCCTGAGGACGATGGATGGGGTAGTGTGGCGCCCCTGAGGCTTCCATCGCCACAGAGAAATTGCATCCCAGCCAGAGGTGTGTTGTCCCATCCTGGGTAAGGAAAGGGGTACATGCCAGTTCCCAGGTAAACCTGCACTACACCCATTGCTGGGCACACACTGGGACCAGGGACAGTGGCAGCAACCCTCCCATGCTGCATGCTGGGAGGGGCCGTAAGACCCATCCCTGCTCCCGTAGGGTGGTAGCTTAGCAACTGGGGAGGTGGGAGGAGCCACCCGAGAGCAGATAGAGAAGGGAAGGTCAAGTTAGTTTCAGTTTACCTCAGAGAGTGAGAGAGTGAGGAGACAGCATGTAGCTGTGAAAGAAAAAGGAGCTCTGTGAGTTCAGAGTGTCCGCAACCGAGAAAGAAAGCAACAGAGAAGGAGAGAAACAGAGAGTAGGAAAGAGCTCTAGTCAGGCAGGAGCTAAGAGAAGAAGGTGACGCTTCCTGGTGAAGACCCTGGGACTCAGAGGGTCCAAGTGACACCAAGCAGGGGACGAAGGGATTCCAGGGCCACAGATAGCTTTAGAGCTGGTGGCCTGTTCCACAGGAACATCGGTGGAGGGATCAAGCTGCATCAGGGGACGGTCCCTAGTCATTGGAGGAGGAGAAGTCATCTCCAAAGGTTAAAAGACCGAGGTCCAGGGAAAGCTGCATGCGCCCCGGACCAAAGCCCACAGCAAGAATCTCTGGAAAAGGGGCAACTAACCGACAGGCGAGCTCCCAGCCCGAAGGCTGCAGTGGAGGCCGAGCCAGGTTCAGCCAAAAAGGGCAAGGCTAGTGAAGTCAGCTGAGAAAGGACACAATTAGAGGGGTGTACTGGCATTTACCCCCAGATCTACCCGGGATCGGCGGAGGTCTGAAGGCTCCAGTGTACACCATACAGGAACCGTGAGTAAAGACCTTGAAACTGCACCCCTGGTGTTACCTCAGTTATTTACCTACATCGACACTTACAAGCACCAACAGTGTCCCTGGGGCACCGCTCCACCTGTGGGGAGCAGTACCACCATTGCTGCCATTCCATCACCCCGGAGGCCTCATACAGCAGCGGCGGCTTAATAGCCGCAAACCACAGGTGGCGTCACGACATCCATAAACTTTATTACCCCCAAGTCACCAGCCATATTAATTGACCCCACCAGGGCCACGGAGCCGGGCCCCGCCACTACTGACGACCCCCGGACTAGTCCGGCCTGGCACCGGGTGTCCCATAGACCTGGGGTGGGCGAGTCAACCTTGGCGTCACGAACAGGATTTCGTGCCCGGCGCCCACCGGGTACTGTGCGCCTTTGAAAAGACTGTGTGTTTTACTGTGGAAACCGCCGCCATTAGTGCTGCTGAGAGCGGGAAGAAGCGGGGCGTGCCTGAAGAAAGGGCGCAAAAGTAAGCCCCGCCCCCTTGGTCTGCAAAAAAAGAAGCGTGAAGCAGTGCCCGCTATGCAGAGTGGAGGAGATAAAAATGGCGCCTAGAAAAGCTGGCCGGCTGGCAGAACAAGTCTAAATGCCAGACCAGCAGACAAAGAAAATGTATTGGATTGCGAGCGGAGCGGTGTCGGCTGTGATGGGCTGGGTGCCAGTCTGGCGCCAGGCACTGGTACAGCCCCCGGCCCTGTCTCCAGCGGAGAAAAGGGTGCAGCCAAGTGGCGTGGTCGAGCACCCGAGCAGAGCAGCAGCAAGCAAGAACCCGGCAGGCAGCAAGGCCGAGCACCTGCAGCCCAGCGCCCCAGGGAGCCGACAGGCGGATCCCCTGCTGAACCTGCTCCGTGAGGAAGTGGAACTGCTTACCCGGAGGCTGAGCGGAGTCAGAGCGGAGGTGGAGAAGCGGATCGAGCGTGCTGAGGAGGAACGGGCGGCACCCGAGGTGGTGGGCCATCGAGAGCAGGCCGTCGTAGCACACCCGGGTAAGCTGTACGCCACCCCTGTCCGTCCAGACCCAGGGCACCATGGAGCGCCACTGCCCAGCCCTCCTGCAGGCTTGCAGGAGGTGTCCGCTAACCGCGCCAAGGCCCCAGCAGCCCCAGCAGTCCCCGGCAGTGCAGAAGGCTCCCTGATCCCCGCGGGTCCCGATGACCTGGTAGGCCCCGTGCCGAGCCCTCCTATCGACCTGCTGGGTGCGTGCTCACCGGGGGTGAATTGGGATGCCGCTCCGGTCCACGACCTGGGACTGGCTCGTCCCCTGCGCCCTGTTGAGACCCTGCTTGCAACCGAGGTCGCCTGTGCACGTCAGCTGGAGTGGTTCCAGCGAGAGCGGGAGCTCCGGGAGGAGGCAGCCCCAGAAGAGCCAGAGTGGCACAGTACGGCTGGTAACCCCCTGCAAGCCAGCAGCCCCGCGCCAGCCAGTAACCCTATGCAAGCCAGCAGCACTACCTCAGAGCAGGCCCAGGCTGCAGCATCTTGCAGCAGGCCTGCTACAGCCACGCAGGAGACGCAGACCCGGATCTCCATAGCCTACCTGCTACCCAGGGCCCTGCCGAAGCAGGACCCCAGCCATTGAAGTAAAGAAAAGAAAAAGGAAGAACTGAACTGTAAATAGACCCTGTTAGTCCCCCGTCTTTACTGAAGATTTTCCCTTCTGTGCAGCCCCTATGTTCTTTTTGAAGACGTCACCCTTCCTGAATGTTCTGCCCCTTTGTGCTTTTCGAAGATGTCACCCCCCCCCACTGTTAATGTGTTACCGGGCCACTGGACTTGAAAGTGGTCCGCAGTTATATGTGTCTATATGTGAGTTATGTTGATGTGTAACCAGGCCACTGGACGTAATGTGGCTGGTCTGTTCTAGTTTAAAAAGACTCAAAAGTTTTATTAATTTAATGTTTGCAACATTCAAGAAAATGTGCCTCCCATAAAGGGAAGAAAAGTTTTCCTGTTTATGCATGCATACAAAAATGTCTTTTGCAGTTTCCATCACTGTTTTTGTTGTTTCGGCCAGAGGACGTGCTGGGATTCGCTGTGGGGGAGTGTGGCGCCCCTGAGGCTTCCGTCGCCACAGAGACATTGCACCCCAGCCAGAGGTGTGATGTCCCATCCTGGGTAAGGAAAGGGGTACATGCCAGTTCCCAGGTAAACCTGCACTACACCCATTGCTGGGCACACACTGGGACCAGGGACAGTGGCAGCAACCTTCCCATGCTGCATGCTGGGAGGGGCCGTAAGACCCATCCCTGCTCCCATAGGGTGGTAGCTTAGCAACTGGGGAGGTGGGAGGAGCCACCCGAGAGCAGATAGAGAAGGGAAGGTCAAGTTAGTTTCAGTTTACCTCAGAGAGTGAGAGAGTGAGGAGACAGCATGTAGCTGTGAAAGAAAAAGGAGCTCTGTGAGTTCAGAGTGTCCGCAACCGAGAAAGAAAGCAACAGAGAAGGAGAGAAACAGAGAGTAGGAAAAAGCTCTAGTCAGGCAGGAGCTAAGAGAAGAAGGTGACGCTTCCTGGTGAAGACCCTGGGACTCAGAGGGTCCAGGTGACACCAAGCAGGGGACGAAGGGATTCCAGGGCCACAGATAGCTTCAGAGCTGGTGGCCTGTTCCACAGGAACATCGGTGGAGGGATCAAGCTGCATCAGGGGACGGTCCCTAGTCATTGGAGGAGGAGAAGTCATCTCCAAAGGTTAAAAGACCGAGGTCCAGGGAAAGCTGCATGCTCCCCGGACCAAAGCCCACAGCAAGAATCTCTGGAAAAGGGGCAACTAACCGACAGGCGAGCTCCCAGCCCGGAGGCTGCAGTGGAGGCCGAGCCAGGTTCAGCCAAAAAGGGCAAGGCTAGTGAAGTCAGCTGAGAAAGGACACAATTAGAGGGGTGTACTGGCATTTACCCCCAGATCTACCCGGGATCGGCGGAGGTCTGAAGGCTCCAGTGTACACCATACAGGAACCGTGAGTAAAGACCTTGAAACTGCACCCCTGGTGTTACCTCAGTTATTTACCTACATCGACACTTACAAGCACCAACAGTGTCCCTGGGGCACCGCTCCACCTGTGGGGAGCAGTACCACCATTGCTGCCATTCCATCACCCCGGAGGCCTCATACAGCAGCGGCGGCTTAATAGCCGCAAACCACAGGTGGCGTCACGACATCCATAAACTTTATTACCCCCAAGTCACCAGCCATATTAATTGACCCCACCAGGGCCACGGAGCCGGGCCCCGCCACTACTGACGACCCCCGGACTAGTCCGGCCTGGCACCGGGTGTCCCATAGACCTGGGGTGGGCGAGTCAACCTTGGCGTCACGAACAGGATTTCGTGCCCGGCGCCCACCGGGTACTGTGCGCCTTTGAAAAGACTGTGTGTTTTACTGTGGAAACCGCCGCCATTAGTGCTGCTGAGAGCGGGAAGAAGCGGGGCGTGCCTGAAGAAAGGGCGCAAAAGTAAGCCCCGCCCCCTTGGTCTGCAAAAAAAGAAGCGTGAAGCAGTGCCCGCTATGCAGAGTGGAGGAGATAAAAATGGCGCCTAGAAAAGCTGGCCGGCTGGCAGAACAAGTCTAAATGCCAGACCAGCAGACAAAGAAAATGTATTGGATTGCGAGCGGAGCGGTGTCGGCTGTGATGGGCTGGGTGCCAGTCTGGCGCCAGGCACTGGTACAGCCCCCGGCCCTGTCTCCAGCGGAGAAAAGGGTGCAGCCAAGTGGCGTGGTCGAGCACCCGAGCAGAGCAGCAGCAAGCAAGAACCCGGCAGGCAGCAAGGCCGAGCACCTGCAGCCCAGCGCCCCAGGGAGCCGACAGGCGGATCCCCTGCTGAACCTGCTCCGTGAGGAAGTGGAACTGCTTACCCGGAGGCTGAGCGGAGTCAGAGCGGAGGTGGAGAAGCGGATCGAGCGTGCTGAGGAGGAACGGGCGGCACCCGAGGTGGTGGGCCATCGAGAGCAGGCCGTCGTAGCACACCCGGGTAAGCTGTACGCCACCCCTGTCCGTCCAGACCCAGGGCACCATGGAGCGCCACTGCCCAGCCCTCCTGCAGGCTTGCAGGAGGTGTCCGCTAACCGCGCCAAGGCCCCAGCAGCCCCAGCAGTCCCCGGCAGTGCAGAAGGCTCCCTGATCCCCGCGGGTCCCGATGACCTGGTAGGCCCCGTGCCGAGCCCTCCTATCGACCTGCTGGGTGCGTGCTCACCGGGGGTGAATTGGGATGCCGCTCCGGTCCACGACCTGGGACTGGCTCGTCCCCTGCGCCCTGTTGAGACCCTGCTTGCAACCGAGGTCGCCTGTGCACGTCAGCTGGAGTGGTTCCAGCGAGAGCGGGAGCTCCGGGAGGAGGCAGCCCCAGAAGAGCCAGAGTGGCACAGTACGGCTGGTAACCCCCTGCAAGCCAGCAGCCCCGCGCCAGCCAGTAACCCTATGCAAGCCAGCAGCACTACCTCAGAGCAGGCCCAGGCTGCAGCATCTTGCAGCAGGCCTGCTACAGCCACGCAGGAGACGCAGACCCGGATCTCCATAGCCTACCTGCTACCCAGGGCCCTGCCGAAGCAGGACCCCAGCCATTGAAGTAAAGAAAAGAAAAAGGAAGAACTGAACTGTAAATAGACCCTGTTAGTCCCCCGTCTTTACTGAAGATTTTCCCTTCTGTGCAGCCCCTATGTTCTTTTTGAAGACGTCACCCTTCCTGAATGTTCTGCCCCTTTGTGCTTTTCGAAGATGTCACCCCCCCCCACTGTTAATGTGTTACCGGGCCACTGGACTTGAAAGTGGTCCGCAGTTATATGTGTCTATATGTGAGTTATGTTGATGTGTAACCAGGCCACTGGACGTAATGTGGCTGGTCTGTTCTAGTTTAAAAAGACTCAAAAGTTTTATTAATTTAATGTTTGCAACATTCAAGAAAATGTGCCTCCCATAAAGGGAAGAAAAGTTTTCCTGTTTATGCATGCATACAAAAATGTCTTTTGCAGTTTCCATCACTGTTTTTGTTGTTTCGGCCAGAGGACGTGCTGGGATTCGCTGTGGGGGAGTGTGGCGCCCCTGAGGCTTCCGTCGCCACAGAGACATTGCACCCCAGCCAGAGGTGTGATGTCCCATCCTGGGTAAGGAAAGGGGTACATGCCAGTTCCCAGGTAAACCTGCACTACACCCATTGCTGGGCACACACTGGGACCAGGGACAGTGGCAGCAACCTTCCCATGCTGCATGCTGGGAGGGGCCGTAAGACCCATCCCTGCTCCCATAGGGTGGTAGCTTAGCAACTGGGGAGGTGGGAGGAGCCACCCGAGAGCAGATAGAGAAGGGAAGGTCAAGTTAGTTTCAGTTTACCTCAGAGAGTGAGAGAGTGAGGAGACAGCATGTAGCTGTGAAAGAAAAAGGAGCTCTGTGAGTTCAGAGTGTCCGCAACCGAGAAAGAAAGCAACAGAGAAGGAGAGAAACAGAGAGTAGGAAAAAGCTCTAGTCAGGCAGGAGCTAAGAGAAGAAGGTGACGCTTCCTGGTGAAGACCCTGGGACTCAGAGGGTCCAGGTGACACCAAGCAGGGGACGAAGGGATTCCAGGGCCACAGATAGCTTCAGAGCTGGTGGCCTGTTCCACAGGAACATCGGTGGAGGGATCAAGCTGCATCAGGGGACGGTCCCTAGTCATTGGAGGAGGAGAAGTCATCTCCAAAGGTTAAAAGACCGAGGTCCAGGGAAAGCTGCATGCTCCCCGGACCAAAGCCCACAGCAAGAATCTCTGGAAAAGGGGCAACTAACCGACAGGCGAGCTCCCAGCCCGGAGGCTGCAGTGGAGGCCGAGCCAGGTTCAGCCAAAAAGGGCAAGGCTAGTGAAGTCAGCTGAGAAAGGACACAATTAGAGGGGTGTACTGGCATTTACCCCCAGATCTACCCGGGATCGGCGGAGGTCTGAAGGCTCCAGTGTACACCATACAGGAACCGTGAGTAAAGACCTTGAAACTGCACCCCTGGTGTTACCTCAGTTATTTACCTACATCGACACTTACAAGCACCAACAGTGTCCCCGGGGCACCGCTCCACCTGTGGGGAGCAGTACCACCATTGCTGCCATTCCATCACCCCGGAGGCCTCATACACCAGCGGCGGCTTAATAGCCGCAAACCACAGGTGGCGTCACGACATCCATAAACTTTATTACCCCCAAGTCACCAGCCATATTAATTGACCCCACCAGGGCCACGGAGCCGGGCCCCGCCACTACTGACGACCCCCGGACTAGTCCGGCCCAGCACCGGGTGTCCCATAGACCTGGGGTGGGCAAGTCACTAGCGTGGATGGTGAAGCCCTCTGCGAGTAGGGGTTTTTCCCAGGGTCAGGTAAGGCTTAATGTGGAGGCACTGGGAAATAACTCAGTCCAGACAGGGGAGTGCAGTTTGGTTGCTTTTACTTACAGCTGGGTTCGCACCCTGGGGACGTGCTGGATCCCAGGTGCGCCCGAGTCCTCTGTCCCTGTGCCAGCCGACCTGGTGCCACTCTCCCACCTCTGCACTCTTGTGTGTGTGTGAGGGTCATCCCCGTGCATGCAAAGTACTACGAGCCCTGGATGTCCACCCCACAGGATTCCATTGTCCTTGGAGCTTGCTTTCTCGCTCTCCAGCTACTTTCTCCTCTGAATGGCTGATGTTCCTCCTTAGATCCTGTCAGGCTCTTCCTACTCCTCCACCAGCTCTCTTACTCCTTCTCCTCCCCAACCTACTACTCCCTCACTCTCCACTTAACTTCACTCCGCTCTCTTCCTCCAACTCAACTCACTGACCCGCTGTCTACCCACACGTCCAGGCCACTCGCTCCTCCATCAGGTCTGGTCACTCCCTCCCCAGTTGGCTGCCTGTCATCTCACAGTGCCCAGCCCTGTCACCTAGTTCTAAGTGAGTCTCTCAACCTGGTTCTAAGTGTAAGTGTCCTGGTGTGCTGGTGTGTGTATTGACTGGCACGGTTATGTAGGACCCGAGCTGTTAGTGTTACCTTGTTTTGTGACACCTGGTTACCGCAGGGGCGTCACATGCACTTATGATTTAGGCTCTGACCGCAGTAGAGAAGAGCAACATGCGCATGTGCGATGTGTCTGCGCAGACATGAGATTTCCCCTGGCTATGTGGCTGACGCAGGTGTCATCCACGTCAATCAAAGAAAAAGAATGGAAATCAGCAGTGGAGGAAAGGGATAGACGCTGCAGCAAGGACACCCATTTGATTGGACCGTCCAGATTTACATTTAGAGCTGGAGAATATAAAAAGGTTTTTGGGGAGTTAAGGGATAATATTTGGATGACGCAGGAGGTGTCATCCACGTCAATCAGAGTTGTAAAGGAGAGATACGCCGCAGCAAGGACACACATCAGACCTGACCATCCAGATCTACATTGAGCGTAGGAAAATATAAAAAGATATTTGGGGGATGTACAGGGGGAGTTAGGGGAAAATATAGACCTTTATGAAATGCAGCCCAGGCGATGCTGAAGGTGCTAGTCTTAGTTCACACATGAAAAATCTGGTGATAGGTTCCCTTTAACCCCTTCAGCCCCGGGGCACTTTCCGTTTTTGGGTTTTTGTTTTTTGCTCCCCTTCTTCCGAGAGCCGTAACTTTTTTATTTTTCCGTCAATCTTGCCATATGAGAGCTTGTTTTTTGCGGGACAAGTTGTACTTTTAAATGAAACCATACGTTTTACCATATGGTGTACTGGAAAACAGTAAAAAAATTCCAAGTGTGGAAAAACTGCAAAAAAAAGTGTGATGGCACAATAGTTTTTGGGATGTTTTATTCACGGTGTTTACTATATGGTAAAACTGATGTGTGGGTATGATGCCTGAGGTTGGTGCGAGTTTGTAGACACCAAACATGTATAAGTTTACTTGTATCTAAGGGGTTAAAAAAAAGTCACAAGTTTGTCCAATAAAAGTGGCGTACATTTTGCGCCATTTACCGAAACCCGTAGAGTTCTCATTTTTTGGGATCTATGGCTCAGTGATGGCTTATTTTCGAGCTTATTGTCTCAAGCTGACATTTCTAATGGTACCATTTTTGCGCAGATGCTACGTTTTGATCGCCTGTTATTGCATTTTGCGTAAAACTTGCGTCGACCAAAAAACGTAATTTTGGCGTTTGGAATTTTTTTGCCACTAAGCCATTTACCAATCAGATTAATTGATTTTATATTTGATAGATCGGGCATTTCTGAATTTCGGCGATACCAAATATGTGTATATTTATTTATTTTTTAACCCTTTAATTTTCAATGGGGGGGAAAGGGGGGTGTTACGAACCGGCGCCGCCATAGCCGCAAGTAGCCTGCTGCAGTACCTGTTGCGCCCAGGCGCCGGCTGCCGTTCTTGGCCGTGCCTCGGGTCGTCCAGTTGGCTGCACCTTCCACCACGTCTAAGTGTGGAGAGGCGGCTAGTGCGCATGCGCGCGCCGATTTACCCCAGCCAGAGTCTAAGCCCGGTGTTTTGCCTAGTGAGCATGCTCAGCCTGATTGTGTCATTTCTGAGAGTAAGTCCTCAGTTCAGGCTACTGAGCATGCTCCCACAATTAATCCTAACAGCCTCTTTGCACAGGTACTTGGACTTCGTGCTGTGTCTAAGTTCTGGGATGTGCCTACTGAGCATGCTCAGTCTGATTTCTGAGTCTGTTGTTCAGGCTACTGAGCATGCTCAGGCACTTAGTGCATCAGAGGCTAGGTCCGGTAAGGACCACACTGAGCATGTCCGTGAGGTGACAGACCCTGATAGGGCAGAGGATGTCAGGTGTCCTGATGACGTGGCTACTCCGGACTGGCTCGCAGATGCCCGCCTGGCACCTCACCATTGGTCGTCAGATGATGACTGGTGAGGTGTTTGGGGCGTGGCTGCCATGAGATCATCAATGACGTGGTGGTTCCAGATAGGTCGCTGGTGACATCACTGATGACATGGCACTCTGCTATTGGACCTTGGTGGTTCCACCCTGGGTTTGGGGCGGACCCAGGTTATAAAAGTTGCTGGAGACAACATGGAGGTGCGCAGTCTTCACTTAGAATTCATGGTGGCATAAGCCTTGTTGGAAGCGGTAGGTAGAGCTAGGCGAACGGTGCATGTCACGCCAAGATTCGTGGCTCAGCACATGAGGGTCAGGCGCCGTGCTTCCTTGCTACCATTCCTGTTGTGCTAGAGCAGTCCAGTGGCGTTAACTGGGCTGCTGCGCCACCTGTCCAGTTGTGCCTCTTACGCACACGGACAGCATACTTGCTGCATCCCCTGTCCGAGAGTGCCATCTACGCACACGGACAACACACCTGTTGCGCCACCTGTCCGGTTGTGCCTCCTACGCGCACGGGCAGCATACCCCAGGACCCCTGTGGAGTTAACAGGATTGGGTGTGTGAACCTATTATCCTTCTTGGCTTCCCAGTCAACGCTACTGGTGTGATCCCTTGGCCTGACGTGTCCTCTACACACGTGGCCATTCGTGTAGTGACCAGAAACGCTAATCGAAGGACTGCTCGGCCTGTCGTGTCTGACACACGTGGCCGAATGGGCGCTGTCGCAGCGGTCTTCTCGGTCAACGCTACCTGGTCACCATCTGGCCTGACGTGTTCCCTGCACACGTGGTCAGGGTTGCACTAATTCCACCGAAACGCTAACTGGGTTGTCGTCCGGTTTGACGTGTCCCTACACACGTGACCGGTTCCCAGGTCTCCTGGGTTATCTCTGAGTCGTCAGCTCCATTGCCATCTGGAGCACGGTGGGCCCCGACTGGCGATTGGGATATATATCCCCTGGGCCTAATCCGCCGGTTCCCCCGTAACAGGGGGTGATTTGAACTTTTAGGTTTTTTTTTTATTATTTTTTAAAACTTTTTTTTTTACTTATTTTTTATTTTACTAGTCCCCCTAGGGGGCTATAGCGATCAGCAATCCGATCGCTCTTATCTATCTGCTGATCACAGCTATACAGCTATAAACAGCAGATACAGTCACTTCCTTCTCCCCTGGCCTCCGGGCCGGGTGAAAACTAAAGTAAAACGTCATAGCTGTAGGCATCATCACATGACCCTGTGCTACGATGGCAACCACCGAAAGTCACGTGATCACTCACGTGACTTCCGGTGGGGGCGGCGGTAAGGCTAGTTTCACACTTGCGTTCAGCGCCTTCCGTCACTATGGAGAATAGCGCAGTCCGTTAACGGACCGCGCTATTCTCCATAGAGTTGTATGGACGACGCACTGTAACGCAAGTGTCTGCGTTGCATCCGCTGGATGACGCAGCGGCGTTATTTTGACGCTGCGTCTAGCGGATTGAACGCAGCATGTAACGTTTTTTGGAGCGTTAAAATAGCGCACCATGACGGATTCCGTTGGAATCCGCCACGGTGTCTAATGATTGTCTATGGTGGCGGTTTCTGCCGCTATGCGCTAAGCGGCGGAATCCGCTGACGGATTTCGTCACGTTCTACTGCACATGCTCAGCATGTCCAGCAGAACGATCGAAATCGTTTAAAATCACTCCTGGTCTCTGTCCCCCTCTCCCCTCCTCTCTCATACTCACCGATCACCGGCGCGGCGCTGCACGGCGTCCACACTGCAGCGTCGGCTTTTCCTCTTTTGAAAAAGCCGGCCGCCCATTATTCAATCTCGTATTCCCTGCTTTCCCCGACCACCGGCGCCTATGATTGGTTGCAGCCAGACCCGCCCCCACGCTGACTGACAGCTGTCTCACTGCAACCAATCACAGCCGCCGGTGGGCGGGTCTATACTGTGCAGTGAAATAAATAATTAATAAAACCGGCGTGCGGTCCCCCCCAATTTTAATACCAGCCAGATAAAGCCATACGGCTGAAGGCTGGTATTCTCAGGCTGGGGAGCCCCACATTATGGGGAGCCCCCCAGCCTAACAATATCAGCCAGCAGCTGCCCAGAATAGTCGCATCCATTAGATGCGACAGTTCTGGGACTGTACCCGGCTCTTCCCGATTTGCCCTGGTGCATTGGCAAATCGGGGTAATAAGGAGTTATTGGCAGCCCATAGCTGCCAATAAGTCCTAGATTAATCATGTCAGGCGTCTCCACGAGATACCCTCCATGATTAATCTGTAAGTTAAAGAAAATAAACACACACCCGAAAAAATCCTTTATTTGAAATAAAAGACAAAAAACCCACCCTCTTTTACCACTTTATTAAAATCCCCAAATACCCCTCCAGGTCCGACGTAATCCAGAGGTCCCGCAAAACATCCAGCTCTGCTACATGAAGCTGACAGGAGCGGCAGTAGAACGCCGCTCCTGTGAGCTCCACGCAGCAGCTGAAGTGAATGGCGCTGTCAGCGGGGACGTCACTGAGGAAATGCCGATGTGTGTGTGCGGTGATGATGGGTGCGGTAGTGTCGGGATGTGTGCAGGAATGATGAGGGCTGTAATGTCGGGCTGTGTGCGGGGCTGTGTGCGGGGATGTCGGGCTGTGTGCGGTGATGTGTGCGGGGGTGTTGGGCTGTGTGCGGGGATGTCGGGCTGTGTGCGGGGATGTGTGCGGGGATGTCGGGCTGTGTGCGGGGATGTGTGCGGGGATGTCGGGCTGTGTGCGGGGATGTCTGGCTGTGTGCGGGGATGTGTGCGGGGATGTCGGGCTGTGTGCGGGGATGTCGGGCTGTGTGCGGGGATGTCGGGCTGTGTGCGGGGATGTCGGGCTGTGTGCGGGGATGTCGGGCTGTGTGCGGGGATGTGTGCGGGTGTGTCGGGCTGTGTGCGGGGATGTCGGGCTGTGTGCGGGGATGTCGGGCTGTGTGCGGGGATGTCGGGCTGTGTGTGGGGATGTGTGCGGGGCTGTGTGCGGGGGTGTCGGGCTGTGTGTGGGGATGTCGGGCTGTGTGCGGGGATGTCGGGCCGTGTGCGGGGATGTCGGGCTGTGTGCGGGGATGTCGGGCTGTGTGTGGGGATGTGTGCGGGGATGTGTGCGGGGGTGTCGGGCTGTGTGCGGGGGTGTCGGGCTGTGTGCGGGGATGTCGGGCTGTGTGCGGGGATGTCGGGCTGTGTGCGGGGGTGTCGGGCTGTGTGCGGGGATGTCGGGCTGTGTGCGGGGATGTGTGCGGGGGTGTCGGGCTGTGTGCGGTGATGTCGGGCTGTGTGCGGGGATGTCGGGCTGTGCGCGGGGATGATGGGTGCTCTCTCTCTCTCGGCCCAAAGCAAACTTAACGCAATGCGTTATTTCACTGGAATCCGTGGCCTTTATTATCACACTTTTTGCAAGGCATCCGTCACATGCGTTACACAACGCAATGTGACGGATGCCGTTCAACACAAGTGTGAAACTAGCCTAAGTGAAAATCTTCACCGTGTGTATATACATTTCGCTGCCAGACTTTGGCAGCGAGATGTAAGGGGTTAATGTTACGGGTGGAATGCGATTCCACTCGTAACATGTAGGCACACATGTCAGCTGTTGAAAACAGCTGATATGTGTGCCGATCAACGCCACCTGCCCACGGCAGGGGGCGGGGCTTAACGGGACACGCTCCATGATGGATATATCCGTCCATGGTTGTGAAGGGGTTAATAGGGATAACATCCTACTAATGTCACAGTCGTATCTCATTCCTATTTGAGACTCTAATTAAAATGTTTTGTTTCTCTTGATGCTTAAACAGTTATTGTCAGTTTTGCTGCCAGTAGTGTTCTATCAATGCTTGTCAACTGCAGCTGCTTTGTAGCCACACATCTTTGTTTTTTAGTAGACTTTTCCAGTTCCTTGCTGATTATACAAAACTATTTGTATTCTGGCCGCCTTGGTGGATGGAGCTGTTGTGGATTGATCCTGAAGTCATATCTTCTCCATTTTGGTTGTTATTCCCCTGTTTGTCTCACCTACCCAAGTGTTGTATTGCTGCATCAGTGGGTCTAGTGAACCTGACCTTCCCACTCACTAGCCTGGATTATTGCAGGGTATTTTCAGGGCTTCAGGTTCTTGCTCAGTAACAGGTGCGGAACCTGTATAGGGTCTGGCTAGGAGTGCAGGGTACAGCGGCAGGTAAGGGTATGAGGTGTCCCATAAACCCTCTCACTAGTGCCAGGGCCCACCATTGTTATCATATTCCTGATGTCCCACTTGCTTCTGGTGGTGTTGTGATGTGTTTTTCTTGTGCATCAGAAATCTGTTTGTCTGGTGCTATGTCTAAAAGATTGAAAAGTAATCCATAATGTTGAACTTCGGAAATGGGAAATTTTCAATATTCATTGTCATCTGTTATCCCCCCAAAAAACTCTGATTCTTGTCTACTATATCACAAGGGTGTTCTCCCCTAGAAGCATCACTTTTATAGAAAAATAACTTTGCAAACGGCTGCACATGTAGAGCCTCTAGCTCCACGTATGTCTCTGTAGGGATCATCATTGCGGTCTTTGTTGAGTCGCGTACCGGTAATGGCCGCCTGTTGACAGTATACAGTAGCATCCAAATAAGTGAACCTAAGCACACATTATGGATTTGTACAGCTGATGTTAATTAAAGGTGCAGTTTAATTTTAACCATTAATATGTATAATAATATTACATATCACCGCTCTCTCATCCGGCTGATAAACAGTAGTCTCCCGCGGGCAGAGAGCACATGGCCAAGGGGCTGCTTGTGCTGTATGTATTATAATAATTAATTTTCTACTAATGGTAATTTAAAAAGCATTTTAATATTTATTTACCTACCTGCATCATATTACATTATGATTATTAAAATATGGATTTCAGTCCCCCCCCCTCCCGCCCCTTACCTCCACCATACAGGGGTTGGTTTAATGGTTTCCATCCGCGGAGGGATCACTAATCCTATGTGGAATGGTTTAATTTAACTTTATAATATTTCTCGGTATTATCGGCCTTGAGATTTGCATAGAACATTCTATTAAATTGGATTAGAACAATATTGGCAGGCGTTTTAGATTGATAACATGTTTATTTTTTAATAGCAGTCATTATTCATTAATCACAGTGTGTGATGTTGCATTCATTAATTGGTTGCTACATATTACCTTTTTTTTTTTAATTAGCTTTCCTCTACCACATTACTACATTTTTCTACCACCGTCCTTTTAAAAAAAAAATATGTTTCACCCAAGAGGCCGGTTTGGACCGTAAAACAAAATTTAATTTATTTTATTATTTTTGCATTGCATAAAATATATGGGCCCTTAATGAGAATTGGTACTGCGGTTATCCGAAATTACTGCACCAACAGAAAGATGGGCCAAGCTACCAGACGTAACTTGTGTATCTCAGGGCCTAATGAAAAATACCTAACATCTGTCATTTATAACACTGGAGTGCCAAAGAGGCCTCAAGAAATGTGCGACTGCTACACCAATGTAGTATGCTATACGCAATGACTGAATATTCGTGATTTCAGCTCTGCAGGCCGCTATTGTTTTATTTAAAATGAAACAACTGAGATGCGACTTTCAGGTTTAATCAGAGGGATTAATCAAAAATATCTTGTGAAATGTTTAGGAATTGCCACCATTTTTCTACAAAGTCTCCTAATTTCAGGGGCTCAAAAGTAACTGAACAAATTTACTTTCCTTGAAATAAAATGTTCATTTTTAATATTTTTAGAGAATCATTTGCAGGCAATGGCGGCTAGATGTCTGGAAGCCATGGAGGTCACCATCGCTGGGTTTCCTCCTTTGAGAGGCTTTGCTGGCTTTACTGCGGTGACTTATTTGTTGTTTGTGGGTCTTTCTGCCTTAAGTTTTGACATAAGCATAAGAAATGCAGCTTGATGGAGTGGAGCTCTTATGACTTGTAGAATATTCTACTTCATTGCCTTAAAAAAACCTGGGTTGATTTTGCACTATGTTTTGGGTCATTTTCCATCTGTCTGTGAAGCACTGTCCACTCAACTTGGCTGCATTTGGTGGAAACTGAGCAGAAAGTCTCGCCCTGTGACTTCAGAATTCATCCGGCTGCATTCACATCATCAATAAACACTGGTGATCCAGTGCCATTGGAAGCCCTGCATGCCCGGCCATCACACCGCCTCCACCATGTGTTACAGAGGATCTGCTGTGCTATAGATCATGAGCCGTTCCAAGACTTTTCCATACTTTCTGTTTCCTATCATACTGGTGCAGGTGGGTCTTATTTTCCTCTAACCACAGAATGGTTTCTTTAGAAGTTTTTTTTTTTAAAAAAGTCTAATCGGTGCTTTCTATTTTTCAGACTCATTAATGTTTTCCACCTTGTGGTGATTTCCTGTATTTGCTTTGATGAAGTCTTCTCTTTATGGTAGACTTGTAGATACTGAAACACCAATTTCCCAGAGAATGTTCTCCACTCGGGTGGATGTCGTGAAGGGTTTTTCTTCACCATGGAAAGGATTCTGTGATCATTCAGCACTGTTGTCTTCTGTGGACGTCCAGGCCTTTTTGAGTTCCTAAGGTCAGCAGTATGCTCTTTTTTTTTTACACCATGTACTAAACTGTTGATTTGGCCTCTACTAATATTTCTGTTATCTCTCTGATGGATTTCTTCTTTTTTTTTTCAGTCTAGTGATGGTCGGTTTCTCTTCCATTGAGAGCTCCTTTGACCGAATGTTGTGGGTTCACAGCAACAGCTTCCAAAAGCAAATACAACATCCGGAATCAGCACCAGACCTTTTACCTGCTTACTTGATGATGGATTAACGAGAGAAAAGACCATGTACCCTAATAAATAGCTATTGAGATCATTGTCCAATTACTTTTGATCAAATGAAAAAGAGGCAGCTACATATTAAAGAGCTGTAATTCCTAAACCCTTCCTCTAATTAGCATGTGAATACCCTCAAATTAAAGCTGAGAGTCTGCACTTTAAACCCAGACTGATTATATAACTGTATCTTGAATATGTTTTAGTAAATAGCTGAAATGACAAAACTTGTGTCACTGTCAAATATTTCTGGACCTAACTGTAGGTCCCCCAAAAATAAATTTTCCTTATCTCACACATACTCATTTACATACATGAGGACGCCGCCCTCATGTAACTGTGTCCTCCCGAGTGGCACTCTCACGGCACTGAGCACTGTGAAAAGCATGAACGCTGGTGAGGTGATTGCCCAGGTGCGAGATTATGGGCGGCACTGTGATTGTCATCAGCAGCGTCATCCAAGTACCCGCCCATAATTTCGTGCCTGCGCTTTTCCTCTGCCTCCACCATTATGTGCAAGCGCTGGCCATATGAACCACGTTACCTACGCTGGAGCAGGAAATAGATGGGAGGAGCAGCACACCACCGATCAATAGAGGAGACACGCTTGCGCATAACGGTGGAGGCAGAGGGAAAAGCGTGGGCATGAGATTATGGGTGGGTACTTGGATTACTCTGCTGATGACAATCACAGCGCCGCCCATAATCTCGCACCTGCGCAATCACCTCACCAGGGTTCACGCTTTGCACAGTGCTCAGTCCCGCGAGAGTGCCACTGGGAATGCGCGAGACCTCGGGAGCACACAATTACATAAGGGAGGCGTCCTCATGTATGTAAATGAGCAATGGGGGACGGTGTACAGCGGCAGGGGTGCGAATAACAGACGAAATACAGCCCGCCCCTGTGACCATAAAACCACATTAGCATACAAAAAGGTAAGAATTTATAAAGTGTTTATTTAGGTCTCAAAGGGGGCACAATAGCACAATTGTCTTTTAGGAAGTGCTGTCAGTTTTTTTATTTTAGACTTCATGTGACGTGATGGCGTGTGTTGATGTAGGGTATTATTGTGAAGGTAGCCTGGGCTCTAGATTGTTCGTTCAAATGACTGTCAAGGGAGAAATTTAGGTAAGACTGCTAATGAAGTCTTTAGAAGCGAGGAGCAAATTTGACAGAGCTCACTCTAAGTTTCACGTGTTTTGCAGAGAGCCACACAAAATCTCCTGGAGAAAAGACAGGAGCCTGGCGACGAAACCGATCGGACACCGTCTTCATACGGTCCTTAGCTGCTTGGATCGACTCTGAGTCTTGAGTCCGATCCCAAACCTCTCTGGCATTAGTTGCCCAGTCGGCCACAAGAGGAGAAGGTGCAGCAGCGGGAAACGGTACCGGTACCCTAGGGTGTTGCCCATTATTCAGTACGAATGGTGTCTGCCCAGTGGCCTCAGCCAGCGAATTCTTAAGGGCAAATTCTGCCCAGGGTAGGAGGGAGGACCAGTTATCGTGGTTCTCAGCAACAAAGTGTCGAAGGTATATAATCATGGATTGATTGGTACACTCAACCAAACCATTGGTCTCCGGATGGTATGCCGAAGAGAGATTCAACTCAATTTGCAGAAGGCTACAAAGATCTCGCCAGAAACGGGAAGCAAATTGCGGGCCTCTATCACAAATGATACGATCTGGCATCCCGTGAAGCCTAAAGACATGCTTGAGGAATAGTTTGACTAGTACCCTGGAAGACGGGATTCTCGATAACGGTACGAGATGAACCATCTGGAAGAAATGGTCCGTAATGACCCACACAAATTATGTCCCTGTGAACACGGAAGATCACCCACAAAGTCCATGCCTACCACCTCCCATGGTCTATCTGGCACTGGTAAAGGATGCAAGAGCCCAGCCGGTCTCTGCCGTAATGGACGGTTGCGAGCACATGAGTAGCAGGAACCGACATATCTCTTGACGTGGCTGGCTAAGTGTGGCCACCAATACCACCTCTCCAGTAACTCTCGTGTCCGCCTAATACCAAAATGCCCACCCACCTTTGAGGTGTGGGCCCACGACAGTATATCATTCTGTCGATCAGGCGGAACAAAGGTCTTGCCCGGTGGGATTTGGTCTAACGTCACAGGGGAGAGCGTATGAAAAACCCTGGAGGGAAGAATAAGACGAGGTTCGTCAATCTCTTCCTGGGTAGAAACCATACAGCGAGACAGAGCGTCTGCCTTGTTATTCTTACTCCCAGACAGATAGTTGATGGAGAAGTGAAAGTGGGAGAAAAACAAGGACCAGCGGGCTTGACGAGGATTCAGACGCTGAGCGGTTTGTAAGTACGTCAGATTCTTATGGTCTGTATAGACCTGGAAAGGATGTTTCGCTCCTTCCAGCAAGTGACGCCACTCCTCCAAGGCTAATCTCAGGGCGAGCAGTTCCCTATCCCCAATGGTATAGTTTCTCTCTGCCGGTGAAAAGGTTTTAGCAAAGAAGAAACACGGCCTTTTTCTAAGACCGCACCAGCACCCACTGAAGAGGCATCAACCTCCAAGAGGAAGGGCTTATTCTCATCGGGTCTTTGAAGAACGGGAGCAGTTGAAAAGTGTCTTTTTACTGCCTCAAAATCCTGGGATGTCTCAGTAGACCAGACTTTTAGATTAGCACCTTTCTTAGTCAAGGTCACCAAAGGGGCCACCAAAGTAGAGAAATGGGGTATGAACTGCCTGTAATAATTTATGAATCCTAAGAAGCGTTGCACCGCCTTCAAGGAATGAGGTTCGGACCATTCCAGGACAGCAGAGAGCTTCGCAGGATCCATAGCCAGACCCTCTTGTGAGATAATGTAGCCCAAAGAAGGCAATGAGGACTGCTCGAATACACATCTTTCGAGTTTAGCAAACAATGAGTGCTCCCTTAAACGGGAAAGGACACGAACGACATCCTGACGATGAGTCTCCAGATCAGGAGAAAAAATCAGGATGTCGTCCAGATACACCACTACAGAGGATAACAGTAAATCCCTGAACACATCGTTTACGAAGTCCTGAAATACTGTGGGTGCATTACATAAACCAAAAGGCATGACGAGGTATTCATAGTGACCGTCTCGGGTGTTAAAAGTGGTCTTCCATTCGTCACCCTCTCGAATTCGTACCAAGTTATACGCACCCCGCAGATCCAACTTCGTAAAAACTTGAGCTCCCCTGAGTCTGTCAAAGAGCGCCGAAATTAAAGGAAACGGGTATTTGTTCTTTATTGTGATTGCGTTGAGACCCCTGTAATCTATGCAGGGACGCAAATCACCGTCTTTCTTCCAAACAAAGAAAAACCCAGCTCCCGCAGGAGAGACAGACTTACGAATGAACCCCTTCTCTAAACTCTCTCTTATATAGGTCGACATGGCCTCCGACTCAGGTATCGACAAGGGGTAAACCCTGCCCTTAGGTGGAACCGAACCTGGGATAAGGTCTATGGCACAGTCATACGGCCTATGGGGTGGAAGAACCTCAGCACCCTGTTTGGAGAACACGTCAGCGAAATCCAAATAGGGTGTAGGTATGGGAGAGAGATCAGTTGAAGCAACCGCAACGACCTTAGGTGGTAAGGGAAGACATCGGGACTGACATTTCGAACCCCAACTAATAATGCTGTCGGACTCCCAGTCAATGTGATGGGCATGAGTCCGAAGTCATGGGAGACCCAGAAGGACGTCGTCTATACCCTCAGGCAAAACAAGAAAAGAAATCTCCTCTATGTGACCCTGAGGCAGGGAAAGGCGCAAGGGAACTGTCCTCAATGTAATGCAGTCAGACAACATAGTTCCATTAACAAGACAGACAGGAATAGGCGCCTCTAACATGATAGAGGGAATATTGTGTCTCTTTACAAATCCTGAGGACACAAAAGTCTCGTCAGCTCCGGAATCCACAAAAGCCATAATAGGCCATATATTCTCAGAGAATGAGAGCTGACCTGGGATACTACACTTAGAGGGTGCAGAAGACGTCTCTAGTAACCCCCCTCTAATGGTTACTAGGCCTGGGAGTTTCCCTGACGGCTAGGACACTTGTTGGCATAGTGCCCAGCCTGACGACATACGTAACATATAGGAGGACTAGACTTGCGTAGTCTGGAGGACGTATGACCTAACTCCATAGGAGTGGGAGATGTTTCAGATGCTGAGGAAGATGGTAGTGGACCCTCAACAACTGGAATAGCCCGATGCTTAGGGCGTGAGGAAGAGACCTCGAGTCTACGTTCCCTATGGCGTACGTCTTCCTCGTTGCTACTGTGATCAAGTCTTCCAGAGAAGCAGGGACCTCACGAGTTGCAAGGGCATCCTTGACATAGCCTGCCAACCCTCTCCAGAAGATAGGAATCAACACCTTCTCTGGCCAATCTAGTTCTGCCACAAGAGTTCTAAAAGCAATGGCATAAGAACTAGTGGATAACGAACCCTGAGATAGATCTAAAGGCCCCGTCACACTAAGCAACATCGCTAGCAACATCGCTGCTAACGAACAACTTTTGTGACGTTGCTAGCGATGTTGCTGTGTGTGACATCCAGCAACAACCTGGCCCCTGCTGTGAGGTCGTTGGTTGTTGCTGAATGTCCTGGGCCATTTTTTAGTTGTTGCTGTCCCGCTGTGAAGCACAGATCGCTGTGTGTGACAGCGAGACAGCAACAACTAAATGTGCAGGCAGCAGGAGCCGGCTTCTGCAGAGGCTGGTAACCAATGTAAACATCGGGTAACCAAGAAGCCCTGTCCTTGGTTACTCGATATTTACCTTCGATACCAGCCTCTGCCGCTCTCACTGTCAGTGCCGGCTCCTGCTCTGTGCACATGTAGCTGCAGGACACATCGGGTTAATTAACCTGATGTGTGCTGTAAGTAGGAGAGCAGGGAGCCAGCGCTAAGCATTGTGCGCTGCTCCCTGCTCTGTGCACATTTAGCTGCAGCATACATCGGGTAATTAACCTGATGTGTGCTGTAAGTAGGAGAGCAAGGAGCCAGCGCTAAGCATTGTGCGCTGCTCCCTGCTCTGTGCACATTTAGCTGCAGCATACATCGGGTAATTAACCCGATGTGTGCTGTAGCTAGGAGAGCAAGGAGCCAGCGCTCAGTGTGCGCTGCTCCCTGCTCCCTGCACGTGTAGCTCCGTGCAGTGGTAACCAAGGTAAATATCGGGTTGGTTACCGATATTTACCTTAGTTACCAAGCGCAGCATCTTCCACGCAGCGCTGGGGGCTGGTCACTGGTTGCTGGTGAGCTCACCAGCAACTCGTGTAGCGACGCTCCAGCGATCCCTGCCAGGTCAGGTTGCTGGTGGGATCGCTGGAGCGTCGCAGTGTGACAGCTCACCAGCAACCTCCTAGCAACTTACCAGCGATCCCTATCGTTGTTGGGATCGCTGGTAAGTTGCTTAGTGTGACGGTACCTTAACAGTCTCAGGGCCGCATCATGGGTAACCTGCGGACCCATGAATACCGCCTTAAGAGCATCAAGAAAGTCTTGATGTCTCAGAGTAACCACATCAGAGTGCTCCCATAGGGGAGTCGCCCATTCTAAGGCTTTGTCCTGAAGTAAGGAGATGAAAAAGCCTACTCTGGACCTCTCCGTAGAGAAGCGAGAAGAGTTGACCTCTAGGTGTATCTGACACTGACTAATGAAACCACGACATGATCTGGCATCGCCAGAATATCTGTTTGGCAGAGCAAGTCGAGGATCATGTGCAGATGTCACCATGGTCTGAGGTTTATCCTCTATACTCTTGAGCCTCAAGTACTTGTATGTAACGGTGTAACTGCTGATATTCTGCCATAACTGCCAGACCCTTGGCTCAGTCCTAATGTTACGGGGGGCTGTCTGATAATAAAACCTAAAGGAATGTCAGACAGTCAGGGTCCACCGTGCAAAGACTCTGCTGCAGACTATGGCAGAGGATAAGGGGTATATAAGTGGGCCACTGTAAAAAATAATAGCACAAGTGCAGAGTGCAATACCTCTGTTAAACTCACAGAGGAATATAATTAGAAAATAAAGCAATTCCTCCTTTACTTGGAGGGTGTGTGGAATGGTCTCTGTTAAAGATCACAGAGACAAAAGCAGTGAGTGGGAAATGGCACCTACCTAGGTCCATTCCTCTAGTGGTGCCAGGAGATGGACAGCAGCGTAAGCCGCACAAAGCTCCTACCTGCGTTCGCTCCACTAGTGTGCGAGGACACGAACCACTAGATATGGCACCTGCCTAGCTCCGCTCTTCTAGTGGTGCAAAAGAGACGGACAGCAGCATAAGCCGCACAAAGCTCCTACCTCTGTTTGCTCCCCTAGTGTGCGAGGATACGAACAACTGCCAGACGCAGTATAAGGAACGTTACCCTAACGGCAACGTCCACCTACGAGTAGAATCACAAGGCCCAGCCGGACCATGTGCGTCAGGCACCTGCCACTAAGGGGTAAGGATACAGACTGCAGCCAAATCTGTAAGGTATAAGAACGCTACTCTGCCGGTAGCGCTCACCTAACAGACAGAGAGATGCCTAGAGGGACGTGCACAGGGCGTCTACCTTCATGCATGAACCAAGAGGACTGAGCGCCGGGCGGCGTGCCTCTGGGTCTTATATAGACTCTGTGCCTCATCGAAGATGGAGGACACCAGAGCCAATCCGCTGCCAGAATGACAGCAATGACATCACGCTGGCCTATCACCGAGCAAAGCGTCACAAGCACATGACCAGCGACCAATCGGCATAGAAGGTGTCAGAGACATGTGACCACGTGTCACAAGCACATGACCAGTGGCCAATCAGCTTAGAAGGTGTCAGAGACATGTGACCTCGTGTCAGCGATGATGTCACCCGCACATGTGCAATGGCTCCAAGGTAGGACTTAGTCTCCAGCGCTTGCACATGTGCAGTATCAAGAAATCCGGACATAGTCTGCAGAGCCACAGCAACCGTAACAGAGCCAGGATGGGAGGAGTGTGAGAGAGCAGAGATCCAGGATGGGAGGAGTGAGAGAGCAGAGGGCCAGGATGGGAGGAGTGTGAGAGAGCAGAGGGCCAGGATGGGAGGAGTGTGAGAGAGCAGAGAGCTAGGATGGGAGGAGTGTGAGAGAGCAGAAGGCCAGGATGGGAGTGTGAGAGAGCAGAGGGTTGGTTAGTGAAACAGGCCAGGAAGAGAGTTAGTTCTGCAGAGAGGTTCCAGGTATGTGGACGGTGCTTGGTAACCTGAGCCCCTCAGGGAAAAAGAGGTATCCTCTGTTGTGACCAGAGCCTACGGCTCACCTTGGGATGGGCATAGTGTAGCTGTTTAAGGCAGCAATTGGACATGGAAAGCCGCAGAGACAAAAAACATGGAAAAGTAGAGGTTTAGACTCGGCTACAAGAAGGCTAATACCCAAGCAAAAGGTTAGACTGGAAAATACCCAGTAGAACAACGGCAGCAGATCGGGATGGTAATGGCCGTGTCTGTCAAGAAGGTTGAAGAATGAATAAACCAGTTGTTGTTTTGTACAAAGACTCCCTGTATGATGTGTTCCCCTGCCATGTATACGATGGGGATTGGCTGCGGAGAGGTGGACACACCCCTGAAGATCGAAGGAAGTGTCACACCCCTCCTGTTCGGGCAAAACGCACACACACACACACACACACACACACACACACACAGAATAATGTGTACAATGCTCACCAGTCAATTACAGATAAAGCAGAGCACTTAATTTCATCAAAGAATGCCCGTATAAGTGCTATTTCCCCACTAAGTGGAAAAGCTTCATACTATAACATTACACACAATGTCTGATTAATTTTCTCAGAACAATGAAGCTATAGAAAAACTGACTAATAAAATATTCATTTTTATTCAAATATTATTTAAAATGATTACAAATATAAAATTTCACTGAGAATTCCACATAAATACAACAGAGACATGGATGTGAGTCAACAAGCAAAGTAAAAGATTATTTTTAGAGTAGAAAATTATATATTTTATAGTAAAATACAATATATATATATATATATATATATATATATATAAAAATATGTCCTTTATATATATAACAGTGATCTGTACATACTGGTGGTGGAGCACATAATTAATCAAGGGCAGAATTCATAATAATGACATGGGGTGATTACAAAAATAAATAAATAAGTGCATTATCTTTATTATGCCCCACGAAGAAGAAAAGGCGAAACACACGTTGGGGTGACAGGACGTGGAGCGAATCATTGTAAGTATTGTGCAGGGTGTTATGTCTCTTATGTCTCCTATAATTATTTAGTGAATACGGCTGGTGTCCGTCACTTGAAATAGGGAGTAACCTATACCTAGCACATCTTGCAACACTAACAGGCTTGTGATCAGTGATCAGAACACTGCACTTGGCAATATAGGGCTCTTTTTACATGGGTGTTATATACTAATACATGTTTTAACGTGTTATTAACTGCATGGTTTAATTCTTTGTATATTTGGTGTTTTTAAGGATGTATCTACATAATTAAGATAATGCACTTATTTATTTATTTGTGTAATCACCCCATGTCATTATTATGAATTCTGCCCTTGAATAATTATGTGCTCCAGCACCAGTATGTACAGATCACAGTTATATATATAAAGGATATGTAATGCCCTGGAAAACCAGGTAGATGTACACATGGGCCCCCGCACAACACCTATCCCACAAAGGGTTAAATCAGCCGACCTGAAACCCTAGTCACCCCCCCTCAGGGCAGGACAGACACACCAGTGGGTGGGACCAGGCGGTTAGGAAACGCACACCTAGGGGTTTGGACAGCCGGGGGCAGGAAAACAGTCAGATTAGATTAGATTAGATTAGGTAAGGAGTAGTTGGAGTGTGGAGCTAAACTGACAGACGTCAGGGTTGGAGCCCTGACGTACTGGCTAGGTTGCAGATGGTAGCCAAAGTTTGCAGGAGACAGAAAGACGGCTGCCGGAGATCCGAGGTGGACCGGGACAGGGTTGGAGCCCGCCAGTAGCAACACCGGAGAACCGACCCAGAAACCATGTGCACAGAGGGGGTACTTGGACCCTGAAGCCAGGAACGGCACCGACGGCCTAGCTAAATAACCAATTGAGGACAGGATTTTAGGTCCTGTCCCAACCTTAGTCCCGAAAAGTAGACAACCACCCACCGAGATGGATAGGGCAACCGCCAGGGCCCGTAGATCCCAAGGGTCAGCGTCAGACGGGCACGGCTCCCAACCAAAGGACCGGGAGCAGACTCCCGTGTTTCAAACCAGGAAGTCCTACCTACAACACACTGAGTGCAGAGGAGAGAGACTTTGACTACCAGCCCGGGTGTGGGATCAGATACACCCGTCTGTCGCAGCCGGCCACCATCACCTTGGTTTACCACAGGACTTGTGTGCTTTATTCGACTGTGAGTAACATCCCCGGCCTGGCCGGGTGCGCCGGCCCTTGCAATCACCATCCTCAGCATAGAGACACTGGATCCCGGTACATCCATCCCTACCCATGGAGAGGTTAACATCCAGCTGCCAGCCCAACGTCCCCGGGAGCCCCGCAACAGCAGCGGTGGTGCTACATCTCACCACCTACCATGGGTGGCATTACAGACGTTTTACAACCAATCCTGTATAAATACGTCCCCTTAAATTCGGAATGTCCGCGCGACCCCCGGGTCCGGAGAACCCCTCGAGTTGTACCATAGATCCGGATCTGAGCAGCACTGGCTGCTGGCACGGGGGTGGCACATCTGTGTTGCTAATATAGCCTATGTAAAGTACTCTCATTTACCACTGTTACTTGTATCATATTATCTTTCATAATCCTTAGTATAAAGTCCATAAAATAGATTGTTGGCTCAGTCACCACTACCTCCCCATTGTCTGTGTCGTTGTATCCAATCATCTGCTTTACACCTGGCCAAAGAAAAGTGCCCTGCAAATGCCCCAATAGCATCCAGCATCTTGGGAGCCTGTCCCGACAGATGCCCTTCAGCTATGCTCCTGGTTTAGTGCTATTACAAGAATGGAGGAACCATATTATTATTAATATTGTTATTATTATTATAGCGCCATTTATTCCATGGCACTTTTCATGTGAAAAGGGGTATACATAATAGGGACAAGTACAATAATCATAAACAAAACAAGGCACAGACAGGTACAGGAGGAGAGAGAACCCTGCCCGCGAGGGCTCACAGTCTACACTGGACAGGTGATGATACAGTAGGTGAAGGTGGAGATGGTCGTGCGGCGTTATATCAGACTGAGGGTTACGGCAGGTTGTAGGATTATTGGAAAAGGAGGGTTTCCAGGTTCCTTTTGAAGCTTGTCAAGGTAGGTGAGAATCTGATATGTTGTGGCAGAGCATTCCAGAGTATGAGGGAAGCGCGGGAGAAATCTTGGATGTGATTATAGGAAGAGAAGATGCGAGGGGAGTAGAGAAGGAGCTTGATCCTCACAAGATTCATCAAGACCAGAATTGTTCATGCCGGTCTTGATGGGAGGGCATGCTGGAGTCTGACTCTCTTGATTCCCTTAAGTTCACACATCACAATGAGCCAAGAAAAGGCTTACAAATGGCATGTGACTTAATTTGGGCCTTGCCACAAATCTCGCTCCAGTGGAGTAAGATTTGTGACAAACACTATTCCACTGCTCGTCAAATTGATGACGTCCGTGTCGCGGGCGGAGGAGGAGACGCCGCGCTCTCCCACTGCTCGGGGTCCGGCTGCCGCTGCTGCCGCGGCCGCTGCTGCTCGGTGGCTCGAGCGATGGGCCGGATCCCGGGGACTCGAACGGCGCTCCTCGCCCGTGAGTGAAAAGGGGATTGGTTTTGGGGATTGATTGTCCGTGACGCCACCCACGGTTGTGGTGATTGTGTGGACACCACCGCTGCTCTGTATGGGGATCCCGGGAGTGGTGGTATGGAGCAGCTAGATGTTGGCCCTCCCCTCCGTGGGTAGGGGGTTGGTGGTCCCGGAGCCTGATTATGGGGAGTTAGGATGGTTGACAGGCGGGTTATGGGGCCTGTTGAGGTGCAGGGACGCAGGGGCAGCGCTGTGCCGCACGGCACGGAGGTACTCACTCAGCCCAAGGATGATGACACAGTTCACGGTAAACAAGCGGCTGGTTGGACGGGTCCCTCGGATGGCTGCGGTGTTGATGTTCCCTGCAAGTTAGCGGTGACTGTCTCTTCCCTGCACCTAAATACGGTTGTTGGTAGCGATGGATTCCCACCGGTAACCTGCTCCCCAGCTTGGATATGAGCCGGAGGAGCCCCTCTTTGCCCGCAGGCGCTGGTCCTGAGAAACTGGTGCCTTGGCGGTGGCGGTGTCTCTCCAATATGGTTGGACGGTTGCCTTCAATCGGGACTTTGGCTGTTGGGAGACCTGGAGGTCCCCTTCACTGACGGATTTGGCAAATTGTACGGCGACTCCAAGCCTTGCCGGAATCCGAAAGGCCCCTGCCAATGGTGCTGGCTTCTCTTTGTGTACCGGTCCGGTACCGCCGGGCCACCACCCGTCCGCGGTCCTTACGGTAGACTCCAATAGGCCACTCCTGCAGACGGTCACCGCCGTCTGCCAACCTTGCTGTCTCAGTCCGGGGCACACACCCGGACCAACTTCAGGCTCTGTTGCTGTCACTTTCTCCTTCACTTCAACTCCTTTCACTTGCTCCTCTACCACTTCCTTCTCACTTCCTTCCACTCTCCAACTAAACTCTCAACTGCCTGGTTTTCCTGCCTCCTGGACTGTGTACTCCTCGGTGGGCGGAGCCAACCGCCTGGCCCACCCCCTGGTGTGGACATCAGCCCCTGGAGGAAGGCAACAAGGATTTTGTGTTCTGACCTTGGTGTTCCTGCAGGGAATGCGGGGTGCGGGGTGCGTGGTGGTGTCATGACCTGTGACCCCTGGCTTGCCCAGGGCGTCACATCCGCATCCGTTGCCAGCTCCATTTGGCAACAATGGAGTGAAAAGTCGCAAAATTTAGCTAATTTTTCAAAGCTTTTTATGCCAGAATTCGTACATAAAGGCTTGAAGAATTGAGCCCATATTTCTTGGTGGTCTTAGGTACTAATTTTTTTCTAGAGATGAGCGGACCCGTTGAACATTGTTTCAGTGGATTCAGCCAGACTTTACATAAAGTTTAGTTTTGGTCCGGACTTGATCTAGACCCCAATAGAAGTCAGTGGGCAGTGGACAGTTCGGATCTCCACCCACACGCAGCCAGCCATAAACAGATCACTTCCGGGGGCAGGTGGGGGAGGGCTTTTTCCATTTTTTTTTTGGTGCACACTATATCTGATCGTGCTGTTATTACCCCCCAATGTGAGCCATTCAAACATTGCAAGCAGCTACTACAAGTGTACCCGAGCACAGAGATGCTTGCTCAAGTGGTTAGCATTCGGAAAGCACCTGAAGTCCAAACCCGAACTCAGTTTTTTTGGTTTGGTACGAACACTGAACTTTCTTTTTAGGTTCGCTCACTTCTAGTCTTTAGCAATTGGGTGGTGCTAACAGGGTAATCAGAGCAACCTAAAGACCTCCCCCAAAGAATCCTGTGAGCACCGTGCCATTGGAAAATACAGAAAAATTAGCACTGATTAAAAAGGCCCATATCTCTGGAACCACGTGGTGGAAGGAAACAAAGGAATACTCAGGTAAATAGTATAAATAAAATAGGAGCAAAAAATGGGTCACTTTTTACGTGAAAACAGGGATTTTGTAGCTAAAATCTAAATAACCTATTTTTTTGGATTATAAGATGCACTTTTTCTCCCACAAATTTGGGAGAAAAATGATGGGTGTGTCTTATAATTTGAATGTGGCTTACCGGGAGGTGGTAGAGAGGGGTCTCAGGAGGCGGTGGCAATGCTTTGGGTGCTGTGCTGTGCTGCAGGCCACTGTGCTGGTGCTTGCTGCCGGTGGTGAAGCAGGGGCCATCCTGAAAATGTCAGCGGTGCATGCGTAGATGCAGCTCTCAGCTCAAGATCTTATCTACGCATGCACCGCCTCCGGACCACTGATCTTTCAGCAGCAGATTTGAGTAAAATGGCGCCCGGTGGTTGCGCGTGGGCAGACGAGATCTCGGCTTGTCAATGAGCCAATAGCTCAATCTGCACATGCACTGACTTCGGGTGCCATTTCTTTGAAGCCCCCACAGCCAGTTTCTGGATATTCCTGTCTTACAGCACCCGGAGCGAGGATCTAGGACACGTGCCGCACCACCCTGCTCTACCACCGCCCCTGCCTTCTGTGATCCCGCTCCACCACAGCTGCCGTCCCCCAGTAAGACACTAACGGATTATAAGACGGACCCGTTTTTTTATTTAGTATTTTTTTTCTGTAAAATTGGGGTGCATCTTATAAACCGAAAGATACGGTAGATTATACTGTAAAGAAGATATTTCAAATGTTAGAAAAATAAAAAAAAATTCTTGTAAAAACCTGATTGGAAAATGTTTTCAAATTTCAGGGTTTTTTTATGAACTCAAATACAGAATAAGTTTAGGTTGAACTTTTTCTGTTTTTATTTTTTTTTATCTGAGTCATACCCACAGCAGATACAGAGTCATTCAAAGATTAACTACAAAGTATATAGCTTTTCCAAAATTCACGGAATGGGAGACAAAGGTATATAAATAAAACAGTCACCAAAGTTGGAAAGTTGGAAACAAAATATTTAATCAAATCTTTGGTAACGTGTATTGTCCCTCTCGGAAAACCAGAAAAGTGGAAGAAAAGTTAAAGAAATGACGGTGGATATAAACGTAAAAATGTAAGATCTTGTCTAAAACAATGGGCAGCCTCGCACTACGTTTCTTATGATTTGTGAAAAATGTGTTTTCATTTTTTTCATCAGCAACAAACAAAAAGATTTCTCTATTGTAAATGAGGAACGTAGGGTTGAAGGTCCAATGATACATAACAGCAGATGAAGAGAATTGTTTCAAGGTGCTCAAATTGACTTCATTTTTCTCGTAAGAGAAATTATTAACCTTCTCAGGACCAGTATAAATGCGCCTTAACAATAAAGCTTTTATTTTTATTTTTTTCAATTTTCACTGCTGCAGTCTTTAAATTTAATCTTTAGTCTTTGGTTTGGCATTATTACAACAATGCCAAATGTGTGTTGTTGTTTTTGTTACTTCTTTTGAACATTAATAGCAAATTTAATTTAAAAGAAAAAATATTATTTTCCATTCCTGCATTCTAAGAGCCATTTTTCCAGTTTACATTGATGTAGCAACGCCAGGTCCAGTTTTTGCATGTGCTGTTCTTTCTTTTCCTTTTTTTGGGACCTTCAAAAAAAGTTGCAAATTACAGTATGTCACTGCGAAAGTTGGTGTTTGACCCGGGCATGTGGATTGAGCTGGATAATTAGATGCGGAGCGTTACCGCATTTTTGGTCTGTCATCTGTCAACCGTGGAAAAAACGGGCAGCATTCATAAATCATAGAATGGTAGAGTTGGAAGGGACCTCAAGGGCCATCGGGTTCAACCCCCTGCGAGTACAGGCTTCCCTAAATCATCCCAGTTATATGTTTATCCAGTTTCTGCTTGAAGATTTCCATTGATGGAGAGCTCACCACCGCCCGTGGTCGCCTGTTCCACTCTCTGACTGCCCTCACCACCTCCCGTGGTCGCCTGTTCCACTCTCTGACTGCTTTCACTGTCAGAAAGTTTTTCCTAATGTCTAATCTGAATCTCCTTCTTTTAAGTTTCATCCCATTGCTTCTTGTACTGCCTTGTACTAATGAGAATAGGATAGTTCCTTCTGCACTGTGACCCCCTTTTAGATATTTGTAGACCGCTTTTAAGTCTCCTCTCAGACTTCTCTTTAGTTCTTTTAGCCGTTCTTCATATTACATGGTTTGCAGACCTTCTACCATCTTTGTTGCTCTTCTCTGGACTTGCTCCAATATATCAATGTCTTTTTTGAATTGGGGGCCACAGAACTGTACACAGTATTACAGGTGGGGTCTGACCAGGGCAGGGTATAGGGGAATAATTACCTCTCTTGATCTAGATTCAATGCTTGTCTTGATACATCCCAGAATTGTGTTGGCCTTTTTAGCTGCAGCTCCGCTCTGTTGGTTCATGTTGAATCTGGGATCTACTATTATGCCCAAGTCCTTTTCCCCGCTGCTATTGTCGCGGGCGGGGAGGAGGGTGTCAGCACACCGCGCTCACCCCTTCTGCTCGGGTCCGGCAGTTGCTCCTGGTGGCTCGAGCTGCGGGCCGGATCCCGGGGTGTCTCGAGCGACGCTCCTCGCCCGTGAGTGAAAGGGGGGGTGTTTGTTGGGATTATAGTTCGTGACGCCACCCACGGTTGTGGTGATGGCACCACCGCTGCTCAGTGTGGGGGTCCCGGGGATGGTGATAGGAGCAGCCAGGTGTTGTGTTGCCCCTCCGTGGGTAGGGGTTGGTGATCCCGGGGCCCGGTGAGGAAACGTGAAGTGTAGGGCCTGGAGGGCGCAGGGACGCGGGGGCAGCGCTATGCCTTGCGGCACTGTGGTACTCACTCAGCCTGAGACACGGACACAGTTTGTACGGTAAACCAACGGCTGGTAGGACGGTCCCACAGACGGTTGCACCTGCACTCCCGGTAGGTGACGGTGACGTCTCTCTTCCTTGCACCTGTTTGACTGATGGTAGCGGTGGATTCCCTCCGGTTACCCGCTCCCCGACTGCAATCTGGGCCGGAGGAGCTCTACACTTTGTCCGCAGGCGCTGGCCCTGGGGAAACTGGTGCCTTGGCGGTGGCGGTGTCTCCCCGGTAATGGTCGGGCTGTTGCCGTCAATCGGGACTTTGTTGCTGGGGGATCTGCGTCCCCTTCGCTGACGGATTCGGCAAATTGGGCGACTCCTAGCCTTGCCGGGGTCCGAGAGGCCCCTGCCCTGGTGCTGACTGTCCTTAGGAACACTGCTCCAGACCACCGGGCACACAGCCAACGGGGTCCTTCCAGGAACTTCCAAACGGTCCCCCTCCGGACAGTCACCGCCGTCGCTGACCTTGCTGTTCTAGCCCTAGACACAGCTGGGCTCTCAGGCTTTGTGCACTCTCTGCGCTGTCTCCACTTCTTGCTTTCCTCCTTTTTCACTTTCCTTTCCTTCACTTTCACTTCTCTGTTGTTTACTCTAGCCCCTGCCTGGGCTAAGCTGCTTCTTTACTCAAGCCCTGCCTGGGCTAATCTGCTCTTCACTCGTTCATGTCCCTGACTGGACTCCTCTCTCAAGCTCTTCCCTGAGCTGACTGCCTGATAACTTCCTGCCTCCAGAGTTGTGAGCTCCTTGGTGGGCGGAGCCAACCGCCTGGCCCACCCCCTGGTGTGCATCACAGACTCCTGGAGGGAGGCAACAAGGATTTCTGGTTAGCAGGTGTGCCTACCTGGAGTGTGGGGTGTAGTGGTGTTGTTATCTGTGTCCCCTGGCTTGCCCAGGGCGACACATTCCCCCTTAGCAAAATGCAGACCGTCCGCGGGCTGCCGTCCTACACCGGTTTTATTTTTCTGTAAAAAGGGGATAACAGGGTTAAACATAACATAAGCATAACATTTTTAATCAACTCTTCCCAAGACGGGAGGCACATTTTACTTTTAACGTTTCAACGGTGTACGGTCACGGTTTCCGCTCTCTCCCACCCAAGCAACCTGGCCCTGATGCTGCCCCTAAAACCCAGGCAGCACCCCTTGACCCACAGTCCAGCACAAGTCACCCGAGCGGGATCTGTCCTTCCCTCCAGAGGGTAGCCACCGGTCCCTTTGGTGGCTGGGCCCTGGCCTGCTCTGCTCAGGGCCCTCCCTCCAACCTGCCTCTCCGGAGGCGGCATTGCGGAAACGGTAACGGTACCCAACATATTTACAAGCCACTAACGTTTGTGGTTGCCCTGCAGAGTTCACGGGCTTGTCCATGGCTAGTTCCCATGCATTTACTTTTAACGGTCCCCACGGGGACAACGGTGCCGGCTCCTGCCGGTTGCTAATCACAGCTGACAATCAGGTGAAAACTCGGTTCAATCAGTGTTTTTCATTTTTCAAAACTTTTCAACTTTTTCAAACAAGCACACAACACTCTTTTACATTTGCGGGCCCCTCTTACTCATAGAACGGTCTCCCTGTACCTAAGTGGGGGTCTACCTAGGTTGGAACGGGTGGACCTTCGGGGCCCGGTGTCAGTGGTGCTAGACAGTGGGGTAGAGGGAACAATCGGTCCTCCTCCCTGCTATAGTGTGGGGCAGGCGGAGGTGCAGGGGGGCTGGGTACAGGTTCATCCCTGGGCACTGGCACTGGTTCTGGCTCACGGTTAACCGCTTCCACTACTTCTTCATCCACGGGTTGTGGGAACAGTATCACTGGAAGTATCACCGCGCCGTTCTGTGTAGGCCAGTTTGCTGGGAAGTCACCCATAACAGTGTGGATCACCTCTGCTGCCTTTTCCACTGGTGGAGGAACCGGTACTTCAGCCTCTGCTTTTAACGCTGGGGGGCATTTCTTCAGATGGTCCCGAGAAACTGTGGCCAGGGTGCCCCCTTGGTCACGACTGATCTGGTAGGTCTTCCCATTGTCCCACTCGGTGGGTTGTACGACGTAAGGGACTTGCTCCCACTGGTCATCCAGTTTGTGGGCTTTTCTCTTCCGTTTCAGCACCACATCTCCTGGCTGGAAAGGACCTGCAGGCGCCTTCTGGTTGAACCGGTGCTCTTGCTGTTCTCGACTTCGACTGAGGTTTTTCTCCACATACTCCTGGATTTGCCGGTACTGGGCCCTCCTCCGACTTTCCCACTCTGCCGTTGAAGGGAGTGCTTCCGGAGCCTCCAACCCCATCTCCAGATCCACCGGCAGGCGGCCAGGCCGGGCCCTCATCAGATACGCTGGGGTGCACTTCGTCGAGCTGGATGGGATATTATTGTACATGTCGACCAAGTCGGGTAACTTTTCCGGCCACATGTTCCGTTCTTCCAGCGGTAGCGTCTTGAGGAGCCCCAAGACCAAGTGATTCATTTTCTCGCACATGCCGTTGGTTTGGGCGTGGTACGGAGTGGTCCGGATCTTCTTGCAGCCGTACAACTGGCAGAATTCGTGAAACACTTCTGCTTCAAAAGCCGGGCCTTGGTCAGTCAGCACCTTCTCGGGGTACCCATGGGGTCGGCAAAAATAGGCCTGGAACGCTCGGGCAGCGGTTCGACCAGTCAAGTCCTTAACGGGGACTACCACCATGAATCTTGAGTAGTGGTCTACAATGGTCAACGCGTAGGTGTACCCACTTCGGCTAGGGGTGAGTTTGACATGGTCCAGGGCGACCAGCTCCAGCGGCTGATGGGTGACTATGGGATGTAACGGTGCCCTCTGGCTAGTCTCGTCCTTTCTCCTCAGTGTACAAGGACCGCACTCTCGGCACCAGGCTTCCACCGATTCACGCATCCCACTCCAATAGAACCGCTCCCGCAACAGCATCTCCAGCTTCTTCCACCCGAAGTGGCCAGCACCATCATGGTATGCCCGCAGGACGGTAGCAACCTCAGCTTGAGGAACGATCAACTGGCATATTTTCTCATGGGTCTTTGGGTTGATCAGCTCACGGTACAGCCTCCCTTGGTGTAGGTAGAGCCGTTTTCGTTCTTTCCACAAGCGTTGGGCTTCGGCTGGAGCGGCAGGGTCTATTCCCATAGCACCTTGTTCCACCAGGGTCTTGACAAGGCGGACAGCCGGTGCTTGGTCCTGGGCGTCCTGCCACTCTTGACTGGGCCGCGGGTCCAGGTCCGCCCGTTGCTGACATACTTGTACCCTCTCAGTAGGCGGCTGGTGAAACGCAGGCAACTCAATCTCCTCGAGGTCGTCATCCTCACACCCCTCTTCTGACAAATGGGGCATCCGGGAGAGTGCATCTGCATTGATGTTGACACGACCAGCTCGGTACTTTATGGTGAAATCATAGTTGGCTAACCGGGCTACCCACCGCTGCTCCAGCGCGCCCAACTTGGCCGTGTCCAGGTGAGTTAGCGGATTGTTGTCCGTAAACGCGGTGAATTTCGCCGCCGCCAGGTAGTGGCGGAACCGCTCTGTGATAGCCCACACCAACGCCAATAGCTCGAGCTTGAAGGAGCTATAGTTCTCAGGGTTCCTTTCGGTCGGCCGGAGTTTTCGGCTGGCGTAGGCAATCACCTTCTCCTTCCCATCCTGGACCTGGGACAAGACCGCTCCTAGCCCCACGTTACTGGCGTCCGTGTGGAGGATGAACGGGCGCCCATAATCAGGGTACGCCAAGACCTCTTCTCCGGTCAAGGCCGCCTTCAACTGGCCAAAGGACTCCTCATGCTTGTCCTCCCACAACAGTGGGGCTCCAATAGGTCTACCACCTTTGGTCTGTCCCACGAGGAGATCTTGCATGGGGGCAGCCATCTTCGTGTACCCCTTTATAAAGCGCCGATAGTACCCCACCAGACCCAGGAACTGCCTTACTTCCCTCACTGTGGTTGGTCTCGGCCAGCTCTGGATGGCAGTGATCTTCTCAGGGTCGGGGGCGACACCATCCGCACTCACCACGTGTCCTAGATACTGCACCCTGGGTTTCAGCAGATGGCACTTCGAGGGCTTCAACTTCATCCCGAACTTGGCAAGGGACGCGAACACCTCGGCCAGGTGCTCCAGATGGGCCTCATACGTCTGGGAATAAACAATCACATCATCCAAATACAGCAGGACGGTCTCGAAGTTTAAATGTCCCAGACAGCACTCCATCAACCGTTGGAAAATCCCGGGGGCATTGCACAGCCCAAACGGCATGCTATTGAATTCGCATAGCCCCATCGGGGTGGTGAAGGCGGTCTTCTCCCGGTCCTCGGGGGCCACGGCCACTTGCTAGTATCCGCTGGTGAGGTCAAGGGTCGAGAAGTAGTTTGCAGTTCTCAGTGCAGCCAAAGATTCTTCAATACGAGGCAATGGATAGGCATCTTTATGGGTTATCTGGTTGATCTTCCGGTAGTCCACACACATCCGCATGGTACCATCCTTCTTCTTGACCAGTACCAACGGAGCGGCCCAGGGACTACAACTGTCCCGAATAACCCCTGCCTCCTTCATATTCTTCAACATATCCTTGGCACACTGATAATGTGCAGGGGGAATAGGTCTGTACCTCTCTTTGATAGGGGGATGTTCACCCGTGGGAATGTGGTGTTGGACCCCCTTGATCTGCCCAAAGTCTAGGGGGTGCTTACTGAAAACCTGTTCGTACTCCTGCACTACCCTGTGTACCCCTGCCCTGTGATGTGTAGGGGTATCATCAGTGCCCACATGTAGCTGTTGGTGCCACTCCTTGGTGTCCCCCTGGGGTGGGGAAGTGCTGGTGGTAGGTGGGAGTGTGGGTGGACGGGCTTCCTGGATAGTGTGAGGGTCCAGGGTGAGCAGCTTGGCAATGGTGGCATACCGGGGGAGCCTGACTTCTTCCTCCCCACAGTTCAACACTCTCACAGGCACTCTCCCTTTCTTCACATCTACCACCCCTCGGGCGGCCACTACAGTGGGCCAGTGCTCGGAAGGCATGGGCTCCATCATCGCAGGGTAGTCACGCCCCTGAGGCCCTACTGCTGCCCTACACCAGATCATCATCTCACTCCTAGGGGGCACAGTCAATGGAGCAACATCCATCACTCGCACTCCACCAATCTCCCCTCCGGTTGAGCTTACATGCTGGCGGTACATCAGGGCGCGGATCTCACGCTGCACAGCCCTCTGCCGGCTCCCCGCCGCCGTGGCGGCTAGCTGCTGCAAAAGGTTCAGCACATCAGCCATGCAGTGTTCCATCACATTGGTTCCCAACACTATTTTCGGGTTATGATCACTAGGCTCATTCATGATCACAATCATACCCTGGTGTTGCAGTTCAGCTTGCCCCACTGTCATAGCCACCTCTTTATACCCCACCTGGGTCAATGGAAGTCCATTAGCGGCAATCAAATTTATACTATTGTCTGGAGGCGCTAGCTCGTCTGTGGCCCAATATCGCTGATACAATGTGTACGGTATGGTCGTTACCTGTGATCCAGTGTCCAAGAGAGCCATCACAGGTATGCCGTCCACAGCCACAGGGATGATAGGGCGGGCCCCGACGTATCGGTCTCGCCAGTCCGGGGGGCCACGGTGTTCTACTCCTGAGGATTGGCCCGGGGCCCCAGGGGTTGCTCGTTTAACGGGCACTGTCGGTAAACATGGCCCGGCTTACGGCACTTGTAGCAGATTGGAGGTCTGCTCCGCGGGTTGTTAGCGCTTTTCTACTGCATCCAGGGAACATCTTCGGGACTGTCAGCAAGCTGTATCTGCGCTGGGGGCTGAGATCTGGTCAGAGGTTGAAGCGCAGCAAGGATTTTGGCAAGGTCTCCGTCCAGGCGACGGACCTGGGCTGCCAGTTCTTCCACTGTGCTGCTCGAGGCTGCGGGTAGTAAGGAGGTTGGTTTGGCTGGGGTCGCCACAACGGGAGCTGTCTCGACGGGCCACAGGACGGGTTCCGGAGCTTCAGCAGCTGGGGGCTGTAGTGCTTTGATAGCCCGCTCCTTTAACACAGCGAAGTCCACATCAGGGTGTTCCAGGGCCCACAGCCGGAGTTGTTTACGATCCTCAGGGGACCTCATCCCCTGCGCAAATTGCTCTACTAACATCTTATTGCTATCCGCCTCATTAATAGCGTTCACCCGCTTTAGCGTGCGGAGGGCGGCCTGCAGACGTAGAGCATAGTCCCGAATGCTATCCCCAGCTCGTTGCCGGCACTGGTAAAACTGCATCCTCAACTCAGCTTCAGTCCGGGTCTCGAAGGCAGTCTGTAGCTTCTCGAAGATGGTGGCTACAGAGAGCCGGTCCCCCTCGGCCCAGGTCTCCGCTTCCTGCTCCGCCGCACCGGTTAGCTGGCCTAGCACTATCGCTGCACGTTGCTTATCAGTCAGGGGGTACAGCTCTAGCAACGGGTTAAGCTTTTTCCGGAAGGCCTGTAAGGCATCCGGTTTCCCGTCATACTGCGGTAGCCAGGCAGCTCCGGGCGCATAGGGCAAGGAAAACGGCATGACCTGAGCAAGCGCGGGGGCCGCGGCACCTCCCGCCAGTACGGCCGGGACCTGGGCAGGCCCATTCCCATCCGCGGGTGCCGCTGCGGCTGCGACCACCGCTCCTCCAGCGGCTTCGTCGGGCGCAGACATCTTGTTTCCGTCCCCCTTAGCTCTTTCCGGCCCCTCCTCTCTCGGGGCGGGGTTTTGGCCTTCGCGCCTCTACTGCTCGAGAAGACGCTCGAGCGGGAACTTTTCGCGCCAAAGATGGCGGCTTCTGAAATTTTTCTGCCGGATACCTCCGGCGGTAACAAGGCGCACCTCTACCTGACGGCAGAGCGGTAAGATCCTGTTCGTGACGCCAAGTTGTCGCGGGCGGGGAGGAGGGTGTCAGCACACCGCGCTCACCCCTTCTGCTCGGGTCCGGCAGTTGCTCCTGGTGGCTCGAGCTGCGGGCCGGATCCCGGGGTGTCTCGAGCGACGCTCCTCGCCCGTGAGTGAAAGGGGGGGTGTTTGTTGGGATTATAGTTCGTGACGCCACCCACGGTTGTGGTGATGGCACCACCGCTGCTCAGTGTGGGGGTCCCGGGGATGGTGATAGGAGCAGCCAGGTGTTGTGTTGCCCCTCCGTGGGTAGGGGTTGGTGATCCCGGGGCCCGGTGAGGAGACGTGAAGTGTAGGGCCTGGAGGGCGCAGGGACGCAGGGGCAGCGCTATGCCTTGCGGCACTGTGGTACTCACTCAGCCTGAGACACGGACACAGTTTGTACGGTAAACCAACGGCTGGTAGGACGGTCCCACAGACGGTTGCACCTGCACTCCCGGTAGGTGACGGTGACGTCTCTCTTCCTTGCACCTGTTTGACTGATGGTAGCGGTGGATTCCCTCCGGTTACCCGCTCCCCGACTGCAATCTGGGCCGGAGGAGCTCTACACTTTGCCCGCAGGCGCTGGCCCTGGGGAAACTGGTGCCTTGGCGGTGGCGGTGTCTCCCCGGTAATGGTCGGGCTGTTGCCGTCAATCGGGACTTTGTTGCTGGGGGATCTGCGTCCCCTTCGCTGACGGATTCGGCAAATTGGGCGACTCCTAGCCTTGCCGGGGTCCGAGAGGCCCCTGCCCTGGTGCTGACTGTCCTTAGGAACACTGCTCCAGACCACCGGGCACACAGCCAACGGGGTCCTTCCAGGAACTTCCAAACGGTCCCCCTCCGGACAGTCACCGCCGTCGCTGACCTTGCTGTTCTAGCCCTACACACAGCTGGGCTCTCAGGCTTTGTGCACTCTCTGCGCTGTCTCCACTTCTTGCTTTCCTCCTTTTTCACTTTCCTTTCCTTCACTTTCACTTCTCTGTTGTTTACTCTAGCCCCTGCCTGGGCTAAGCTGCTTCTTTACTCAAGCCCTGCCTGGGCTAATCTGCTCTTCACTCGTTCATGTCCCTGACTGGACTCCTCTCTCAAGCTCTTCCCTGAGCTGACTGCCTGATAACTTCCTGCCTCCAGAGTTGTGAGCTCCTTGGTGGGCGGAGCCAACCACCTGGCCCACCCCCTGGTGTGCATCACAGACTCCTGGAGGGAGGCAACAAGGATTTCTGGTTAGCAGGTGTGCCTACCTGGAGTGTGGGGTGTAGTGGTGTTGTTATCTGTGTCCCCTGGCTTGCCCAGGGCGACACACTATCACCTAGTTGTATTCCTCCCATACTATAGATGCTTTTTAAATTTCTTTTACCCAGAAGTAGGACTTTGCATTTGTCCCTGGTAAACACCATTCTATTCTCCTCGGCCCATTGTTCGAGTGTCTGGATCCTTTTGAATATGCTCTCTTTCCTCTCCTGTGTTGGCTATTCCTCCTATCTTCGTATCATCTGCAAATTTTATGAGTTCCCCAACAATTCCGTTATCCAGATCATTTATAAAGATATTAAACAACACTGGCCCCAGGACAGAGCCTTGCGGCCCCCGCTTTTGACTTTCTTCCAGGTTGATGTGTAGCCATTTAGTATTACTCGTTGTGCCTGATTTTTTTGTCAATTCCATAATTAATTATTTTTCAATGAGGATGTCATGTGATACTTTATTAAATGCCTTACTGAAGTCAAGGTATATACTATATCCACAGCATTCCCCTGATCCAACCATTCAATGACTTTGTTGTAGAAGGAAATCAGGTTGGTATGACAAGATTTATTGGAAAAATAGACTAGCTTCGGCACACCAAAAAGGAGAGTGGAGAAAGGTACTTTGATCAATAACTCGTGTGATTTATTAGCAAGGTATATAAGGAAAAAAAGTCCAACGTGTCGACCCTTCAGGGGTCTTTTTCAAGGACAATTTAGTCTACATAGAAAAACAAGACAAAATAATATGATCATTTACAATATTTAAATGATAATTTATATACAGAAATATATAACAGTGACGAACAACAGATCAAAAGATAAATTTAGAAAAAAATATTAATATTCTCCATACAGGAATATTAGTCTGGGAAAACTCAAGAAGAGTAAACATCAAGATGAATTTATTACAGGAAAAAACATACCTATAAAGGTAAGTATACAATTGTATTCTCCACAGAAGGTATATGTTAAACCATGAGTTATATACCTAGGATAAGTGAACGAAATAGGGATTAGAGGAGGAGAAGAAAAATGTACATATCAAAAGTAGATATAAGACATAAAGGGCATACCTTAGGGACAAAGAAACGAAGGTTCAACGTATAAATGGACAATGTCCGAAATATCTCAATGGCCCAACGACCATCTATAGGAAGTACATACAATAAAGGTATTAAACATAGAAACAAAAATACTGATGAGTACAAGGTATAAGATAAAGAAGAAAGTAAAAAGTAAATGCAGTATTACCCAATACCAATGGTGAAATGTGAATCATTAAATGATGGATGAGAAAAGGTAGTCACTCGGTCACTCTAGGTACAGTGCTGGCCAAAAGTATTGGCACCCCTGCAATTCTGCCAGATAATACTCAGTTTCTTCTTGAAAATGATTGCAATCACAAATTGTTTGGTATTATTATCTTCATTTATTTTGCTTGCAATGAAAAAACACAAAAGAGAATGAAACAAAAATCAAATCATTGATCATTTCACACAAAACTCCAAAAATGGGCCAGACAAAAGTATTGGCACCCTTAGCCTAATACTTGGTTGCACAACCTTTAGCCAAAATAACTGCGAACAACCGCTTCCGGTAACCATCAATGAGTTTCTTACAATGCTCTGCTGGAATTTTAGACCATTCTTCTTTGGCAAACTGCTCCAGGTCCCTGAGATTTGAAGGGGGCCTTCTCCAAACTGCCATTTTGAGATCTCTCCACAGGTAGTCTATGGGATTCAGGTCTGGACTGATTGCTGGCCACTTTAGTAGTCTCCAGTGCTTTCTCTCAAACCATTTTCTAGTGCTTTTTGAAGTGCGTATTGGGTAATTGTCCTGCTGGAAGACCCATGACCTCTGAGGGAGACCCAGCTTTCTCACACTGGGCCCTACATTATGCTGCAAAATTTGTTGGTAGTCTTCAGACTTCATAATGCCATACACACAGTCAAGCAGTCCAGTGCCAGAGGCGGCAAAGCAACCCCAAAACATCAAGGAACCTCCGCCATGTTTGACTGTAGGGACCGTGTTCTTTTCTTTGAATGCCTCTTTTTTCCTGTAAACTCTATGTCGATGGCTTTTCCCAAAAAGCTCTACTTTTGTCTCATCTGACCAGAGAACATTCTTCCAAAACATTTTAGGTTTTCTCAGATAAGTTTTGCAAACTCCAGCCTGGCTTTTTTATGTCTCAGGGTAAGAAGTGGGGTCTTCTTGGGTATCCTACCATACAGTCCCTTTTCATTCAGACGCCGACGAATAGTACTGGTTGACACTGTTGTACCCTCGGACTGCAGGGCAGCTTGAACTTGTTTGGATGTTAGTCGAGGTTCTTTATCCACCATCCGCACAATGTTGCCTTGAAATCTCTCGTCAATTTTTCTTTTCCTTCCACATCTAGGGAGTAGAGATGAGCGAACTGGCCGTGGTTCGGCTCGAGTTCGGTTCGCCGAACGGAGGTCTCGTTCGAGTTCGGTTCGTCGAACATTCGACGAACCGAACTCGAACCAATAGGCTATAATGGGAGGCAACCACAAACACATAAAAACGCATTATAAATGTACACATACAGTTAATAAACATTGCCATAACACTTACCGGTCCCCGCAATCCCTCCTGCACTCTGTCTCCTGCCGCTATTCCATCCGATGATCGCTGAATCCTCCCGGTGACCGGCACTGCCAGCAGTGATGCAGGACCTATCGTGACGTCAAAATAGCCATGTGACCAGTCACGTGGCTATTATCTCATTGGTTACAGACTGGTCACATGACTATGACGCGTCATGTAGGACCTGCGAGTGCATCTCTCCGGTACACGGTGCACATTTGTGTATCGCCATGTACCGGCGACATGCTGTAGCACACGGTCGACTCCCCGTTCCGTTAGGGACCGGCTGACACAGCCGGTCATTAACGGAGATCACCGTTGCCATAGCAACGCAGTTAGCGGTGACGTCACCGCTAACCGTGGCTCCGGGAGCACCGTTGCTATGGTAACGCGTCTGTCAGCGTTACCGCTGTTACCGCTGACAGCCAGCAGCACTGATCACTCACGGAGTGAAGGCTGCACGGGAAGCAGCGTCTTCCCCCATGCAGCAGTGATGGAGCAGAGCTGCATTTGTTGAACGAGAAAGACAAAAGACCATGGATCGTGGAGGGCTGACAGGGGGTAATAAAGATGGAGTCTCTAATGTGTCTGTGTATTTATTTCTATTAAAGTATTTTTTCTCTGTGTGGTGTCTTTTTTTAACCCTTTATTGGAGATTCTTAATGGCCGGGTCAAACGTGCCTGACATTAAGAATCTCTGGCTTAATACTAGCTAGTAAAACAAAGCTAGTATTAACTCATTATTACCCAACAAGCCACCCAGCTTCAGGGCTGTTGGAAGAGTCGGATACAGCGCCAGATGATGGCGCTTCTATGAATGCGCCATTTTCTGGGGCGGCTGCTGACTGCAATTCTCAGCAGAGGCGCCCAGAAACCTCGGGCTAACCTGTGCTGCGGATTCCAATCCCCAGCTGCCTAGTTGTACCCGGCTGGACACAAAAATGGGGCAAAGCTCACGTCATTTGTTTTTTAATTATTTCATGAAATAAGTGAAATAATTAAAAAAAAACGGGCTTCCCTATATTTTTGGTTCCCAGCCGGGTACAAATAGGCAACTGGGGGTTGGAGGCAGCCTGTGGCTGCCTGCTGTACCTGGCTAGCATACAAAAATATGGCGAAGCCCACGTCATTTTTTTGGTGGGCAAAAAACTTCTGCATACAGTCCTGGATGGAGTATGCTGAGCCTTGTAGTTCTGCAGCTGCTGTCTGCTCTTCTCCATACAGACAGACAGCAGCTGCAAAACTACAAGGCTCAGCATACTCCATCCAGGACTGTATGCAGAAGTTTTTTGCCCCCTGAAAAAATTATGTGGGCTTCGCCATATTTTTGTATGCTAGCCAGGTACAGCAGGCAAGTACGGCTCCCCCCAACCCCCAGCTGCCTATTTGTACCCGGCTGGGAACCAAAAATAAAGGGAAGCCCTTTTTTTATTATTTCATGAATTTCATGAAATAATTAGAAAACAAATGACGTAGGCTTCGCCCCATTTTTGTGTCCAGCCAGGTACAACTAGGCAGCTGGGGATTGGAATCCGCAGCACAGGTTGGCCTGAGCTTTCTGGGCTCCACTGCTGCGAATTGCAGTCTGCAGCCGCCTCAGAAAATGGCACTTTCATAGAAGCGCCATCTTCTGGCGCTGTATCCAACTCTTCCAGCACCTGCCTGCTATACCTGGCTAGCATACAAAAATATGGCGAAGCTCACATCCTTTTTTTGTAGTTTTTTTGGCAAAAAAAATAAAAAATGCTTCCCTGGATTTTCCATTGCCAGTGAAGGTAACACCAAGCAGTGGGGGTTAGCAGCCAGTAGCTGCTTGGATTACCCTTAGCTAGCAATACAAAAAATGCAGCGGGAGCCCATATATATTTTTTTTAATTATTTATTTAAATAACTAAAAACAAAATGGGCTTCCCTGTATTTTGATTGCTGGACATCACAGTGCTGTAAAAATAAATCTTTAAAAAAAATGACGTAGCACTCCGCGGTATTTTTGATTCTCAGCGCAGATAAAGCAGACAGCTATGGGTTGCCACCCCCATCTGCCTGGCGTTACCTTGGTTGGCAATCAAAATACAGGGAAGCCCATTAATTTTTTCTATTTAAAAAATAGTTAAAAAAAAAATGACGTTGGGTCCCCCCATTTTTGATAGCCAGCTAGGGTAAAGCAGACGGCTGTAGCCTGAAAACCACAGCTGGCAGCTTTACCGTGGTTGGGGATCCAATGTGGAGGTCCCCCCAGGCTCTTTTTTTATAATTATTTTATAAATATTAATAATTACACAAAAAAAGTAGGGTCCCCCCCAAATTGGATCACCAGCCAAGGTAAAGCGGACAGCTGTGGTCTGGTATTCTCAGGGTGGGAAGGTCCATAGTTATTGGGCCTTCACAGCCTAAAAATAGCAGGCCGCAGGCACCCCAGACCTGGCGCATCCACTAGATGCGCCAATCCTGGCGCTTCACCCCAGCTCATCCCGTGCCCTGGTGCAGTGGCAAACGGGGTAAAAAATCGAGTTGATACTAGCTGTAAGGTCACCTGACATCAAGCCCAGCAGTTTGTGATGTCATGGCGTCTATTAGATACCCAACATCATAAACTGTCAGTACTAACAAAAAAAAAAGTCGACAAAAGAAATTTATTTGAAAAAACAGTCCCCAAAACATTCCCTCTTTCACCAATTTATTGTAAGAAAAAAAATAAAGGGGTCCCACGACGACTCTGGACCGTCTAGAATATGGGGGGGAGACACTCAGGGAACGTATCCCCCATTTTCTAGGAGTGCAGACCCTTCATGTGAGGAGTGTGGGTGCAATGAATCTGCACTCACTCTCCCCGGGTCCACAGCAGCAGAGTCCATGTCGTAATGGTTGCTACCAAAGATGCAATGCCTTGCTCATGAGGTAAGGGCATGCCTAATCAGGAGAACTATTCTACATTTCCAAATATTGGTATTTGCTGATATTATTGCTATTCCACCTACTATATATTGGGGATAGGATCTTGGAGATGGAATACCCCTTTAAGTCCAGTTATCCAGCTGAATGAAAACTTAACAACAGAGCTCGCTATTTAGATGTGTTTTCTTGTGGCGTATAACGGACTCTCATGTTTGGTAGTCGTTCAGCAGGGAAACTATAAAAGCAAATCCCTCCATTTGGAAACGTAGTATATAGCTCTCCTGATCAATTATGTTCCTTACCTCATGAGCAGGGCATTGCAGTAATAATAATAATAATTTATTCATTTATATAGCGTTATTAATTCCATAGCGCTGTATGTCTTTGGAGTGTGGGAGGAAACTGGAGTACCCGGAGGAAACCCACGCAAACACGGGGAGAACATACAAACTCCTTACAGATGGTGTCCTTGGTGAGAATTGAACCCAGGACCTCAGCGCTGCAAGACTGCAGTGCTAACCACTGAGCCACCGTGCCACCCATTTAGCTTACAGATGCATAACCACCACTCACTGTGTCTGAACACAGGAAGCTGAGCTGACAGCCGCTCTGTGCATGCAGCAGCGTCTATTGTGAAGGAGAGGGCCGCGGGGGATCAACGCTGCACAGGTACCGTGGGCCACCGGGGAACACCGGTGGGGTTATAGGGGGTGACCTGTCAGGGCCTGGGGAGGAGTTTTCTGTCGCATGTGTCATGGCACATGCGACAGAAATCAGAGGAGTAGGGTGAATGCGGCCGGCGCGCTGCTGTGCGCGTGGCCATCTTGGATTTCTGGGAGGGCATCAGGGGGGGCACTTTGGCGACACCGGGGGACCGGAGGGGTCCGGGGAGGAGATTTATCATGTTTGTTCATGCCAGATGGGAGATAAATAATTTTTTACCGGCGCTGTCATTTACTGTAACGTGATCATCGGTGTACGGTGTATACCTGTGATCACGTGAGCGGGGACCGGAAAAACCGTCCTGAATCATGATCTCCAGGGTCTCAGCTAGCCCTGAAACCCCGGAGATTTTCTGATGCTGGGGGGCGCTATTCACTTATTTCTGCCTGCTGTTTATAAACGGCAGATCAGAATAAGGCTACATTAACACGACCGATCCATTTGCGGTCTGCAAAAAACAGTCCGTTTTTTTCACGGGTGCATCCGTGTGGCATCCGTTTCCGTTCCGTAGACAGTCCGTATGTCATCTGTTTGTCATCCGTGTGCCTTCCGTTTTTTTTGTGTACTGCAAAAAAACTGAAGGAGGGTAAATGCATAAATTTACCCAGGATCCATAGCTTCAACCTACATGAGGCGGTCACATGTTCACTCCAGTGCCATTTTCTACTGCTTTTCACAGCGTAGAGCGCTCTGGTGATTTTCTTGTGCTTGTGCACTTCATATCAGTCTTTTCTGTCATTATAATGGCAGAAAGACACATAATGTCCCATTCTCCTGCATTTTGTAATTTTGCACCCTTTGGTGCTTTTCATGTGGCACTAAGGGGTGCTTAGCTTTGTATTTAGCCAAAAAAATGAAAAAAAAATGACGTAGGGTTCCCCCTATTTTTGTAGCCAGCTAGGGTAAAGCAGACGGCTGCAGCCTGCAGACCACAGCTGGCAACCTCACCTTGGCTGGTAATCCAAAACTGAGGGCACCCCACGCTGTTATTTTAAATTAAATAAATAATTTAAAAAAAAAAAACACGTAGGGGTCCCCCCAAAATTGGATCACCAGCCAAGGTAAAGCAGACAGCTGGGGTCTGATATTCTCAGACTAGGGAGGTCCATGGTTATTGGACTCTCCCCAGCCTAAAAATAGCAGGCCGCAGCCGCCCCAGAAGTGGCGCATCCATTAGATGTGCCAATCCTGGTGCTTCGCCCCAGCTCATCCCGCACCCTGGTGCGGTGGCAAACAGGGTAATATATGGGGTTAATACCAGATGTGTAATGTCACCTGGCATCAAGCCCTGGGGTTGGTGAGGTCAGGCGTCTATCAGATACCCGACATCACCAACCCAGTCAGTAATACAAAAAAATAGACGACAAACACATTTTTATTTGAAAAAACACTCCCCAAAACATTCCCTCTTTAACCAATTTATTAGAAAGAAAAACAAATCCAGGTCTGGTGTAATCCAAGCGGTTACCATGACGATCCACACTGTCCCAGTCAATGAAGAGCAGGATGTTCCCCATTGGCTGGGAGAGCAATGCAGTGACCTGAGCTAACATCAATGGGTCAGCCCAGGTCACTGCAGGGCATGACAAGTGCTGCTGTCAGCGAGGTACATTACCTGCGCTGATCTCCTGCACACTGACCGCACCTGTCACTGAGTTCAATGACCGCCGCCTTCACAGCCAAGTATTGCGAGAGGCCCGTGACGTCACCGCTAGTCAGTCTCGGGTCGGAAGCGAGAGAAGGTGATGTGACAAGCGGTGGCCATGGAGGACAGTGACAGCGCTGAGGTCGGGACTTCATCACCGCAGGTAAGCCGAGCGGGACCATGTGTGCAGAGTGCAGTGTGCAGAGTGTGTGTGTGAGTGTGTGTGTGTGTACACGTACATGCCGCGTGCAGGAGGGGGCGGAGTGAGCTGAGCGGGGAAGTGTGGGCTTCCTGCACGTAACTAGGATAAACATCGGGTTACTAACCAAAGCGCTTTGGTTGGATACCCGATGTTTATCTTGGTTACCAGCTTCTGGCAGGCTGCCAGCGATGGCTCCTGCACACTGTAGCTGTAAAAAGCCCTGCTTTTTGCTGCTAGAACCGTTCTCAAACGTATCTAGAACTATCGAATTTTAGCAAAAAAGCTCGAGTTCTAGTTCGATCTAGAACAGCTCCCAAAATCACTTGAACCGCGAAGTGGAGAACCGCGAACCGCGAACCGCGCTCAACTCTACTAGGGAGGTTAGCCACAGTGCCATGGGCTTTACACTTCTTGATGACACTGCGCACCGTAGACACAGGAACTTTCAGGTCTTTGGAGATGGACTTGTAGCCTTGAGATTGCTCATGCTTCCTCACAATTTGGATTCTCAAGTCCTGAGACAGTTCTTTGGTCTTCTTTCTTTTCTCCGTGCTCAATGTGGTACACACAAGGACACAGGACAGAGGTTGAGTCAACTTTAATCCATGTCACCTGCTGCAAGTGTGATTTAGTTATTGCCAACACCTGTTAGGTGCCACAGGTAAGTTACAGGTGCTGTTAATTACACAAATTAGAGAAGCATCACATGATTTTTCAAACAGTGCCAATACTTTTGTCCACCCCCTTTTTTATGTTTGGTGTGGAATTATATCCAATTTGGCTTTATGACAATTTTTTTTTTTTGTTCATTGAAGACAAATTAAATGAAGATAATAATACCAAAGAATTTGTGATTGCAATCATTTTCAGGAAGAAACTGAGTATTCTCTGACAGAATTGCAGGGGTGCCAATACTTTTGGCCAGCACTGTACAGTGGTACCTCGCTTAACGAGTAACCCTCTTAACGAGAATTTCACTATACAAGCAAAGCTTTCTGTAAATTTGTAACCCGCTTTACGAGAAAGCTTTGCTGTACGAGCGAAATTCTCACCGCACACACTTCCGGTTTCGTCCATCCATCACACTCTGACCCGCACTTGCAGTCCACAGAAACACACACATGTATGCACAAACACACATAAACACACACGCATGCACGCACATACAGTATTATGCTCACCATACCTTCCGTTCCACCGCTGGTCTGATGGTTCTTGTAGTTCCCGGGTACATCGCGACGTCCTCGCGGTGAACTACAAGACCCAGGAGGCCTGCGATGGAACGGAAGGTAAGGTGAGCATATAATATAACATAATATGTTTACCTTTCTTTTCATCGCCGGCCTCCTGGGTGCTGTAGTGCGCCGCTGCGCTCCAGTCCACGCTGTGTCTCTGCATCCATAGCGACGAGGGAGGAACTTCCTGTCACCGCTAATGAAAGGCAGAGTGCTGGCCAATCAGAGGCAAGCGGCTCTGCCTTTGACGTCAGCGCTCTGGCCGGGAAGTTCCTGCCTCATCGTTATGGTAACGCGTTACACAGCCCGGCCCCGTACCAGAGAACAGCAAGTCCCAGCAGACCAGCGATGGAACGGAAGGTAAGGTGAGCATATAATATGTGTGTGTGCATGTGTGAGTTTGTGTGTGTGTGTGTGTACATGTGTGGAATGATAGAATAGGGGACCAGGATGGGACATTTTTGAAGTTGTGGAACGGATCGTCAGCATTGCAATGATTTCCTATGGGAAATCTTGCTCTGCTGAACGAGTACCTTGATTAACAAGCACAGTCCCAGAACGGATTGTTCTCGTTAAGCAAGGTACCACTGTATATAACTCATGGTTTAACATATACCTCCTGTAGAGAATACAATTGTATATGTCGCGGGCGGAGGAGGGGACGCCGCGCTCTCTCCCACTGCTCGGGTCCGGCTGCCGCTGCGGCTGCTGCGGCCTGCTGCTGCCGCTGCTCGGTGGCTCGAGCGATGGGCCGGATCCCGGGGACTCGAGCGGCGCTCCTCGCCCGTGAGTGAAAAGGGGATTGGTTTTTGGGATAGTTTATTGTCCGTGACGCCACCCACGGTTGTGGTGATTAAGTGGACACCACCGCTGCTCTGTCTGGGGAGCCCGGGAGGGATGGTATGGAGCAGCCAGTTGTTGATTTGCCCCTCCATGGGTAGGGGGTCTGGTGCTCCCGGGGCCCAGTGATGGGGTTGGAATGGTGGACAGGCGGGTATGGGGCCTGTGGAGGTGCAGGGGCGCAGGGGCAGCGCTGTGCCGCACGGCACGGAGGTACTCACTCAGCCAGTAAACACGACACAGTTCTCGGTAAACAAACGGCTGGTTGGACGGGTCCCTCGGACGGTTACGGTGCTGCTGTTCCCTGCAGTTAGCGGTGACGGTCTCTTCCCTGCACCTATGTAAAGTCTTTTTGGTAGCGATGGGTCCCCACCGGATTACCCGCTCCCCAGCTTGGATATGTGCCGGAGGAGCCTCTCTCTTGCCCGCAGGCGCTGGCCCTGGGAGACTGGTGCCTTGGCGGTGGCGGTGTCTCCCCTTAACGGTCGGACTGTTGCCTTCAATCGGGACTTGGTTGTTAGGAGACAGAGGTCCCCTTCACTGACGGATTTGGCAAATTATGGCGACTCCTAGCCTTGCCGGGATCCGAAAGGCCCCTGCCCTGGTGCTGACTGTTCTTCGTATACTGCGCCGGTACCGCCGGGTCACTACCCGTCCGCGGTCCTTCCAGCAACCTCCAAGCAGTCCTCCTGCAGACTATCACCGCCGTCTGCTGACCTTGTTGTCACAGTCCGGGGCACACACCCGGACCAACTTCAGGCTTGCTTAACTGTTCCTTTTCTGTCACCACTCTTACTGTCCTCCTTTACCACTTTACTCCTCTCACTTTCACTACCTTTCCTTATCTGCCTGGTTCTCCCGCCTCCAGGGCTGTGAACTCCTTGGTGGGCGGACACCAACCGCCTGGCTCCACCCCCTGGTGTGCACATCAGCCCCTGGAGGAAGGCAACAAGGATTTTAGGTTAGCCTAGATGTACCTGCCGGGAATGTGGGGTGCATGTGATGTTGTGACCTGTGACCCCTGGCTTGCCCAGGGCGTCACATATACTTACCTTTATAGCTATGTTTTTTCCTGTAATAAATTCAACTTGATGTTTACTCTTCTTCTTGTGTTTTCCCAGACTAATATTCCTGTATGGAGAATATTAATATTTTTGTCTAAATTGATCTTTTGATCTGTTGTTCGTCACTTTTATGTAAATCTGTATATACATTGTTATCATTTACATATTGTAATTGATCATATTACTTTGTCTTGTTTTTCTATGTAGACTAAATTGTCCTTGAAAAAGACCCCCGAAGGGTCGACACGTTGGACTTTTTTTCCTTATATACCTTGCTAATAAATCACACGACTTATTGATCAAAGTACCTTTCTCCACTCTCCTTTTTGGTGTGCCGAAGCTAGTCTATTTTTCTAGTACTGTTTTTTGTTCTGGCACCCTCCCTTTCCATAGTTGAGCCAGGTCTTACATATACTTATGACAAGATTTATTGGTCATGAAGCCGTGCTGGCTCTGGTTCATTAATGCCTTCCCAACCAGGTATCTAAGTAAATGGTGTTTGACAATTTGGTCAAAGATTTTTCCTGCTATGGAGGTCAGGCTTACTGGCCTGTAATTCCCTGGATCCTCCTTTTTCCTCTATGGGGGTGTGCCAGCTCCCCCGTGTCAGCAGGTGGGCTGATCGGATCCGGATCTGCGGTGGCTCGAGGGGCGTCCGGACCCGGGGGTCGTGCGGCCACTCAAATGAAGGGGGTTATTTACAAAGGGAGTTGTAGAGTTCGTGACGCCACCCGTGGTATGTGGTAATTAGGAGTACCACCGCTGCAGTCGGGAGTACCCGGGGGTGATGGCATGGGGCAGCCAGGTGTTAGAACCCTCCACTGGTAGGAGGGATGCACCAGGACTCGGTGATGGGAGCTGGGGGGGTGCCATGGGGAGCGAAGAGGGACACCTTTATACTCACACAGTCCATAAAGCTGACACCGACAACTGGATAAACCAAAGTTCTGGACACCACTGCGGGGAGCTAGTTTGCGTCCTGTCCCCGATGGTGTTGCCTGGTGATCTGTGACCTTCCTCCTGGCACCTAGTTCACTTCTTCGTTGGCTCTGGTAACATAAAACTAGTCGGGTCCCGCTCCCTAGTGTGGCTAACTGTGGGAGCTTGCTCTCAGGGTTTACGCTTGGGATTTTCTGGACCATTTTAGTGGAAAGTCCTATGCCCCTCGTTGCACTAGTACCCCAATTTTGGAGCGGGTGGAGAGTGGATCTTGAAGGCTCCATTCTCGTCGGGTAAATTGTCAGGTTGCCTGAAGCTACTCTATGACCTAGGGTCCACGTATCCCGTCGTGCCCTGGTACCAGCCTGGTGATGGTACAAGGCCGCCGGCTGTCTTCCTCAACAGTTCCGTGCCCCTTGTCACGATCACCTGCGACCGGGGGTCCAGCTCGTACTAGACCCAGACCACCGTCTGCCACCTAGTTACTTCCAAGGAGCCCGACTCCTGACCTCCTCTCTCCTTCACTTCACCTCTCCACTCTCTTACTACTAACTCTCCTGACTGACACTCATGACCTTCCCTTACCAACCCCCCAAGTGGGCGACCCTATCCCACTCAGACCGTCCACTGGTGTGTCTGGTGGGTGTGGTGCAGAGTGTACCTAGGACTTTAATTAGCTGATGTAGGCAACACCATGTAGTTTGGGACCCATAACCAAGGAGGAGGTGGATATTGCACAGAAGGGCAGATTGCACAATACCCTGTGACGACCTGATAGCCCAGGGCGTCACAGAGGTCAGGCTTATTGACCTGTAATCCCCTGGATCCTCCTTTTTCCTGCTATAGAGGTCAGGCTTATTGGCCTGTAATCCCCTGGATCCTCCTTTTTCCTGCTATAGAGGTCAGGCTTATTGGCCTGTAATCCCCTGGATCCTCCTTTTTCCTGCTATAGAGGTCAGGCTTACTGGGCTGTGATTCCCTGGATCCTCCTTTTTCCTCTATGGAGGTCAGGCTTCCTGGCCTGTGATTCCCTGCAGCCTCCTTTTCCCCCTTTTTGTAGATAGGAACCACATTTTCCCTTTTCAGACCAATGTTATTTGATGAGGCAGCGCAAAAAAAATGACTTCTTGCTCGATTTTCTTGGACATACGCATTAGATGGGCGTCCGCGCTAACTAACTTCAAAGACGACTCCATTTGTATGAGTTTGCAGGGTATTTAAGCCCATGGACCGTTTGGATGGAATCTGTTTTCCTCCATGCTGCACAATGCACCGGTTACTCTAATATTATACATCAAGGCTGACTTACAGTGAAATATCTGGCTGAAATATCTTCTTTTTAGTACTATGCAGCTGAACATCTTGGCAGAATTATGTTTTGCAATGTCATGTCTCATACCGTTGACCTTCAGGTCACAATGCAATATTTATAAAAAAAAAAAAAAAAAAAATGATTACAGAATTGTTGTAAAGGTTACAGAACTCATTAAAAGAACCAGAAAATCGAATCATTTATTTAATATCTGGTCAGATCTTACTCATAGGGGTTTATCTGCAGCAATGGACATGGAAATATGGAGAAGCCAACATCTCCTGGAGGTTGTTTTTAAGGAGAACCTCTTAGTTCTTTAACCCCTTCAAGACCAAGGCACACGGAGGACTGAATTTTCGCAGAACAATTCCACCCTTTGAAATGCTATTTTCTGAGAATGGATTCCTGAATTCCTTGTGCAGTCAGCAGGACATATTTGTCTCGACTAGTGTGACCGATGGAGAGAGTGACTGGACTGAGGGGCCCCTACGCTTAACCTCAAACTAAAGGGGTGCCCTAGGCTTACCATCAACCCAGAACTACGCTTGAAAGTAGCAATGTTTGAGCCCCCAGCCTGTCCCTATCTCCTGTCCTGGCTCTCATGACAATGTCCCTTCTACACCCACCACCCAAGGGGACAGAGGACCCCAAAACCCCCACCAACAAGAACAACCGACAGGCAGAAACAACAACACTCACACCCATAAGCAAATAGCTGGGGAAACACACGGTGGTGAAGAGGAACCGAGAAAGAAAGGGGAAAGTTACTACACCAAGGATAACTTTCACACAACAAAACATCAGACAACTGCAGCAGCTCAAGGAATGCATAAGTCCACCTCCGGGCCAAGCTCCAGAATGATCCTGAATAACCATCACCCCCTGCTGGAAGAAGAGGGGTTTTATTCAGGCCGTAAGTGGACATCAGCAGAAACAGCTGAGCTGCTTTGAGGAGTCTGCTGCAGCAGAAACAGACATTTATCCTAAGGAAATAAACATGTTTAATGTGTATGGTCTATGGTGGTATGAGAAAGAGGCCAAACCTGAGTCTGTCACTAACACACAACAGCCGACCATAACAATATCATAGGCAGAGAGTTAATATTTTATCAACATTAATTTGTTTTCCATGAATATGCAATAGGTGCTACCACCAAAAATAATACAATGCCCTTCAAGAATGCCTTGCTATAATGTTCTGCAGATTTTATACGCACGCACTACAAGGGGCTGCTGATAAGTCTTTGGCTTTACCCAGAAAGAAACAAGATAGGCTGATGAAATTTTTATTCTACATACTCTCCACTGATGACAACACACTTCTTCCATCGGTATTCCAAGTTCTGTAAGTCTAGCAAAAAGAAGGATTTCAGTTGTGCCTCAAACCAGGCATCCATAGCAGCCATGGCATCAGAAATAGTGTGAAATTTGTCACCCTTGAGGTGTTTCTTCAGGTTTGGAAACAGATGATAATCGGAGGGAGCTAGATCTGGTGAATAAGGTGGGTGGTCAACCAGCTGGAAGCCCGGCTCTGCCAGTTTTGCCGTGGTCACTTGTGCAGTGTGAGTGGAGGTGTTGTCTTGCAGGAACAAGATTATTTTAGACAGCTTGCCGCGCCTTTTGGCCTTCAGATCTGCCTTCAATTGGTCCAAAGGTTCAATGTAATACCTTGCATTGATGGTGGAACCCTTTTGAAGATAGTCCACTAGCAGCACGCCCTCCTTATCCCAGAACACAGACGCCATCACCACAGTGGCTGATTTTTGCATCCTGAACTTCTTGGGACGAGGAACACTGTTGCCATAAGCAACAAACACAACATTTTGAAAACATATATTAGACACATAAGGCTTTCATGTGATTTAACATTCGCTACCAAAGAAACAAAAAAAGATCACAAAGCCAAAGACTTATCAGCAGCCCCTCGTATATACATATATACATAAAGGTGAACATAGTATTTTAAATGCATATTGACCAATGTCATAATTACCGTCCTATGGGCCCCAGTGCAAAATATGAAACTGAGCCCCCACCAGCATATTGATCAGATGGTCAATGATACTGTAATAATGTCCTACACCCTGGCCACTATATTGTAATAGTTTTCCCGGTCAGGGCCCTTTCTTTTATAATGTCCACCTTACTGGCCTATACTGTAATAATGCCTTCCATCCTCTAATAATCAACCCCATCCTGTAACAAGGTCCCCTGTCCTGGGTCTCCATTTTGTAAATTTATACCCTGCACTGGACCCCCATTCCTCCATTCAATGTACCCCATCCTAAAATAATGTCTCCCATCCCGGCCCCATCCTTAAAAAATGTCCTCCGTCCTTGAGCTCATTCTGTAATAACGTGCTCTGTCCTGTGATAATGTCCTCCACCCTGGCCACTATATTGTAATAATGTCCCCCATCTAAGGCCCTTTCTTTTAAAATGTCCCCCTTCTTGACCCCTATCCTATAATAATGCCTTCCATCCTCTAATAATGGGCTCCCATCCTTTAACAAGATAACCCCTGGACCCCCATTTTGTAATATCATTCCCTGTACTGGACTCAAATTCTGTAATAATTTTCACCTGTCCTATAATAATGTCCCCCATCCTAGCCCTTTCTCGTCTTTAGTAAATTTTGAAAGTAAACAATTTTCACCTTTCCCTGCTCCCACATTGTTCAGCGTCCTCCTCTATAGCTTATGTAGAAGCCGGCAGTTGACTTATAATTGCTTACACTGGCAGCGCATTCCTACTGTCATGCACTGCCCGTCACTAGAAAACTGACTTCATCTGCTGGCTTTTGATTGGTTGGCAGCATATACGAGCGTATTGCAGCGCAGGGAAGGGTCACAATATATTTCAGCTGAATGTGCATTCAACGATTTCCTGATGAAATTGGCATTGGCAGACCCCCAATCCCATATGGGCCCAAACGTCTGGACTGGACCAGTAGAAGCGCGATCCTCCTCGCGAAACGGCAGCCATTGTCCCTGTTGCCTGCATCCCCCCTCTCCTTCTGTCTGGATGAAATAAAGGACTGTTTTTTTCTATTTGGGTGAGTGTCCACCATTTTTTCTTTGTTTTTTGTGGCAATTAAAACATAATACCCCCTATCCAGAATCGTATTTGAGGCTAGTTGAAGATAGCCTTAATTTGGGTAAAAAGCTACAGTAGTGTTACCTAATAGAAATTGAATTTTTGTAGGTTTCTATGATAATCCAAGTTTATTTCAGTGCATGAGGTCTAACATTTAAAGGTATTGTATCAAGAATATAACCCCGATCCTTTAAGGGAAAATGGATATGAAAGAAGGGGGCTATCTATCCATCTATGTGACCTATAGGGCGTGATCTATGTGATCTATAGGGGGCCATCTATGTGATCTATCTACTGATCTATAGGCACAGCACTCGTTCTAGAGGATGGCAATCATTTGAATGGCTGCCATAAATTACCACATTTTGCCGGCAGTGTTCTGGGACCTCGGCAGGATTAGAGACCTAGAGACAATCAGTTAATCACCGCAGGACCTCGTCCTTATGTTGAATGAGACAACCCCATTGATGAGCAATACGCTATCTGCCCATGATCTAACTCTCAGATATAATAAATATCCAAGAAGCGAAAATACCGCAAAAATTCATGTATAAACATAGCCATTGAATGAATCCAAGGATAAGCTCACAAAAGGCCTATTACATCGTGCGCATCTCCAGTATCTACACTGTTTGGATAGCACAACAATCAAAAGCTACTGTAAATGCTTCATTTCCATTAATTAGGTCACATAAATTGTAAAACCAGCACCTCATGTAAATTTATGTGTCAATTTGGTGAATCGAACTAACAATAAACATAAAAGCTATAGACAAAGCCTAATGATTCCCACCGGAGACCATGACTTGTCATTTACCAATGGTGTAAAAGACAAATGAGATCATTCCCCAGGGGCCTGTTATTATGCAAATGGACGGCTCAGAATTTGGTATTGTACCTTGACAGTAATAAAAACACAAACATATCAAGGTCATGCCACATACCGGGTAAATCGCTGACCGTGGCGGACAAAATCGTTAGTGCGCGTCACATGTACTTACCTTCCTAGTGACGTCGCTGTGGGTGGCGAACAACCCCTTTTTAAGGGGGAGGTTTGTGCGCCGTCACAGCGACGTCACACAGGGGCCCGCCAATGGAAGCGGAGGGGCGGAGACCAGCCACATTAACGACACGCCCACCTCATTGCCGGAGGACGCAGGAACGCTGTTGTTCATCGTTCCTGGGGTGTAACACATAGCGATGTGTGCAGCCTCAGGAACGATGAACAACCTGCGTCCAGCACCAGCAACGACATTTGGGAAAGGAACGACGTGTCAACGATCAACGATTAAGTGAGTATTTTTGATCGTTAGTGGTCGCTCATACGTGTCACACGCAACGATGTTGCTAACGAGGCATGATGTGCGTCACGAATTTTGTGACCCCAACGATATCTCGTTAGCGATGTTGTTGCGTGTGAAGCGGCCTTAAGGCTTCACTTGCATATCGCTTCCGATGTGAGAGCATCATAAGTGATATGGTAATAACCCTCGGCTCAAGCTCTGCTGTGAGTGTGAGCTGAGCGTCATGCGACTGGGATCTGTTCTTGCAATCAGATCACAAATACGGAGAAGAGGGAGAACTTTCTTCCTCTTCTAAGCTGCCTGTCTCGCCATATATCGCACTGCACTGAGATAAATGAAAAAGAACACAGATTAAAATTAGAGAATACTTTCAGATACCTGCAAGTTATTGGTGATAATGTGGCACCTGGTGGTAATTTCCTTAATTATCTGACAAACCCTATGTAACTATCAGAAAGTTTGCACCAACTTTGCAAAAATAGTGTGCCATTCCAAAGTGACTGAATCCCTCTGACAGCTGGTTGCCCAGATCAAGGCCAAAGGAGTGACCCTATCAGCCATAGCAAGTGAAGCTGGTCTTTCCAAGTCTGTGATTTTGAGAGTATTGCATCTTTACATCATCATAAACTCTTTCAAGTCCCTCAAGAATGCAAACAAATGCAAGAGAGGACAGGATAAAGCGTAAAATCTCCATGGCTAATCATTTCAACACTTCAGCTGAAATTGTTCAGCAGTTCAGCACTGAACAGGGTAAAGATCTGTCTCGTCATACAATGTCACGACGTTTAAGAGCATTTGGCCTGAAAACCCTCTCTGCAGTGACTAAACCTCTCATTAGCAGAAAAAGTCAAAATGCTAGACTCACCTTTGGTGAGGAGCATGTTGTGTGAGCAGAGAAAAAGTGTCCACATTTCATTTTAGTGATGAAAGAAGTTTAATTTATTTGGGTCTGATGGGAAACGTTATGTTCATCAACAAACCGATGAAAGACTGAACCCAAAGTGTGTTAAGAAGTCAGTGAAAGGTGGTGGAGGAAGTGTCATGGTTTGGGGAATGTTTTCTGCAGCAGGAATTGAACCTCTCATACAGCTACATGGCAGAGTGACTGCAAGTGTGGATCAATCTTCTTCAACAACACGTAGTTCCTTGCTTGTGTTCATCACTCAATCAGCCAGCAATTTTCATGCAGGACAATGCTCCCTGTCACACAGTAAAACAGATGAAGCAGATTCTTGAAACAGAAAACATTGAAACAATGAAATGGCCACAGCCCAGAGTCCTGATCTAAACCCAAAAGAAAAATTCTGGAAAATCCTTGGTGACAAAGTTATGGCCATGAAACCCACAACAGTCAAAGAACTGTGGAAGAGACTGGAAGAAGAGTGGACCAAAATTCCACCAGAGCAGTGCGAGAGACTAGTGATGTCCTGTGGCCGCAGAGGTGCTGAAGTCATTCACAGCGACGGGCTGGACACATTCTACTGACTGGTGACTGTTACCTTCAGAAAATTTACTTTCTCTATGCTACAGTCATTGCTGTTATTATGATCATCAAGTTTTGGGCAAAATAAAGGTTTTATGTTGTTAAACTTTGCATCTTTTGTAAAACCCTGTTCTAGTGGCATGGTGCACCCCTTACAAAAAAAAAAACCCCATATGTTGATCAATCTCAAACTGAAAAAAAAAATCATTAAATAGCCAAATAGTAATAAAATATAAATTTATTAAATGTATTAAAAGAGTATTTAGTAAAAAAAAAGCAATGAGTACACTAGGAGAAAGGCACCTCAGACGAACGGGAGCGGGATACAAAAACATCATAATGTTTAGTATACTGGTGGTCAATATAAATATATTATAAATGATATACCAAAGATGACTAAGGGGCACTTTGCACACTGCGACATCGCAGGTGCGATGTCGGTGGGGTCAAATTGAAAATGACGCACTTCCGGCATCGCAGGCGACATCGCAGTGTGTAAAGGCTGGATGATACGATTAACGAGCGCAAAAGCATCGTAATCGTATCATCGGTACAGCGTCGGCGTAATCCATAATTACGCTGACGCAATGGTCCGATGTTGTTCCTCGCTCCTGCGGCAGCACACATCGCTGTGTGTGAAGTCGCAGGAGCGAGGAACGTCTCCTACCGGCCTCACTGCGGCTTCCGTAGGATATGCGGAAGGAAGGAGGTGGGCAGGATGTTTACATCCTGCTCATCTCCGCCCCTCCGCTCTGATTGGCCGCCTGCCGTGTGACGTCGCAGGGACGCCGCACGACCCGCCCCCTTAACAAGGAGGCGGGTCGCCGGCCACAGGGACGTCGCACGGCAGGTGAGTGTGTGTGTGAAGCTGGCGTAGCGATAACTTTCGCTACGCCAGCTATCACCACATATCGCTGCTGCGACGGGGGCGGGCACTATCGCACTCGGCATCGCAGCATCGGCCTGCAATGTCGCAGTGTGCAAAGCCCGCCTAAGGTTTCAACCCTGAATCTACATCATCTTAATCTATATAATCTTAATCTTAATCATAAAATATAAAAGGTAAAAAATGCACTCACCAGATATTTTTGCTGTGCTATGTGCGATTTATTCAATCGTGGAGGTTACATGAGTGGAGAGGGCTGGTGGGGGAGGGAGCACACGCCATGACGTATCAAACGACGGCCGTTTCGCACTTTCACAGTGCTTCAGCTGGTCTGATTAGGTGTGACATCATGTCCGTTTTTATCCACAAGAACACCATGTGGCTGATGTCAAACAATTAAAAATGTTAAAAACAATAATACAAACAAGTCTTGATAAGGAACAGCAATTAAGCAGCAATAGATGTATCAATGGTATTAAATTGATCAGCCTAGAAACACACAAATCATTTTTTTCATTTAAGCACAGCGGGCTTAAATCTTGATTGGCTGCTGCATCCTTTGTTAAAAACTATCCCCTCTTTTGTTAGGGATACAGGTGACCTGGTGAAACAGTTAGAACAATTTGAATGGCAGGAAACTTTTTGTTGGGCGTCATTAGATATAGAAAGCCTATTTACAAGGATACCTCAGCAACTGGGAATTGATGTCATTATTGAGATGCTGAGAGGGCTCGGTGAGGATGACTCGTTGATAAATTTTGTAAAACAGGCATTGTCTTTTGTGTTAATGCACAATACTTTCAAATTTGGTCATTCCTGGTACCAACAAGATAAGGGTGTGGCAATGGGCACCCCGGTGGCCTGCACCTTTGCAAATTTTTTTCTTGCACACCTTGAAGATAATTTGATCTATAGCCTCTTAGTATGGGATGGTGACAGATTTCAATTCGAATCCTTTGTGGCTTATCTAAATTCAAAGAATAACTACAATATGTTATTCACACATTTTTTTGGTGATAAAACTATAGAGTTCCTAGATGTGAAATTGACCGCACATGAGGGGAAAATCACACGGGAACTTTACAGAAAATCTATCACTGTGAATACATTGTTGCACCATGACAGTGCCCATCCAGGACACGTTTTGAAATCTGTCCCATTCAGTCAATTTCTAAGGCTAAATAGGGTTACAAATAATCCAGATACACTACATATTCAGACATTAGATCTTAGACAACGGTTCCTAGAAAGGGGTTAATTCTGCATAAAAAAAATCCCTCTAATGAAAATTGAGTTAAAATACATGCCAAAAAAGAACTAAATCGTTTCGTTTTTAATTTCAAATATGGCCCTATGGACCAAATGATAAAAACAGTGATAAATAAAAACTGGCATATAATTGAAGGTTTTACTGAACTTAGGGAAATGGCCCTCAAAAAACCACTGGTGACACACAGACGATGTAGAAATATTGGTGACATAATAGTAAGAAAACGATACATACCGCCCAAAACATGGCTACAGCAAGATGGTCCCATAGGAAATTATAGATGCGGCAACTGCTCCTTTTGCAGTGCTCATATGATTGTTAGAACCGTTAAAATTGGTGACCATTTACATTCAATCAAACATCTGATTACTTGCAGGACCAAAATGGTCATGTATGTAGTTTTCTGTCCCTGCCAATATTTCTACATCGGCAAGACTATACGTCAATTATTTGTGAGATTCAGAGAGCATAAAAACTCCATTGTGAGTGGAATAGGAGCTACAAGGTTAATTAACCATATACATGAATATCACAATGCTGACAGTAGTGCCTTGTCCTTTGCGGGCATAGATGTGGTTGAGCCGACGTATAGAGGAGGTGACACTCATAAAATGTTACTTAGGAGGGAGGCTGAATATATTATGAAATTTAATGCCACTGGCCCGCTGGGCTTAAATGAAAAAAATGATTTAAGTGTGTTTCTAGGCTGATCAATTTAATACCATTGATACATGTATTGCTGCTTAATTGCTGTTCCTTATCAAGACTTGTTTGTATTATTGTTTTTAACATTTTTAATTGTTTGACATCAGCCACATGGTGTTCTTGTGGATAAAAACGGACATGATGTCATACCTAATCAGACCAGCTGAAGCACTGTGAAAGTGTGAAACAGCCGTCGTTTGATACGTCTTGGTGTGTGCTCCCTCCCCCACCAGCCCTCTCCACTCATGTAACCTCCACGATTGAATAAATCGCACATAGCACAGCAAAAATATCTGGTGAGTGCATTTTTTACCTTTTATATTGGATGACATCTATGGCTACCACTATATGCACCCCGGAGCTGCGCTGATTCCTGCCTGCTGCACAGGACTGTTATTATTACATTGGTTATGCTGAGTGCTGAGTAGTCCCCTGAAAATCTTTCTGTTTTCAATTGAATTAATCATAAAATAATCTACATAATCAATAATCAAACAATCATAATCAATAATCTTCAAATCTACATAAAGATGACTAAGGTTTCAACGCCGAAACGCGCATATCGGGTCTCTGGCGTCATTCCAGCGGCTGGGGAACAAGCAGACAGGGGGGTTCTTATAATATAAGGTGATATAATTTTTACTTTTTGATATGTTGTCATTTCCTTTTATTAGTTGAAAGTTTGTTTTTCTTCAAATTTGAACTTGATGTGTGTGAAGAGGACTGTGAGAGCACTAGGACCCAGAGGTCTCCTCCCTGCAAGTGGTGGGGGGCAGGAAGTGAGAAAGGACAGTGGCTGGGGTGTGAACAGAGAAGCCCGGGAAACTGCAGACAAGAGTGTTCTGGACTGTTTCAGAGAGCTGAGAGTTTTGTGGAAAGCTATGATAGCTAAGGTGGAGGTCCAATGCTGATCAGGCCAAGCGGCCGGGACCTGGGACAGGTAGATAAGACTTAGTCCCTGAGAAGGAAGCAGGTGGACTTTGTCAGGCAAAGAAGGGACTTTCTACAGACCCCTGAGGAGGAGGCCTCCGATCTAATGACTCTGATTGCTGAACTCTGCAAAACTGTGAGTGATTTTTTTTGCTGAAGGCAATAAGAGCCTTGCAGCAGACAATTCACGGACTCTTTTTGTTCATGTTGTTTTTTCTTCTGTCCGGAAGTGGCCGCAGTCGGCATTCTTCACATGCCTGTGGTAAAATCTTACAGAGTTAACGGTACCTTTAGCTCAGATACCTGGGTATCCAACCTGCTAAGTGTATAAATGTATATATACCTCTGGTCATTACAACTATGTTTTCTAGGCAAGACATGAAGAAACCAGCCGGTAACCTCGGCAGTGAGCAATCTAATATAGAAAGCTGAGTGTATGTGTGTGTGTGTGTGTGTGTGTGTGTGTGTGTGTGTGTGTGTATGTATGTCCACTAAAGGAATCCGCACCGTCGCATTTACAATAACAAAATTTTGCACAAACATGCCATTTGACTCAAGGAACGTCATAGATTATGTTTTGAGGCAAAAATTAAACCCCGCGTTTACAGTTATTCGTCAAAAAAACTGCCTCCATTAAAGCCAATGGAGGTGGGAGCTACAAGTCATTAATAGGAGCTGTGATTGGTTGCTATAGAAACGAAGGACGTTCTTAGAATAAGAAGCTCATGTGTGAGGTAATATGATATTGATAGATACAGACAGACACACAGAAACAGACACACAGACACACAGAGACAGACACACAGAGACAGACACACACACACACAGAGACAGACACACACAGAGACAGACACAGAGACCGTGACAGACATACAGAGACAGAAACACAGACAGACACACAGACAGACACACAGACAGACACAAAGACAGACACACAGACAGACACAGAGACAGAGACACACAGAGACAGAGACACACAGACAGAGACAGAGACACAAAGAGACAGACACACAGAGAGAGACACACACACACACACACACACGTAGACACACAGACACACACACACAGAGACATACAGAGATACAGACACACAGAGACACAGACACAGAGACAGAAAGAGGCACACAGAGACACACAGAGCCAGACATACAGAAATAAAGACACACAGACAGACACACAGAGATAGAGACACACAGAAACAGAGACACAGAGAGAGAGAGAGAGGGAGACAGAGTGAGTGAGAGAGTGGGAAAGACTGGGAGAGTTACTATCCTGGGCAATGCCGGGTACTACAGCTAGTTAACAATAAAATTAAAAATCCCTCTCTTATTGAGAACAAAGATTGTAAATAAGAGGTATATTGCAAAGATTCTCCGTTTTACCCCCTTTAAAAAGATGTGACAACCCCTTTATTGACAAACTCTACCACAATGCATTGGCATATTGACCTCTGCTATATTCAGTCATTTCTACTTCTTCATATTGCAAAACAAAGCAGTATTCTGTAATATCCTTGACATCCCCCATACATTTGTATAGCGTATAGCAAAAAATAAATAGTTTTTCTTTACGTTGAAAAGAAAAATCACGAGAGGCACCAGAATAAAGAGAGAAGAGTTCTGCCCAGCGCAAGAAGGAGAGATATGCCAGTAAATTTCCAGATGCTTTATTCTGCTTGGTTTCCAGTAAAAACGATCATATAAACATATGAACAGTTAAGACAATGTCCTCCATGGATAGTGACACAACAGCGACGCGTTTCGGCTACAGGAGTGTAGCCTTTGTCAAGTGGCTTTACTATGTGAACTGAGTCCTCTTTATACCCATACATGCAAAAGTCCTCCAAACAAACAGGTGTAGATTCTTGCTGAGATCCTCAGAATTAACTCTTGATCCACTGGCTTCGAATATATCACAGCACATTGCAGGTACATGGATTAAAATACAATGCGAAGAAAACAAACGATATGCACATTATATGACATTACTTCCATATCAAAACACATTGCTTGTAAATTACATGATAATATTCATACAATAAAAATTACATGAAAAGTACATGAATGTATGACTAACATAGTGATATGAATCTTTGCCCAGAGGAGTGTATCACCGTACAGATGCATTGTTATAATTGCCCTATTTCTTAGGAGTGATGCAATAGCTTATGTAGCAATTACCCAACGATCAGTGCACAAATACAATTTAATCCAGAGAAAGAGGAGAAAAAAAAAAAAAAAAAAAGGTTTTGGTGGGTTTATATACCTTATCTGTATCACCAGAGCAGGAACTATAATTGCATAAAATTTATTTCGTATCAACAAACACTACTTGAGTGCTACATTATAATGCTCCCATGATGGAAGTGACCTAGAAAATACATATGCAAATGCATAACAATCAGAGTGATGTGAACTGTTACCAAAGGGAGTATGCCACAATAAGCATAAGTTGTATTTAATTGCCCTGTCAACAGATATGATTGGATGACATATATAGTAAATATCTCATACCCCACATTCAATGCACTAGTGAGGAAAAAAAAAAAAAAAAAAAAAAAGGGGGGGGGGGGAGAGGTTCTGGTGGGTATATATACCTTTTCTGTATCTCCAAAGCAAGAACTACAATTGCATAACAATTCTCTCGTATCAAAAAACACTACTTGAATGCTATATCATAAAGCTCCCATAATGGAAGTGACCTAAAAAATATATGCAAATGCATAACAATCAGAGTAATGTGAACTATTATCAAAGAGAGTGTATCACAAAATGCATACGTTATGTTGATTGCCCTGTTAACAGATATGACATGATAACATATATAGTGAATATCTCACACCCAACAGTCAATGCAGGAAAAAAAAAACAAAAAAAAAAAAAACAATTCTAGATGTCAATCAGTTGTATTGCAAAATCAGATCTTTGCGTATATTCAAACCATTTGGCTGCCTAGTTCCTAATTTAAAAATCCAAAAAGACTCACGATTTAAGATTTTACGTCTATAGCATCCCCCTCTGATAGGTTTCTGAACCCTTTCTATGCCACAAAAGCTAAAACTACTGTTATCACCTCCGTGTACTTCAGAAAAGTGTTTTGATACCATTGACGTACCAATTTTATTCGTTCCCGAGGCATCAGATAAGTGTCTCCTTATTCGTTTCTTGAGGGGACCAATGGTGCACCCAACATATTGAATTCGACATAGGGTGCATGTTATTAAATAAATTACTCCAGTGGTATTACAGTTGATGAATCTATTAATGTCATAAGTATGACCATTAGCTATAGATGTAAATGTATTCATCCTATCAGCATGGGAACAAGAAATACAAATATTGTGATGACATTTAAAAAAACCCTTAAGGTCCAACCACGTAGAGCCCTTTTGCGGGGGAGATTTTAAAAAACTAGGGGATACTATATTACCAATTGTGGGAGCTCTTTTTGGAATGAATCTAATATCACATTTGGTCAGTATTTCTCTGGTTGTCAAATCACTATTCAGAATGGGAATATATTTTCTCACAATTCTAACAATGTCATTAAAATCCTCACTATAAGTAGTGACAAAGTTTATAACATTGCTATCATTACTACTTGATGTTTTTACCCTATCTATTAGCAGTGACTCACGTTTCATCTGAGAGACCTCCTCATATCTCCTAGCTAACAGGTTTTTGGGGTAGCCCCTATCTCTTAGATCCTTACACTTGTCTCTTAACGCTTCTTCCACATATCTACTATCTGAGCAATTACGTTTAATTCGGATTAACTCCCCTTTAGGAATGTTAGAAGTCACATGTCTAGGATGACATGAGCCATATCTCAAGATGGTATTTTCGCTTATCTCCTTACGATAAGGAGTAATAAGCACATCAGGCATACCTCCGCCGGCTTGCAGGGTGATGTCCAGGAAGTTTATTTGGCTCTGATGATAGTTTGAAGTAAAACGCAGATTAAAATCATTGCAGTTGATATACTCTATGAACAAACCAATTTCTTCCTGGGTACCACTCCACACCAACAGGAGGTCATCTATATACCTTCCGTACCACATTATTTGCCGTTGCCATGGGTTACCATCATTCATCAAGAAAATCTCTTCCCAGAGACCCATAACGAGGTTAGCAAGGGAGGGTGAATATTTCCCTCCCATGCTAACACCCTGCTTCTGGATGTAAAAAGTTCCATTGAAGAGAAAGTAGTTTTTATTCAAAAGATATTTGGTGACGTCAAGTATAAAAGACTGCATGTGACTGTCATAATCGCTATATTTACATAAAAAATGTCTAAGTGATGTCATGATGACCCCATAGGAGATAGAGGGATAAAGAGCTACTACGTCAGCTGTTAACCATGTAAATTGATCCTCCCATTGAAAGTTTTCAAAGGCACAAAGGACACTTTTAGTGTCCCTTATGTACCCAGGTAAAGACTTGACTAACGGCTGCAAGGCATGGTCTAGCCAGGCCCCTATTCTTTCTGATAGAGACCCTATAGCAGACACGATGGGTCTAAATTTAGGGGGGAATCCACCCTTATGCACCTTGGGGAGGGAGTGGTAGATGGGGATAACAGGATTATCCACATATAAAAAATCCATTAATTTTTGCGTGATAATACCCATCTCCACTCCATCCCGTAGTACTGACAGTAGTTCCTTTTGAAAAAGTGAGGTGGGGTCTCCTGCCAAAATCCCATAGGTGTCTCTATTGCTGAGAAGTTCTACATTGCATTTAATATACAGATCCGTGTCCATAATCGTGATTGCGCCCCCTTTGTCTGCCCTTTTCACTGTGATATGCCAATCATTTTTTATTTCTTGTAAAGCTGCTTTTTCTAATTTAGTAAGATTAGATCTAATATTCCTATGTGAGGAGTGCAATTTTACTAAATCTTCCTCAATGAGGTCTTGGAATCTATCAAAAATCAAGGGTCTGGAATTAATGGGGTAGTAATCCCTATTGTGTGTATGAAAGGAATTCATGTTTGCTTTGATAAAACCACCACTTTCTGCTTCCAATTGTCTCAAAGAGGTAATACCACACAGTTCAGAAAAACTGGGAATTGAAGTAGTAGTAGCAAAACTAGTCTCTTCCATTCTATCAATATTAGTAGCAACATTATCTCCTTCATTACCCAAAAAATGACATTTCAATGTTAAATTGCGTGTAAACTTATTAATGTCTAACAGCGTAGAAAACAAATTAAAGCGTGTTTTAGGAGCAAACCCCAAACCTTTAGAAAGTGCAGACAAATGTTCAGGTTGAAAGATTCTGGTGGTAAGATTCCAAACGGTGTTCATGTTTTCTTTTTCTTGGTAGATTGCCTTGTTTGCATTATGCTTTCTACCGGCTCTCCGTCCCCGTTTTTTGACTGCAGTGGGCCTAAGTCATCCTGGCTGTCACTGTGATCCAACTTCTCAGATGAGGAGTAAGTAAGGGATTCCCCTGATGTCTCTGGATAGGAAAAACTCACACGTCTTCTGCTTTTATTCTTTTTAAATGCAGATTTAAATCCACTTCTATGTTTTTTCCACGTGTACACCTGATTTTTTAAGTAATCCTCATTATCTCGTTCCCATTTACCTCTTTTGATGTCCACAATTTTCTTTTCTAAATTTTCTATGTTACTAGATAGTTTCTTCATTAGATTATCGTAATTGTCAGGTTTGACCACATCTGATATTTTTCCTTCTATTTCAGTAATGGTTTGTTGTATTTTCACTAATTCCAATCGCTCATATTTAATAATGCAGTTCATCAAACTCAATGAGCAGGTAGACAAAATATCATTCCAATCAGAAAAAAATTGATCTGGGTAAGGATAAGTGCAGTCTTTAGTGATTCTCAAGCCTCTTGGCACCATTTTTTTATCCACATAATTACTGAGGAATTCAGCATCCAGCCATAATTTTGTTTCTTTTGTTTTTATTGCTATTAGTTGTTTGTATAGGTTTTTAAAGTCCTCTTTAGCAATATCCCCTGGAGGAGTTGCTTGATTCTTGTTCAAGAAAACGTTTTGTACCAAGCGTTTGCGTCTGTCCTGGACTGACATTACGGGTTCTTGTCCGGTGTCCATATTATACAAAAATCACCAAAGACAAAAATAGCCCCGTTATAGAAGCACAGGGGAGCACGAAAAACCAGCAATTGTAAAGACAAAGAGAAAAACTTTCAGCTCACCCATTCCATGTGCTCGAATTTCCTTCTGCTGCTCGGGCTGCAGGTGCTGCTACCTGTGTGTAATGAAGAGAGAAGAGTTCTGCCCAGCGCAAGAAGGAGAGATATGCCAGTAAATTTCCAGATGCTTTATTCTGCTTGGTTTCCAGTAAAAACGATCATATAAACATATGAACAGTTAAGACAATGTCCTCCATGGATAGTGACACAACAGCGACGCGTTTCGGCTACAGGAGTGTAGCCTTTGTCAAGTGGCTTTACTATGTGAACTGAGTCCTCTTTATACCCATACATGCAAAAGTCCTCCAAACAAACAGGTGTAGATTCTTGCTGAGATCCTCAGAATTAACTCTTGATCCACTGGCTTCGAATATATCACAGCACATTGCAGGTACATGGATTAAAATACAATGCGAAGAAAACAAACGATATGCACATTATATGACATTACTTCCATATCAAAACACATTGCTTGTAAATTACATGATAATATTCATACAATAAAAATTAAGAGACAAGTGTAAGGATCTAAGAGATAGGGGCTACCCCAAAAACCTGTTAGCTAGGACATATGAGGAGGTCTCTCAGATGAAACGTGAGTCACTGCTAATAGATAGGGTAAAAACATCAAGTAGTAATGATAGCAATGTTATAAACTTTGTCACTACTTATAGTGAGGATTTTAATGACATTGTTAGAATTGTGAGAAAATATATTCCCATTCTGAATAGTGATTTGACAACCAGAGAAATACTGACCAAATGTGATATTAGATTCATTCCAAAAAGAGCTCCCACAATTGGTAATATAGTATCCCCTAGTTTTTTAAAATCTCCCCCGCAAAAGGGCTCTACGTGGTTGGACCTTAAGGGTTTTTTTAAATGTCATCACAATATTTGTATTTCTTGTTCCCATGCTGATAGGACGAATACATTTACATCTATAGCTAATGGTCATACTTATGACATTAATAGATTCATCAACTGTAATACCACTGGAGTAATTTATTTAATAACATGCACCCTATGTCGAATTCAATATGTTGGGTGCACCATTGGTCCCCTCAAGAAACGAATAAGGAGACACTTATCTGATGCCTCGGGAACGAATAAAATTGGTACGTCAATGGTATCAAAACACTTTTCTGAAGTACACGGAGGTGATAACAGTAGTTTTAGCTTTTGTGGCATAGAAAGGGTTCAGAAACCTATCAGAGGGGGATGCTATAGACGTAAAATCTTAAATCGTGAGTCTTTTTGGATTTTTAAATTAGGAACTAGGCAGCCAAATGGTTTGAATATACGCAAAGATCTGATTTTGCAATACAACTGATTGACATCTAGAATTGTTTTGTTTTTTTTTTGTTTTTTTTTTCCTGCATTGACTGTTGGGTGTGAGATATTCACTATATATGTTATCATGTCATATCTGTTAACAGGGCAATCAACATAACGTATGCATTTTGTGATACACTCTCTTTGATAATAGTTCACATTACTCTGATTGTTATGCATTTGCATATATTTTTTAGGTCACTTCCATTATGGGAGCTTTATGATATAGCATTCAAGTAGTGTTTTTTGATACGAGAGAATTGTTATGCAATTGTAGTTCTTGCTTTGGAGATACAGAAAAGGTATATATACCCACCAGAACCTCTCCCCCCCCCCCCCTTTTTTTTTTTTTTTTTTCCTCACTAGTGCATTGAATGTGGGGTATGAGATATTTACTATATATGTCATCCAATCATATCTGTTGACAGGGCAATTAAATACAACTTATGCTTATTGTGGCATACTCCCTTTGGTAACAGTTCACATCACTCTGATTGTTATGCATTTGCATATGTATTTTCTAGGTCACTTCCATCATGGGAGCATTATAATGTAGCACTCAAGTAGTGTTTGTTGATACGAAATAAATTTTATGCAATTATAGTTCCTGCTCTGGTGATACAGATAAGGTATATAAACCCACCAAAACCTTTTTTTTTTCTCCTCTTTCTCTGGATTAAATTGTATTTGTGCACTGATCGTTGGGTAATTGCTACATAAGCTATTGCATCACTCCTAAGAAATAGGGCAATTATAACAATGCATCTGTACGGTGATACACTCCTCTGGGCAAAGATTCATATCACTATGTTAGTCATACATTCATGTACTTTTCATGTAATTTTTATTGTATGAATATTATCATGTAATTTACAAGCAATGTGTTTTGATATGGAAGTAATGTCATATAATGTGCATATCGTTTGTTTTCTTCGCATTGTATTTTAATCCATGTACCTGCAATGTGCTGTGATATATTCGAAGCCAGTGGATCAAGAGTTAATTCTGAGGATCTCAGCAAGAATCTACACCTGTTTGTTTGGAGGACTTTTGCATGTATGGGTATAAAGAGGACTCAGTTCACATAGTAAAGCCACTTGACAAAGGCTACACTCCTGTAGCCGAAACGCGTCGCTGTTGTGTCACTATCCATGGAGGACATTGTCTTAACTGTTCATATGTTTATATGATCGTTTTTACTGGAAACCAAGCAGAATAAAGCATCTGGAAATTTACTGGCATATCTCTCCTTCTTGCGCTGGGCAGAACTCTTCTCTCTTCATTACACACAGGTAGCAGCACCTGCAGCCTGAGCAGCAGAAGGAAATTCGAGCACATGGAATGGGTGAGCTGAAAGTTTTTCTCTTTGCACCAGAATAAAGGTTCTTATTATACCTAGCCTTTATTTTCCACGTTTAAGAGCACGCAGCCCCTCCGTTCCTCCTCCACATTACAAAGTCCTTAGTTTTTCTTTTTTTTCCCTTGCCTATGGTGTAAAACCTCATATTTACATTAATTGACTTAATGTGTAGATTATATTAGTATCAGGATATGATCAAGTATACACAAAGAGGAGTAGAGATCTCACATGGAAAGCAGGGCTATTCATCAAACATGGCGTATTAAATATGAGGCCATAGCCCATTGTGGAGTCCAATATCATCAACCTGTAATATTGTTTTCTTTTGTGTTAATTCTCTGTTTTAATAAAATGTGCAAAATGAGAAATTAAAGGCAACCGGTCATTAGGATTTCCCTTATGAGCTGCGGCCACCACCAGTGAGTTCTTATATACAGAATTGTACAAGAGTGAGAAAAACACAGCTAAGATAGGGAAAATAAAGATAATATAAATATTTCTCTTGTGCTGCACCATTTTTCTGGAATGCTTTACCTCTCTTAAACTTGTTCTTTTGGACCATAAATTGGGTTTTTGACCAATAAAGTCCATAACCTTGAGAACACATTATCTGCCTAATACTATTTTTAATGTTCCCTGAGTTATACCTAAACAATATATCCCGGAATTCTTTAAGACTAGCCGCTTGAATAAGAAGCACTTGATTCATTAAAAAGATATACGTCACTTAATGAATTAGGCACATCTTTTCACCAGCATGTTCATCCACCAGAAATGGGCATAAAATGCAAAATGTCACAATTTGTTAATTATTTATGATCTATGACATATGACTGTATAATCACTCCAGCACACTGCACTTGGTGGTGGTATAGGTTAAGTGATAGTGACAGGGGCAAATAGTGCTAGCCGCCGAGGAATGAGGGCACCCAAAACATGAAGGTGAATCTAACCTCCGTTGTTAGGAAGGGATAAATATTAGGGCATATCAGGTCCCTTATCCCGAGTATCGCGATATCTTGTAATTTAATGACAACGTCTAAATAGAAGAGACACAATCGCACGCCTATATTGCCCACTGCCCTATTCAGGACCTCACCTGCTATATGCACTTCACGACATTGGTCAATGACTTTACAATTGGGTACGGCCACAGTGTTAATTGGGATAAACTATTTTTAATGGATATAATAAACATGATGTTTTAGAGGTTTTTTTTTGGTCTCATCCATAGTGACCAGTCACTCCAGGAAGTTTTTATCAATCCGGAAACACTGACAAATGGACCGGGAAGTTGTCACTCGCTGATTCTCTGATCTGTTGTCAGACATTTGGGGAGCCACTTTGCAGATCGCGTCCTCATGTCCAAATGTTCATGGATAATGACACAAACTTGTTCACGTTCATCCCCATGAAGTCTGCTATTGCTTTAGCTGAAATTCATGGATTCTCCAATATGAGGTTGTGCACAGCATCGACGATCTCCAGAACAACAACCCCTCTCAGTCGTCCAGGACGTTCCTCATCATTGGGGCTGAAGTGGCCCGTTTTAAATTTGGCAACCCAGTTCTTAACTGTGGAATATGAAGGGCATTGATCCCCCAATATCTGCGACATATCACTATGAATATTCTTTAGGGACTTTATTTGCAGAAACCAGAATTTTATCCCTCCTCTGCTCTCAGTTGCTGTGAATATTGCATTAGACTTCGCCATTCTGTTTTCCCGCGTGCGTAGAACACTGTTGCCATAAGAAACAAACACAACATTTTTAAAACATATAATAGATACATAAGGCTTTCATGGGATGTAACATTCGTTACCATAGAAACAAAAAAATCACAAAGCCAAAGACTTATCAGCAGCCCCTCGTAAAAGCCAAACTGCAAATTTTTTTAATGAACTCCAATTGCTAAAAAAAAGCTTTTTTTTTAGTCCAAAATATATGCATTTATATGAAAATCTAAACAAAATCGTCCCCAAAAATGTACAAATGCTTTAAACACTCCCGCTTTCTTTGCCTGTAGGTAGCACAAAACACAAACAAAAGAATACAACAGCACTCTGTAAGCAATAAGATATATGCAAGCATAAAATATACAAAATGTAAACTGTATTAATCCTATATGGAATACTCTTGGAAAAATGAAGGTACTTAGTACATAAATTGGCTAATTCATGAGAGCCCATCAACCGCGTCAAGGTGACCCTTCTTTGATGGGCCCCTAACTCATTTCATACCTCTCCTGGCCTTAAAGTCTAGAAATTTAAGAGCAGATAGGATCCAGTACTAATTAAAAACACCCTGCGACTGATGGGAGGGGAACAAAGACAGAATATGAAGCAGTGAATTACTCCAATAATATACTACAAAAACAAAAAATCTGACCGGCATTTCTAAATAAATGTGAACAGGTGCGAGATGCTATGACTACATGAAACACAACAAAAGAATACAGCAGCACTCCGTAAGCACTAATACATATGCAAACGTGGAATATAGGAAATTTAAACTGCATTAATGCTATATGGAATATACTTAGAAAAATGAAGGTACTTAGTGCATTAATTGACCAATACATGTGAGCCAATTACCATGACAAGGTGATCCTTCTTTGGTGTACTCTGACTTATTTCATGCCTCTCTTAGAGCAGACTAGTCCAGTGTCACACGGTGTTTGACTCAAAACATGCTGAGTGTCAGGACTACTTATGACGCTGTTCACACAGCAGAGTCAGACACTCTACATGATGCTGCTTTTGAGTTGCACAGACAGGCTCGGGCATTGATTAGCTGTGCTCATGTTAGTACTCAGGCTTGGAGGAGTTAATTTCTGCTAGCCTGTGCATTACTGCTTGAGTCATATGTTGCAAGAGACCTATCACAGTCGCCCACTCCCTTTTTAAGATGGTGGAACCTGGTCTTCCATGCCTCTGATAGCTTTATGTGATTCTGGTCCTTGTGCTTTGATATCCAGTTGCTCTTTGATGTGTTGAGGAAATATTCATATTCCTCCTGATCACATATTGTCTATACATCTGTGAGTGATTGCTGTGAGTTTAAGTTTTGGTTTTCCCCATCTGTTTATTTGTGTGGGATTAATCACTTCATTCTTGTATGTTCTCCCCGTGTTTGCGTGGGTTTCCTCCGGGTTATCCGGTTTCCTCCCACACTCCAAAGACATACAGATAGGGACTCTAGATTGTGAGCACCAATGGGGACAATGTTACCAATGTATGTAAAGCGCTGTGGAATTAATAGCGCTATATAAATGAATAAAATTATTATTATTCTTGGTCTTTTCCTGGGTGGAAGAAGGGGGTCCATGAGACCAGGTGTATTCAGGAGCTAGGGTAAGGAAGGTGGCCCAAATATCGTCACCTTCAGACGTATCTGTGGGATCAGGGTCAGCCAGGGTTCCCCTGTTCCTAGTGATCCCGTCACACCTTGTAACATCCAGGACCACTGTCTACCATTGTTACAGTGTGCTGGGATCATGCCCACAGAAGCGTGTAGATATGTCAGTGTGCAGTGCAAGGAGGAGTAGAAAGGCTCTAGACTTGGTATCACAGGTTTGCCTACCGCAAACTCAATAAAAGTCTTTAGAAACTATTTTTTTTCAGTTGTCAGGTTTCTCCTGCTCTAAAAACTGTCAACTTTCCACCCTCCACTTATAGTTCAATGTAGCATCTCATCTTAACCATTTGGAGCTGTCACTGACTGTTCCTTTTGAGTTACCTGTCATTGTAATCCTGACTTTCATAATAATGAGAAGACGTCACCGGTTACAGCTCAAGAGAAGTGACGGGATGCATTACTCTATTTTCAGCTCTCAGTGGTTACTGTGCAAATTACCATACTTTATTTTACGGCTTATTTTCACATATTGACATGAAAAATTTTAAAAAATTAAATAAACAAAAGTGTTTACCATAAGAACTTAACACTAGAAAATGATTCTGATATAACATTTCTTAATATCCCCATTCTAGTTTTTTCTTATTCGTTCACCGAGCTCTGAACATGCCTATTTTAGTAAATGTGTATTCTCTGCGTGATGCCAATTCTGGAGCATTTTTTATCCCAGCTCTGTGTTGTGCGCTGCCTCTGATATTCCCTTTAGAAATATAGAAATACTTTGACAACTGGGTGTTACTAGTTGGGGTCCTGCCCCTGAACACTGACACCGTCCCCCATCTGTGCTATAGTATCACACTGTGTGAAGACACACCTCTTTGACAAAGGGAACATTAACGCCTAGTTGTCAATTTGTTCAGGAATTTCTAGGAGGAATAACAGAAGAATCATACATCAAAGGTTGATGAAGAGATGTTCCAGAATCATTCAATGCGGAATGCAAGTATTTTCTTAAAGAAACGAGTCAGGGATGATTATAGGTTCTCTTTAAAACTTCTTGCCAAATAGACGTCATTGCAGGATGGCAATTTAGTAGCCAAAGTTTGTCTGTTACATGACAGACACTATTTTTCACATAACAAACTCTATAAACTTAAATGGGGTCCATTAGGCTTCTGTTAGGGTGTCCTTCATTATACCAGATACGTTATTGGTTTATTTACCTAAGAACTTGAGTGGAGAGATAGACATTGCATCTGGACCCTGTTACTGTGTTTTTCAGATTATAAGATGCACTTTTCCTCCCAAAAATGTAGGAGAAAAATGAGGGGTGTGTCTTATAACTCGAATGTAGCTTACTGGGACGCAGGGGCAATGTTGCAGGTTGCTGGCGCTGTTCTGGGGCTACTGCACTGGCGGCTGCGGCCGCTATGCTGGAGGCTGCTGAGACTGTTGAAGGCTGTTGTGCTGGGGGCTGCTGGCGACTGCTGTGCTGAGGGCTGCTGGCGACTGCTGTACTGGCAGCTGCTAGGAGATGCTGTGCTGGCGGCTGCTAGGAGCTGCTGTGCTGGGGGCTGCTGGCGACTGCTGTGCTGGCGGCTGCTAGGAGCTGCTGTGCTGGCGGCTGCTAGGAGCTGCTGTGCTGGGGGCCTCTGTGCTGAGGGGCGGTGAGGCTTTAAATAATGACGCCCGGAGTCGGCAAGTGCGCAGATGGCGTTCTTGGCTCAAGATCTCATCTGTGCACACTCTGCCTCCAGCCAAGCAGCGGACTTAAGGAAAATGGAGACCGGAGGTGGCGCGTGTGTACATGATATCTCAGCTTGTCATTGAGCCGATAGGTCAATCAGCGAAAGAAGGAAAGTGCACAGCACCGCTTACCAACATCGGAGGTGCAGCAGCAATCCCGACCGGTTCAGTGTAGATTTTACCACGTGAATTCTCCGGGTGTGCTGGGTGCAATTACACTGCTCTGCATTCACATTAGCTTCACTGGATATGCGGTTAGAGGAAAATGAAGTTGCCATCCGTGGTGCTTTTACCAAGTAAAGCATTGAAATTGAAGAAAAACAGAGATTGGCAGCACTCTGCGGTGACCAAAGACTTCTTTATTTTCTTATGCTGACAGGTGAGACGGACATGAGGGAGTGGAGGGAGAGGAGCACAAGGACGACGGTACCGTTTCGCACCTCTAGGGGTGCTTTCACGGGTCCATACCTGTATGGACCCGTGAAAGCACCCCTAGTGGTGCAAAACGGTACCGTCATCCTTGTGCTCCACTCCCTCATGTCCGTCTCACCTGTCAGCATAAGAAAATAAACAAGTCTTTGGTCAACGCAGAGTGCTGCCAATCTCTGTTTTTCTTCGATAGGTCAATCTGCGCATGCGCCGACTCCGAGCGCCATTATTTGAAACCGCACCCTGACCTAAGGATGACCCCTGCCTCAATGCCCCCCAGCACAGCAGCCAGCAGCACAGCGCCAACAACCCACAACACCTAAGGATGACCCCTGCCTCGCCTCACCACCGGCAGCACAGCAGGTGACAGCAGTTTCTGGATTTTGCCTGTCTCAAGCCATCTGCAGCAAGCATCTGTGACACCTGTCACACCATCGCCTTGTTCTCCACCGCTGCTGCCTCCTGTGAACCCGCTCAACCAGAACTGCTGACCCCCTCCAGTAAGACACCACTGTATTATAAAATGGACCCCATTTTTTTTACCTTTTTTTTCCTCTAAATTTGGGGTGCGTCTTATAATCTGGTGCATCTTATAAACTGAAAAATATGGTAATTGAGTAGATACAATGGTTCCTCTGCCACAAAACAAAGCAGTAGTATTAAATGTCACAATGGAGGTGAGGGCCCTATAAGAAATTTTAGATTTTTTTCCTGCACTTGACACTGTGGATCACCAGCTCCTTCTCACTATGCTCTGCTCCATTGGCCTCAAGAACACTGATCTCTTTTTTGGTTATCCTCCTACCTCTCTGACTGCTCAATCACTATATCTTTTGCCAGCTCCTCTTCCTCTTCTCTTTCTCTCTACCCCTTACTGTTGGGGATCCTCAGGGTTCAATCCTAGGCCCCCTCATCTTACTGTTTGGGTTCCTTAGGGTTCAGTCCTAGGCCCCCTCATCTTACTGTTTGGGTTCCTTAGGGTTCAGTCCTAGGCCCCCTCCGCTTACTGTTGGGGTTCCTCAGGGTTCAGTCCTTATTCCCTCCTCTTACTGTCGTGGATCCTCAGGGTTCAGTCCTAGGCCTAATCCTCTTATTGTTAGGGTTCCTCAGAGCTCAGTCCTAGGTCCCTCCTCTTACTGTCGAGGTTCCTCAGGACTCAGTCTTGGCCCCCTCCTCTTCTGTCTATAAACTGCCCCTATTGGACAAACCATCAGTAGATTTGGTTTTCAGCACCATCTCTATGCTGATGACATCCAACTATACACCTCGTCTCCTGACATCACCCCTGCATTATTGCAATATACTAGCGATTCTTTGTCCGCTGTCTCCAACATACTGTCCTCCCTCTATCTAAAACTGAATGTGTCGAAAACTGAACTTCTCATGTTTCCTCCCTCTACTAACCAACCTAAACCTATATTACCATTTCTGTGCGTGGTTCTACCATTACTCCCAAAAACACACATGAATTAATGAATTAAACAGAACATGAATTAATAGTTGTTACTCCTGCTGGTCACAAATAACAGAATGATATATTTTTTTCTAAAATAAAAAACATAAATAAATGTTTGTTACTTTGCAAAAATAAGACACTGTCATACTTTATTTGCCCCGAAAAAAAGTGCTAAGGCTTATTTTTGGGTATGTCTAATTTTTGAGCAAACACGGTTGAATATGTTCACCCACCAAAAAGCAGACCTCCCTTCACAGGAGATTCCTCCTGCGATCTTTGGCGGGCGCTCCCAGGAGGTATGCACCACGTTGTTACGGGGGGCTGTCTGATAATAAAACCTAAAGGAATATCAGACAGTCAGGGTCCACCGTGCAAAGACTCTGCTGCAGACTATGGCAGAGTGCAATACCTCTGTTAAACTCACAGAGGAATATAATTAGTAAATAAGGCAATTCCTCCCTTACTTGGAGGGTGTGTGGAATGGTCTCTGTTAATGATCACAGAGACAAAAGCAGTGAGTGTGAAATGGCACCTACCTAGGTCCGTTCCTCTAGTGGTGCCAGGAGACGGACAGCAGCGTAAGCCGCACAAAGCTCCTACCTGCGTTCGCTCCACTAGTGTGCGAGGACACGAACTACTATATATGGCACCTGCCTAGGTCCGCTCTTCTAGTGGTGCAAAAGAGACGGACAGCAGCGTAAGCCGCACAAAGCTCCTACCTGCGTTCGCTCCGCTAGTGTGCGAGGACACGAACCACTAGATATGGCACCTGCCTAGGTCCGCTCTTCTAGTGGTGCAAAAGAGACGGACAGCAGCATAAGCCGCACAAAGCTCCTACCTCTGTTCGCTCCCCTAGTGTGCGAGGATACGAACAACTGCCAGACGCAGTATAAGGAACGTTACCCTAGCGGCAACGTCCGCCTACAAGTAGAATCACAAGGCCCAGCCGGACCATGTGCCTCAGGCACCTGCCTATGTCCGCTCTACTAAAAGGTAAGGATACGGACCCCAGCCGAAGCTGTAAGGTATAAGAACGCTACCCTGCTGGTAGCGCTCACCTAACATAGACAGAGCGATGCCTAGAGGGACGTGCACAGAGCGTCTACTCTCATGCATGAACCAAGAGGACTGAGCACCGGGCGGCGTGCGTCAGGGTCTTATATAGACTCTGTGCCTCATCCAAGATGGAGGACACCAGAGCCAATCCGCTGCCAGAATGACAGCAATGACGTCACGCTGGCCTATCACCGAGCAAAGCGTCATAAGCACATGACCAGCGACCAATCGGCATAGAAGGTGTCAGAGACATGTGACCACGTGTCACAAGCACATGACCAGCGGCCAATCAGCTTAGAAGGTGTCAGAGACATGTGACCTCGTGTCAGCGATGATGTCACCCGCACATGTGCAATGGCTCCAAGATAGGACTTAGTCTCCAGTGCTTGGACATGTGCAGTAGCAAGAAATCCGAACATAGTCTCCAGAGCCACAGCAACCATAACACACGTGGTCATCCCCTGCTTCTGGCCAACAGACAAGCAAAAAGGCAGACAGACAGGGAAAGACATACAGGGAAAGAGACAGACAGACAGAAAGACTCAGACAGGGAAAGAGACGGACAGACAGGGAGAGAGACGGACAGGAAAAAAGATAGACAGACAGGGAAAAAGACAGAGAGAGATACAGAGAGACAAACTGACAGAAAGATAGAGAAATAGACAGACAGTGAAAGAGACACACAGAGACAGACACACAGACAGAGAGAGAGAGCGAGACAGAGAAATAAAGAGAGATAGAGAGACTGATGCAGAGACAGACAGAGAGATAGAGACAGACACACAGAGACGGACACAGACAGGGAAAGAGACAGATGGGGAAAGAGTCAGTGATAGAGACAGACAAGGAAAGAGACAGACAGAGACAGGCAGACAGGAAAAGAGACAGACAGCAAAAGGAACAGACAGAGAGACAGACAGACAAAGAGTCAGGGAAAGAGACAGACGGGGAAAGAAACAGTCGGGGAGAGAGTCAGAGATAGAGACAGACAAGTAAAGAGACAGACAGGGAAAGAGACAGACAGCAAAAGAAACAGACAGAGAGACAGACAAAGACAAATGGGAAAGAAAAAGTCGAGGAAAGAGACAAACAGGGAAAGGGACAGATGGGGAAAGGGACAGATAAGGAAAGAAACACACCGGGAAAGAGTCAGATATGGAAAAAGTCAGACTGGGAAAGAGACAAACCAGGAAAGAGACAGACGGGGAAAGAGATCGAGAGATAGAGACAGACAAGGAAAGAGACAGACAAACAGAGACAGGCAACAGGGAAAGAGACAGGCAGACAGGGAAAGAGACAGACAGCAAAAGAGATACACAGAGAGATGGACAAAAACAGACAGGGAAAGACACAGGGAAAGAAACGGGGAAAGAGGCAGATGGGGAAAGAGGCAGATGGGGAAAGAGGCAGATGGGGAAAGAGGCAGATGGCAAAAGAGGCAGATGGCGAAAGACGCAGACGGGGAAGGAGACAGACGGGGAAGGAGACAGACGGGGAAGGAGACAGACGGGGAAAGAGACAGACGGGGAAAGAGACAGACGGGGAAGGAGACAGACGGGGAAGGAGACAGACGGGGAAAGAGACAGACGGGGAAAGAGACAGACGGGGAAAGAGACAGATGCGGAAAGAGACAGACAGGGAAAGAGACAGACGGGGAAAGAAACTGACAGACAGACACACAGATAGAGAGACAGACAGACACAGAGATAGAGAAAGACAGACAGAGACTGATACAGAGTCAGACAAAGAGATAGACACAGACAGACAGACATGGATAGAGACAGACACAGACAGAGACAGACAGGGAAAGAGACAGACACACAGACAGAGACAGAGAGACAAAGAGACAGACAGGCAGACACAGTCAGACAGAGATTGGGAGAGAGACAGAGAGACTGTTACTATCCCGGGCAATGCTGGGTTCTACAGCTAGTTCTATATAAAGTACAAATTTCATATATTCAGTGTTTGCATACAACTTAGCGTACACAGAGTGCTGCTGTATGCTTGTGTTTGTAGTTTCATACTTATCAGTTGTAAAGTTCTACAAAAGATTAATATCCACACAAATAAACATTAATAATAAAGTCTTATATAGAGTATCTGAGATAGTTTAAACTTTCACCTGCACTACATTTCATAGAATCATAGAATTATAGAATCTGATTCTATGAAATGTAGTGCAGGTTAAAGTTTAAACTATCTCAGATACTCTATATGAGACTTTATTATTAATGTTTATTTGTGTGGATACAAATCTTTTGTAGAACTTTACAACTGAGTAAAGTTGTACATTTATATGAATAGTATATTGTCTACTCTGCCACAATAAACTGCATTAATTTTTTTTTTATGTCTGGTCAAGGATGTTCATGTTATTTTCTGCACTCACAAAGTGTTTATTACTTTTTTCCATTCATATTGCTGTGTTAGGAGCAAATGTAAAAAATAGTAGAAAATTATTTGATCAAGCTTTCAGCAAGGGACGACCAAAAAAATGTGATGAAGCCATTCCTCTATTATTGATTGCTTGTCCATGTCAAATGTTTAATTTTCAGGTTAAAAAATGCAAATGATTTGTTTATTAAGTACGGCAGTCTACGGTATATTAGATAGCTAGATGATGTATGACACTTTATCTGCTCATTCTTTTGACTATCAGGACCTTACATTGTGGAGGGGGCCTAACCTATAAATTGTTCAAATGTAATAAGAATATCTGTGTATGTAAATAATCAAAATGTAGATGTAGTAGCATAATTATCTGTGTGTCTATATAGCAATTGCACAGACCTATAATATGATTCTAAGCTGTATAGTCATGAAGGGGTTACCAAGGATGAGTGAACAGATGTACAAACAATGAAAGTCTTCATAATGATGAGCAAAAGCCTTATCAGTAGTTTCACACAGAAAGAATGTATAACGAATAGAGATGTATTTTACAGCATACTGGGAAAGATTGGGGAGTGGAATACTCCCTAAACTTCCTGTTCTAGTCCCAAGGTCAATGATGCATTCTGTATAATTGAATCTATTCAATACATGGGTTCATTTGGAGACGCTGGCTCAAAGAGAGAACATGTCTTGTGTGATCATTGTCTGATTTTTAACATCAGCTCTGATATATAGCTAATACGGCACTGGCCATATTAGCTATATAGCAAAACAGTAAAAAATCGCTGATCTGTGTCACGTCGTTCATTTTCATAATGTCGCTCCTGCTGCAGATACGATGTTGTTTGTCGTTCCTGCAGCACCACACATCGCTGTGTGTGAAGCCGCAGGAACGACAAACATCTCCTTACCTGCGTCCACCGTCAATGCGGAAGGAAGAAGGTGGGCGGGATGTTACGTCCCGCTCATCTCCACCCCTCCGCTTCTATTGGCCGGCCACTTAGTGACATCGTGGTGACGCCGAACGCACCTCCCCCTTGAAGAAGGGATTGTTCGGCAGTCACCGTGACGTCACCGACAAGGTATGTGCATGTGAAGCTGCCGTAGCGATAATGTTCGCTACGGCAGCAATCAACAGATATCGCATGTGCGACGGGGGCGGGTACTATCGCGCTGGACATCGCTAGCCGATGCTAGCGATGTTGCAACGTGTAAAGTACCCCTTAGAGTTCAAAATTTCACAGGAGATTATCAATAATATCCTGCTAATACCTAAATAATTAAATTAATTTTGCAGGGAAAATTATATTTCTTAAAATATACAAATGAGTTTTTCTTGTTTTTTGGTTATGTTTTTGTTTTGTATTTTTGCATACAGACTTCCAATATGATATTAATTAGTTTCCTTTCTTTTGTAGATACAGAATATATATGAACCGTGTTGTTTATTGTAAGGTTTCAAAATTCCCCAGTAGTGTTTTATTCATCGGTTGGTTAATCATATTGTCTGCTGTTATAAAACTATAAGTGTTGCCAAAGTAGTACATAAAAACAAAAAATAAAGGGGGGAAGAAGATATCTATTATATTTTTCCAGCAGTAAAAGGCGCAGTAAACATATTGGATAGGCTTTAAAGCTGGCCTTTCTTTTGCAACAGTTATGTCATGTTTATTGGACTACTATAAAATATGTCTGTTATAAGAATGATCTAATGCATATTTCTTTTAGTTTTTGTTTTTATAGATGGAACAAAATGCTGGTCGATTCTGCACTGGATATGCTACAATTTACACAACATGAGGTAGTCTAAATTTGAACCACTCACTCCCCTCCTATCAGTGCAGGAGGAAGCGACGTCTTAATGCCTCTCTAGATGGGTGGAGCAGTGGTAGGTAAGAGTCAAAATGTGTATGTAGGATGTAGCTCTTTCCTGTTGTCAAATGAGCTAGGTATGCTGAAGATAAAGTCTAAATCTGAGCTGATGGAATCGGATGGAGATCCCCGCACAGGTACAGCTGACCAAGAAGCAGTGAACAGGCCTAGAGTTGAGGAGTCCTTTACCAATGCATACGGACCATACCTCAGTGACACCTGTCATGTCAGTGACTTTTGTTACTCCTTGTGTTCTTAAATCCCTACAGGAACAAGCAAATCAACGAAGAATGGAGTGTGAGACGCAGGGAGCCAGCTGACTGAGGAAGGTCTGTGGATAAAGGATGGTAAGCTTTCTCTGCCATGAGATCTCTTCTTAATGATGGCCCAAGTAGCTTATGGACTAAAATCTGTGAAAAATAAATATCAGTGTGCGCTTTGGTGACACCATGGTTCAGTACCCAGGTAGGCAAACTCACCCAGTCTTGTAGAACACGTTTTTAAACCAATGTGAGGAAAAAACTGTAAAGAGTCAGCAGAAACATATTCTGCACCTGCTCTACCCATTTTTAGAGACTGCAAACTGATTATAGATGTATATCATGAGCACGTTGTATGCAAGTCTGTGCGTGTTGTGTAGATTTCTCTCCAGGCTTGGTCAGAGGCATTCCAGTGGGGAAACGACGTAATTGCTGAAAATCCACATAATGCAAGTGGTATGTAAAAAAAAAAAACTAATGGGGCGAGGCTGACTATGGAGAAGTGAGGAGGCACTTTTCAGAGCTCCTGCAACATACCGACTAATCCATCGGCATCCTTAGCAATGATGGGCAGAATAACCAAAAAAACAAAAGCCCGAGCGTCCTCACAGCCCCCAGCATCTAAAGGGGATGTCGCTCAGCTCCTGACTCGCTAGATTCCTTCCCGCCGAGAGTCCCGCGATTTCCCGCCGGCAGCACAAGGAGGCCTACCACAAAATACCCACAATATGGAGCCTGCACCCCCTGGGACCGATCAGCGAACCCCCGCACAGCACCCGGCACCCAAGATGTCTTTGTCCCCCACCACTGCAGAGAATCACCGGCAGCCGACCATACGACCGGAGGAGAGAGGAGGTACAGTGGAGCAGGATGGCGGCCCCCCACGTGGCAGCGCAGCAGGGAACGTACCTGCGCTCCCTCGGAACGACACAGTCAGCAGGCAGAGTGAGGGAGCCCGTCGGCTGGACGACACACACAGGCAGGAGGGCAAAGAGGACAGACAGGACGCGACGGCTCTGGAGGAGGTGAGACGCAGGGGGGGAATGGTGGCGCTTCCCCCATCCACTCTGAGGGAGACGGCAGCGCTGCACACACTTCCCCAGAGTGCTTACCAGGGGAATCGCAGACACAGGCCGGCGCGCTGGGAAAGGAAGATGCCCCCTTAAGCGAGGGATCCCCCCTTGGCCTGCTTCCATGAAAGGGAGCCACAGGTGGGAGGAGGAGATGGAGAGAGGTCCCGATCCCCCTGTGTCCTGCGACCATCTGCAGGGACGCCCACCTCCAGCATGCACACTTGCCCAATACAGCAGCTGGGACACCTCTGAGATCCACACTAGGGCCCACAGCACGGGGCTTGTGAGATGACTCCTGCGCTCCACAGTCCAATGGGTCCTCAGATAGGTGGTCAACAGGATCTTCCTGGCCCCCACCCTCCCCCAGGGATGGAGATGTAGCAGAGGACGAGTTAAAGGCACCATCACCCAGCAATGGGGCACAGAAAAATATCAAGTCTCCGGACCACAGGGGCGTCCCTGGTGAACTATCAGATAAATCCTCTTCTCCTATCAGTGGTGACCAACAATCCCCTGCGACTATGCCGCTATCTAAACAAACACCCCCAGAGGGCGACAGGTCGACTACGCTGGCGGATATACGCACATTACTAGAATCAATCCACACCAAACATGATATCACTAACCTAACATCTCAGATTGTCTCTGAGTGCAAGCAAGAATTTGCCCGGTTTCGCTCTGAGCTGACGGATCTATCATCAAAAGTGGACTCCCTATCTCAGTCTCGTGACACCACGACGAAAATTATACAAACATTGACAGACACCGTTAAACGCCACTCCTCCCAAATACAAAATCTTCAATCCTCATTGGATGATATTGAAAACAGAAATAGGAGGAACAACTTAAGGGTCAGAGGCCTCCCAGAATCCATTTCCACTACGGACATTCCATCAACACTGACTTCCATTTTTAATGGTCTACTTCGACGCCCGCCGGGCACTTTTATTGAAATAGACAGGGCCCATAGAGCCCTACGGCCTCCTGATCCGAACAACCCCCAACCAAGGTATGTAATTTGCCGGATTCACTTTTTCCACCTCAAAGAACTGATCCTACAGGCAGCGTGCCAGAAACAAACAATCTCCCATCAAGGCCAGCCTATCCGAATCATGCCAGACTTATCACGATTCACACTGGCCCAAAGAGCGGCCCTGAAACCTTTACTCAACATTCTGCAAGAAAGGGAGATCCCATTTAGATGGGGGTTCCCCTTCTCTTTATCAGTGCGAAGAGATCGCCAGACCTTCACAGTAAGAGCCCCGGGAGACCTGCAAGGTTTCCTGACCGGCCTGGGCCTACCGAGCATCAATCTACCTGACTGGGAGGTGCTCATCGAGAATGGCCTGGTTTTGGCGGGGAAACCTCCAAGACTCCGAGACCGTCCCCAGGCAGGTCTCCCCCCCGGAGCAAAGCCGAAGGGAGGAGAAAAGAGAGGACCGACCGCGGGTCGTCGCATTACGGCCTAGTGACTGGGCCCAGCAGTGGGGCACCAGCATTAAATCAGAATTGCACATGATCCAGGCACGTCCAGGTGCCCTCCAAAAAAGAAGGAGGCGGGGATGGATAGAGACACTGGGACGGGTTCCGGGAACTTGTGCGTAATACAATAATTGTTGGGGATAACGTCTCTCTTCTGTATTCCCCAGAACTCTAATACGATCCTAGTAATAACAAGAATGTTATCTATTGTAGAGCTTTCTCAGAAAGTCAGAGTTGTGAGATATATAACTACAGACAGATTTCTCCTCAGGCCCAGAGACCATTTACTTTATTCCATAGCCGATGGATAATCAGTTATATCACGTTATAATTTTTCAAGCCAGTTAAAGTGTTGCGCGGGTTCCTGTGCTACTTTGCCGCTTGCTAAATCAGACCTCGCCCCACATAGGGTGTGAGCCACTGTCCCACCTACCAAGGTAGCACAAGCTCCTGATATACGTTAGTACCTTTTTTTTAGGTAGTTTACTGCACAGAGGCTATACCTCTGAGTCTTTTCGTTTTCCTCTCTGCAACTCTGATTCTTTGTCTCTTTTCTACACTTTAACCTCCCTGTTGTTTTTTTACCTCCCTCACGGCATTGCACGAAGCTTTCTACTCACAGATATCGCATCACCGCTCAATGTGAATGACGGAACTAAGAATCGCATCCTTCAACGCCAAAGGTTTGAACACGCAGGAAAAGCGGGCACAAATTCTGCAACATTTTCACCGACATAAGATACAGATAGTGTGTCTCCAAGAAACACACTTTAAGGAAAATCATGCACCCATCATCAAACACAAACACTACACCAATTGGCATTTTGCCAACAAGCCCAGTAACAAATCCAAGGGGGTTGCCATAGCAATCCACAAATCTCTCCCTCACCAAATCCTTAACTGCACAATAGACAAAGAGGCGAGATACATTATTCTGTCACTAAAAATCGAGGGCCAAATATTAACCCTACTTAATGTGTACGCCCCCAACCAAGACCAGGCCAGTTTTATCTCTTACTTGATAGACGAGTCATCCCCCTTGATGCAGGGGTCGGTGATTTTATGCACGGACCTCAACCTTACTCTGAACCCGATTTTAGACAACTCAAAGAACAAATCACACTTAGCATACAAAGCCATTAAACACGTCAAAAAAGCCCTCCTTAGGTTACAGTTATGTGATGTGTGGAGAATACAGCATCCTGCGGTTAGAGTTTACACCTTTTATTCCACACCGCACGACTCTTATAGCAGGATTGATTATATCATGATTCAACAATCGGCTCTCCCATGGGTATCTTCCACAGCAATCGGCAATATACTGTGGTCCGATCACGCTCCAGTTTACTGCTCTCTAACGATCCCTTCCCTTTCTAAAACAGTACGCCCTTGGTGCTTGAATGAGAGCCTACTGACAGACGAGGCGTGTCTGGCGGACATGAGGGAGTCCATAGGACACTTTCTCTCGGACCACGTTGCTGACACGACTGCCCCAATTCTCAAATGGGAAGCACTCAAATGTGTGTTGAGAGGGGTCCTAATTAAGCACGGGTCTCGTCTGAAGAAGGCCAAAGCTCAAGCCCTAAACTTCGCCATGCACACGGTCACTAAACTGGAGCTGTCACATAAAAACGCGCTCTCGACAGAAACTCTAATAAAACCTCTTCAAAGCGAGACAAGAAGTAAAACATTTATTAGACGAATCTTATAAGCGTTACCTCCAAATTGGGCGAAGCCGATTTTATGAATTTGGTAACAAGCCTGGGAGTATGCTTGCTATAGCCCTCCGTTCTCAGTGCACTCAGAACTTCATTCCCTGCATCAAGGGGCCCAGTGACTCCATGGTCCACACAACGGCGGAGATCTCCGACACATTCCGTACATATTACGCAAATTTATACAATCTCCCCAAACTGACAAGCCCCCCTATCTCTATCACATCACCTTTCAACACCACTAAACCAGACGTGATGGCCGAACTAGACAACCCTTTCGATCATTCTGAATTGTCAGACGTAATAAAAAACTTACCAAATGGCAAAAGCCCAGGACCAGATGGATTTACAGGGAAATTTTATAAAATGTTCATAGATCTCTTGTCTCCTTTGATGCTGGTCGCATTCAATTCCATCTCTGAGTCCTGCCCGTCCCCCCCCCAATCCACGGCCGCGTTTGTCACCGTGATCCCTAAACCAGGAAAAGACCCACATGCCTGTAAGAGCTATCGCCCAATTTCCCTCCTGAATACGGACCTAAAGATTTTTGCAAAACTAATAGCAAATAGATTGAGTCCACTGCTTCCCTCGCTGGTTCACCCTGATCAAGTGGGTTTTGTCCCGGGGAGAGAAGCACAGGACAACACCCTAAAAACCATAGACATTATACATCACGCAAAACCCCACAAAATACCAATGATGGTCCTATCCCTCGACGCCGAGAAGGCGTTTGACAGAATTTCATGGTCCTCTCTTACAGAAACCCTTGCACATATTGGCTTTAGTCCCACACTCATTACTAAAATTCTTTCACTGTACAGAAACCCAGTCGCTAACTTAAAAATTAATGGCTCATTATCAAACCCCTTTACCATTCACAATGGCACCCGACAGGGCTGCCCACTATCTCCCCTTCTCTACATACTAATTATGGAACACCTCCTGGCCGCCATTCGTAATCACCCTGAGATTCGAGGTATTAAATTAGCAGGTAAAGAATATAAATGTTCAGCGTTTGCTGACGACGTACTAATTTATATAACAAACCCAATGACCTCCCTACCCAACTTGCTGGATTTGTTGGAGAGGTTCGGTAGGTGGTCCAACTTCAAGATCAATATGAACAAATCCGAGGCCCTCAATGTAACTCTCCCTGATGAGATGGTGCATAACTTGAAGATGCACTACCCATTCAAGTGGCCACCTGGTAATATCATTACCTATCTGGGCATTCGTTTACCCTCGGATCTGTCCAGATTGTATTCATTGAACTTTCAGCCATTTCTCTCTAGACTAGAAAACAACCTAGCCGCATGGGAACGAACGAGTTTCTCCTGGTTCGGGCGCATTAATATATTAAAAATGACTATCCTTCCCAGACTGCTATACCTTTTACACACAATTCCCACTCACATTCCAGCGGTGTTCTGGGAGGGAATCCGACGACAATTTAAAAACTTTGTATGGGTGTCAAAACACCTGAGGTTACGTTGGGAAACCCTAACGCGCCCCAAGGAAGCGGGTGGGACGGGCTTACCGGATTGCTGCCGTTACCACTTTGCAGCAGCACATGACCGTTTTGGACTTAATACATAGTTATTCGACGAAATTGTGGGTACGTTTAGCAACTGATATATGCCCGATCTCGGTCGGAACCTTGCCCTGGTTACGCCCGTCCACGGTTCCAAAAAACCTAGAAATATCCTACACAACAGCTAATACGCTGAAGACCCTGAGAATTCCTTCACTGAACAATAGGCTGGTGGAAAGGAACGGCCCCTTGCTCCCTATTTCAGGAAACCCTAAGTTTGAACCGGGATGTACCGCCCCGACATTCCTAGGTTGCTCGAAATCCCGCCCCCTACGCTTTTCCCAAATAGCTCCTAACGGAGTACTAATACCACTCAGCGCTATCCTGGGAGAGACCCCCCCACTCCGCGTGAAATGTGAAATATTCCAACTGATAAGTGACTTACTACAATGTTTTCAATACTTCATCACTCTGTATTTGTGATTAACTTGAAAATCAATAAAAATGTATTATTAAAAAAAAAACAAATAAACTAATAACTTGTAAACCAATGTGTGTTTTGTTTCTCTTTAGTAACAAACAGGTCTCTATGTAAAATGTTTTTTTTTTTGGTTTAGCACAAAGCTTGTACAATTTTTATATGATTGACTAAATAGTGAAATAAACAAGTGTATTTTCTAATTCCAGATCCTAAATCAGAGTTAGTAGTATATGGTTTTCAGTCAGGAGACTGATTAATCCTAAAAGGACAAGCGAGAAAGAGCCATGAGTCAAGATTAGATGAGTTGATCCAGCTTGTCACCACCACAAAAATTTCGATAAAGCTCAACGGCAGGACAAACATGGATTCACGCTTCGCATTGCAGAAGGGTCGATCCACCGGAACTGCACTGAGCGTCCTGCTCATATTTATCCTTTTAAAAAAGACCTGTACAGTCTAAGACCATCATTGCCAAAACAGTTAGAAGAGAGGACTTAGAGAGCCTTGAGACATGGGAAAGTCCAACTACAAAGGGTAAGGTTATAATAATGAAATCCCAGGTAATGTAGCATGAAAACCAAAACATTTTGCCTACATAGCACACTAAAAAAACATAGAAAAACAGGATAACAGAACAAGAGTATGGTGCATAATAGGACAATTTTAATACAAAACAACTGGCACAATATAAAAGTCGGCAGCACACTTCACTAGGCATGTGTATAACAAATGTTGTACTATTATAAAGCATATAGTAAAATATGCAATATAGAAATTTACAATCAAAATTATACTAGCTGCAGATCACAACATCATTAAAGCAGAGTACTACAAGCAAATAAACCGTAAACATGAATAAATAGTAGAGTATAACGGTTACAAAAGAGGTAGTACTACAGGTGCCAAGTTAACTAATACATACATGTCAGTGATCATTATAGATCCAAGTAACACATGGTCTTAACAGCAGAGTAAATCAAGGACTATGGGCAGCATAATTGGTAGCATAAAAATGGGCATACCCATAGTTAAACACAGCCAGGTGGAGAGCAGCAGAGAGGTCCCCCTGGAGCAAGGACCCCAAAGGGACTCGCCTAGGGGTGCTTGGTCTCAAACCGGTGAAGAAAGCCCTTTACCCTCTCCACCCATGCCTCAACGTTCAGTCAGGCAGGATTTCCCAACAGATCTTTCTTCCTCTTTTCCTAAGGGAACACAGTACCCTTGGTATTTGGAAATGGCAAAAGTGAGTTAAAGGGGGACTGTTGAGGGTACGAATTGAGTAATCTAAAATACTTAATTCAGCCATTTCATAGACCCAAAAATGTGGTTTAGTTAATGTAACCTAACAATTTATAAATATTTTTGTCTCCTACTAACTCATATATGAATATATTCAATGATTTTCCTTAACACAAAATGCTAGCTATGGACTCTCTCATCTCAGGAAAAGTTTTGGAAGAGCCTATCCCATCAGGCTGATGGCTCCCCGGCCTCGTCTGCTGAGCACTGGCAGTGACACGCGAATTAACGTCATATCTCAGAAACCAACGGACCTGAAACAACCGAAGCAGAAAGCGGCTGCTATTCTACCCATTATTCCAGAAGGTTTCGCCAAGTCAGCACCACAAACTGTTCATATGAAGTTTTATCATGTTTTATCAAGAGCAGATTATCTGGGTTCACGAAGTGGCCCTAAGTGGACTAGCACTGACCAAGCATCCTCCTTTTTGTTTCATATCCGGAAAGAAGAACCATAGACAATTTGTAGTAAATGTCTTTTTGGTTATGTGCTAATTTTAAGATAAGGTCTAGATTAAATCTTTTTTTAATCAGGATAATGTGCCCTAATGAAAGTAATAACACCAATTCTAATAGCCCCCTATAAATCATAAAGTTATTTTTAATAAATAGAATAAATACTTAAGGGGGGAGCTAAAGCCTGTAGTGTTGTATTAGACAACAATCTCATGGAAAGCCCACATATATAGATATAGATATAGTTAAAGTTCAAAGGGGAGTAGGTCACAAATAAGTTCCAAATAAAATATATCTAAATGGGGAAAATTTTAAAATTTAAGGTTGACAACATTCACAGATATCTTATTAAGGGGGGGACTGTGAAGGCGGCCTAAGTATTCCAAGTTCTGTAAGCCTAGCAAAAAGAAAGATTTTGGTTGTGCCTCAAACCAGTCATCCGTAGCAGCCATGGCATCAGAAATGGTGTGAAATTTGATACCCTTGAGGTGTTTCTTCAGATTTGGAAACAGATGCTAGTCGGAGGGAGCTAGATCTGATGAATAAGATGGTTGGTCAGACAGCTGGAAACCCAGCTCTGCCAGTTTTGCCGTGGTCACTCATGCAGTGTGAACAGAGGCGTTGTATTGCAGGAACAAGATTCCCTTGGACAGCTTGCCGCGCCTTTTGGCCTTCAAAGCTGCCTTCAATTGGTCCAAAAGTTCAATGTAATACCTTGCTCTGATGGTGGAACCCTTTTGAAGGTAGTCCACTACCAGGATGCCCTCCTTATCCCAGAACACAGACGCCATCACCTTAGTGGCTGATTTTTGCACCCTGAACTTCTTTGGAAGAGGAGAACCACTGTGCCTCCACTCATTTGACTGCTCCTTGTTTTCAGGGTCATACAAATAAATCCAGGTCTCATCCATGGTGACCAGTCGATCCAGGAATTTCTTATCAGTCCGGAAACACTGACAAGTGGACTCGGTTCTGGGCAGTGCATGTCTTGGGAATGTCACTGGGGTGGCCGTTGCCTGATTCTGTGCCCTGGGCCATTTTTGTAATGTGGGTGTATTTACAGGGGATTAGAGTAATGTTCATACGTGACGCCACTTGCGGTGTTGTGGCTATAAATATGGAGCTGCCGCTGCAGAATGTTACTACTGGGGCTGATGTTAATTGCAGCCTGGATGGTAGGCCCTCCGCAAGCAGGGCCGGGCCCCAGAGGATGGGTGATGTGATGGGCGTCGGAAGAAGGTAGTCCACACAGAGGCTTAGTGCAACTGGTTTTTACTCGTTGCTGGTTAGTGGTAACTGGTTACCCGAGGCCGGCTGGTTTCACCTTCAGGTCCCCTTCGTCTCAGTGCCAGTTTAGTACTCTGGTACCTTCTTCCCCTGCACCTGTCTCTAGAAAATGGATCCCCATGGCGTAGGGGGTCCCTGTCCGGTGGTTTGTCCACTTCTGTCCAACTGATGGTAGCTTGAACCCTGTGGGGTTGGAGTCTCTGGTCCTGACTCTGATTCTCCCTTTGCTACTGAGTCTTCGGATTTTTAGGGTCAGCGAGGTTGATGGTCCTCCCGCTGTGCATGTGTTACAGTTCGACTTGGAGCTCTTTCCTGTCCTAGGGTCCTGTACCCCGTCGGTATGTAGTTCCAGGAGTACTCCACCGTACTCCACCGGCAATCACTGTCCTGGGTACCAGACTACTGTTAACCTGAGCATGTCTCCACACTTTCACCTTTACTCCTCCACACTCTACTCTTGTCTGCCTACTCTGCAAGTCTGCCCCTCCCACCTGGTTGTCTAGTGGACTGGACTGGCTCCACCTCTAGGTGTCCATCCATTGGTCTGACCCTAGCTTTGCACCATTGTATGGGGGATTGTTGGGGAAAACTGGGATTACCTGGGTTTTTGGTGTGTTACCAGCACTAGTCTTCGGGAGCCCTAGGGGGTAGGCCCTGCATCCTTGAGTGGATGCAGAACCTTGTAGCACCCTGATGGCTTCAGGGGCACTACACTGACCACAAGGGCTTACACTTTATAGGAGAGAAAGAAAGGACCACGTTGACCACAAGAGCTTACACTTTATTGAAGAGAAAGAGAGGACCACGATGACCACAAGAGCTTACACTTTATAGGAGAGAGAGAGTGAGAGAACCTCGCTGACCACAAGAGCTTACACTTCATAGGAGAGAAAGAGAGAGAGGACCACACTGACCACAAGTTGCCTATCGGAGGCTCAGCATCCTGAGTAGAGTTGAGCGCGGTTCGCGGTTCGTGGTTCTCCAGTTCGCGGCTCGAGTGATTTTGGGGGCTGTTCTAGATCGAACTAGAACTCGAGCTTTTTTGCAAAAGCTCGATAGTTCTAGATACGTTCGAGAACGGTTCTAGCAGCAAAAAACCCAGCTAATTCCTAGCTGGCTTTCCGCTGTAATAGTGTAAGTCACTCTGTGACTCACACTATTATGAAATTTCAGTGTATAGTGTGCGGGAACAGCGCATTCAGATCACTGCTGTTTGGATAATGGCGATCGCCATTTTTTTTTTTCCTTGTCTTCCTTCCCTAAGCGCGTGCGTGTAGTGGGGCGGGCCAGCATGTCAGCCAATCCCAGACACACACAGTTAAGTGGACTTTTAGCCAGAGAAGCAACGGCATGTGTCATAGGATGTCCATGTCACATGTCCCTGCATTATAAAAACGAGCATCTGCCCGTCCGGACGCCATTATCTCTTCTGCGTCCTTGGTGTCAGACATCACTGGCGCAGCTCCTATCGCCGATACAGCTGTATACGCTCCATACACAGCGCTGGACAGCATAGGGATAGCACTTTCTATCAGTCCTTTTAAGGGCTCATACCGGCAGGGTCAGAGCCATAGGTGACAGGTCCTGAAAACAGAGTTTAACAGCTACACAAGATGACAGCGTCTGTGTATCTAAGGTCAGGGATTTCCTCGCTGCATTTCCCCATTAGGAGGGATAGAAAGGCAGGCGTCCTTTCCTCTACCCAGAGACCCACAACCCTGCCACTGTACCCTCCTGCCCTTTGCACACTCCAACTCATTATAACTAAGCCATTATACTAGCAAACAGTCAGTGTACCTAGTGGCATCCTAAACGTGGCTATTGGACTTCTGTATAGTCCCAGTAGTGCAAAGATATTTGCAGCACGTCTGGCTGCATTGCACACTCAAACTCATTATAACTAAGCCATTATACTAGCAAACACTGAGTGAACTTAGTGGCATCCTAAACGTGGCTATTGGACTTCTGTATAGTCCCAGTAGTGCAAAGATATTTGCAGCACGTCTGCCTGCATTGCACACTCAAACTCATTATAACTAAGCCATTATACTAGCAAACACTCAGTGAACTTAGTGGCATCCTAAACGTGGCTATTGGACTTCTGTATAGTCCCAGTAGTGCAAAGATATTTGCAGCACGTTTGGCTGCATTGCACACTCAAACTCATTATAACTAAGCCATTATACTAGCAAACACTGAGTGAACTTAGTGGCATCCTAAACGTGGCTATTGGACTTCTGTATAGTCCCAGTAGTGCAAAGATATTTGCAGCACGTCTGCCTGCATTGCACACTCCTACTCATTGTTACTAAGCCATTATACTAGCAATTTATGCTGCCAGTTTAAGGGCCGTAGTTGCATTGTCAGGGATATTTATTTTTTATTATTCTGCTGTTAATAAAGCAGACCACCGCTGCAATCTACACCACCTCTCAATTTTTACTACCACATTTTCAGTGCACAATCTTGTCGCAATCAACATGAGTGGCAAAATGACAGATGCTGGTGGAAAGGGGAAGAGGCGTGGTGGAAAAGGAAAAAAAGGGTTTGTCCGTGGGGAAGGTGGCAAAGCTCCATTAACATCTGCTGAAGATAGACCATCTACCAGGAAAACAAAGATGTCTACTACTTACCATGGACAATCCGATGTGCTCCCTTTTTTACGGACACGAACAACAGGAACAAAGGTAGATGATGGCCAAAAAAGGAAAATGCTTGAATGGATCTCAAGTGGTCCAACAAGTGCCCTCTCAGCCACCTCAACTACCGCATCCAAAAAACACCAGTCCTCTGAGTTGTCATCCCAATCAAACTTGCTTTCTCCCAGCTCTGAACTCTCCATCAGCCCTGCACAGTATGGTGGAACTGATATGGCTGAGTCTGCAGAGCTGTTCAGTCACACTATAGCCTGGGAATCAGAGGTCTGCTCCCAAGCTACAGTGAGTACAGACCAGGAAATGGTCTGCAGTGATGCCCAGAACCTTTGTGACTCTGATTCAGGCCGTGAGGACGAAGTTTCTGAGCATAATGTTGACCCTTTGTCACAAACTGTAACACCTGTGGTTATAGACAATGAGGAACATACTGATGACGATGAGACGCAGATACCAGATTGTGATGACAACTTAAATATTCGGTCAGGGCAAGAAGAGGCTCGGTCTGAGGGGGAGGGGAGTGCAAACACAACAATTGATGATGAAGTTCTAGATCCCACCTACTGTCAACCCCCAGTCAGGCAATCGAGGAGGTCAACAGAGGCGGTGGAGGAGGATGCAACCGACGACGAAGTTACCTTGCGCCTTCCTGGACAGAGTCGGAGCATTGGAAGCACGTCTACAACTGCATCATCAGCCACCACTCTGCCTCTGAGCACTAGTCGGGGGGGCTCAGCAGGTCGCATGCCCTCTAAGCCTTGCCTAGCTTGGTCCTTTTTTGACATAGAAAAAGATCGCCCAAATTATGTGATGTGTAAAATTTGTCGTGATTCTGTTAGTAGAGGTCAAAACCTCAGCAGTTTGACAACTTCTTCCATGAATCGTCACATGAATAAATATCATAAGTCCCAGTGGGAAGTTCAACGTGCTGCAATGCGGCCTAGCGGAGCGAACCATCCACCGCCTGCCCCTTCCAGTGCATCCGCGCGCTCTTCATCTTCTAGGACTGTGGGGACAGCTGTCACACCTGGTTTTCCATGCACAACTTCCACCACTGTAACCGCAACAGGCAGTTTGCTTGGTAGGTCGTCAGTTGGTTTGGAAGGGGAAACAAGTGAGTGTGTACAGCTCTCTCAGACATCAATAGCACCAACGTTGGATGAAGGCAACATCATGTCTCCGCCTGCACTTTCCTCACAAAGCTGCATTTTTCCAGGGACACCCTACTCAACACCGTCTACACACAGCAGCCAGATCTCTGTCCCTCAGATGTGGTCAAATAAAAGGCCATTTCCTGCGACCCATGACAAAGCTAAGAGGTTGACTCTATCCTTCTGTAAGCTCTTGGCTACCGAAATGCTGCCTTTCCGCCTAGTGGACACACAGGATTTTAGAGACCTTATGTCTGTCGCTGTGCCCCAGTACCAGATGCCTAGTCGCCACTGCTTCTCTAAGAAAGGTGTGCCCGCGCTACACCAGCATGTCGCACACAACATCACCGCTTCCTTGAGAAACTCTGTGTGTGAACGGGTGCATTTCACCACCGATACTTGGACCAGTAAGCATGGACAGGGACGTTACATGTCGCTGACTGGGCACTGGGTAACTATGGTGATAGATGGTGAAGGGTCTGCTGCAGAAGTCTTGTCGTCCCCACGACTTGTGTGTCAATCCTCTGTCTGTCCAAGTTCCGCCACTGCTTCTGCCTCCTCCACCTCATCTGTGTCCTCCACCTCCGCCCCAAGCCTGCCTGGTCAGGCCACCAGCGTTCTCACTGCGCAGAAGGAATCACGCACCCCTCATTACTATGCTAGCAGCAGAGCGCAACGGCATCAGGTGGTCTTTAGCTTGACATGTCTTGGGAATAGGAGTCACACAGCTGAGGAATTGTGGTCAGCTCTGCGGTCCGAGTTTAATAAATGGTTGTCTCCACTCAACCTGCAGCCTGGTAAGGCCGTGTGCGACAATGCTGCAAACCTGGGTGCGGCCCTTCGCCTGGGCAAGGTGACACACGTGCCTTGTATGGCTCACGTGTTGAACCTTGTTGTCCAGCAATTTTTAACACACTATCCCGGCCTAGATGGCCTTCTGACCAGGGCACGAAAACTGTCTGCTCACTTCCGCCGTTCAAGCGCCGCAGCTGAGCGACTTGCATCGCTCCAGAAGTCTTTTGGCCTGCCGGTTCATCGCCTGAAATGCGATGTGCCGACACGCTGGAATTCGACTCTCCACATGTTACAGCGACTGTGGCAGCACCGCCGAGCCCTGGTGCAATACGTCATGACGTATAGCCTGAGCCAACGAGATGCAGAGGTGGGGCAGATCACCCTGATGGAGTGGTCTCAGATCAAGGTCCTATGCACCCTTCTGCACAGTTTCAACATGGCGACGAATATGTTTAGCGCTGACAATGCCATTATCAGCATGACAATTCCAGTCATTTACATGCTGGAGCACACGCTAAACACTATTCGGAGTCAGGGGGTGGGACAACAGGAAGGGGAGGAACTACAGGAGGATTCATATGCGCAAGGGACAACAACATCACCAAGGTCCAGACGTTCATCATCACCAACGCGGCAGGCATGGGACCATGGGGGACAGGGATCAACAAGGGCGCATAGTAGCAGGCAAAATGTTGAGGAAGGTGCAGGAGAACATGAAGAAATGGAGGACGAACTGTCCATGGACATGGAAGACTCAGCGGATGAGGGAGACCTTGGTCAAATTTCAGTTGAAAGAGGTTGGGGGGAGATGTCAGAGGAAGAAAGAACGGTTAGCACCTCTATGCCACAAACACAGCGTGGACTTGCTCCGCATGGCTGCACAAGACACATGAGTGCCTTCTTGTTGCACTACCTCCAACATGACCCTCGTATTGTCAAAATTAGAAGTGATGATGACTACTGGCTTGCCACACTATTAGATCCCCGGTACAAGTCCAAATTTTGTGACATAATTCCAGCCATAGAAAGGGACGCACGTATGCAGGAGTATCAGCAGAAGCTGTTACTCGATCTTAGCTCGGCTTTTCCACCAAACAACCGTGCAGGTGCAGGGAGTGAATCTCCCAGTTGTAACTTGACAAACATGGGACGGTCTCGTCATCTTCAACAGTCTACCCATACCAGTAGGACCGTATCTGGTGCTGGTAACAGCAATTTTATGGAATCTTTTCATAATTTTTTTAGACCCTCCTTTGCAAGGCCACCAGAGACAACAAGTCTGACACATAGTCAACGGCTGGAGAGGATGATACAGGAGTATCTCCAAATGAACATCGATGCCATGACTTTGCAAATGGAGCCTTGCTCATTTTGGGCTTCAAATCTAGAAAAATGGCCAGAGCTCTCCAGTTACGCCTTGGAGATTTTGTCGTGTCCAGCTGCCAGCGTTGTCTCTGAACGTGTCTTCAGTGCTGCTGGGTGTGTGCTGACAGATAAGCGCACGCGTCTGTCCAGTGACAATGTGGACAGGCTGACGTTCATCAAAATGAACAAGTCATGGATCCAGAAGGAATTTACTACCCCTGTGTCATCCTGGGGAGAGTAAATGCTTGTGGATTTGGAATGTGCTTGATGCAAATCTAGCTGTGAAGTGTAAAACTAGGGCACAAGTGCTGCCACTGAATGGGTGGGTGTGTGTAAGGCCCATTTTTTGGAAAAAGGGACACTCCGCTTGGAGTAACCCTTGCTTACATAGTTTTAAAAAATGATCCAAGATGCATACAGCTGGGATCAGGAAAGACTTTGCTACCTACCCCGGTGTCATCCTGGGGACGGTTAAGTATGGCGTATTTTTGAATGTGCTTGATGCAAATCTACCTGTGAAGTGTACAACTGGGGCACAAGTGCTGCCACTGAAGAGGTGTCTGTGTGGCCCAATTTTTGGAAAAAAGGGAGACTCCGCTTGGAGTCACCTTGCGGTGTTTTACATGATTTTAGAAGGGCATGCCATGCCTATATCTGTGTCTCGTCCTCTTTTTCCTCGTAACGCTGTTTTGTTTTTGCATGAGAATTTGTCCTTGTCACTTTCCCATGTTTTTTGTGTTGTGTTGTGAGTTGTTTGTCACCTTTTGGACACCTTTGAGGGTGTTTTCTAGGTGTTTTTATGTGTTTGTGAATGCCTGCCATTGTTTCCTATGCAGTTCGAGTTCGGTTCGTCGAACGTTCGACGAACCGAACTCGAACGGGAGCTCCGTTCGGCGAACCGACCTCGACCCGAACCACGACCGGTTCGCTCATCTCTAATACTGACCACAAGGGTGTACACTTTATAGGAGAGAGAGAGAGGATCGTGCTGATGAGAAAAGATTACACTTTATAGGAAGGAAAGAGGGAGTGAATCACGCTGACCACAAGGGCTTACACTTTATAGGAGAGAGAGAGGACCATAGTGACCACAAGAGCTTATACTTTATAGGAGAGAGAGAGTGAGAGAACCTCGCTGACCACAAGAGCTTACACTTCATAGGAGAGAAAGAGAGAGAGGACCATGCTGACCATAAGTTGCCTATCGGTGGAATGGGTGGATTTACACGAGGCTCAGCATCCTGAGCACTGCTACATTTGCAGCAGAGAAAATTGTAGCAAAATGACATTAAGCTACCCAGCAAGTGACACATTGCTGGAATCAGGGTTTCAGCCCCTACATGATGCTGCTCGCAGATTTCATAGAAAAAAGCTTGTGTAAAGCTCCCTTTAAGATACTTCATATTATGTGCAGTAAATTGGTTATACATAGAATGTCAAATTGTGTCCACAGGTACCAATCTGGGGCTGCAGCAGATGTTGCGTGGTAGTCGATTTTTTTGTCTTACGTATGCTCATCCATACTATGGTACATCATTAGACAAGCTCTGTCAGTTATATCTTAATGGCACAAATTTATGATCATCGTCTCTGGTGTCTCCGCAAAGTTTTTCCTCTTCCAAGTACACATCAGCTTTAATCTAATTAGTCCTAAAAGTACAAGATGTCTCAGGAACTGAAGAGTAGATGTAAATGCATTCGCTGCACCGACACACTCAAGGTGCCTTTGTTGGAAGAAATTGGCATCAATTTTTTTTTTTACAATTTTTTAATAACAATTAAAATATTTGACAGAATTTGTGAAGGATAGTAGATCTGAAGAAAATTAAATTAAAGATATTTGAAAACAATATGAGTAAAAATGCTTTAATCCTCGCCAGGATACATTCCCTTTTTTGGATTATGAGAGTGCTTTTCGATTAAGGAAAAAAAAGCTTTTAGCCGTAAAAAAAATAAATAAAAAGCATAAATGTCAGTGTGTTGTTAGAAAAGAAGGTTATACATGAACAATTTGTGCAAATTAATCTTGCTGCGTGCTTCGACCGCTACGAAGAAATTTATTAACCGGAGAACACTTAGTGCTCGCTGTGAAGTCTATATACTGCGGCACGGTGGCTCAGTGGTTAGCACTGCAGTCTTGCAGCGCTGGGGTCCTGGGTTCAAATCCCACCAAGGACACTATCTGCAAGGAGTTTGTATGTTCTCCCCGTGTTTGCGTGGGTTTCCTCCGGGTACTCCGGTTTCCTCCCACACTCCAAAGACATACAGATAGGGACTTTAGATTGTGAGCCCCAATGGGGACAGTGTTCCTGATGTATGTAAAGCGCTGTGGAATTAATAGCGCTATATAAATGAATAAAATTATTATTATTATTATTATTAAAATAGATTGAAGATAATAAATTTCATTTGTTTGTCATAATATAAAAGTAAAACATTCTGTGACGATTCTTAAAGGAGTAGAAATGATAAGGAGCATATCTGCAGTTTTTGGCAATGACCATTACACAGTGTATGGCGCTGATCTATTCCCGGCTCCAATCACTGTTTATATCTTTCTGTCGTTCCAGCTGAAATTAGTTTTTAACCCCTTCAGCCCCCGGGCACTTTCCGTTTTTGCGATTTTGTTTTTTTGCTCCCCTTCTTCCGAGAGCCGTAACTTTTTTTATTTTTCCGTCAATCTTGCCATATGAGGGCTTGTTTTTTGCGGGACAAGTTGTACTTTTAAATAAAACCATACGTTTTACCATATGGTGTACTGGAAAACAGCAAAAAAATTCCAAGTGTGGAAAAACTGCAAAAAAAAGTGTGATGGCACAATAGATTTTGGGATGTTTTATTCACGGTGTTCACTATATGGTAAAACTGATGTATGGGTATGATGCCTGAGGTCGGTGCGAGTTTGTAGACAGAAAACATGTATAGGTTTACTTGTATCTAAGGGGTTAAAAAAAATTCACAAGTTTGTCCAATAAAAGTGGCATACATTTTGCGCCATTTTCCGAAACCCGCAGCGTTCTCATTTTTTGGGATCTATGGCTCACTGATGGCTTATTTTTTGCGTCTCGAGCTGACACTTCTAATGGTACCATTTTGCGCAGATGCTACATTTTGATCGCCTGTTATTGCATTTTGCGTGAAACTTGCAGCGACCAAAAAATGTAATTTTGGCGTTTGGAATTTTTTAGCCGCTACGCCATTTACCAATCAGATTAAGTGATTTTATATTTTGATAGATCGGTCATTTCTGAAAGCGGCGATACCAAATATGTGTATAATTTTTTTAACCCTTTAATTTTCAATGGGGAGAAAGGGGGGTGATTTGAACTTTTAGGTTTTTTTGTTTTTTTTATTTTTTAAAACTTTTTTTTTACTTTTTTTTTTCTTTTACTAGTCCCCCTAGGGACTAGTAAAAGAAGCAATCTGATCGCTCTTCCATATCTGCTGATCACAGCTATACAGCTGTAAACAGCAGATACAGTCACTCCCTGCTTCACTGGCCTTCCGGCCGAGTGAAAATGAAAGTGACTCGCCATAGCTGCAGGCGTCATCACATGACCTTGTGCTACCATGGCAACCACCGAAAGTCACGTGATCACTCACGTGACTTCTGGTGGGGGTGGCGGTAAGTAAAAATCGTGACCGCGCGTATATACATCTCGCTGCCAGACTTTGGCAGTGAGATGTTAGGGGTTAATGTTACGGGTGGAATGTGATTCCACTCGTAACATGCAGGCACACGTCAGCTGTTGAAAACAGCTGATATGTGCGCCGATCGCCGCATCCTGCCCGAGACAGGGGGCGGGGCTTAGCGGCACACGCTCCATGACGGAAAGATCCATCAAAGGTCGTTACGGGGCTAAGGTTGAAGGTAGACTTAAGACCACAGAGTTCAACCCTACCCTAACATCATTCCAGAGAAAGACATAAGACAGACAACCCCACTTCATGCTTTTAATCCGTAGTGTTCTGCTCTCCAGCAAAGCCGGTGTTCTGTTTTGTATTTTGAGCCAGTGGATGGGTGGTTTCCCTTCTTTGGTTCCTGCGCTGGTGTTGGGAGGGACCTCTCTCCAGGCACCTCGTTCCGGGTCATTGCACTGCTTCATCAGGGAGCAACCTCACCTGGAACGCCACCAGTCATAGTTCCTGCCTGCAGTAAGTGCTCTGGTTCCCGTTTGTGCTTTGATCTTGTCCTCCTACTCCGGACCTGTTGTTATCCCTCTCCTTCTGTGTCCCTGACTCTGACATTGTTCCCTGGCTCCTGACAACCTGCTTGTACCCGACCCCGGCTCCGTTTAACTCCATTGTACCTTACGTGACTTTCTGGCTTCTGACCTCCGGCTTGTACCCTGACCTCGGCTCCGCTTCCCCCCAGTGTACCTTATTTGACTTCCTGGCTTCTGACCTCTGGCTTGTGCTCTGAGCACGGCTTTGCTTCATCTCTGTGTTACATACGTGACCTCTTGGCTCCTGACCTCCGGTTTGTTTGACTTCCCCGTCACTAGTTGCATCTGATGACACCTAGTGGTAGTTCGTCACACACCTGTTGCTCTGAAGAAGACGTAAGGGCACCCAAGAAAGTTCATCAAGTGCCAAGACCATCTTTGAAAGAGGATTCAGCTACAGGTTCCGATCAACGTTAGTGCAGAGCTTGCTCAGAAACGGCAGCAGGCAGATATCAATGCATCTACATACACAGTGAAGTGAAGGCTTTTGGAGGCTGGTCTGAACTCAGCAAAGGCCGCAAAGAAGTTACTTCTCTCCAGGAAAAAAACACCAAGGACAGACTGACATTTTGCTGGAAGTTCAGGGATTGGACTGCAGCGGACTGGGGTAAAGTTATTTTCTTCAAAGACATACAGTTAGGGAATTTAGTTTGTGAGCCCCAATGGGCACAGTGTTCCTGATGTATGTAAAGCGCTGCGGAATATGTTAGCGCGATATAAAAATAACGATTTATTTATTTATTTATTTATTCTCTGATGAAGCCCACTTCAGATTGTTTGTGACATCTGCAAAAATGATTGTCCAGAGAAGAGAAGTTGATAGCTACCATGAGTCCTGTGTCTGACAAACAATAAAACCTCTTGAGACCATTTGATCCATGAAGGGTGCTTACTCACAATTTTGCCTAAGAACAAATGGTATCAAATAAATAAAGAATGGGATTAAAACATCCTCCAAGAGCAACTTCTTCCAATGGTCCAGGAGCAAGTTGTTGATGAACAATGATTTCTCCAGCATGATGGAGACCATGTCACCAGGCAAAAGTAATACCCAAAAACCAAAACTGAAAATAATATAAACATATACCCTGCTGTAACTAATTAAAAGCATAATGCTTATAAATAAACATAGGGTACTTAGTAAACACTACACTGTGTGCAGAATTATTAGGCAAATGAGTATTTTGATCACATGATACTTGTTATACATGTTGTCCTACTCCAAGCTGTATAGGCTGAGAGCCAACTACCAATTAAGTAAATCAGGTGATGTGCATCTCTGTAATGAGGAGGGGTGCGGTGTAATGACATCAGCGCCCTATATAAGGGGTGCTTAATTATTAGGCAACTTCCTTGCCTTTCGCAAAATGGGTCAGAAGAGAGATTTGACGGGCTCTGAAATGTCCAAAATTGAGAGATGTCTTGCAGATGGATGCAGCAGTCTTGAAAGTGCCAAACTTTTGAAGCGTGATCACCCAACAATCAAGCGTTTCATTGCAAATATCCAACAGAGTCGCAAGAAGCGTGTTGGGCAAAAAAGGCGCAAAATAACTGCCCATGAATTGAGGAAAATCAAGCGTGAAGCTGCCAAGAAGCCATTTGCCACCAGTTTGGCCATATTTCAGAGCTGCAATGTTACTGGAGTATCAAAAAGCACAAGGTGTGCCATACTCAGGGACATGGCCAAGGTAAGGAAGGCTGAAAACCACCACCTCTGACCAAGAAACATAAGATAAAACGTCAAGACTGGGCCAAGAAATATCTTAACCCCTTAACGACCGCCGATACGCCTTTTAACGGCAACAAATTAGGGTACTTCTTCCAAACCGCCGCTTTTTAACGGCGGTCGGAAAAAAAGTCTAGCGCCCCCCAGAGTCGGAAAATTTCCGGGGTCTCAGCTGCCGGGGGTAGCTGAGAGCTTGGAGATCATGATTCAGGCCGGTTTTTCCGGTCCCCGCTCACGTGATCACCGGTACACACCGTTTACCGATGATCACCTTACAGTAAATGACCGCGCTGGTAAAAAATCATTTATCTCCCATCTGGCATAAACAAACATGTCAGATGGGAGATAAATCTCATCCCCGGTCCTCTCTGGTCCCCCGGTGTCGCCAAAATGTCCCCCCGCCCCCCCTTTCCTCCCGAAAATCCAACATGGCGCCGCGCACACCGGCGCGCACAGCAGCGCGCCGGCCGCATTTACCCTTTTCCTCTGGTTTCTGTCGCATGTGCTATGACACATACGACAGAAAACTGCTCCCGAGGCCCTGCCAGGTCACCCCCTATATCCCCCCGGTGTCCCCCGTACCTTTTCCAGCCTTCATCCACCGCGATCCCCCCTCCTTCACAGCAGACGCTGGTCACACGTGCAGAGCGCGGCTGTCAGCACAGCTTCCTGGTTTGCTTTCAGAGACGCTGGCTGCTGCTGCTCGGCACACTGCAGCTGTGACCTGGGGAGGGTGGGTGCAAATTCTTTGCACCCACTCTCCTCACATGGAGGGTCTGCACTCCTAGAAAATGGGGGATACGTTCCCTGAACGTGCCCCCCATATTCTAGAAGGTCCAGAATCACAGCGGGACTTCCAAAATGGATTACTGCGGACCTGATTTTTTTTTCTTTTCAATAAATTGGTGAAAGGGGGAATGTTTTTGGGGAGTGTTTTTTCAAATAATTTTTTTTTTTGTTGTCAATTTTTTTTTTATTACTGTCAATTAGTTATGTCTGGTATCAAATAGACACCGTGACATAACTAGTTGCTGGGATTGATGCCAGGTGACATTAGACATCTGGTATCAACCCCATTTATTACCCCATTTGCCACCGCACCAGGGCAACGGGTGGGGTTGGGGCGAAGCACCAGGATTGGCACATCTAATGGATGCGCCACTTCTGGGGCGGCTGCAGCCTGCTATTTTTAGGCTGGGAAGAGTCCAATAACCATGGCTCTTCCCACCCTGAGAATACCAGACCCCAGCTGTCAGCTTCACCTTGGCTGGTGATCTAATTTGGGGGTACCCTACGTTTGTTTGTTTTTTTAATTATTTATTTATAAATAATTAAAAAAAAAAAACAGCTTGGGGAGCCCTCCAAATTGATCACCAGCCAAGGTGAAGCTGTCAGCTGTGGTTTGCAGGCTACAGCTGTCTACTTTACCCTAGCTGTCTATGAAAAATAGGGGGGACCCCACGTAATTTATTTTAATTATTTTTTTTCTTTTTGGGCTAAATACAAGGCTAGGCACCCTTTAGTGCCACATGAAAGGCACTAAAGGGCGCCAGCTTAGAATATGCAGGGGATGGGACGTTATATATGTTTGACATCTATCCATTCATCCATTGTAGCATTTTAGGCTATGTGCCCACAATTATTATTATTATTATTATTATTATTTATTATTATAGCGCCATTTATTCCATGGCGCTTTACAAGTGAAAGAGGGTATACGTACAACAATCATTAACAGTACAAGACAGACTGGTATATGAGGAGAGAGGACCCTGCCCGCGAGGGCTCACAGTCTACAGGGAATGGGTGATGGTACAATAGGTGAGGACAGAGCTGGTTGCGCAGTGGTCTACTGGGCTGAGGGCTATTGTAGGTTGTAGGCTTGTTGGAAGAGGTGGGTCTTGAGGGTTTGCAGCGTTTTGGGCGCAGAGTGTTTTCCCTGCATCCATTATGCTGCATTGTGCAGTAGAAGCACAGCGGAAGGATTTTTAGAAATCTCATGCCCACTGTGCTTCTTTTCTCCACAGCCTAAACTGACCTGTGGCGCAGCTTCCCGAGCCTCAGCATGTCAATTTATGCTGCGGAAATGAGTGTTCTCTGCAGGTAGAATAGAACTAAAGTCCACAGCAGCCTGAACCCAAATCGTGGGCATGGGCAGCTGCGTTCTCCCATGGACAACACTCACATCTCTGCAGGAGGCTGACACAGGGTACTAGACACCGTGTCGCTGGATCACGGCCACATAGCCTATCAGTGAGAATATTGTTGCTACAGCAACATTTTTGTGAAGTACCTGTGGATTCAAAATGCTTACTATACTCCTGAATAAAATCCTTGAGGGGTCCAGTTTCCAAAATGGGGTCACTTGTGGGGGGTTTCTAATGTATAGGTACCCAAGAGGCCCTGCTAATGTGACATGGTGCGCGCAATTTATTTCCATTTTTCCAAAATTCAAATGGTGCTCCTTCCATTCCAAGCCCTCCCATTTATCCAAAAAGAGGTTGTTGGCCACATATGGGGTATCCCTGCACTCACAAGAACATGGATAACAACCTGTGGGGTCCACGTTTTGTTGTTGCCTCTTGAAAAAGTGAGAAATGTGATGCTAAAAAAACATTTTTGTGAAAAAAATGAAAATTTTCAATATGGCAACCTAAGCTTATCAAATTCTGTGAAGTATTCGTGGATTCAAAATTCCACCACATATAAGATATCAGCATACTCAGGAGAAATTGCATAATAAATTTGATGCTGCTTTTTTTCCTTTTACTCTTGTTAAAAAAAAAGCTATGTGGTTGAAGTAACAATTTTGTGGTAAAAATGTATTTTTTTTTATTTTCACAGCTCAACATCATAAACGTCTGTGAGGTACCTGGGGGTTCAGGGTACTCACCAAACATCTAGATAAATTCCTTGAGGGGTCTATTTTCCAGAATGGGGTCACTTGTGTGGAACCTCCACTGCTTAGGCACCTCAGGGGCTCTCCTAATGCAACATGGTGTCCGCTATTGATTCCAGCCAATTTTGCAGTCAAATTGCACTCCTTCCCTTCCAAGACCTGCCGTGTGCCCAAACAGTTGATTTCCACCACATATAAGATATCACCAAACTCAGGAGAAATTGCACAATAACTTTCATGGTGATTTTTTTCCTGTTACCCTTGTGAAAAAAAAGCTACCTGGTTGAAGTAACAATTTTGTGGTAAAATTTTATTTTTTTATTTTCATGGCTCAACGTTATAAACTTCTGTGAAGCACCTGGGGGTTCAGGGTACTCACCAAACATCTAGATAAATTCCTTGAGAGGCCTAGTTTCCAATATGGGGTCACTTGTGGTGTTTTTTTGCTGTTTATGTACCTTAGGGGTCCTCCAAATGCGACATGGTGCCCGCAATCTTTTTCAGCCAAATTTCCTTTCCAAAATTCAAATATTGCTCCTTTCGTTCCAAGCCCTCCCATTTGTCCATACAAAGGTTTCAGACCACATGTGAGGTATCACTGCACTCATAAAAAAGTGGGTAACAAACATTTGGGTCAAATTTTTGGAATTACCTCTTGAAAAAGTGAGAGAATTGATGCTAAAGCAACATTTTTGAGAAAAAAAATGACAATTTTCAATATGACAACGTAACATTATCAAAATCTGTGAAGTACCTGTGGATCCAAAATGCTCACTATACTCCTCGATAGAAGCCTTAAGGGGTCTAGTTTCCAAAATGGGGTCACTTGAGGAGGGTTCATGCTGTTTAGGTACCTTAGGGGATCTGTAAATGCAGCATGGTGCCCGCAATCTGTTTCAGCCAACTTTGCTTTCCAAAATTTAAATATTGCTCCTTTCGTTCCAAGCCCTCCAATTTACCCAAACAAAGGTTTCTGACCACATGTGGGGTATCGGCGTGCTCATAAGAAAGTGGGTAACAAAGTGTGAGGTCCAATTTTTGGTGTTACCTCTTGAAAAAGTAAGAAAATTAGTGCTAAAGCAACATTTTTAGGTAAAATGTTAATTTTTTTTTTTTTTCATTCCACATTACTTTAGTTCCTGTGAAGCACCTGAAGGGTTAATAAACTTCTTGGATGTGTTTTTGAGTACCTTGAGGGGTGCAAGTTTTAGAATGGTGTCACTTTTGGGTATTTTCTGTCACCTAGGCCTCTCAAAGTCACTTCAAATGGGATGTGGTCCCTAAAAAAATGGTTTTGTAAATTTTGTTGAAAAAAATGGGAAATTGCTGATGAACTTTGAACCCTTCTAACTTCCTAACCCCAAAAAATTTTGTTTCAAAAATTGCGCTGATCTAAAGTAGACAAGTGGGAAATGTTATTTATTAACTATTTTGTGTGACATAACTCTCTGGTTTATGGGCATAAAAATTAAAAGTTTGAAAATTGCAAAATTTTTAATTTTTTTGTCAAATTTCAGATTTTTTCACAAATAAAATAAAATAAAACATCCTAAATTTACCTCTAACATGAAGCCCAATATGTCACGAAAAAACAATCTCAGAATCACCGGGATCCATTGAAGCGTTCCAGAGTTATTGCCTTATAAAGGGACACTGGTTAAAATTACAAAAAATGGCCTGGGCATGAAGTACAAAACTGGCTTCGTCCTTAAGGGGTTAAGACTGATTTTTCAAAGGTTTTATGGACTGATGAAATGAGAGTGACTCTTGATGGGCCAGATGGATGGACGAGAGGCTGGATCAGTAAAGGGCACAGAGCTCCACTCCGACTCAGACGCCAGCAAGGTAGAGGTGGGGTATTGGTATGGGCTGTTATCATCAAAGATGAACTTGTGGGACCTTTTCGGGTTGAGGATGGAGTGAAGCTCAACTCCCAGACCTACTGCCAGTTTCTGGAAGACAACTTCTTCAAGCAGTGGTACAGGAAGAAGTCGGTATCGTTCAAGAAAAACATGATTTTCATGCAGGACAATGCTCCATCACATGCATCCAACTGCTCCACAGCGTGGCTGGCCAGTAAAGGTCTAAACGATGAAAAAATAATGACATGGCCCCCTCGTTCACCTGATCTGAACCCCATAGAGAACATGTGGTCCCTCATAAAATGTGAGATCTACAGAGAGGGAAAACAGTACACTTCTCGGAACAGTATCTGGGAGGCTGTGGTGGCTGCTGCACGCAATGTTGATCGTAAACAGATCAAGCAACTGACAGAATCTATGGATGGTCGGCTGTTGAGTGTCATCATAAAGAAAGGTGGCTATATTGGTCACTAATTTTTTGGGGTTTTGTTTTTGCAGGGAAGATGGTGACGCCTAACCAAACTTACCACTGGTCCCTGGGGTCCCTCATCAGCCTAGATAGGTTCCGTACCTCTGCACCAAGCAAGATATTATCTTGTCCTAGGTATCCCTAGTGCTGGACCCTAATGAGGGAATGGGTGGGATGAGCTCTTCATCAACCCCACTAAACACTATAGAAGCCACAAGGAGGACACACAGGGGGAAATGCGTGAACAACTTATCTTCAGATGACTCAGGTAGAAATTCAGCAGTTTTCAGCAACGATACAACAGAGGAGTACAAGCCACCTGCTTGCAACCAAGGCTTGAATTAACTGAATAATATCACCAGCACCAGTCCAAGGAAGGAAGGGGGTATTTAACACTAGAAGTCCCAGAGAGGGGTCATTTAACATTTATACCATTGATACCCTACGGAGCTCGAAATTCCTGGGACTTCTAGTGTTAAACACCATGGAATACTGATGATCAGCAGCTGGGTGGAAGGTGAGCTCCTGCTGGGTCCAAAAGGAGGAGAGATGAATCCAGCAGGAAAGGTACCTATACCAATTAATACAGACAGAAGAAACAATGGAAAGTCAGGGAGCATTCTGCACAGCCAAACACTGTGACCTTCAATGGCCAGAAACCACATGACTGTCTGTCACCCGTGACACACCTGTGACACTGTCAGGGCACAGGAAGCAAAGTAAAATGGCATGAACTAACATGAAACTTGGCAGAAAAGGTATATGAGGCTCTTTAAGGGCACTATCCTTAAGCATTCATGCCAAAGCCAGTTGCTAAGTTAGGGTAGTGGATGACGTCTTTAAGCCCCTGTTACAAAATAGACAAACAGCAGAAGCAAAAAATGAGTGGCTGCTTGAAAGATAATTATTATAGTCATCCATACTTCTACATTTAGAGGCCAAGTTTATCATTGATTGGCATCTTTTCCCCCATTCACACAACACAAATTTGTTAAATAATGATTATCGTAAGTACTTTGATGCTCTTCTGTGTATTCATACTACATCCTTGCTCGGATTTAACCCCTATGTTTTTATGTTATACTGTTCACCACTTCAATTCTAAATGTTTTAAAATGCAAAAAACACAAATATTGAATCAACTTACACAATCTACAAGCTTCTACAGAATGATTAGACATGTGGACTTGATATTGTAGACCCTGATCATCTACATATAGACAACATTACTTTTTTTGGTTGTAAACTACCAAGGGTTGAATCTCTGGAGGATAAACTAGCGTAAAGCTATGATCGACTATGATAAATAATGGGTTGCCCATTTACTTTATCTTTATTTTCCCATTTGTATTGGGGTACATGATTTTGTGACATTTTCTAATATATAAGTATTAAAGGTTCTCCTCCTCCTTGACAGACTGCACAGCTCTCCTGTTCTCCTGCCTACTGATGGAGGAACATGTGACTAGACACGCCCATCAGCCTCCTCCAATTGAAAAACACTGCACTTGAGGAAGTTGTTTTTCTACTGGAGAAGGCTGATGGGTGTGTATAGTCACATGTTCCTCCATCAGTAGACAGGAGAACAGGAGAGTTTTGCAGTCTGTGAAGAAGTAGGAGGAAAACCTGTAATCTAATATATAAAGCTCAGTGTGTGTCAGTATGTGTGTGGGTATGTGTGTGTGTGTGTGTGTGTGTCCGCTAAAGGAATTTGCACCGTCGCATTTACAATCACATATTTTTGCTGCACAGACGCCTCATGTGACTCAGGAAACGTCATACACTATGTTTTGACGGGAAAATTTAATCCTGCACTTTACAGTTACTCTCCAAAATCCTGCCTCCATTAAACTGAATACAGGCTACAGGCTATTAATAGCAACTTTCAGTGGTTGCTATAGGAACAAAATAAACTGTTAGTATAAAAAGCTTATGTGGAAGGTAATAAGATGCCGGTGGGGAGACAGCCGGGCAAAGAGACAGCCGGGCAAAGAGACAGCCGGGCAAAGAGACAGACGGGGAAAGAGACAGACAGACAGACACATATAGAGACAGACACAGAGATAAAGAGAGACAAACAGAGATGGAGACAGACAGACTGATACAAATACAGACAGAGAGATAGAAACAGACAGACACACAGACAGATATTGGGAGAGAGGCAGAGAGACAGTTACTATCCCGGGTAACACCCGGGTACTACAGCTAGTCTAATATATAAAGTTGAGTGTATGTGTGTATGTATGTGTATGTGTGTGTGTGTGTGTGTGTGTGTCTGCTAATGGAATCTGCACCGTCGCATTTACAATCACGAACTTTTGCACAGACGCCTTATGTGATCCAGGGAACGTTATAGACTATGTTATGACAGGAAACTGTAACCCCGCACTTTACAGCTACTCTCTAAGAAAGATGCCTCCATTAAAGTAAATGGAGCCTGGAACTACTGGTTTCAATAGCAGCTGTGAGTGGTTGCATTAGTAACAAAAGACATTGTTAGTATAAGAAGGTTATGTGTGAGGTAATATGATGTCGGTGGGGAGACGGATAGAGAGAGACAGACAGAGACAGACGGGGACAGAAACAGACAGACAGACGGTGAGACAGACAGAGACAGACGGTGAAAGAGACAGACAGAGAAAGACGGTGAAAGACACAGAGACATACCGAGACAGACGGGGAAAGAGACAAACAGAGACAGACGGGGAAAGACAGATGGTGAAAGAGACAGACAAAGACAGGCAGACAGGGAAAGAGACAGACAGGAAAAGACAGACAAAGAGATAGAAAAAGACAGACATGGAAAGAAACAGGAAAGGATACGGGGAGACAGACGGGGAAAGAGACAGACGGGGAAAGAGACAGACCTGGGAAAGAGACAGACCTGGGAAGGAGACAGACCTGGGAAAGAGACAGACCAGGGAAAGAGACAAGCGGGGAAAGAGACAGTCAAGGAAAGAGACAGTCGGGGAAAGAGACGGACAGAGAAACAGACAAAAACAGACAGGGAAAGAGGTAGACGGGGAAAGAGACAGACAAAATCAGACGCGGCAAGAGACAGACGGGGAAAGAGTGAGACACACAGACATAGAGACAGACACAGAGATAGACAGACAGACACAGACACAGAGATAGAGACAGACTGATACAAAGACAGACAGAGAGATAGAAACAGACAGACAGAGACATAGACGCAGACAGACAAAAAATGAGACAGACAGACAGCGACACATAGACAGAGACTGGGAGAGATACAGAGAGACAGTTACTATCCCGGACAACTCCCGGGTACTACAGCTAGTCTAATATATAAAGCTGAGTGTTTGTGTGTGTGTGTGTGTATGTATGTATGTGTGTATGTATGTGTGTGTGGTTGTCTGCTAAAGGAATCCGCACCATCGCATTTACAATCACGACATTTCATGTGACCCAGGGAACGTCATAGACTATGTTTTGACAGGAAAATTTAACCCCGCGCTTTACAGTTACTCTCCAAAAAACATGCCTCCATTAAAGTAAATAGAGCCTGGAACTACAGGTTATTAAAAGCAGCTGTGATTGGTTGCTATGGAAGCTTATGTGTTAGGTAATAAGATGTTGGTGGGGAGACAGATAGAGACAGACAGGCAAACAGACAGACAGAGAGACAGACAGAGAGAGACAGAGGGACAGACAGAGACAGACAGGGAAAGAGACAGACCTAGGAAAGAAATAGATGGGGAAAGAGACAGACCTGGAAAGAGACAGATATGGAAAGAGACAGACCTGGTAAAGAGACACACCTGGGAAAGAGACAGATGGAGAAAGAATCAGAGAGATAGAGACAGACAAAGAAAGAGACAGACAGAGACAGGCAGAAAGTGAAAGAGACAAATGGGGCAAGAGACAGAAGAGACAAGAGACAGACGAGACAAGAGACAGACGAGGCAAGAGACAGACTAGGCAAGAGACAGACAAGGCAAGAGACAGACGGGGCAAGAGACAGGCGGGGCAAGAGACAGACGGGCAAGAGAAAGACCAGGAAAGAGACAGACGGGGAAAGAGACAGACGGGGAAAGAGACAGACAGACACAGACAGAGACAAAGAGATAGAGACAGACAAACACAGAGATAGAGAGACAGACAGATCCAGAGATAGAGACAGATAGACGGATACAAAGACAGACAGAGAGATAGACACAGACAGACAAGGAAAAAGACAGACAGAGAGACAGATACAGCGACACACAGATAGAGACTGGGAGAGAGATAGAGAGACAGTTACTATCCCGGGCAATGCTGGGTACTACAGTTAGTAATTATATATTACCAACGGCCACAAAATTATGTTCCCAACACCATTGGGAATATAAAGATATACTAACTAACCTCTTTAAAGGGAATCTGTCTGAAGGTGTAATGTTTCGAAATAGCAGCATTTCAAATTTTAAATGGCTTTTTTGTAACACAGTGAATCCAGGAAATGGAGGAGATACTAAGATGATCTTAACGGTCCTTATAAGAAACCTTTATAAATTCCGCAAATTCTTTTCTGAAAAAAGGTTTCTAGAATGATAAAAATCCCACTAAAAATAAAAGTGATCTAAGAAATTAAGAGTGGTTCACTGCTCTGCAATAGTGACCACATCTCTGTAAAACTGATAGGGAAGGCCTATTTCTAAATACCTTGTTCAGCCAATTCTGCCTCTGAGCTACGCTATTGTGGTCCGCTCATCCCCATGAAGTGACCCCCGGGCTCTGTGACATCTGAGATCCAGTGAATTCATGTCAACTTCAAGTTGACTCAACATCACCAGCAGTCTTCCTGAGTGACTAGGCTGTGGGCGGAGTTTCGCTGCTCCTCACAGCCCAGCATTGCTTCTGCTTGCGGCGCTCTGCAGTGAAGAAAAGAGCATGCGACAAGCTGTGCTGTGATGAGCTGTCAAACTCCGCCCACAGCCCAGTCACTCAGGAAGACTGGGGCCGGCCACGGTGATGTCAGGTCAACTGGAAGTTGACGTGACATCATCGGATCTCAGAGGTCACGAAGCCCCGGGGATCACTTCATAGGGATGAGCGGACCGCAATAGCGCCGCTCAGAGGCAGAAATGGCTGATCAAGGTATTTAGAAAAAGCCTCCCCTATCAGTTTTACAGAGATTTGGCCACTATCGCAGAGTAGTGAACCACCACTTTAACAAACACTAGTGATGTAGCTTGCTAGAAGCGGGTTTGGTAAGGTATTTACCCAGGTGAAGGGCATGGGTGTATACACAAGGGTAGGGTGGGCAACGGAATCACTGGCCCATAATGGGAGATATATATATAGATGCTTAAGCAAAGGAAGAAAAAAGGAACGGCACTCACCGGTAATTGCTGTGAAGTGTTCAGATTTATTTCATGGTCAGAGGATACATGCTTCGGCGTTACAGGGAGGGAATGAGGATGGTTAGCACAAAAAGACTACGGCCGTTTCGCCCCTATAGGTTGAACCCCACCTACAGGGGCGAAACGGCCGTAGTCTTTTTGTGCTAACCATCCTCATTCCCTCCCTGTAACGCCGAAGCATGTATCCTCTGACCATGAAATAAATCTGAACACTTCACAGCAATTACCGGTGAGTGCCGTTCCTTTTTTCTTCCTTTGCTTAATGTTCTATGCTCTGATGCTTTTGGAACAAGCACCCCGCAGCTGTATTCAGTATAGTCCGACCTGGAAGTCTCCTCTGGTCGCAGCAGAGATCAATAGCACCGTGTGTGCTTTCCACAACTAGCTGCTGATTGTTTGATGTGGACAGTCCTCAGTGAAAGTAGTGCCCCGCAAATCCTTCTTGCTACTACTGCATATATATAGATGCAACGTCATTGGAAACACTCGCTTTCCGATGCAAAACTGACCTTCTTTTAATGAGGAGAACCACTGTGCCTCCACTCTTGACTGTGCCTTGTTTTCAGGGTCATACAAATAAATGCAGGTCTCATCCATAGTGACCAGTCAATCCAGGAAGTTCTTATTAGTCCAAACACACTGACAAACGGACCAGGAAGTTTTCACTCGCATGCTTCTCTGATCTGTTGTCAAACATTCGGGGACTACTTTGCAGATCGCTTCCTCATGTCCAAATGTTCATGGATAATGACACAAACACATTCACGGGAAATCCCTACGATGATCCCCCTATTGCTTTAGCTGAAATTCGTCGATTCTCCAGTATGATTATGTGCACATGACACACCCCATGGGGCCAGGGGTTTTTCTCGTCACCGAGCCGGCGGTGGTGGTTTGGGGATGTCACAGTGGCCTTGCCCGGCTTTGTGGCCCCGAGGTCTCAATAAAGATGAAGGGGATAGTTGTCTTTCGTGATACCACCTGTATTATGCGGTGTGCTATAAGGGAAGCCGCCGCTGTGGGATGTCGCTCGCTTCTCGGACTTATGGTGTGACACAGATCGGGTGTATCAGCTCCCCACAGGTAGAGCCATGGCCCAAGGGGAATGATGAGTGCAGTAGTCTATAGCTTCAGAGCACAGGAACGACACAGGAGCTGCGGTTGAAGTTCTTTACTCACTGTCAGATTATTGCCGCTGGAGTGTCGGTCTTCACCAAGATGGGCTCCAGCCGATCCCGGAAAATTCGGAAGCCAGTGCCGGTGTTGTGGATGGTGAGCCCTTCCTCCTTGCATGGTTTCAAATGGATCCCTGTGGCATATATCTACACAGGGTCCCCTCTCTGTGGTGTTTAAGTACAGTCTCGTCTAGCAGGCAGCGCAAGTCCTTTAATGGGCCGCCCTATGGTCACGACTCCTGGCTCTATATGCTGCTTTGCCCCGGGCACTATTGTGGGACAGAAAACTTGAAATCCTCTGCCCGGCAGAATTATTAAAAGGACTTGAAGTTCCCCTTAATCTAGGGCTCTGCACCCTGTCAGCACTGATCCTAAGGGAACTGACGCTGTATCCCATCAGCGACCATGTTCTCCTTTGTCCCACCAGGTCCACCGGTATTGCTGTTCTCCTGTTTGGAACTGCACTCCACCAGCCTGTGTCTGTCTCAGGCCGGCTCCTAACTCCAACTACTGTTTTTACTATTCTCTCTCTCACCAGACATCATGCCTCCCCCTCCCAGGTCCCTAGACTAGTGGGTGGGAAGGCCCTCACCATTAGGCGGCCATCTATGTGACCTGACCCTAGCCTAGTCCCCAGTTGGGAAAGGGCAATGGGGTGTATGTGTGGATGAGTGGTGTGGAACCAGCACTGACCTCCTCCGAACCCGGGATAAATTGTCGTAATTCAACCAACCTGAAGAGTGTTTCCATTTCCAGGACGTTCCTCATCATTGATGCTGAAGTGGTCCGTTTTACATTTGGCAACCCAGTTCTTAACTGTGGTATATGAAGGGCATTGATCCCCCAATGTCTGCGACATATCACCATGAATATCCTTTGCGGACTTTCTGTTACGGGGGGCTGTCTGATAACCTAAAGGAGTATCAGACAGTCAGGGTCCACCGTGCAAAGACTCTGCTGCAGACTATGGCAGAGTGCAATACCTCTGTTAACTCACAGAAGGATATAATAAGTAAGTAAAGCAATTCCTCCCTTACTTGGAGGGTGTGTGGAATGATCTCTGTTAATAATCACAGAGACAAAGGCAATGTGTGCGAAATGGCACCTACCTAGGTCCGCTCTTCTACTGGTGCAAAAGAGACGAACAGCAGCGTAAGCCGCACAAAGCTCCTACCTGCGTTCGCTCCACTAGTGTGCGAGGACACGAACCACTAGATATGGCACCTGCCTAGGTCCGCTCTTCTAGTGGTGCAAAAGAGACGAACAGCAGCGTAAGCCGCACAAAGCTCCTACCTCTGTTCGCTCCCCTAGTGTGCAAGGATACGAACAACTGCCAGACGCAGTATAAGGAACGTTACCCTAGCGGCAACGTCCACCTACGAGTCGAACCACAAGGCCCAGCCAGACCATGTGCCTCAGGCACCTGCCTATGTCCGCTCCCCTAAGAGGTAAGGATACGGACAGCAGCCGAAGCTGTAAGGTATAAGAACGCTACCCTGCCGGTAGCGCTCACCTAGCATAGACAGAGGAATGCCTAGAGGAACGCGCACAGAGCGTCTACTCTTATGCATGAACCAAGAGGACTGAGCGCCATGCGGCGTGTGTCAGGGTCTTATATAGACTCTGTGCCTCATCCAAGATGGAGGACACCAGAGCCAATCCGCTGCCAGAACGACAGGAGTGACGTCATGCTGGCCTATCACCGAGCAAGGCATCACAAGCACATGACCAGCGACCAATCGGCATAGAAGGTGTCAGAGACATGTGACCTCGTGTCAGCGATGATGTCACCCGCACATGTGCAATGGCTCCAAGATAGGACTTAGTCTCTGGTGCTCGCACATGTGCAGTAGCAAGAAATCTGGACTTAGTCTCCAGCGCTCGCACATGTGCAGTAGCAAGAAATCTGGACTTAGTCTCCAGCGCTCGCACATGTGCAGTAGTAAGAAATCTGGACTTAGTCTCCAGTGCTCGCAGCAACCGTAACAGTACCTCCCCCTCAAGGGCCCCCCTCCCGGCGACGCAGGTAATCGGCAACTAAGTCGGGAGCATGGACAGCCTCCTCAGGCTCCCAAGAGCGATGTTCCGGGTCGTAACCCTCCCAATCTATCAAGAAGAACCTGCGCCCTCTAACCATCTTAGAACCAACTATGGCTTGTACCTCATAGCTAGAGCGAGAGGAATCAGAGGCAGGAGAGTGCACTTCACGAGCGTGAGGTAAAATAGCCGGCTTTAGCAGTGAGACATGGAATTTGTCATGAATCTTAAGATGGACGGGTAACTTCAATTGGTAGACTACAGGATTTACCTGTCGAAGAACCTCATAAGGACCCAGGAAGCGAGGAGCAAATTTGACAGAGCTCACTCTAAGTCTCACGTGTTTTGCAGAGAGCCACACAAAGTCCCCTGGAGAAAAGACAGGAGCCAGGCGACGAAACCGATCGGACACCGTCTTCATACGGTCCTTAGCTGCTTGGATCGACTCTTGAGTCCGATCCCAAACCTCTCTGGCATTAGTTGCCCAGTCGGCCACAAGAGGAGGAGGTGCAGCAGCGGGAAACGGTACCGGTACCCTAGGGTGTTGCCCATTATTGAGTACGAACGGTGTCTGCCCAGTGGCCTCAGCCAGCGAATTGTTAAGGGCAAATTCTGCCCAGGGTAGGAGGGAGGACCAGTTATCGTGGTTCTCAGCAACAAAGTGTTGAAGGTATATAATCATAGATTGATTGGTACGCTCAACCAAACCATTGGTCTCCGGATGGTATGCCGAAGAGAGATTCAACTCAATTTGCAGAAGGCTACAAAGATCTCGCCAGAAACGGGAAGTAAATTGCGGGCCTCTATCACAAATGATACGATCTGGCAGCCCGTGAAGCCTAAAGACATGCTTGAGGAATAGTTTGGCTAGTACCCTGGAAGATGGGATTCTCGATAACGGTACGAGATGAACCATCCGGGAGAAATGGTCCGTAATGACCCACACAAATCTATGTCCCTGTGAACATGGAAGATCACCCACAAAGTCCATGCCTACCACCTCCCATGGTCTATCTGGCACTGGTAAAGGATGCAAGAGTCCAGCCGGTCTCTGCCGTAATGGACGGTTGCGAGCACACGAGTAGCAGGAACCGACATATCTCTTGACATGGCTGGCTAAGTGTGGCCACCAATACCACCTCTCCAGTAACTCTCGTGTCCGCCTAATACCAAAATGCCCACCCACCTTTGAGGTGTGGGCCCATGACAGTATATCATTCTGTCGATCAGGCGGAACAAAGGTCTTGCCCGGTGGGATTTGGTCTAACGTCACAGGGGAGAGCGTATGAAAAACCCTGGAGGGAAGGATAAGACGAGGTTCGTCAATCTCCTCCTGGGTAGAAAGCATAGAGCGAGACAGGGCGTCTGCCTTGTTATTCTTACTCCCAGACAGATAGTTGATGGAGAAGTGAAAGCGGGAGAAAAACAAGGACCAGCGGGCTTGGCGAGGATTCAGACGCTGAGCGGTTTGTAAGTACGTCAGATTCTTATGGTCTGTATAGACCTGGAAAGGATGTTTCGCTCCTTCCAGCAAGTGACGCCACTCCTCCAAGGCCAATCTCAAGGTGAGCAGTTCCCTATCCCCAATGGTATAGTTTCTCTCTGCTGGTGAAAAGGTTTTCGCAAAGAAGAAACACGGCCTTTTTCTACCTGCACCATTCTTTTGATACAAGACCGCACCAGCACCCACTGAAGAGGCATCAACCTCTAAGAGGAAGGGCTTACTCTCATCGGGTCTTTGAAGAACGGGAGCAGTTGAAAAGTGTCTTTTTACTGCCTCAAAAGCCTGAGATTTCTCAGTAGACCAGGCTTTGGGATTAGCACCTTTCTTAGTCAAGGCCACCAAAGGGGCCACCAAAGTAGAAAAATGGGGTATGAACTGCCTGTAATAATTTATGAATCCTAAGAAGCGTTGCACCGCCTTCAAGGAATGAGGTTCGGACCATTGCAGGACAGCAGAGAGCTTCGCAGGATCCATAGCCAGGCCCTCTTGTGAGATAATGTAACCCAAAAAAGGCAATGAGGACTGCTCGAATACACATTTCTCGAGTTTATCAAACAATGAGTGCTCCCTTAAACGGGAAAGGACACGAACGACATCCTGATGATGAGTCTCCAGATCAGGAGAAAAAATCAGGATGTCGTCCAGATACACCACTACTGAGGATAACAGTAAATCCCTGAACACATCGTTTACGAAGTCCTGAAATACTGCGGGTGCATTACATAACCCAAAAGGCATGACGAGGTATTCATAGTGACCGTCTCGGGTGTTAAAAGCGGTCTTCCATTCGTCACCCTTTCGAATTCGTACCAAGTTATACGCACCCCGCAGATCCAACTTTGTAAAAACTTGAGCTCCTCTCAATCTGTCAAAGAGCTCCGAAATTAAAGGTAATGGGTATTTGTTCTTTATTGTGATTGCGTTGAGACCCCTGTAATCTATGCAGGGACGCAAATCACCCTCTTTCTTCCGAACAAAGAAAAACCCAGCTCCCGCGGGAGAGACAGACTTACGAATGAACCCCTTCTCTAAACTCTCTCTTATATAGGTCGACATGGCCTCCGACTCAGGTATCGACAGGGGGTAAACCCTGCCTTTAGGTGGAACCGAACCTGGGATAAGGTCTATGGCACAGTCATACGGCCTATGGGGTGGAAGAACCTCAGCACCCTGTTTGGAGAACACGTCAGCGAAATCCAGATAGGGTGTAGGTATGGGAGAGAGATCAGTAGATGCAACCGCAATGACCTTAGGTGGTAAGGGAAGACATCGGGACTGACATTTCGAACCCCAACTAATAATGCTGTCAAACTCCCAGTCAATGTGAGGAGCATGAGTCCGAAGCCATGGGAGACCCAGAAGGATGTCGTCTATACCCTCAGGCAAAACAAGAAAAGAAATCTCCTCTATGTGACCCTGAGACAGGGAAAGGCGCAAGGGAACTGTCCTCAATGTAATGGAGTCAGACAACATAGTTCCATTAACAACACGGACAGGAATAGGCGCCTCTAACATGATAGAGGGAATATTGTGTCCCTTTACAAATCCTGAGGACACAAAAGTCCCATCAGCTCCGGAATCCACAAAAGCCATAATAGGCCATGTATTCTCAGATAACGAGAGCTGACCTGGGATACAACACTTAGAGGGTGCAGAAGACGTCTCTAGTAACCCCCCTCTAATGGTTACTAGGCCAGGGAGTTTCCCTGACGACTAGGACACTTGTTGGCATAGTGCCCAGCCTGACGACATACGTAACATATAGGAGGACCAGACTTGCGTAGTCTGGAAGACGTATGACCTAACTCCATAGGAGTGGGAGATGTTTCAGATGCTGAGGAAGATGGTAGTGGACCCTCAACAACTGGAACAGCCCGATGCTTAGGGCGTGAGGAAGAGACTTCGAGTCTACGTTCCTTATGGCGTACATCGATCCTCGTTGCTACTGTGATCAAGTCCTCCAGAGAAGCAGGGACCTCACGAGTAGCAAGAGCATCCTTGACATAGCCTGCCAACCCTCTCCAGAAGATAGGAATCAACACCTTCTCTGGCCAATCTAGTTCTGCCACCAGAGTTCTAAAAGCAATGGCATAAGAACTAGTGGATAACGAACCCTGAGATAGATCTAACAGTCTCAGGGCCGCATCATGGGTAACCTGCGGACCCATGAATACCGCCTTAAGAGGATCAAGAAAGTCTTGATGTCTCAGAGTAACCACATCAGAGCGCTCCCATAGGGGAGTCGCCCATTCTAAGGCTTTGTCCTGAAGTAAGGAGATGATAAAGCCTACTCTGGACCTCTCCATAGAGAAGCGAGAAGAGTTGACCTCTAGGTGTATCTGACACTGACTAATGAAACCACGACATGATCTGGCATCGCCAGAATATCTGTTTGGCAGAGCAAGTCGAGGATCATGTGCAGATGTCACCATGGTCTGAGGTTTATCCTCTATACTCTTGAGCCGTGACTCAAGTACTTGTATGTAACGGTGTAACTGCTGATATTCTGCCATAACTGCCAGACCCTTGGCTCAGTCCTAATGTTACGGGGGGCTGTCTGATAACCTAAAGGAGTATCAGACAGTCAGGGTCCACCGTGCAAAGACTCTGCTGCAGACTATGGCAGAGTGCAATACCTCTGTTAACTCACAGAAGGATATAATAAGTAAGTAAAGCAATTCCTCCCTTACTTGGAGGGTGTGTGGAATGATCTCTGTTAATAATCACAGAGACAAAGGCAATGTGTGCGAAATGGCACCTACCTAGGTCCGCTCTTCTACTGGTGCAAAAGAGACGAACAGCAGCGTAAGCCGCACAAAGCTCCTACCTGCGTTCGCTCCACTAGTGTGCGAGGACACGAACCACTAGATATGGCACCTGCCTAGGTCCGCTCTTCTAGTGGTGCAAAAGAGACGAACAGCAGCGTAAGCCGCACAAAGCTCCTACCTCTGTTCGCTCCCCTAGTGTGCAAGGATACGAACAACTGCCAGACGCAGTATAAGGAACGTTACCCTAGCGGCAACGTCCACCTACGAGTCGAACCACAAGGCCCAGCCAGACCATGTGCCTCAGGCACCTGCCTATGTCCGCTCCCCTAAGAGGTAAGGATACGGACAGCAGCCGAAGCTGTAAGGTATAAGAACGCTACCCTGCCGGTAGCGCTCACCTAGCATAGACAGAGGAATGCCTAGAGGAACGCGCACAGAGCGTCTACTCTTATGCATGAACCAAGAGGACTGAGCGCCATGCGGCGTGTGTCAGGGTCTTATATAGACTCTGTGCCTCATCCAAGATGGAGGACACCAGAGCCAATCCGCTGCCAGAACGACAGGAGTGACGTCATGCTGGCCTATCACCGAGCAAGGCATCACAAGCACATGACCACCGACCAATCGGCATAGAAGGTCAGCGATGATGTCACCCGCACATGTGCAATGGCTCCAAGATAGGACTTAGTCTCCGGCGCTCGCACATGTGCAGTAGCAAGAAATCTGGACTTAGTCTCCAGCGCTCGCACATGTGCAGTAGCAAGAAATCTGGACTTAGTCTCCAGCGCTCGCACATGTGCAGTAGTAAGAAATCTGGACTTAGTCTCCAGTGCTCGCAGCAACCGTAACACTTTCCTTGCAGAAGCGAACATTTTATCCCTCCTCTGCTCTCAGTTGCTGTGAATATCTCATCTTGTTTTCCAGCATACGTAGAACACTGTTGCCATAAGCAACAAAAACTAAATTTTGAAAACATATATTAGACACACAAGGCTTTCATGTGATGTAACATTCGTTACCATAGAAACAAAAAAGATCACAAAGCTAAATATTTATCAGCAGCCCCTTTTTTATATATATATATATATATATATATATATACTGATATACTGTATATATATATATATATATATATATATATATATATATATATACACAGTACAGACCAAAAGTTTGGACACACCTCATCTCTACAATAACTGTTAAGAGGAGACTTTGTGCAGCAGGCCCTCATGGTAAAATAGCTGCTAGGAAACCACTGCTAAGGACAGGCAACAAGCAGAAGAGACTTGTTTAGGCTAAAGAACACAAGGAATGGACATTAGACCAATGGAAATCTGTGCTTTGGTCTGATGAGTCCAAGTTTGAGATCTTTGGATCCAACCACCGTGTCTTTATAGAAAAGGTGAACTGATGGACTCTACATTCCTGGTTCCCACCGTGAAGTATGGAGGAGGAGGTGTGATGGTGTGGGGGTGCTTTGCTGGTGACACTGTTGGGGATTTATTCAAAATTGAAGGCATACTAAACCAGCATGGCTACCACAGCACCTTGCAGCGGCATGCTATTCCATCCGGTTTGCGTTTAGTTGGACCATCATTTATTTTTCAACAGCACAATGATCCCAAACACACCTCCAGGCTGTGTAAGGGCTATTTGACTAAGAAGGAGAGTGATAGGGTGCTACGCCAGATGACCTGGCCTCCACAGTCACCAGACCTGAACCCAATCGAGATGGTTTGGGGTGAGCTGGACAGCAGAGGGAAGGCAAAAGGGCCAACAAGTGCTAATCATCTCTGGGAACTCCTTCAAGACTTTTGGAAGACCATTTCCGGTGATTACCTCTTGAAGCTCATCAAGAGAATGCCAAGAGTGTGCACAGCAGTAATCAAAGCAAAAGGTGGCTACTTATAAGAACCTAGAATATAAGACATATTTTCAGTTGTTTCACACTTTTTTAAGTATTTCATTCCACATTTGTTAATTCTTAGTTTTGATGTCTTCAATGTGAATCTACAATTTTTAGAGTCATGAAAATAAAGAAAACTCTTTGAATGAGAAGGTGTGTCCAAACTTTTGGTCTGTACTATATATATATATATATATATATATATATATATACACACACACATATATACTGTATGTAAATAAAATAACAATGAATTCAATAATATAAAGAGCAAAGTCATGTTCTTTGAAGTTGATTTTTTTAATATTCTAATATTAAAAAAAAAAAGCCAAAATGTGTTGGTGAGGAAAGGTCACAATCAACCAGTAACTCATTAAATGGCATTTTCGTGGTACAGGTTATTTCAGCAATTGCTTTTGATTGTGGATTCTTTTATCTATTTTTTCATTATTTTATCTGCATGCATTACTGATTGATTTCCAGGAGAAGCAAATCGTTCGGTTTTGTGATTGCCACCTATTGTTAATGTGCTATGATCAGTGTCATTGTGCCCACTGGATCAGCAGGTTGGCGGCTGAACTACACATACACTATTCTGCTGTAACAATGGGGTTATATATGCTCCAATCTGGGCACTTACCATAAATTATCAGGCATTAAGAACCAGGCCATGAAAACGAAAAGCCCAGTCTCCTACCCAGAGAGTATCCGTGGTCCTCAAATGTATTGGACACAGAAGAATAAGCCTCTAAAATTTTGGATTTCAAGTATGGGGCCTGAAAACTACCGTAAACCAAGAAACTTCTTCTAAATTAACCCCTTACCACATTAGCATGGAAATTTATGTCCTGGGAAGGGGTCTACAAGGGTGGAGGGGCTCAGGAGTGGAGCTCCATCCGCATATGGCTTATGCCACCTATATTAAATACTGAAAATAGGAAAAAAAATAAAATGAGAGAGTTGCGTCTTATCAAAGCATCATATCAAATTGGTGTCAGTAAAAATGTAAGCTCACAGTGAAAAAAAAAAAGCCCTCGTACAGCTGAATCGACAGAAAAATAAAAATGGCGACACAAAGAAAACAATTTTTTTCTACAATCTTCTTAATTTTTCTTCATCATTTAAATAAAAATAAAAACAATGCATGTTTAATATTGCCGTAATTGAACCAACCTGAAAAATCATGTTTCCACTTCCAGTTATTTTTTTTACCAAATATTAAAGAAAATCTGTCACCAGGTATTGCTTCTCCATCTGAGAGCAGCATAATGTAGAGACAGAGCCCCTGATTCCAGCGATGTGTCACTTACTGAGCTGTTTGCTCTCATTTTGATAAAATCACTGTTTTCTCTGTTGCAGATCGAGCAGTTATAGAGAGCTCATGAATATGCTGGACTACCTGCAGCACACCAAGTAGTCCTGTCATGATAATCTGCTGATTAAACAGTGAATCCAAGGTGGCTCCATCTGCCTCATTATAGTGGGTGGTTCAGTAGAGGGTTTTATCCGATATGTGTTTTGGGGGATTTACATAGAAACCTCGATGTAAGCGCTCAGTGAAGACCGCAGGATAAATGTGAGTCGAGCCTTATTTTGATTTTTGGCAGGCAGAATGATCAAATAGACAGCAGTACAGAAATAAAGTCATGGCCAAAAGTTTTGAGAATGACACCAAAATTATATTTTCACATGATCTGTGGCCCTCTGGTTTTTAATTGTGTTTGTCTGATGTTTACATCACATACAGAAATATAATTGCAATCATATTATGAGTACCAAAAGGTTATATTGACAGTTAGGCCAGAATCACACTTGCTAGTGCCTCGCGTGTTTCTCGCGCGAGTCTCTCATGGTAGAACCCGGCTTGGCCGCACACTCCCCTGACAGGAGCGGGTCGGTTGCATGTATCTCTATGCAGCTCAGATGCTCCTGTATGCATAGTGTGCGGCCATGCCGGGTTCTACCATGAGAAACTCGCGTGAGTTACACGCGAGACACTAGCAAGTGTGATTCTGGCCTTAGAATGAGTTAATGCAGCAAGTCAATATTTGCAGTGTTGACCCTTCTTCTTCAGGACCTCTGCAATTCTCCCTGGCATGCTCTCAATCAACTTCTGGAGCAAATCCTGACTGATAGCTGTCCATTCTTGCATAAGCAATGCTTGCATTTTGCCAGAATTTGTTGTTTTTTATTTGTCCACCTGTCTCTTAATGATTGCCCACAAGTTCTCAATGGGATTAAGATCTGGGGAGTTTCCAGGCCATGAACCCAAAATCTCTATGTTTTGTTCCATGAGCCATTTAGTGATCACCTTTGCTTTATGGCAAGGTGCTCCATCATGCTGGAAAAGGCATTGTTGGGCGCCAAACTGCTTTTGGACAGTTGGGAGAAGTTGCTCTTGGAGGACATTCTGGTACCATTCTTTATTCATGGCTGTGTTTTTAGGCAAGACTGTGAGTGGTGCGATTCCCTTGGCTGAGAAGCAACCCCACACATGAATGGTTTCAGGATGCTTAACAGTTGGCATGAGACAAGACTGGTGCTAGCGCTCACCTCTTCTCCTAATAAGCTGTTTTCCAGATGTCCCAAACAATCGAAAAGGGGATTCATCTGAGAAAATGACTTTCCCCCAGTCCTCAGCAGTCCACTCCCTGTACCTTTTGCAGAATATCAGTCGGTCCCTGATGTTTTTTCTGGAGAGAAGTGGCTTCTTTGCTGCCCTCCTTGAAACCAGGCCTTGCTCAAGCAGTCTCCGCCTCACAGTGCGTGCAGAAGCACTCACACCAGCCTGCTGCCATTGCTGAGCTAGCTCGGCACTGCTGCTAGTCCCATCCCGCAGCTGAAACAGTTTTAAGATATGGTCCTGATGCTGGTCCTTCTTGGGCACCCAGGAGCCTTTTTGGCAACAATGGAAGCTCTCTCCTTGAAGTTCTTGATGATGCGATAGATTGTTGACTGAGGTGCAATCTTTGTAGCTGCGATACTCTTCCCTGTTAGGCCATTTTTGTGCAGAGCAGTGATGGCTGCACGTGTTTCTTTAGAGATAACCATGGTTAACTGAAGAGAAACAATGATACCAAGCACCAGCCTCCTTTTAAAGTGTCCAGTGTTTTGGCCATGACTGTAGTTTTTATTTTTATTTTTGCACTGTTAACCATGAAGTATTAGTGATAAGATGGCTTTATTCTTTGGGTCAATATGATTAAAGCGATTACACATTTATATAGTTTATGTTTTGCAACTATCACCCAGCAAAAATTATTTTTCATTAAATATAAAACTATAAATATTAAAAATATTTTTGTGTCACCTTATTTTAAGAGCTGGCAGCGACAAGTTGGAGATTTTTTTTGGTACCATTTTAGAGTATATATAATTTTTTTTATCACTTTTTTTAATTTATTTTTCAGGTCAGTACAATTATAGTGATGCTAGATTTATATTGGGTTTTTTTTTTTTTTTTAAACCATAATTACAGCGGGGGAGGGTTGGTTGACCTCGGTAGTGTTGCTTTAATTGTAAGCCACCCATCCCCTGTCTTACTCTCACCTTCCGGTGTTTTCATACATTACCAATGCCACTCCGGTCCCATAGTGTCATCTTGTGTCCATAGTTTCTGACTAGCTGGAAGTCAGGAGCTAAGTCACAGGCGCTCAATGCATCTCTATAGGCGCCAGAACAAAGCTCCATAGAGATGCATTGAAGAGTGACCTCCGGTGCCCTTCATGAAACACTGGAGCTGCCGGCTGGTCACATTTTGGCACAGACTGACCGAAGCGCTGCTGGAAAAGGATGAACGCAATGGAAGTTAAGTAAAAGAAGACAGGGCTCAGGGTACATAGATTTAAAAACGCTGTAGTGGCGCTTTAAGTTTTACTAATTTTACAAATAGGGTACTAGAGGGCTGGGGACTTGTCAGTGACTTACTGACTCAGCCTGTTAGACCCTCTCCATAACAGGTTTTAACAGGCCACTGTACCCTGGGTACATCAGATAACCTTTTGTACATAGCAATGATTGGCAATTCTGATTATGATTGACTCGACCATTCCAGAATATTCCACTTCTTTGCCTTAAAAACTCCTGGGTTGCTTTTGCAAGATGCTTTGGGTCATTGTCCATCTGCCCTGTGCAGCGCCATTCAATCAACCATGCTTCATTTGGTTGAATCGGTACAGAAAGTCTCGCCCTGTACATCTCAGAATTCATGCGGCTGCTTCGATCCTTGTGAGAATACAATACATTTTTCTATATGCTTTTCTATAACAAAGTTTTCTTTTCTATAGGAGTAACAAGATACTGTAAGCATGTGTATACTGAAGTCTGCCGCTCATGTCCAATACAAGGGAACAGACCTGAACCTCATTGAAAACCTCTGGAATGTAATCAAGAGGAAGATGGATAGTCACAAGCCATCAAGCAAAGAAGAACTGCTTAAATGTTTGCACCAGGAGTGACATAAGGTCACCCAAAAGCAGTGTGAAAGACTGGTGGAAAGCAGTCAAGACGCATGAAAGCTGTGATAAAAATCATGGTTATTCCACAAAATATTGATTTGTGAACTCTTCCTGAGGTAAAACATTATTACATGATTCTGAACTTGTTTTCTTTGCATTATTTGAGGTGTGAAAGCAATGCATTGTTTTGTTATTTTGACCATTTCTCATTTCCAAAAAATAAATACAAAATGTATTGCTTGGAAATTCGGAAACGTTGTCAGTAGTTTATAGAATAAAAGAATAATTTACGTTTTACTCAAAAATATACCTATAAAGAGAAAAATCAGAAAAACTGAAAACTTGTAAGTGGTCTCTTATTTTTTGCCAGAGCTGTATATACGCATACACCCAGAGGTAAATGCTTTTCAGCCCTTGCACATAGTTCTTTGGCTTTACCTGTGTGGGAGTGCTTCTGCTTCCAAATGGTAAAAAAACTGTTTTTTGAAGCCCTCCTCTACGTCTCTTCCAGGGTGTATTGGAGTGCCTCTTTCTAAGTTTTGGCAACCCTAGCACACAGTGCATATGCTTTGACTGTCTAGGAGTCCCACTACTTCCAAATTGGAAAAAATGCTTTCTGAGGCCCTCTTGCACATCTCTTCCATAGTGTACTGCAATGCCTCCTTTAAATATTTCCTATGCGTTGCACTAAGTGCATAGATTGTAGCAGTGTAGGATACTCAATGTTTTTAAACTTCTCTCTCCAGACATGAGTCTCTGAGAAAATGGCCACAAACAGTGACTCACTATGCACTTCCTGCTGGCGTAGGTCTGCCTCTTTCAGGTGTCGGTCACTCCCTTTAACTCAGTGTTTCCCAAACTCCAGTCCTCATGGCCCCCAACAAGTCATGTTTTCAGGATTTCCTTACTATTAAACAGTTGATGGAATCATTATCAAGGCATCACCTGTGCTATATTAAGGAAATTCTGAAAACATGACCTGTTGGGGGTCGTGAGGACTGGAGTTTGGGAACCACTGCTTTAACTGAACTGCTCTGACCCTCTGCTCATGACTAGTTACAGTGAGTGCAGCCTTTTCCATCTCTTTGTTAATATTTTTTGTTTATTTTTAAATACAGCAGTGGTGATAGGATGTTTACTACCTACATCAGGGTTCCCCAACTCCAGTCCTCGAGGGCCGCCAACAGTGCATGTTTTCAGGATTTCCTTAGCATTGCATGGGTGTTGGAATCATCAACTGTGCAGGTGATTAAATTATCACATGTGCAATACTAAGGAAATCCTGAAAACATGCACTGTTGGCGGCCCTTGAGGACTGGAGTTGGGGACCCATGACCTACATAGTCTTAACTAGCCACATAACTTAAATTAAACAAAAGCAGTTTATGTAATAATCCAGCAGGGGGAGCCGAAGGCCCCTGGAGTATGTAAGGTGGTAGTAAATGTGTTATACCAGCAGGGGGAGCTGTCACTCTAATAATGCTGGGAATTGAAGAATCCACTAGGTGTCACTAGCTCCACCAGTGGATCTGAAGGGGAAATGTAATAATTAGTGATGAGCGAGTATGCTTGTTACTACTCGGTACTCGCACGAGTATCACTGTACTCAGGCTACTCGGCGGGGACCGAGTAATCTCGCGATACTCGTGCTGTACTCGTGGTCTTCATCCCTGCATGTTGGCGCTCTTTTGAGAGCCAGCCCTCATGCAGGGATTGGCTGGCAGACCACTGCAATGCCACAGCCCTGTTAGTTGTGGAATTGCAGTGATTGGCCGGCCCGCACAGCGTGACCGAGCCTTTATACCGGCGGGCGCGCTGTGCTCTGCACACAGCCATCCAGACAGTCAGTGCAGGGAGAGTGTCGCTGCTTCAGGGAAAGGTTTGCGGCCCTTTATAGTTATTTCCGTAGCAGGGCTGCAAACAGTGTGACCAGAAGTCCTTCTCAGGACTATTATAGTTGTATACAGGCAGGCAGGGTATAGCCAGGTCGGAGTACAGTAGCAGAGTCCTTCTCAGGACTATTGTTGCTGTATACAGGCAGGGTATAGCCAGGTCGGAATACAGGCTAGTGACCAGAAGAGTCCTTGTCAGGACTATTGTAGCAGTATACAGGCAGGCAGGCAGGCAGGGTATATGTCACGGCCGGGCGGTCGGGCAGACCCAGGAGGTGGATCCACTGGACCGAACTCTCTGAGATGGTGGTAGGGAGTCCGGCAGCTGAAGCACTGATGGGCAGTAGAACAGTCCGTGCAAGTGAAGGCAGCGGAGGAGTCCCAGGGACCACGGAGTCACAGAAGGTGGTCTTGGTGACGTAGCTCAGGTTCGGAGGCCGAGGTGATATCAGGCGGGGTCCGGAACCTCTGGAGCAAGATGACGGGTCACCGCAGGGATCCGGGATGGTACGGACTGTCAGATGGCAGACGGACAGCGTGCGGGGATCAGGACACGGCAGACTGGATGGCGAGGCAGGTACGGCTCTACAAAGACAGATAGGTGAGTACAGGCACATAAACACCAAGAGACCTGACTCCTAGCTCAGGGAACACGAAGATCAGGCCCCGCCCCCTTGGACAATGACCCCCTATATACCCTGTACCTGTGCAACCTCATTTCCTGTTAATGGACGCTGGCCCTTTAAGAAAGGGTCAGTGACCGCGCGCGCGCCCTAATGCGCATGCGCGCCGCCCGGGTGCCAGAAGCCAGGGAAGGAGGCTGCGAGGAGGACGCAGGGGAGCCGGCCAGGTCCAGGGAAGCTGTCGGGCGCCGGGATCGGGGGCCCGGAGCCCTGGGACGGACGGAATCCGGTGACTGGGAAGCGGAGATCGTGGCAGGTGAGCCGGGGAACGGGGGTGAGGACCCGGGGAGCGTGACAGTACCCCCCCCCCCCACGCCCCCCTCCCCGCAACCGGGACATGAAGGCACGGATAAGAGGAGTGCCCACGTTCTCCCTGGGCTCCCAGGACCTATCCTCAGGACCATACCCTTCCCAGTCCACCAGGAAGAACTGTCGACCTCGTACGGTCTTCATGGCCACGATATCCCTTACCGCATAGATGTCGTCATCGGCAATAGGTGGAGGGGCCGGACTGGCAGCAGCGGAGAAGGGACCAAGGACAACCGGCTTGAGCAGGGAGACGTGGAATGAGTTGGGTATCCTCATCGTGGCCGGGAGCTGTAGCTTGTAGGAGACCTCATTGATCTTGTTGAGGACTTTAAACGGCCCGATGTAGCGAGGACCCAGCTTGTAGGAGGGTATCTTCAGGCGGATGTACTGGGAGGCAAGCCAGACGAGATCTCCAGGAGAGAAACACGGAGGATCCAGACGTCTCTTGTCAGCGTGTTTCTTCATCCGCTGGGAAGCGCGCCCAAGGGACGCCTTGACAGAGTCCCAAATGGTAGCAAAGTCACGAACTGCAGTATCAGCAGCCGGGACATCCGAGGAAGGGGATATAGGCAATGGGACGGCGGGCTGGAGTCCGTAAACAACATGGAAGGGAGATTCGGAGGATGACTCACTGACGTGGTGGTTATGGGAGAATTCAGCCCAAGGCAGAAGCGAGGACCAGTCGTCGTGATGGGCGTTGACATAGTGACGTAGGTATGAGGTCACGATTTGATTGACCCTCTCCACTTGGCCGTTAGACTGAGGATGGTAAGAAGAAGAAAAGTCCAGAGTCACTCCCAGATGTTTGCATAGAGCCCTCCAGAAGCGGGAGGTGAACTGAGTTCCTCTGTCGGACACTATGTGGGATGGAAAGCCATGCAAGCGGAAGATGTGATGTATATAGGCTTCCGCGAGTTCCTGAGCAGAGGGCAGTCCGGCCATAGGAACGAAGTGGGCCATTTTGGAGAATCGATCAACCACGACCCATATGACTGTGTGCCCGGAGGATAATGGCAAGTCCGTAATAAAGTCCATTGCTATGTGTTGCCACGGGACTGAGGGTATCGGTAAAGGCAGAAGACGGCCATGGGGCAAGTGTTTGGGCGTCTTGTTCCTGGCACAGGAGGAGCAGGCAGAGACAAAAGCAGCGACGTCCGTGCGAAGGGATGGCCACCAGTAATGGCGTACAATCGCACCCCATGTTCTCGTCTGACCAGCATGCCCGGCTGTTTTTGAGGCATGACCCCAGTGTAACACTTTTTGCCTGTCGGTATCAGAGACATAGGTCTTCCCGGGCGGTATCTGGGCTAGGGTAACAGGGGCCACCGGAATGATGTTGCTAGGACAGATGATGGGTTGGGTAGTCTCTTCCTCCTGCTCCATGGGCATGAAAGACCTGGACAAGGCATCAGCGCGTACATTCTTGTCCGCGGGTCGGAAGTGAAGCTGAAAGTCGAACCTGGCAAAGAATAAGGACCACCTGGCTTGCCGTGGGTTCAGTCGCTGAGCGGACCGCAGGTATTCTAGGTTCTTGTGGTCCGTGTAGATGATCACGGGATACACTGCACCTTCCAGGAGGTAGCGCCATTCCTCCAGTGCCAGTTTGACTGCCAAGAGCTCTCGGTCCCCGATGGTATAGTTGCGTTCAGGCGCTGAGAAGCCCTTGGAGAAGAATCCGCAAGTCACCATCTTCCCGGAGGAGGACTTCTGCATGAGCACTGCTCCGGCTCCTGAGGAGGAGGCATCCACCTCCAAGGTGAACTGGCGGTTTAGCTCCGGACGGTGAAGTACAGGCGAGGAAGCAAAAGCCCGCTTCAAAGAGCCAAACGCGGCGTCGGCCGCAGGCGACCAGTCCTTTGGATTTGCCTCTTTCTTAGTCAAAGCGGAAAGTGGAGCAGTCAGAGCAGAGAAGTGAGGGACGAATTGGCGGTAGTAGTTGGCGAATCCCAGGAAGCGTTGGATTGCCTTCAGTCCAGAAGGGGGAGGCCAGTTGAGAATGGCGGAGACCTTCTTGGGATCCATCTGCAGTCCAGTCTCAGAGATGATGTACCCCAGAAAGGGGAGAGAAGACTGCTCAAAGACACACTTCTCATACTTTGCGTACAGACGGTTCTCTCTTAGTCGTCGTAGAACCAGCTGTACGTGCTCTCTGTGGGTTGGGAGGTCCGGAGAGAAGACAAGGATGTCATCTAGATATACTACCACACAGGTGTAGAGGAGGTCTCGGAACACGTCGTTCACCAGTTCTTGGAAGACGGCAGGAGCGTTACACAGGCCGAAGGGCATCACGCAGTACTCATAATGTCCATCGCGCGTATTAAACGCGGTCTTCCATTCGTCACCAGAGCGGATGCGCACCAGATTGTAAGCACCCCGAAGATCCAGCTTGGTGAACAGACGGGCTCCTCTAAGCCGGTCAAACAATTCGGGGATGAGCGGCAGAGGGTACTTGTTCTTAACAGTGATCTGATTCAGACCCCGGTAGTCGATGCAGGGACGTAAATCGCCCTCTTTTTTCTTGACAAAGAAGAAACCTGCTCCAGCAGGAGAGGAGGATCTCCGAATGAATCCCCTAGCCAGGCTCTCTGAGATGTAAGTAGACATAGCCCTTGTTTCGGCTGGAGACAAAGGATATATCCGTCCTCGTGGTGGCGTTGTTCCAGGGAGCAGGTCGATGGCACAATCGTAGGGGCGATGTGGCGGCAGTACCTCGGATTCTTTTTTATCAAAGACATCAGCAAAGGACCAATAAGCCGAGGGCAGCCCCGGTAGGTTCTCAGGAACCGGAGGTCGTCGGATGGGTTGTGTGGATTTTAGGCATCTCTCATGACACGAAGCACCCCAGCGGGTGATTTCGCCAGTGCCCCAGCTGACTGATGGTTCGTGAGTCCGTAACCATGGAAGGCCCAGCAGGATCTGATGGGACATGTGCGGAAGGACGTAGAAGACGATGTTCTCGGTGTGAAGAGCACCGATGCGCAGTTCAACCGGCCTGGTGGTCCAGGAGATGGTGTCAGAAAGGGGTCTCCCATCCACAGAGGCAATCACCAGGGGCTTGTTGAGTGGGATAACAGGCACCTGGTATTTATCCACGGTGGCTTGCTGGATGAAATTGCCTGCTGCCCCGGAATCAAGATAGGCCTCAGCCGTGAACCGCGTCTCTCCAGTTGACACTTGCACAGTCCACATAACCGGGTCTGAGAGAGTCCCAGCACCTAGGGTGGCCTCTCCTACCAACCCTAGGCTTTGGAGTTTCCCGGCCTCTCTGGACAGGAGCGTAGCAGGTGGGTGTCCTCACCACAGTAAAAGCAGAGGCCCTGGGCGAGCCGCTCTGCTCGACGTCGTTCAGACTGCCGCACTCGGTCGATCTGCATGGGCTCGTGGACGGGAATCCCAGCTGTTGATGACTGAGGAACGGAGGACTTCTGCGGAGGAGGAGAATGCCGTACCGGGCGTCTCTCCCGAGATAGCTCTTTGGAGCGCTCCTGAAACCGTATGTCCACACGAGTTGCTAGGGCGATCAGTGCATCTAGGGTGGAGGGCACGTCCCGACCCGCCAACTCATCCTTGATGCGACTCGAGAGTCCTTCCCAGAAGGCGGCTGTTAGGGCCTCATTATTCCACCCGAGTTCTGAAGCCAAAGTGCGGAAACGGATGGCGTATTGACCCACCGTCAGTGTCCCTTGACGTAGGCGGAGGAGTGATGAAGCAGAGGCAGAGGCGCGTCCTGGCTCGTCAAAGGTACTGCGGAAGGCCTGTAGGAACTGTTGAAGATCCTTGGTCATGGGGTCCTCCTTCTCCCACAAGGGGTTCATCCACGCCAGCGCCTCGCCCTCTAGGTGGGACATTATAAAGGCGACCTTGGCTTGGTCGGAGGCGAACAGATGTGGCAGCTGCGTGAAGTGAAGGGAACATTGGTTTATGAAGCCCCTGCAGGTCTTGGGATCTCCAGCATACCGAGGAGGTGACGCCAAACGGAGTCGGGAAGCATCTGAAGAGGCTGCCACTGGTACGGGAGCCATGGCTTGCCTGGCGGGGGACCTGGGTGCCGCAGGCGTCATTGATGCTTGTAATGTGTACAGGCGGGTGTCCACGGAGGTCATGAATTGCAGCATGCGGGTCTGGACTTCACGCTGGCGTTGGAGTTCCTCTTGCAGGGCCATTAGTGCAGCAGCGGGATCCATGGCCTGATCTTACTGTCACGGCCGGGCGGTCGGGCAGACCCAGGAGGTGGATCCACTGGACCGAACTCTCTGAGATGGTGGTAGGGAGTCCGGCAGCTGAAGCACTGATGGGCAGTAGAACAGTCCGTGCAAGTGAAGGCAGCGGAGGAGTCCCAGGGACCACGGAGTCACAGAAGGTGGTCTTGGTGACGTAGCTCAGGTTCGGAGGCCGAGGTGATATCAGGCGGGGTCCGGAACCTCTGGAGCAAGATGACGGGTCACCGCAGGGATCCGGGATGGTACGGACTGTCAGATGGCAGACGGACAGCGTGCGGGGATCAGGACACGGCAGACTGGATGGCGAGGCAGGTACGGCTCTACAAAGACAGATAGGTGAGTACAGGCACATAAACACCAAGAGACCTGACTCCTAGCTCAGGGAACACGAAGATCAGGCCCCGCCCCCTTGGACAATGACCCCCTATATACCCTGTACCTGTGCAACCTCATTTCCTGTTAATGGACGCTGGCCCTTTAAGAAAGGGTCAGTGACCGCGCGCGCGCCCTAATGCGCATGCGCGCCGCCCGGGTGCCAGAAGCCAGGGAAGGAGGCTGCGAGGAGGACGCAGGGGAGCCGGCCAGGTCCAGGGAAGCTGTCGGGCGCCGGGATCGGGGGCCCGGAGCCCTGGGACGGACGGAATCCGGTGACTGGGAAGCGGAGATCGTGGCAGGTGAGCCGGGGAACGGGGGTGAGGACCCGGGGAGCGTGACAGTATATAGCCATTCCTAGTGGTGACCGTATACCAGCCTTCATCATATCTGGGTCTGGTGTACACAGTCTAAAACAGTCCAGATAGTGTCAGACTTCTCAGTAATTTTTTCTCCTAAAAACCTGTTAGGTTCTTAGTGCGTCCGGGCTTGCATTTAAAAACCGCACGTGTGTGCCTGTCGGTGGCAGCGTACAGGTGCACTTGTGTGCGTTTTTCACAAACTATCTATTATATAACGCACAAGTGTAGTGTATAATACACGTCAGTCAGCAGCGGCTGATAGTGTCAGACTTATCAGTAATTGTCGCTCCTAAAAACCTGTTAGGTTCTTAGTGCGTCCGTGCTTGCATTTAAAAACCGCACGTGTGTGCCTGTCGGTGGCAGCGTACAGGTGCACGATTTGCACAAACTTGGATATAACGCACAAGTCTAGTGAATACACGTCAGCACAGCATTGCAAAATGCGCAAGGGCGTTGGCAAGGAACAAGGAAGTGGACGTGATGGTGGTGCAGGCAGAGGCCGAGGTCGTGGGCAAGCTCTAATTTCGCCACAACAAAGGGCCACATCTAGTCGCTCACACGTCCTGTCCCAAATTCTTGGGGACCGCAGCAGTACACCGCTCTTGAACCAAGACCAGTGTCAACAGGTTGTTAGTTGGATAGCGGATAATGCTTCCAGTCAGATTGGCACCACCACAAACACTCTGTCTTCCACACGGTCAAGTGTCAGTAGCCGTGATACTGCACCGCACATTTCAGAACCTGATCCTCCTTCCTACCACAAGGCTGAGTACACGTCCTCGGACATTACTGATCCCACACTTGGACACTCGGAAGAGCTGTTCACGTTTCCATTCGCACATTCTGGCCTCTCGCCAGCTCATGTTGAAGTGGGTCATGAGGAGATCGTATGTACAGATGCCCAAATATTTGAGCAGCCACGTTCTCATGAAGTTGGCAACGTGTCTCAACAAGGGGTGGACGATGATGAGACACAATTGTCAGGAAGTCAGGAGGGGGAGCAGGGTGCGGAAGAGGAAGACGACGTGGTGGATGATCCAGTAACTGACCCGACCTGGCAGGAGGATATGCAGAGCGAGGACAGCAGTGCACAGGGGGAGGGAGGCGTAGCATCCCAACAGGCAGTAAGAAGCAGGGTGGTGGCTCCAGGCAGAAGTCAGGCAACCGTTCCCCGGAACAACAACACGACACAAGGTGCCTGTACAAATGTTAGGTCTTCCCGAGTCTGGCAGTTTTTTAAGTTGGCTCCAGATGATTCTAAAAAGGCCATATGCAACACCTGCCGTGCCAGCATCAGCAGGGGTACCAAAACTAGCAGCCTGACCACCACCAGCATGATCAGGCACATGTCAGCCAAGCACCCGACTTTGTGGGAAGTACAACAGAGTCAAGGAGCAGTGCTTGCTGATGTCACTGCTACGTCTTCGCTGGTTGTGCATGCGAGCCAATCCCCTGTCCATGCTGCCTGCGAACAAGCCTCCTCCGGTCCTGCACCTGCAGTTGCCTACGCAGAAATAACACCATCATCAAGCACGTCCTTGTCCCAGCGCAGCGTTCAGTTATCCATTCAGCAAACCTTTGAACGCAGGCGCAAATACACTGCCAACGCCCCACATGCCACAGTTCTAAATGCTAACATTTCGCGACTGCTTGCGCTGGAAATGTTGCCTTTTAGGTTGGTGGAGACAGAAGCATTCCGCGACCTGATGGCGGCAGCTGTCTCACGTTACTCGGTCCCCAGCCGCCACTATTTCTCCCGGTGTGCCGTCCCCGCGTTGCATAACCACATGTCACAAAACATCACACGTGCCCTGAACAACGCTGTTTCACCCAAAGTCCACCTAACCACAGACACGTGGACAAGTGCTTGTGGGCAAGGCCGCTACATCTCGTTGACGGCACACTGGGTTAATATTGTGGAAGCTGGGACCCAGTCTGAGCGAGGGACGGAACACGTCCTTCCCACACCAAGGTTTGCAGGCCCTACCTCAGTCAGGGTTTCACCCACACTCTACAGCTCCGGAATGTCATGCTCTTCAGCCTCCTCCTCCTCCTGCGCATCCTCATCCACTTTACCCTCCACACCAGTCCCAAGCTGGAAGCACTGCAGCACTGCCTCGGCGAAGCGGCAACATGCTGTGCTGAAGCTAATCTGCATAGGTGACAAACCCCACAATGCAGAAGAGGTGTGGACAGCTCTGAAACAGCAGGCAGATCACTGGCTCACACCTCTGAACCTAAAGCCAGGAAAGGTCGTGTGTGACAATGGCCGGAACCTGGTGGCGGCTTTGAGGCGAGGCCAGCTGACACATGTTCCATGCGTGGCCCATGTGCTCAACCTCGTGGTTCAGCGGTTTCTAAAGTCATACCCAGAGCTGTCTGATCTGCTGGTAAAAGTTCGCCGCCTGTCTGCACATTTTCGAAAATCACCTACTGCTTCAGCCGGCCTTGCCGGTTTTCAGCGCCGTTTGCATCTTCCGGCTCACAGACTGGTGTGTGATGTCCCCACGCGTTGGAATTCAACTCTGCACATGTTGGTCAGGATATGTGAGCAGAAGAGGGCAGTTGTTGAGTACCTGCATCACCTAAGCCGTCGGGAAATGGGTCAAACTCCACACATAACACCTGAGGAGTGGAGATGGATGTCCGACCTATGTACCATCCTCCAAAACTTTGAGGACTCCACCAAGATGGTGAGTGGTGATGACGCCATTATTAGCGTCACCATACCGCTACTCTGCCTTCTAAAACGGTCTCTGCTCAAAAACAAACATGATGCATTGCAGGCGGAGCGCGATGAGTTGCAGCAAGAAACAGTAGTGGGTGTGGGTGATAACACACAGCCCAGCCTCGTCTCATCACAACGTGCAGTGGAGGACTATGACGAGGAGGAGGATGAAGACATGGAGCAACTCTCCGGCCAAATTGAGGATATGACATGCACACCAGTCATATCCTCGGTTCAGCGTGGCTGGCCAGAGGACAGGGTAGATGAGGAGGAGGAGGACGAGGAGGAGGAGGAGGACAGCATGTTCAGTCATCGTGTTGGTCAGGCTACTGAAGTCCTGGCTGTTAAGAGTCTGGCGCACATGGCTGACTTTATGGTAAGCTGCCTGTCTCGTGACCCTCGCGTTAAGAACATCTTGGCCGACAATCATTACTGGTTGGTAACACTGTTAGACCCACGCTACAAGGAGAACTTTATGTCTCTTATTCCCGAGGCGGAGAGGTCAACCAAAATGCAGCAGTTCCGGAAGGCCATAGTCACGGAAGTAGGCAAAGCATTCCCCTCACAAAACGCTAGCGGCATAGGTCAGGAATCAGTGGACAACCAAGGCGTACAGCCGAGAGAGGCACAAGTCCAATCCGCCAGAGGTAGGGGAACAGTCTTTAAGATGAGGGACAGTTTTCTCAGCCCCTCACGTACCACAGCCCCTGAGGTGCGGGGTAGTGCCACAAGAAATCCTAAGTTTGCCCAGATGCTCAAGGAGTACCTTGCAGATCGAACAACTGTACTCCGACATTCCTCTGTGCCTTACAATTATTGGGTATCCAAGGTGGACACGTGGCATGAATTGGCTCTCAGAGCGTGTTTTTAGTGCCGCAGGTGGAATCATTACAGATAAACGCACCCGCCTGTCAACTGAAAATGCTGACAGGCTTACTCTGATCAAGATGAACAAGGGTTGGATTGGGCCAGACTTCACCACACCACCAGCAAATGAGAGCGGAATTTAAAGTTTGTAACGGGAATTTGCCATGTACCTCCACTCACCCATGAGTACACACTTCTGGACTTTGGATAATCGCTGGACTGCTCCTCCTTCTCCTCATGCGCCACCATGATGACCATTACAATAGTTAGGCCTTTGTTTCAGGTATACCCCCAGTGGTAAATTTTTTCGCCCATTCTTTGCAGAATGGACATTACAACGACAGGAGACCCGCTCCTTTGCAATGGGAACAATGTTTTGAGGCCCTCATGCACGTCTCTATCCAGGGACAACGTGGAGCCTCCCAATTTTTGGCTGCCCTGCCTAAGGGCTATACTATAATACACCCACTTCCTGACAATGGACACTTAATGTTTTGAGGCCCTCATGCACGTCTCTATCCAGGGACAACGTGGAGCCTCCCAATTTTTGGCTGCCCTGCCTAAGGGCTATACTATAATACACCCACTTCCTGACAATGGACACTTAATGTTTTGAGGCCCTCATGCACGTCTCTATCCAGGGACAACGTGGAGCCTCCCAATTTTTGGCTGCCCTGCCTAAGGGCTATACTATAATACACCCACTTCCTGACAATGGACACTTAATGTTTTGAGGCCCTCATGCACGTCTCTATCCAGGGACAACGTGGAGCCTCCCAATTTTTGGCTGCCCTGCCTAATTGCTATACTATAATACACCCACTTCCTGACAATGGACACTTAATGTTTTGAGGCCCTCATGCACGTCTCTATCCAGGGACAACGTGGAGCCTCCCAATTTTTGGCTGCCCTGCCTAATTGCTATACTATAATACACCCACTTCCTGACAATGGACACTTAATGTTTACAGGCCCTCATGCACGTCACGTCTCTATCCAGGGACAACGTGGAGCCTCCCAATTTTTGGCTGCCCTGCCTAAGGGCTATACTACAATTGACCCACTTCCTTACAATGGACACTTAATGTTTTGAGGCCCTCATGCACGTCTCTATCCAGGGACAACGTGGAGCCTCCCAATTTTTGGCTGCCCTGCCTAAGGGCTATACTATAATACACCCACTTCCTGACAATGGACACTTAATGTTTTGAGGCCCTCATGCACGTCTCTATCCAGGGACAACGTGGAGCCTCCCAATTTTTGGCTGCCCTGCCTAAGGGCTATACTATAATACACCCACTTCCTGACAATGGACACTTAATGTTTTGAGGCCCTCATGCACGTCTCTATCCAGGGACAACGTGGAGCCTCCCAATTTTTGGCTGCCCTGCCTAATTGCTATACTATAATACACCCACTTCCTGACAATGGACACTTAATGTTTTGAGGCCCTCATGCACGTCTCTATCCAGGGACAACGTGGAGCCTCCCAATTTTTGGCTGCCCTGCCTAATTGCTATACTATAATACACCCACTTCCTGACAATGGACACTTAATGTTTACAGGCCCTCATGCACGTCTCTATCCAGGGACAACGTGGAGCCTCCCAATTTTTGGCTGCCCTGCCTAAGGGCTATACTACAATTGACCCACTTCCTTACAATGGGCACTTCAGGTTTACAGGCCCTCATGCACGTCTCTATCCAGGGACAACGTGGAGCCTCCCAATTTTTGGCTGCCCTGCCTAAGGGCTATACTACAATTGACCCACTTCCTTACAATGGGCACTTCAGGTTTACAGGCCCTCATGCACGTCTCTATCCAGGGACAACGTGGAGCCTCCCAATTTTTGGCTGCCCTGCCTAAGGGCTATACTACAATAGACCCACTTCCTTACAATGGGCACTTCAGGTTTACAGGCCCTCATGCACGTCTCTATATCCAGGGACAACGTGGAGCCTCCCAATTTTTGGCTGTCCTGCCTAAGGGCTATACTACAATAGACCCACTTCCTTACAATGGGCACTTCAGGTTTACAGGCCCTCATGCACGTCTGTATGCAGGGGCATTGGTGAACCTCACAATTTTGGACTGCCCTGGCAAAGGAAAATACTACAAAGACTCACTTCCTCAAAATGGGCACATTAGACTCAGAGGCCTTCATGTACGTCTCTTCTCAGGGACATCGGAGTGCCACACAATGTTTTACGTAAAATCTTTCATGTATTAATCTCAAAAAGTAACATACATTAGCTCTATCTCACTATTGGGTATGTGCCCTTAACATTTCTGCCATGAAAATTCATTTTGGTGTCATTTTGGAAGGTTTTCTGGTGAGTCCGGAAAAATGGCGTAAAACGCGGACAAAATTGTTCACAGCTGTGACTTTTCAGTGATAAATGCTTCAAGGGGTCTTCCCCATGCTGTTGCCATGTCATTTGAGCACTCTTCTGAGACTTTTGTGCCATTTTTAGGGTTTCTACATGCTGCCGGGGGTCATTTCACAAAAATACTCGGGTCTCCCATAGGATAACATTGGGCTCGGTGCTCGGGCCGAGTACACGAGTATCTTGGGATGCTCGGCCCGAGCCTCGAGCACCCGAGCTTTTTAATACTCGCTCATCACTAGTAATAATCCAGCAGGGGGAGCCCGAATCTCTTGGAGTATGTAAGGTGGTAGTAAGTGTGTTATACCAGCAGGGGGAGCTGGCACTCTAATAATACTGGGAATTGAAGAATCCACTAGGTGTCACTAGCCCCACCAGTGGACATGAAGAGATAGTCGTACGAGCCGGGGTCTGTGCCAGGAGGTCACGTGGTACCAGTGATGAGGCGGAGTCAAGGGAGAGCCAGGTCAGAAGCCGAGAGATAACGTCAGGTACCAGAGGAGAACAATAACTAAAGTCTAAAAATGAAGTAAACCAATTCTGTAGTGGCCGCGCTCCCCGTAGTAATAATTTTAAAAACTCTTGTCCTCAAATGGAATTTATTACTCAAACATACGGAAATATAAAACGGATACAACGCGTTTCGGCGGGAACAACCGCCTTCCTCAGGTATCCTCTGAGGACAAGAGTTTTTAAAATTATTACTATGGGGAGCACGGCCACTACAGAATTGGTTTATTTCATTTTTAACTTTTTCACCTGTGGGAATCCGAGGCAGGACCATACACAGGATCAATTCAAGGCAAGCAGCAGACCCGGATAAGGAGACTTTGGAAGAGTCATATATGCATGAAGTTTTGTGGCAAAAGGTGAGTGCATAAAACTTCAGTAAAAAAAAGGGTACCCGAGAGCCGCTTTGATAACGCGCTGAGATTGGCGCCGCGTGTTTGTTTTTTATTATATACCCTGCAGGGAATCACCTTACTCAATAACTAAAGTCTGTCACTAGCCGAGGTCGGGAGCCGAGAGAGCAGGTAGTAGTGGGGAACACAGAAACTGAACAACCAAGAGCGGACTGGAGAGGAATGACAGAAGTCAGGGAGGACGGACACAGTCAGAGGACAGGGCGTCAGGAAGGACAGACGTGGTAGGGAGGACAGGAGTGAGGGAGGACAAACAAAGTAAACGGATAAGATCAGGCAACTTACAGAGACCAGCAAACACACTGCAAGGCAGAACTATAACTGACACCGCATGAACAGAAATGACCCCGAGATAAAGCGCCATGATTCTGGAAACGAGGCACGGAGGGGAGGTTCCTCCCACTGACCATGCTCCAGGGAACACTGACAGCCAAAAAATGACATCTCTGTGATAGCAAAGGAAATGTGAATCATGACAAGTTAAGTTTTTTTTCATCTTGTTCTGTTTCTCGTTGTCTCATATGTGAATCATGTGATGGAAATGAGTGTTCCGTCTATTCACATAAACCTGTTCCACAGTGCACACCATAATGGCTTCTTTCCATGTATTTATTGACAGATTCTGTCTGTTTTACAAACTTTATAAACTTTAAAAGTCCAAATCTCTTTACAATTTAAAACTCACCTTATTTTAACAATTGTCAAACAATTTTTTACGAAGCCCTCCACTACTTGTCTTCCAGGGAGGATGGCAGCACCTCCTTATAATTTTTGGCAGCCTTTGCATTTAGTGAATTTCTTCACGTATAATCCATTATATCATGAGTTGCGTATGTTTTATTGTCAGGCCATAAAAGTGACGTAACACTCTGACAACATTGTTACCAGCAAAGACCTGGGAATATATACTGTATATATATATATATATATATATATATATATATATATATATATATACACACCTTGGTATAGTCACTGCCAAGCTCCACGATAACCCAAGATAAACTACTAGCTACCACCACCAATTGCTTATTCAGGACTAATTAAGGAGACATTATGATTCTAATGTATGTTTCTAGTTTTCTGGTCAAGCTGATGTTCTTAGCTCTACTAGTCGTAAATCTGTCCTTGTCTGCAGTTGAGATTTTGCTCTCATCTGTTACCTCTTAGAAAATTCTCTTAAATTACCTGTTTCCAAAGGAGGGGGTCAGCTGCATAGAGGTCATGTAAAGGTTGAGTGTTAGCCTACCTTTGGTATTAATTATGATAATTATTAAAGGTCTTATCTATAAGACAAAAAAGACATTGAAGAGATGGAATAAGACATTAAAAATCCAGATCTAACAGCAGATGATTTGTAAAAGTCCAAACCGTATTGTGTGAGCAGGATGGAACTTGTTATTAAAAAAAACCTCTCAAGGAGCATAAGTAGAAAAATTATGTCACAAACATCTATAAAGCTGAAGGGGTCACCTCACTAAAAGCCATTAATAGCATCTTACAATAATAGGTGTCCTGCACCTTGGCCTCTTGTCAGGCCCGCTCATCTTTTTTCAGAGCCCGACATATCTATGGCCAACTTAGGAACTAAATTAAAACAACAACACTGCTGACATTCCTTTCTAGCAATCAGCCGGGGTCACAAAGCTTTGAACTTTCTCAACATTACCTGTCATTATGCCGTGTTTGGTGAGAAAATTACTTCAAAGGAAACCTCCAATTAAGATTGAAGAATGATATGACCTGTACTTGCAAAGCGTATAAGGCTGGTTTCACACTACGTCTTTTTAACATCCGTCGAAAACGTTTTTTTAACGGAAGTACGGATCCTGTGCAAATCCGTTTTCATGTCAATGCTTTTTCAATGGAATCGTGTCCACCTGCGTTTGCGTGCGTTTGCGTCCGTTAGACGCAGGATCCGTCCTTTTGCGTTATTTTAACATGTTTCAAAAACGCAACATGTAGCGTTTTTTAGCTCCGTCCAAATAATACTACAAATTGCTGGATCCTGACTATAACGCACGCAAACGCAGGTGAACGCTGCATGCTGATAGACAGGATCCTGCTTTTGGACGGAGCATGGCCAGAGTTATTTTTTTTTTTTTTTCTCTCTCTCTCTCTCTCTCTCTCTCTCTCTCTCTCTCTCTCTCTCTCTCTCTCTCTCTCATCGCGCTCGGCATCGCTATATGACCCAGTGCTGACACCAGGCACCCCTGCCCGGTGTCATCGGCGGCACCGGGCTCCCCTCCCCTGTCATCACACACTGTTATGATATTGTATTGAGCAGCTAGTGCCGCTCCATGCATCATCATTCTCCCCCTGTGCCTGCACGGTGACGTCACTCCTGTTCGACTGCTGTGCTGATAGCACAGGACGCTGACCGGAGCAGCGGGGGAACGAGGACAGAGGTGAGGACGTAGCAGCGGTGAAACAAGGAGAAGTGAGGACAAAGCAGCGGTGGAAGGAGGAGAGAGGTGAGTATTTGTTGTATTTATTTTTATAACTCAGTGAGTACACGGTGGCCAGAGGCCTGGGGTGCTGCATGATTCATGGAGCCCTGGGGAGGCTTGCTGCATTATACATGGAGGCCTGGGGGGCTGGCTGAATGATACATGGAGGCCTTGGGGGGCTGGCTGCATGATACATGGAGGTGTATGGGGCTACATTTTACATGGAGGTCTATGGGGATGCATTATACAACATGAAGGACACCTTATACATGGATTATAAGGGTGCATTATACATGGAGGGGTATGGGGCTGCATAATACAATATGAAGGTTTATGGAGCTGCATTATAATACATATAGGACTATGGGGGCTACATTATAATATATTGAGGACTATGGAGGCTACCTTATACATGGCCTATGGGGGTGCATTATAAAACAAGGAGGACTATGTTGTGCAGTATAATATATGGAGAACTATGGGGTGAATTATAATACATGGAGGACTATGGAAAATTAATTATAATAATTGGACGGCTACTTTATACATAGAGGACTATGGGGGAGCATTATAATATATGAAGGGTTATGTGGGACCCTTTATACACCGTGTGCAGAATTATTAGGCAAGTTATATTTTAGAGGATTTTTTTATTATTGATCAACAACTATGTTCTCAATCAACCCAAAAGACTCCTAAATATCAAAGCTTAATATTTTTGGAAGTTGGAGTGGGATTTTTTTTAGATTTGGCTATCTTAGGAGGATTTCTGTTTGTGCAGGTAACTATTAAGGCCCTGTCACACACAGAGATAAAGCTGTGCCAGATCTGTGGTTGCAGTGAAATTGTGGACAATCAGTGCCAGGTTTGTGGCTGTGTACAAATGGAACAATAGGTCCATGATTTCACTGCAACCACAGATCTGCCAAAGATTTATCTCTGTGTGTGATGGGGCCTTTACTGTGCAGAATTATTAGGCAGCTTAATAAAAACCAAATATATTTCCATCTCACTTGTTTATTTTCACCAGGTAAACCAATATAACTGCACAAAATTTAGAAATAAACATTTCTGACATGCAAAAACAAAACCCCTAAAAAATAGTGACCAATATAGCCATCTTTCTTTATGACACTCAACAACCGACCATCCTTGTTCTGTTTACGATCAACATTGCGTGCAGCAGCCACCACAGCCTCCAGACACTGTTCTGAGAGGTGGACTGATTTCCCTCCCTATAGATATCACATTTTATGAGGGACCACATGTTCTCTATGGGGTTCAGATCAGGTGAACAAGGGGGCCATGTCATTATTTTTTCATCTTGTAGACATTTACTGGCCAGCCACGCTGTGGAGTAGTTGGATGCATGTGATGGAGCATTGTCCTGCATGAAAATCATGTTTTTCTTGAAAGATACCAACTTCTTCCTGTTCCACCGCTTGAAGAAGTTGTCTTCCAGAAACTGGCAGTAGGTCTGGGAGTTGAGCTTCACTCCATCCTCAACCCGAAAAGGTCCCACAAGTTCATCTTTGATGATACCAGCCCATACCAGTACCCCACCTCCACCTTGCTGGTGTCTGAGTCGGAGTGGAGCTCTCTGGCCTTTACTGATCCAGCCTCTGGCCCATCCATCTGCCCATCAAGAGTCACTCTCATTTCATCAGTCCATAAAACCTTTGAAAAATTAGTCTTAAGATATTTCTTGGCCCAGTTTTATCTTATGTTTCTTGTTCAAAGGTGGTGTTTTTTTAGCCCTCCTTACCTTGGCCATGTCCCTGAGTATATGGCACACCTTGTGCTTCTTGAAACTCCAGTAACGTTGCAGCTCTGAAATATGGCCAAACTGGTGGCAAACGGCATCTTGGCAACTTCACGCTTGATTTTCCTCAATTCATGGGCAATTATTTTGCGCCTTTTTTGCCAACATGCTTCTTGCGACCCTGTTGGCTATTTGCCATAAAACGCTTGATTGTTCAATGATCACGCTTCAAAAGTTTGACAATATCAAGACTGCTGCATCCCTCTGCAAGACATCTCACAATATTGGACTTTTCAGAGCCCGTCAAATCTCTCTTCTGACCCATTTTGCCGAAGGAAAGGAAGTTTCCTAATAATTAAGCACACCTTATATAGGGTGTTGATGTCATTACACCGCACCCCTCCTCATTACAGAGATGCACATCACCTGATTTACTTAATTGGTTGTTGGCTCTCAAGCCTATACAGCTTGGAGTAGGACAACATGTATAAAAAGTATCATGTGATCAAAATACTCATTTGCCTAATAATTCTGCACACAGTGTACTATATGGAAGACTATGTGGGGGCCATTATAGTATTTGGAGAACTATATACGAGGGGGAACAAATATACAAGCATGGGATGGGAATGTCTTGTGCTGAGGGAAAAATTCTCTTTACTTCAGCACCCAGCTTTCCCATGCTCTAATATGGGAAAGCTGGGTGCTGAGGGAAAGATGTATAGCACAGCATGGGGAAGCTGGGTGCAGAGGACAAGATGGATATCAGAACATAGGAAAGCTGGGTGCTGATAGAGGGATTTCAGATCATGGGAAACCTGGGTGCTGTGGGTAAGAGCCAAGTGTCAGTGTAATTATCCCATACCCCAAATGTCGGTGTACGTGGAGGGGGAGTCCAGGTCCAAACTTTGCACCAAAGCCAATCAAACTCTAGTTACACCACTGCTAAGGTGGATTGAGGATGCCCCATGGCGTGATATAGATTCATCCCAAATAGAACAAATAATATCTTTGGTCACTATTCTAATCCTGGTGGTTGACAAATATAAGAGAGAAAAAACAAAAAAAGCAGCTCAACTCAAAAATGGCATGTATTACAAGATGTGTACTGCACTAAAATTCCAAACTCTACTATTTTAAAATTTGAGATTTTTGGCAAAAAATTGTAATGTCTTGAGCTACCCCCGCCACGTCATGGCAAATCTTTTTGGGGCAGTCCTACTCTAAAATATTTTAGATTTAAAATGTGCCATATGGCCTCACATATGAAAAAGTAGAACTGCTTAGGCTACTGTCACACTTGCGTTGTGCAGCATCCGTCACAATTCGTTGTGTGGCTGATGCAACGGATGCGTTGCAGATAGTGACACAACTGATGTGACTGATGCTGCAAAACAACGATCCGTTCTTGTTTTTTTTTTTTACTGTTTTACCGGCGGCAGGCTATTGTGAACGATCAGCTGATCACTCTCAAAAGCCGGCCGCAGGGTGATCAGCTGATCGTTCACAAAAGCTGGCCGATCAGCTGATCGCTCTCAAAAGTCGAATCAGCTGATCGCTCACAAATGCCGGCCGCCGGGCGATCTGCTGATTATTCTCAAAAGCCGGCCAATCAGCTAATCATTCTCAAAAGCCGGCCGATCAGCTGATTACTCTCAAAAGCCGGCCGCCGGGCAATCAGCTGATCGCTTCCAAAAGCCGGGTGATCAACTAATCACACTCAAAAGCCGGCTGCCAGGCGATCAGCTGATTGTTTGACTCCCGAGAGAGAGAAACATTGATTTTAATTATTAACATAAGAGCTGAGCATGCGCAGTGAACAAAAAGGGATTCCGCCGCTCAAAAAAACGCTACATGCTGCGTTCCTGCCACCCGACGGTCAGTCGTTCCACGACTGATCCGTCACGTGGCAGATGTGTGTACAGATGCAACTCAGACACATTAGTCGCAATCCGTCGTCCATGCAAGTCTACGGGAAACAGCGCAAGCCGTTAACGGTTAACGGACGTAGAGATTCAGGAGGATCTATATGTGTTCATGAGAGACTAGAGTGGACCAGTATAAAAAGTGAGCTTTACCGCCAATGTCTGGTTGGGCGTATGTCTGTGGTTTTGATGGAGATCATATTGTAATAACAACCTGAATCTAGCAACCATCAGTAAAGTCATGGAGAAATTGAAGATTTTAAAGAAGACCAACCACCAGGATTTTCATGTATAAACTAAAGCCAGTGCTATACTGGCGCTATCATGCTGATTCTATACATACCTTTAGTTGTGAGATCGGATGTATACTTTCTGAAATATAGGCAAGTAAAGTTTGTGAAATGCACTGTTATTTGAATGATAGGTGCAACGGAATATCTAATAGGTGGGTCGGGTTTTGCTAGTTATTTCTGCTCCTATCTGCTGCCTGTCCTTCTTCCCCTGTCTCTGTTATTAAAGGGGAAGGAAGGAGGGAGGAAGGACTGGCGGGAGGAAGGCCAGGCATCTCACAGGGGCGGGAATAACCAGCAAAACCCGACCCACCTATTAAATATTCCGTTTGACCTCTCATCAAATAACAGCACATTTCACAAACTTTACTTGCCTTGCCTGCATGATAGCAAAAGTATAGCACTGGCTTTAGTTTATACATGAAAATCCTGGTGGTTGGTCCTCTTTAAGGAAAAAAGAGATCTAGTGCGTCAAGATTTAGTTGCAAGGAAAAATTAATCTCTCAGCAACTAAGCCCAGTGAGCTATAGTATGGACTACTTGACCCACAAAATAGCAGCTGCTACCATCCAGGACTGCAGCCTAAACTGCATCACACAACAAGTGCTCCAGCAGCTCCTTCCACCTCAAGGCCTAGCTTCAGAATGAATCAGAATAACTGGCACCCCCTACTGGAAGATGTGACCATATATAGGGGAAAGAAATAATCACCAACCAGAAGCACCTGAGGTCAAGAATCAGAAGTTGCTAGAAAGGAAAACTGACACTAACCTGTTGTGAATGTCAGTTATGCTTTGGCTGCTGTGAGGCTCCCTCTTGTGGCCAGGAATGGTTTGGACAGAGACCAGGTGTGTTGAGCAATGGGCGTTTCCATTGCTAACTCTCTGCTTATTTAAACCCTGGTCTGATAGCAGGCTATGCCGGATGTCAGTTGATCTTTGTTCACCAGCCTGCTTCATCCTGCTCCAGACCACATCTACCCCAGATAAGTGCTTGGCTCTCTATTTTTGTTTGGTTCTTTTTGTTCTTATCTGAGTTTGTCATTTGCTGTGGTTGTTTTCAGTTTATTTGCATGCAGGGATCTTCCCTCTCAGTTGCTTAGCTGGAAAGCTCCCTGCAGCTATGTTTGGAGTATTGCTCCTATAAGTCCATGTGTTTGTTGCTTCTTGAATTTGTAATGGTTCCTGCTTTCTGTTCATTGGTATGACAAGAGCACCTGGTATAGGACGGAGTTCAGATCTAGCGATCTGAGGGCTTTTTTGTACTATCAGGTTGTTGGATTTTTGCAGGGTTTTTCTCTGACCACCATCAGTCCCTTTCCTGTCCTGTCCTATTTAGTCAGTAGGGCCTCACCTTTTGCTAATCCTATCATCTGTGTATTGTGTTTTCCTATATCACCGCAGTCTTTGAATGTGGGGGGTTGCTATTCTTTATCTATTTTCTGAGGCAGAGAGTTATTCATCTTTCCTTCCTTTAGGATAGCTAGTTCTCCAGCTGGGTTCGCGATGCACAGGATGTTAGTTCACCCCTCGGCTACTTCTAGTCGTGATGGTTAGTAAGGGGATGGCGGGCAGATTAGTTGCCAATGCTCTTGTCACCTTTTACCAATGATTTATGGTTGTCTTCCATGGTTCTGGATCATAACAGTACATCCAGCCAATAAATTTAAAGGGTACTCTTAAGAAGGAAAAAAAAAAGGGAAAAAAAGGGGAAAAAAATATGCTGAGAAAAATTTTTTTTGCCTCTTTTTCCTCTTCTTCTTTGGGTTCATCTTGATGCTAAGATTCGTCGTCTAGAGTCTTATCTTGCACAGACTCCCCTTGCAGAGCCTAAGATTCCCGTTCCTGAATTTTTTTCGGGAGATAGGTCGAGATTTTTGAGTTTCAAAAATAATTGTAAATTATTTTTTGACCTGCGCCCTAAGTCCTCAGGGAATCCCGTACAGCAGATTAAGATTGTCATCTCCTTACTGCGTGGTGACCCTCAGGACTGGGCCTTCTCTTTAGCGTCTGATGATCCGATTCTCAGGGATGTGGACTCCTTTTTTCAGGCCTTGGGTTTATTATATGACGAACCCAATATTGTGGACCAAGCAGAAAAGGCCTTGTTGTCCTTAACTCAGGGTTTGGATTCTACAGAAACTTTTTGTCAGAAGTTTCGAAAGTGGGCGGTCCTTACCAAATGGAATGATGATGCGCTTGCGGCTCTTTTTCGGAAGGGTGTTGCTGATTCTGTGAAGGATGTAATGGGAGGATTCCCCGTCCCTTCTGGTCTTGATGCCTCTATGACCTTGGCCATTCAGATTGATAGGCGGTTACGTGAGCGCAGAAAGATACCTGCTGGTTTTGTGCCTGTGGAACAGCCTTTGGAGCCTATGGAATGTGATAGGGTCCTTTTTAATGCTGGTTGGCAGGGGTTCAGACGGAAGAATAGACTGTGCTTCTATTGTGGAGACGCTTCTCATAATATCTCTGTCTGCCCTAAAAGTGAAAGGAGATTGGCTACTTCTGTTACTGTGGGTTCTTTGCAACCAAAGTTTCTTTTGTCTGTCACATTGATTTGCTCATTGTCTTCCTTTTCTGCATTTCCCTTTGTGGACTCAGGGGCAGTGCTCAATTTGATGGATTTTGGGTTTGCTAGGGATTGTGGTTTCCCCATGGTTCCTTTGCAAACTCCTATTCCTTTAAGGGGCATTGATGCTACCCCTTTGGCAGAAAATAAACCCCAATTTTGGACCCAGGTGCCTATGAGAGTTGCACCAGCGCATCAGGAAACTTGTACATTTTTTGTATTGCATAATCTACAGGATACCTTGGTACTGGGATTTCCGTGGTTGCAGACCCATAATCCAGTTCTTGACTGGAGATCCTTGTCGGTAGCTAGTTGGGGTTGTCAAGGTGTGCATCAGGACCTTTCCGTGTCGTCCACGTCTGCTCAGGCAGTTGATGTTCCGGCCTTCTTGTCTGATTTCCGTGATATATTTAATGACCAGGAATCTGATTCTCTGCCCCCACACCGGGACTGTGACTGTGTCATTGAGCTGGTGCCGGGTTGTAAATTTCCCAAGGGGCGGATTTTCAACTTGTCTGTGCCCGAACATGATGCCATGCGGTCATACATCAGGGAATCATTGGAGAAGGGGCATATTCGGCCCTCATCTTCTCTTTTGGGTGCTGGCTTCTTCTTTGTTGCTAAGAAAGATGGGTCGTTGAGGCCTTGTATTGATTACCGTCTTCTTAATAAAATTACGGTCAAATATCAGTACCCTTTGCCTCTGATGTCTGATCTGTTCTCTAGAGTGAAGAGTGCCAAATGGTTTACGAAACTGGATCTCAAGGGTGCGTATAATCTCATCCGTATTAAGGAGGGTGATGAATGGAAGACGGCTTTTAATACTCCTGAGGGGCAGTTTGAGTACCTAGTGATGCCTTTTGGGCTCACTAATGCACCCTCCGTCTTCCAGGCCTTCATGAATGATATTTTTCGGAACCTTATTGGTAAATTTTTGATTGTCTAATTGGATGACATCTTGATTTTTTCTGATGATTGGGACTCTCATGTTGGGCAAGTACGGGATGTTTTTCAGATACTTAAGGATCATGCACTGTACGTTAAGGGGTCAAAGTGCCTCTTTGGGGTGCAAAGGATTTCCTTTTTGGGCTTCATCTTGTCTCCCTCCGTTATCGAAATGGAACCGGTTAAGATTCAGGCTATTTACGGCTGGGTGCAACCGACTTCTCTAAAATCCCTGCAGCAGTTTTTGGGGTTTGCTAATTTTTACCGTAAATTGATAGCCAATTTTTCTGCTATTGTCAAACCTCTGACAGATTTGACCAAGAAGGGAGCTGATGCGGAGCATTGGACCCCAGAGGCGATTGTGGCCTTCCAGGAGCTTAAAAGGCGATTCACTTCTGCCCCAGTCCTGCAGCAACCTGATGTGTCTCGCCCATTTCAGGTTAAGATCGATGCCTCAGAGATCGGAGCAGGAGCTGTTCTGTCTCAACGATACGCTACTTCGGGTAAACTTAAGCCCTGTGCCCTTTTCTCTCGGACGTTTGCTGCTTCTGAACGGAATTATGATGTGGGGAACCGGGAATTATTGGCTATGAAGTGGGCATTTGAAGAGTGGAGACATTGGTTGGAGGGGACTAGACATCAAGTTGTGGTGCTTACGGACCACAAGAATCTTACCTATCTGGAATCTGCCAAGAGGTTGAATCCTCGGCAGGCCAGGTGGGCTTTGTTTTTTACCCGGTTTAATTTTGTGGTCTCTTTTTTGCCAGGCACCAAGAATGTTAAGGCCGATGCCCTTTCCAGGAGTTTATGTGCTGACTCTTTGGAGGTTGTCGAGCCGTCTACTATCCTGAATGATGGTATAGTTTTCTCGGCCATTTCGCCTGATCTGCGGTTGGCACTGGCGGAATTTCAGGGAGATAAACCTGAGAGATGTCCTACAGGGAAACTGTTTGTCCTGGACCAATGGAGAAACCGAGTTGTCTCTGAGGTTCATTGCTCTGTTTTGGCGGGTCATCCTGGCATTTTTGGTACTCGGGATCTTGTGAGACGCTCTTTTTGGTGGCCTTCCCTGTCCCGGGATGTCCGTCATTTTGAGCAGTCGTGTGGAGTTTATTCTAGGTCCAAGCCCTGTTGTTCACATTCTAGTGGGCTATTATTGCCTTTGCCGGTACCTAAGAAACCTTGGACGCACATCTTTATGGATTTTATTTCAGAGCTTCCCGTCTCTCAGAAAATGACTGTGATTTGGGTGATCGGTGACAGATTCTCCAAGATGGTCCACTTGGTTCCCCTATCTAAGTTGCCGTCTTCATCAGAGTTGGTGCCTTTGTTTTTCCAACATGTTGTTCGTTTGCATGGTATTCCCAAAAACATTGTTTCTGACAGAGGGGTGCAGTTTGTATCCAGGTTTTGGAGGATTTTTTGTTCCAAATTGGGTGTTCAGCTGTCTTTCTCCTCGGCGTTTCATCGTCAGACCAACCGTCGGACTGAAAGGGCTAACCAGACCCTGGAGACCTATTTACGGTGTTTTGTTTCTGCGGATCAGGATGACTGGGTTTCGTTTTTGCCTTTGGCTGAATTTGCCCTTAACAATAGAGCTAGCTCTACTACATTGGTATCCCCCTTTTTCTGCAATTTTGGGTATCACCCCAGGTTCTTCTCAGGGCAGCTTGAGGCATCTGACTCTCCAGGGGTGGATTCAGTGGTAAACAGAATGCATCAGATTTGGGGGCAGGTAGTGGATAAATTGTTTCAGTCCCAAGAAACTGCCCAAAAGTTTGCCAACCGGCGTCGGACTGTTGGTCCCCGGTTTCAAGTGGGGGACATGGTGTGGTTGTCCTCTAAAAATATTCCTATGAGAGTTCCATCTCCTAAATTTAAGCCCAGATTTATTGGACCTTATAAGATTTCGGAGATTATTAACCCTGTATCTTTCCGTTTGACTCTGCCTGTGTCATTTAAGATTCACAATGTCTTCCATAAGTCCTTGTTGAAGAAACATGTGGAGCCAACAGTTCCTGCAGCAGTGCCTCCTGACCCTGTTTTGGTACAAGGGGATCTGGAGTATGAGGTTGAAAAAATTCTGGATTCCCGTCACAGTAGGCGACAGCTTCAGTACCTTGTGAAATGGAAGGGTTATGGGCAGGAGGATAACTCTTGGGTTGTGGCTTCTGACATTCATGCGGACAGCTTGGTTCGCGCCTTCCATCATGCTCATCCTGAGCGACCCGGTGGCGTTGGTGAGGATTTGATGACCCCTCCTCAAGGGGGGGTACTGTTGTGAAAGTCAGTTATGCTTTGGCTGCTGTGAGGCTCCCTCTTGTGGCCAGGAATGGTTTGGACAGAGACCAGGTGTGTTGAGCAATGGGCGTTTCCATTGCTAACTCTCTGCTTATTTAAACCCTGGTCTGATAGCAGGCTATGCCGGATGTCAGTTGTTCTTTGTACACCAGCCTGCTTCATCCTGCTCCAGACCACATCTACCCCAGATAAGTGCTTGGCTCTCTATTTTTGTTTTGTTCTTTTTGTTCTTATCTGAGTTTGTCATTTGCTGTGGTTGTTTTCAGTTTATTTGTATGCAGGGATCTTCCCTCTGAGTTGTTTAGCTGGAAAGCTCCCTGCAGCTATGTTTGGAGTATTGCTCCTATAAGTCAATGTGTTTGTTGCTTCTTGAATTTGTAATGGTTCCTGCTTTCTGTTCATTGGTATGACAATAGCGCCTGGTATATGACAGAGTTAAGATCTAGCGATCTGAGGGCTTTTTGTACTATCAGGTTTTTTGGATTTTTGTAGGGTTTTTCTCTGGCCACCATCAGTCCCTTTCCTGTCCTGTCCTATTTAGTCAGTAGGGCCTCACCTTTTGCTAATCCTATCATCTATCTGTGTATTGTGTTTTCCTATATCACCGCAGTCTTTGAATGTGGGGGGCTTGCTATTCTTTATCTATTTTCTGAAGCAGAGAGTTATTCATCTTTCCTTCCTTTAGGATAGCTAGTTCTACGGCTGGGTTCGCGGTGCACAGGATGTTAGTTCACCCATCGGCTACTTCTAGTTGTGATGGTTAGTAAGGGGATGGCAGCCAGATTAGTTGCCAATGCTCTTGTCACCTTTTACCAATGATTTATGGTTGTCTTCCATGGTTCCGGATCATAACACTAACCCTATAAGCAGCAAATAAAGAAAAATATGTTTTATATGAGGAGCCTTAGATTTCAATGTAAGACTCTGAGCCAGATCCTGTCACACATCTCTAAATGTAGAGAGACGACCATGACAACTCCAGATTTTGTTGTTTTTTTTCTCCAATGAAGTGGTGCTTTTAATCTAAGCTCTGGGACTCCTGTCTTATACTCCCCCTTTAGTATCTTCACCTTTTACTGATGCAGCTCCAGTCCCTCGGTGCTATCTTGTGACCGCAAGTGCTTACTGGCTGGAAGTCAGAAGTTACGTCACAAGCGCTCAATGGAAGTCTATGAGAGACAGAACGAGACTCTTATCGATTTGCATTGACGAGTGACCTCCGGCATGCTTCATGAAACACTGAAGCAGCCGGTGGCTCACAAATTGCCAGAGACTGACCGGAGTGGCAGTGATAACAGATGAAGACGCCGGAGGCTGAGTATAAGACGAGGAGTGGTTCTTTAAAGAACTACAATTCTAAAGGCCCTGTCACACACAGAGATAAATCTGCGGCAGATCTGTGGTTGCAGTGAAATTGTGGATGATCAGTGCCAGGTTTGTGGCTGTGTACAAATGGAACAATATGTCCATGATTTCACTGCAACCACAGATCTGCCAAAGATTTATCTCTGTGTGTGACGGGGCCTTAAGACTGAGTTTAAATAGTGTAACTGCCCAAAATATTGAATTGTTTCAGGAAAGTAAAAGTTAAGTTCCACACTTACAATCTTAGGGATACTTTGCACGCTGCAACATCGCTAGCCGTTGCTAGCGATGCCGAGCGCGATAGTCCCCGCCCCCGTCGCACATGTGATATCTTGTGATAGCTGCCGTAGCAAACATTATCGCTACGGCAGCTTCACACGCACTTACCTGCCCTGCGACGTTGCTCTGGCCGGCGACCCGCCTCCTTTCTAAGGACAAAAAAGAAACAAAACCGCTCACCACTGCAGAGACAAGCCTGAATATATCCTCCTGTTAGTCCCCTTTGGTCCGGCACGGATTACGGCAGCAAGCCGAGAAGATAATAGAAGAAAGCAGTGGAAAAATCCAGCTGGACTCCAAAGGGATAAATAAAAATGCTTCTTTATTTATATCAACTCGATTAAAAATATATATCCATTTCTCAAGTAAAGACACCGGCTTGTTCACACTGATGCATGGCAGATGTATACTACTACGCGTTTCGGCGGAATGCCTTCCTCAGGTCATAGTCAGTACAAGATTAAGAGGATATTTATAAATGTTTTTCCTGAGCAGCGAAGTAACTCACATGTTCTCAATAAATTAATTATATAGGGGAGTATACGCTGCTCAGGTAAAATCACAAATTCACAAGAGAAAAGTACAAAAAGACCATGAAGTATTTATCTAACCTTAAATTACATAGGTATCCATCCAGATAAAGTAAAGAAAAAATATATATCAATTAACATTTAGGTATGAAAATCTTATATATAGATAAATATACATATCCTTTTTTCTTTCTTTTTTTTCCCCCATAGATGGACATGAAAATCAATAGACATAATAAAACCCCACTTTATAGATGTAAATAATCACATTCGTTTGTCAAAACACATTATAGGAAGCAAGATATATAAAAAGGACATTGCCCACAGGTATAATAAGAGAGAGGAAAAAAAAATGTCTCGCAGTTGTCAGCCGATGCCTACCCGTATATGTAAGGCTCAAACAGAACACATGTCAATATTAATGAGCGACAGAAATATCAGTATTGAGATCTATAACAACAAATCAACCACGCTTATACAATGGAAGTGTAAAGTGCTGTTGTATTAGTCTCGCAGTTGTCAGCCAAAAAAAAAAAAAAGTTACATTTCTCTCTTTTTTTCAAAAAACCTCAATAGCATAATATCAAATCATGTCTGCTATTTAATCCCTTTGGGAGGCGGGTATCCAACATAAAAATCCACCGACTTTCATGATTAAGTAGCTTTCTCCTATAGTCGCCTCCTCTCAATGGTTTAAAAACCTTCTCTATACCCTTGAATTTAAAGGCTGTCAAATTGCCCTTGTGGACTGTGGCAAAATGTCTAGATACCGCAGAGATACCAATGGTATTAGCGTTCACTGAATCGGACATGTGCTTGCGTATACGTTTTTTAAGTGCCCCCACTGTACAGCCTACGTACTGAATCTGGCATTGTTCACACTCTATCAGATATACCACATGATCACTATTACAGTTAATGAAAGTATTAATGTTTAAAGCTATTACCATTGTGGAAAGATACAAAGGTATCACTCTTGCTAACAAAACTGCAGCATTTACATTTAGCGGCACCACACTTAAAAAAACCTTTGACTTCTAACCACGTGGTAGATCTGACCGGCCGTGCGGAGACAAATGTGCTAGGAGACAAAATACTCTGCAAAGTGGGAGCCTTTCTGGCAACAAATCTAACTGCATTCTTGCTCATGATTTCCTTCAATCTCAGATCTTGGTTCAGCAGAGGTAAGTATTTTTTTATGATATTTTTTATACTGTCAAATTGATCACTGAATTGCGTGGAGAAGGTAATAAAACAATTATCGTTGTCCCTCTGTTTAGATTTGTCGGTAAGGAGGTCTACTCTATTTACTCTATCAACTATATGCTCCGCTCTGTCTAGTACCCACCCAGGATAATCTCGTGCTCGGAGTCTGTCTTTAACCCTTTGTGCCTCTTTTTTGTATGTATTTGGGCTGGAACTATTTCTCTTAGTACGGATCAATTCTCCCACTGGAATATTTCTCAGAACATGTTTAGGATGGCAGGAAGATGCATTCAGTGTGTTATTGGTGGCCAGAGGTTTCCTAAATGGAGCAATACATACTCTATTATCTTTGATGGAGAATTCAAGGTCCAAATAATTAATTTTTGTTTTATGTAGATTGTGTGTGAATTTCAGATTGAACTCATTATTATCCAAATATGAAAACAATTCCTCAGCTCTGGATTCTGTGCTCCTCCATACGAGTAACATGTCATCTATGTATCTCCCCAGCCACAAAATATCACTAAAAAAAGGTGAATTAGTACTGTATAAAAACCTCTCTTCCCAAACCGCCATAACAATGTTAGCAAGGGAGGGTGAGAAAACCGCTCCCATGCTAACACCGCTCCGCTGCAAAAAAAAACGTTTATCAAATGAAAAATAATTGTGACTGAGGAGACACTTGACCGCAATTAGCAAAAATTCGACAATAGAAGGGTTATAATTGCTGAAACTGTTCAAAAAATATTCCAAACAATTAATAGCTACATCATGAGGTATTGCCGGGTACAAACCAATAACATCTACTGTGATCCAGGTGTATTCTTTTTTCCATTCCATATTATCAAAAAGGGAAATAATCAATTTGGAATCTCTAATGTAGCTAGGGATGAGTCTGACCAGCGGCTGCAGATAATGGTCGACCCACTCACCCAGCTTTTCATTGAGACCCCCAATACCCGCTATTATGGGTCTAAGGGGAGGTGGAAATAACCCCTTATGTGTTTTAGGTAAGGAATGATACACCGGGACCACAGGATGATTCACAAATAAATAGTCTTTAAGTTTACCATCAATTGCATTAATAGTTAAACCCTCATTCAGAATAGACAATAACTCAGACTTATATTTTTCTGTAGGATCAGACATAAGTTCCAAATACATGTGATCGTTAGAAAGATCTAAGAAATTCAATTTCTTATAAAGTCCAGAGTTCATAATGACCAAAGCCCCTCCTTTATCTGATTGTCTTATCATTAGATCTTTGTTGTTCCGTAAATCTTTTAGTGCTTTCCGCTCACTACAAGACAAATTATGAGACACATTTGTAATATTTGTAGTATGTCTCTCCAGCTCCAAAAGTTCAGATTCAATCAATTCCTGGAACGAATCCAGAATGTGCGGTCTTGATTGCAATGGGTAAAAGGCAGGGTTAGGTGTTGCAAATGAATTATTAAGACATATAACATCCTCATTGGCATTTTTCTCTAAATGTCTCAAATCCCATAACACAGTCTGTTCTTGCAAAGTCAAAAAATCTTGTGAGATCACTTGGGAAGTTGAGACTGTAGGGGCACATATCTCATTACTTTTGTCAAAGTGACATTTGACTGTAAGGTTCCTCACAAATTTATTAATGTCACATAGAGTATTAAATATATCAAAGTCTCTGGATGGGGAGAACCCCAATCCCTTCGATAAAACATTAATTTGTGTTTGTGACAATATATAACTGGATATATTCCAGATTGGAACACTCACCAATTCTTCAGACTCCGAGTATGGTATTTTCTTCCTGTGTTTCTTGCCTCCCCTTCGTCGTTTTTTGCACGCTTGCGGTTTTTATTGCTGTGGTTGGGAAACCACTGGTTATTTCCCATAGAAGTGGAGGTAGAGGCATTGGATGTATCAGAGAAATCATCTGAAGCATTGGAAACTGTGTGCTCTGAAAGAAAGCTAGAACCGGCAAATGAAACTTTGTTTCTCATAGATGATTTTCTTTTGTAGGAAAAAAATCTCTTTCTCTTTCTAAGGGGGCGTGTTGTGCGGCGTCACAGCGACGTCACACGGCAGCCGTCCAATAGAAGAGATGAGCGGGACGTAAATATCCCGCCCACCTCCTCTCTTCCGCATACCCGGTGGAGGCAGGTAAGGAGATGTTCCTCGCTCCTGCGGTGTCACACACAGCGATGTGTGCTGTCGCAGGAACGAGGAACAACATCGTATCTCCTATTGGTGCGACATTATGAAAATGTCCGACACTACACAAATCACCGATTTACGACGCTTTTGCGATCGTTTATCGGCGCATCTAAGCTTTACACGTTGCGACGTTATTACCGACGGCAGATGTGCGTCACTTTCTATTTGACCCCGACGATATCGCAGTAGCGATGTCGCAACGTGCAAAGTACCCCTTAGTCCCCTTCATTTTATTTTGCTGGTTACCATCACAACCCATGCCAGAAAGCATTCTGTCTCTTGACTTGACCCATCTTATATTTGAATATTTCCGTCTTTGTCGGTTTTTTCCTGATTGTCTTTTTCTCTGTTGTTTCTTTTACCTTTTTTTCCATGTCTTGTTTTCTTCTATACAGGCATCTCCTCCTGACTTTTTCTCCTTTTAAAGTGTGAACCTTTAAGAAAAGATGAGTAATAGAAGTGAGAATGAGGGCTGTAGAAACTGACAAGGGAGAAGATTAACCTTCCCTCGCTTCATTTCTTTCTTATTCTTGACCCTGGACCAGTTAATGTTTTCAGTCTTACTGGCCCTTTCTTCCACCTTGCTTTATAGCTATAAGGTTTTATATTCTGCACACTTTTAACATTTCCATTTCATCACCTCTCGTTTAATGCCTCCTAGGAAAATGATGGAAGAATATGTCACTATCTTCCTTTTCCTCTTTTTATGATGCCACCAATCGATCTGTCCTTTTTTTCTCTAGTAGTGTGGCAATGAGAATTAATACATTCTAAGTTTTTGTCATATCACCACTACATACAGATCCCCAGTACTTATAATTAAAGGGGTTTTCCCATGAAAAAAAGTTAATTTTGATCAATAGATCTTGGAATAATAATGATTTCCATAATTTGATGTGATGAAAAAAATGTTCCTGTGCTGAGATAATTTTATATATGTGCCCTGCTGTGTACTGTGTAATGGCCGTGTCTGACCGTACAGGGACCTGGTCTGATCATATCACATTTCCTGGGCAGAGGGGGATGCAAAAGGGTATACAGATAGCATAGCATGGGATCACAGCTGATTCTTTCTGTGATGTAAAACATTTCCTTTTCTGTTTACTTTACAAAAAAATGTTTTAACTCAAAGAATAATTTGTGATCCTGTGCTGTAATGTCTGTATACTTATTTTTAAGTATATATATATATATATATATATATATATATATATACTATATACCTAGTAGTACCTTGTGAATGTATTCGGCCCCCTTGAATTTTTCAACCTTTTCCCACATTTCAGGCTTAAAACATAAAGATAAAAATGTTAATGTTCTGGTGAAGAATCAACAACAAGTGGGACACAATTGTGAAGTTGAACGATATTTATTGTTTATTTTAAACTTTTGTAAAAAAAAAATAAGCTGAAAAGTGGGGCGTGCAATATTATTCATCCCCTTTACTTCCAGTGCAGCAAACTCACTCCAGAAGTTCATTGAGGATCTCTGAATGATCCAATGTTGTCCTAAATGACTGATGATGATAAATATAAGCTCCTGTGTGTAATCAAGTCTCCGTATAAATGCCCCTGCTCTGTGATAGTCTCAGTGTTCTGTGTAAAGCACAGAGAGCATCATGAAGACCAAGGAACACAACAGGCAGGTCCGTGATACTGTTGAGGAGAAGTTTAAAGCCGGATTTGGTTACAAAAAGATTTCCACAACTTTAAACATCCCTAGAAGCACTGTGCAAGTGATCATATTGAAATGGAAGAAGTATCATACCACTGCAAATCTACCAAGACCCGGCCGTCCATCCAAACTTTCATCTCAAACAAGGAGAAGACTGATCAGAGATGCAGCCGAGAGGCCCATGATCACTCTGGATGATCTGCAGAGATCTACAGCTGAGGGGGGAGAGTCTGTCCATAGGACAACAATCAGTCGTACACTGCACAAATCTGACCTTTATAGAAGAGTGGCAAGAAGAAAGCCATTTCTCAAAGATATCCATAAAAAGTGTTGTTTAACCCCTTCAGCACTTTCCGTTTTTGCGTTTTGCTCCTTTTCTTCCGAGAGCCGTAACTTTTTTTTATTTTTCTGTCAATCTTGCCATATGAGGGCTTGTTTTTTGCGGGGTGAGTTGTACTTTTAAATGAAACCATAGGTTTTACCATATGGTGTACTGGAAAACAGCAAAAAAATTCCAAGTGTGCAAAAACTGCAAAAAAAGTGTGATCGCACAATAGTTTTTGGGATGTTTTATTCACCGTGTTCACTATATGGTAAAACCGATGTGTCAGTGGGATGCCTCAGGTCGGTTCGAGTTTGTAGACACTAAACATGTATAGGTTTACTTGTATCTAAGGGGTTAAAAAAAATTCACACGTCTGTCCAACAAAAGTGGCGCACGTTTTGCGCCATTTTCCGAAACTTGTAGCGTTCTCATTTTTTGGGATCTAAGGCTCAGTGACGGCTTATTTTTTGCGTCTCGAGGTAACATTTTTAATGGTATCATTTTTGCGCAGATGCTACGTTTTGATCGCCTGTTATTGCATTTTGCGTAAAACATGCAGTGACCAAAAAACGTAATTTTGGCGTTTGGAATTTTTTTTGTCACTACGCCGTTTACCAATCAGATTAATTGATTTTACATTTTGATAGATCGGGCATTTCTGAATGCGGCGATACCAAATATTTATTTATTTTTTAACCCTTTCATTTTCAATGGGGTGAAAGGGGGGTGATTTGAACTTTTAGGGTTTTTTTTATTTTTTTAAAACTTTTTTTTACTTTTTTTTTTTATTTTACTAGTCCCCCTAGGGGGCTATAGCAATCAGCAATCCGATCGCTCTTATCTATCTGCTGATCACAGCTATACAGCTGTAAACAGCAGATACAGTCACTTCGTGCTTCCCTCTGCTCTGGGCCGAGGGAAAACGAAAGTGAAACATCATAGCTGCAGGCGTCATCATATGACCCTGTGCTACGATGGCAACCACCGAAAGTCACGTGACTTCCGGTGGGGACGGCGGTAAGTAAAAATCATGGCCGCACGCATATAGATCTCGCTGCCAGACTTTGGCAGCGAGATTCAAGGGGTTAAATGTTGCAAGTGGAAGCGATTCCACTCGCAACATGCAGGCACACATGTCAGCTGTTGAAAACAGCTGATATGTGTGCCGACCGCCGCTGCCTGCCTGCGGCAGGGGGCGGGGCTTAACGGGACACGCTCCATGACGGATAGATCTGTCCAAGGTCGTGAAGGCGTTACAGTTTGCCATAAGCCACCTGGGAGACACACCAAACATGTGGAAGAAGGTGCTCTGGTCAGATGAAACCAAAATCAAACTATTTGGGCACAATGCCAAAAGATATGTTTGTCGTAAAAGCAACACAGCTCATCACCCTGAATACACCATTCCCACTGTCAAACATGGTGGTGGCAGCATCATGGTTTGGGCCTGCGTTTCTTCAGCAGGGACAGGGAAGATGGTTAAAATTGATTGGAAGATGGATGGAGCCAAATACAAGACCATTCTTGAAGAAAACCTGTTGGAGTCTACAAAAGACCTGAGACTGGGACGGAGATTTGTCTTCCAACAAGACAATGATCCCAAACATAAAGCAAAATCTACAATGGAATGGTTCACAAATAAACGTATCCAGGTGTTAGAATGGCCAAGTCACAGTCCAGACCTGAACCCAATCGAGAATCTGTGGAAAGAGCTGAAAACTGCTGTTCATAAACGCCTCCATCCAACTTCACTCAGCTCCAGCTGTTTACAAAGGAAGAATGGGCAAGAATTTCAGGCTCTCCATGTGCAAAACTGATAAACACATACCCCAAGCGACTGCAGCTGTAATCGCAGCAAAAGGTGGCGCTACAAAGTATTAACTTAACTTAACGGGGGCGAATAATATTGCATGCCCCAATTTTCAGTGTATTATTTTTTATAAAAGTTTAAAATAAGCAATAAATTTTGTTCAACTTCACAATTGTGTCCCACTTGTTGATTCTTCACCATACAATTATTTTTTTTTTATCTTTATGTTTGAGGCCTGAAATGTGGGAAAAGGTTGAAAAACTCAAGGGGGCCAAATACTTTCGCAAGGCACTGTATATACATATATTATTATATGTGAAAAAGGGAAAGTTGAAACATAACCCTATATCATGGGGAGTGTTAGGAAATAATGACATAACATTCATAGATATAAAAGTGAAGGAATTTTCCACGTGATATTTTTTAATAAACCAATAAGTTGGGAGAAATCCGTTATAGAGGTGGTTATTTTTTCAAGGCATATCGATATTATGTTGAGAAACAAGATTTCTCTCAAATACTTTGTGTTGCCAATAGTGCCTGTGAGTGGCGCTATTGCGGTCCGCTTATCCCCATTGCGTAACCCCTGGGCTCTGTGGCCTCCCGTTGACCTGACATCACCGTGGCCAGCCCCCGTCTTCGTGAGTGACTGAGCTGTGGGGGGAATTTGACCACTCATCAAAGCCCAGCTTCACAGCCCAGCATCTCCCTGCTCCCTCCTCCTTCACCGCAGAGCGCTGCAAGCAGAAGCGACACTGAGCTGTGATGAGAGGAGAAACTCCGCCCATAGCCCAGTCACTGAGGAAGCCTGGGGCCAGCCTCAGTGATGTCAGGTCAAACTTGACCTGACATCACCGGACATCAGAGGTCCGGTGATGCCATACGTGGGAAAACTCACTGGTGAAACATACGTTGGTGGGTGTTGGAGGAGCCTGTCTTCTACAGGATATTGGCACTGGTCACCTTAGGAGCATTTGGCACTTTATTCGGTATGTGTTACATTATATGTACCAAATGGGCATCTGCTTATTAAGCCTGCCACTATGGGTTACTTGACAGAGATTGAATTTATCTCTTTCTGCCATTATGTGCCTTTCTGTGACGCCCTGGCACAGCCAGGTTGTCACAGAAAGAGTTAATCCTCCTTGGTAATCTGATCTCACACGGTGCAGCATGACAAAGCACAGCCCCCAGTGTAAGGGAAAAGCAGAGGAGAGGGGAGGGGCTGGAGCAGACAGTGTGTGGAGAGCAGACAGGACGGAGGTCTGAAGTAGTAGCTCCCAGGTGGGGAGTGAGGCGTCTCTGAGAGGGCCGGGACAGGCCGTAGTGAGGAAGGGGCCAGAACAGGTAGCCGGAGCAGGGCGGTGGCCCCTCGGTACCTGGGTACCCGGATCACTACAGGGGAGTGATTCCCCGTTCCCGGCTGAGGAGAAAGAGGAAGAGAGTGGAGAGAAAGGCACCTGGCTGCAGGGAAAGAACAACAAGGGCTGCTGCACCGTGTGTGGGACGCTAACACCCCCGTACCGAAGGCTGCGGACACCGGCAATTCCTAGTTTACCAGTGACTCCGTGTGACTTACTTGTGAGTACACCCGTGCCCTCGGGCACCGCACTGCAGCACGGCGCCCTGCTCCCTGCTTACCCCATCACCGGGCCCCGGGACAACCAACCCCCTACCCACGGAGGGGAGAACTAACATCTAGCTGCTCCATACCATCACTCCCGGGATCCCCGTCCAGAGCAGCGGTGGTGTCCCAATCACCACAACCGTGGGTGGCGTCACGGACAATCTCCCCTAACAAAACCCCCCTTTTACTGTGGAGCCTGGGATCACAGACCGGGTCACGCCACCGTGATACCCGCAGAAGTGACTCTGTGGCCCGGATCTGAGTACCCCTGGTCCCCGGGCGAAACATTTCCGTGAGTAATTTTGCACTAGACACTTTATAAGGAAACCACCAATACATCATAAGGATATTCTCAATACCCACAGGCTTCCCTGCGTGGTTGCACTGACATATCATTTGTTACATCTGCTTGATGCTCATTGCTATACATCGCCCTTATTTCAGACTAATCCTCTTTTGTGCCATGTTTTGCCTCTATCTGTGTCCTGTTTTTACAGTAGCCTTACTGCTTTTATGTGTGCTATCACTTTTTCCATCTAATAAATTTGTTTACACATGTACCGCAACTCTTGTCCTCCGATATTTACGCTATTCCTATGAGTTTGTGTTGGTGGTTAGGTGACCACATTCAGGCATCCTTCCACAATTATGTTTTATATATATATATTTCTTTGGAGACCCGTATATTTAAACATCACAGAAGATGCTGGGGGCATGATGGAGCATAGATATCTGCAGAACCAATGGTTTGTAGGGTAAGATGTTTTCTGGTGGAGATGTGGTCTGTGATGGAAGTATTCCATGATAATCCCATATAAATACCCAAATGTCGCCGCGTCTAACCAAGGACGAAGAAGTGCAGAAGGAGCTTGATGAATGGATCTTGGCTGGACCTTACGAGGACACAAGAGATATAGATATAATGATGCTGCAAAGACAAAAGGCGCAGGGTCTTATCCTTATTGTGGGGACATGTTTTCCTTTAATATTCCCCCTTTTTTTTAATCTTTTTTCCCTTTTTCCCTTTCTCTCACATTCCATTAGTATTCACTTTCCATGTTAGTTCCTATCTTCCAGTCACACTCCCCTCACTCCTTTATGTCCACGCTTATTAGTCAAGAGTTCAATCCCCTCTTTTCCACTTTATCATACTCAAGTATTCATCCTTCTACAGTGTATCCACCCATATCCTGTCCACCGCCATTAACTTGAGCAGCTATAGACATAGAAGTGGTGTCTAGTTATAGTAAAGTAACCATGTGCTACGCAATGAAACCACCTATAGCGCCGTCTGGTGGAGTTAGCATTTTTATCTTTAAAATGGAACGAGATACAGAAAAAAGTGAATTAAAAAATTGTAAGGCATCATCAATTCAATACGAATCGACACCTTGGATACAGAAATGCTATGATATGAAACCCATGACCCCCCAAAACATTGAATGCTGGTCACACATATGGCGCTCATTTAACTTTGATGCTGAAAGTGGCCCCCGTCAGCTGCAATGCACATCTGGACTCTGCACAGCATAATGTATCTTGCTGCACATTGTGCAATATGGTAGGTGACACGTTTGCACAAGCATCTGTGATACGGCATCGTAGGTCCTGCAATGTTGGTGGAGGGGTCGCATACACCTGCTGTTTGATGTGACCTCACAGAAAGAAGTCCAATGGGGTTAGGTCAGGTGAGCGCGGAAGCCACTCCACATAGCCACCATACCCAATGACTTGTAGGAAGGTCTCCATGAGGTATCGCTTCACGTCCACAGCCTTGTGAGTTTTACACGTTCTAATCATAGTATTTCTGTATGCAAGGTGTCGATTCGTATTGAATTGATGATGCCCTACAACTTTGTAATTCATTTTCTTTCTTTAGCTCGTTCTGTTTTCGAGATAAAAATGCTAACTCCGTTGTTTTCCACCAGGTGGCGCTATAGGTGGTTTCATTGCGTAGCACGTGGCTACTTTACTATACCTAGACACCACTTCTAGGCCTACAGCTGCCACCGTTCTCAAGTTAATGGCGGTGGACATGATATGGGTGGACACACTGTATATATATCTATATATATATATATACATATATATATATAGATATATAGATATATATATATATATATATATATAGAGATATATATATATATATATATATATATATATATATATATAGATATAGATATATATATATATATATATATATAATATATTGTACAATATTTTCCTGTTATGCATATCCTAGCAGTATGAATACCAGTCGAATTTGATATTCGATGACACTCTTTACCTTTCACATCACCTTTGTATTCTGGTCTATTATTCTCCTTCCCTGATGGATGAATCCAATTCTCTTTATTCATTATTCATTTATTTAATATTCTGTCACATTTTCATTTTTCAAATTAATTGTTCTATCGTTGATATTTATATTATCATTTGTGATATCTTTTGTGATTTGTTGTATTACGCGGTACTCGATCAAGTGACGTGTCCGGTACTTGTGTGCCATCTTTTGAATTTCAAATGCTGTCTCCTGTATATACATTCTTGTTGTATTGGCTCGATGTACCTCTGTGATTCCAGTCCTGAAGATGGAGAAATATTCTTCGAAATGCGAAGAATAAACATCACTGTCCAGGAATACTGTTCGTCCCAGTTTCTTCATGTCAACACAGTTTTGAACCCCTTCTTTCTCCATTTTGCAATATTCCTCTATGAGGATTGTGGCAGCTTTTTTTCCGCATGCGGTTTCAAGTGGTTGTGACTTTACTACGACCCCTCCTGGTGAGTAATTCCAAGATCTTCTCTTATCCATCATAGAAGGATAAGACCCTTTCTGCGCCTTTTAACTTTCCAGCATTATTATCTCAAGATATAGAGTGTAAGGAAAAACAGCGGAGGAGAGACAGCCATGGTTAGGCTGTGGTTCATAAGGGGCGGACAGTGTGGCAGATATAGCTGATAATGGCAGACAGTGGGGTGGATATAGATCATTAAAGGGAACCTGTCACCAGATGTTCATAATACTTACCTAACGGTCGGTGTGGAGAAAACTGGTCATATGAGCGTCTCCGTTCTCCGGGTCCTGCGCCTTCTCTTTCAGCCATCTTTGTCCTCCTTCTGAAACTAGTGTTGAAGATCCGTTCTATGTCATCCACACTCGCCGGCATTGAGATCCTGCGCAGGTGCACTACAATACTTTGATCTTCCCTGCTCAGGGCAGATCAAAGTGCGCCTGCGCAGGACCTCAATGTCGGCAAGTGTAGATGACGTAAAACGGATCATCAACACTAGCTTCAGAAGGATGACAAAGATGGCCGAAAGAGGAGGCGCGGGACCCGGAGAACAGATACGCCCATCCAACCATTCTGCTCCGCACCGACCATTAGGTGAGTATTATAAACATCCAGTGACAGGTTCCCTATAAGGTGGACAATGTGGAATCCATATACCATAGAAGGCTTATTAAGGTTTTAATATGAACAGATATTGTTATGATGAGTGCATTTTAATAACACTCTTATTTTTTAAGGGCACTATGTGGGGATGTGCTGCAGAAGACTGGAGAAGAGGGAATCTAGAGAGAGAGCTGTGCTTGTGAAATGTCACCTGGACAAGATGGAGACGGAAAGCAAGATACAATTCAATCAGAGAAGATGTCATCTATAAAGTACCTGGATGTAAATATTTACATTGATACTGACTAGGTCTCATCATCAGTACTGTGGTTCCTGTGTGGTCCGCAATTTGAGCATTACTGATAACATCAATTCCCAGCATCTCCCTACCACTATTAAGGGCATACTGGGAGTTATAGGTTCATGAGATACAAATGTATATGGATCTGACTTGACATTTCAATTGATTGCTGAATTAAATTTGGGAATGGATTCATGTACTGATGATGATTCTGGTGACATTCTGCATGTACTGACGATGGTACTATTTCTTTATTTATTTACTGACGGTGGTTCTTGTGATTGTCACTTGAGGTTTTGCACAAAACTCGCTGACTGTCATGCCGGCTTCAGGCTCTGTTCACATTGCAGAATCTGACACTCCATCAGATGGTTTCTCTGGTGTTTCTGATCAACTCAGGCAGACCTGGGTGTTGACCTGCTGTCTTCTCATTTATAGACAGGATAGCAAGAGTTAACCTATGCTAGCCTGCTTATTAGTCTTCATTGACCATATGTTGTAAGGAAGCCAATCACTTCTGCTCCTCTCATTTTTAGGCTGGAGGAATCTTCTACCAACGCCAACTATAGGTTTATGCTGTGTTGGTCTCTGAGTTGTGGTGTCCCAGACTTTCTGGAGAAAGATTTGATTTGTGTTTGATGTTGTTGTGGACTGATCTGTCATCTTGTTGTTTCAACCCTGCTCCTCTATTCCTCCTAATCGCCTATTGTTTTATACCTCTGTGTGTGTGTGTGTGCTGTGTGATAGAGTTTTGGTATACCCTGATTGTCTATTTCTGTGGGTTAAATCATACCCCTTTCCCAGACCCCCAATCGGGGAGGGGAAGGGGGTATAAGATCAGGACTGGTCAGGAGCAGGGCCAGGAAAGAGACTCAGATATCCCCACTATTAGGGCTATCTCTGAGAATAGGGATAGCACTGGAGCCCCTAGACGGGGGGTCACCTTAGAGGCCCCGGTTTCCCACTATCCCCAGAGTCCATGTGACAATGATATTTTCATGTACTGATTGAGGTTCTGGTGATGTATTAATGTACTGATAGTGGTTCTGGTGACCTATTCATGTACTGATGGTGGCTCTGGTGAAAAACTCATGTACTTATGATACTGTTGTTGCATTTATTTACTGATGGTGGCTCTTGTGATGTATTCATGTACTGATTGAGGTTCTGGTGATGCATTACTGTACTGATGGTGATTCAGGTGCTGTACTCATTTACTGATGGTGTTTTTAGTGAATTATTTATTTACTGATTATGGTTCTGGTGCTGTATTTATGCACTATTGATGGTTCTCCTCTTGTATTTATGTTCTTATGTACAAGAGTACCACACCAGAAGAATCCACACTACATGAATATATCACCTGAGCCATTAGTAGTACATGAATACAACACCAGAACAACCATCACTACATGAATACGTAATCAGAACCACCATTGGTACAGGAATGCAACACAAAAACCATCATCAGTACATGAAAATGTCACTAGAACCATGTTACGGGGGGGCCGGCAGATTAGGACCAGGGGGTATATATCCCAATCGCCAGTCGGGGCCCACCGTGCTCCAGATGACAAAGGAGCTGCAGGCACCTGAGGGTTAGGCGGAGACTATAGAGCTGGATGGCTCCGAGATAACCCAGGAACTCTGGGAACCGGTCACGTGTGTTGGGACACGTCAGACCGGACGACAACCCGATTAGCGTTTTGGTGCACCTAGTGCTACACCAACCACGTGTGCAGGAAACACGTCAGGCCGGGTGGTAACCAGGTAGCGTCGACCGGAAGACCGCCACAAAACCGCACTGTCGGCCACGTGTGTAGGACACGTCAGGCCGAGCGGTCCTCCGATTAGCGTTTCTGGCCACCTCTCGACTGGCCACGTGTGTGTAGGACACGTCAGGCCAGATGGGTACACCAGTAGCGTTGACCGGGAAGCCGAGGAGGATAAGGAACACCCTGTTAACTCCACAGGGGTCCTGGGGTACGCTGTCCGTGCGCGTAGGGGACACAACCGGACAGGTGGCGCAGCAGGTGCGTTGTCCGTGTGCGTAGGAGGCACAATCGGACAGGTGGCACAGCAGGTGCGTTGTCCGTGTGCGTAGGAGGCACAATCGGACAGGTGGCACAGCAGGTGCGTTGTCCGTGTGCGTAGGGGGCACAATCGGACAGGAAGCACCGCAGCCCAGTTAACGCCACTGGGCTGCTATAGCAAGACTGGAACGGCAGGAGGGAAGCACGGCACCTGACCCTGATTTGCCGAGCCACGAATCTTGGCGTGACAGGCACCGTTCGCCTAACCCTACCTACCGCTTCCCAACATAGGCTTATGCCGCAATGAGGCTCTAACATGGAGGTGTGCTCTGACTGAGCAAAAGTGAAAACTGCGCACCTCCATGTTGTCTCCAGCCCCTTTTATAACCTGGGTTCGCCCCAAACCCAGGGTGGAACCACCAAGGTCCAATAGCAGAGTGCCATGTCATCAGTGACGTCACATGCGACCTATCCGGAACCGCCACGTCATTGATGACCTCATGGCAGCCACGCCCCAAACACTTCACCAGTCATCGTCTGACGACCAATACTGAGGTGCTAGATCATAGGGGCGGGCCTCTGCGAGCCAGTCCGGAGTTGCCACGTCATCAGGACACCTGACACCCTCTGCCCTATCAGGGCCTACCACCTCACGGACATGCTCAGTGAGGTCCTTACCGGACCTAGCCTCTGATGCACTAAGTGCCTGAGCATGCTCAGTAGCCTGAGCCACAGGCTTAGAAAGCAGACTATCAGTTTGAGCATGCTCAGTAGACACATCCCAGCACTTAGACACAGCACGAAGTCCAAGTACCTGTGCAAAGAGGCTGTTAGGGTTAATTGTGGGAGCATGCTCACTAGCCTGAACTGAGGACTTAGTCTCAGACATAACACAAACAGGCTGAGCATGCTCACTAGGCAAAACACCGGGCTTAAACTCTGGCTGGGGTAAATCGGCGCACGCATGCGCACTAGCCGTCTCTCCACACTTAGACGTGGTGGAAGGAACAGCCAACTGGACGACCCGAGGCACGGCCAAGAACGGCAGCCGCCGCCTGGGCGCAACAGGAACCACAGCAGGCTGCTTGCGGCTATGGCAGCGCCGGTTCGTAACAGTACCCCCCCTCTAGCGGCCCTCCCACTCGAATGGTCTATAGTCGCCACAGATACCACTGAGCGACGGGCAGAAGATGGAGACATGCAGTGGGAGATACAAGACTCGCTCCACCGCGTAATCACCCCAGACGACCAGTCGATATGTGGGGAATGCCGCTTCAACCAAGGAATACCCAGCAGAATATCATCTGCACCCTTAGGGAGAACCAGAAATGAAATGGTCTCCCTATGCCCAGATGACATGGCAAGGGTAATGGGCACTGTCCGCTGGTGAATTACCTTGGGCAACAAGGACCCATCCACCACACGGACTCTCACTGGCTTTGGCATTTGCACCAGCGGGATGGCATGCCGCCGGGCAAAAGAGGAAGAGATGAAACTATCCCCAGCACCTGTGTCCACACTTGCCCTTGTGGACCATGTTGACCCCTTAAAGGAAATGGACGCGGGAAACGTCACCCTAATGGATGACACAGAGTCCAGTCTACCTCCAGCTATGGTCACCAATCGTGGTCGCTTATCCTGACGCTTTGGGCAACGGTTGGCATAATGACCATACTGCCCACAAGCGAAACAGGAAATGCCCTTGCGACTCGAAGACCTAGCAACACCAACCCTAGAGATGTCCATAGGGACAGAGATGTCCTCTAAGTGAGGTTCAGTAGGAGAGACCACTACAGTGGCTGAACGACCCTCTGACCTGCCCTCCAGCTGACGTTCGGAGGTCCGCAGGTCAATGCGGGTAGCCAGAGTCATGAGGCCCTCAAGGGTAGTTGGTACCTCACGCGACACTAATGCGTCCTTCACATGTGAGGCTAATCCCCTCCAGAACAGTGGAATGAGAGTCCTCTCTGACCACCCCAGTTCTGCAGCAAGTGTCCGGAAACTCACAGCATATTGACTTGAGGAGGTACGCCCCTGCTCCAAAGTCAGTAGCTGTAGGGCCGAGTCGTGAGTGACCTGAGGCCCCAGGAACACTTGTCGCAAGGACTCCAAAAACTCCTTAGAGTCCTGTACTACGGGGTCATTCCTCTCCCACAATGGTGTAGCCCACTCCAGTGCTCTATCAGAGAGCAAGGAGATGATAAACCCCACCTTCGACCTCTCTGTAGGAAACCGTGCAGCCAACAGCTCTAGATGGACTGAGCACTGGTTCACGAATCCCCTACATGCCTTGCTGTTCCCCGTAAACTTGTTGGGCAGCGAGAGGTGAGGGAGGGTTGGAGTAGGCTTGGTGACTGACACCATTGCAGCCGCTTGAGCCACCACATCATCCATATCAGCAGCAAGAGCAGACTTCTCCAGAGACCTCACTCTGGCATCAAGCTGCAGCATGACCTGACGTAGCTGCTCCATCTCCGCCATGCCAGCCAGACCCTGGCGCAGTCTTACTGTTACGGGGGGACCAGCAGATTAGGACCAGGGGGTATATATCCTAATCGCCAGTCGGGGCCCACCGTGCTCCAGATGACAAAGGAGCTGCTGGCACCTGAGGGTTAGGCGGAGACTATAGAGCTGGATGGCTCTGAGATAACCCAGGAACTCTGGGAACTGGTCACGTGTGTTGGGACACGTCAGACTGGACGACAACCCGATTAGCGTTTTGGTGCACCTAGCGCTACACCAACCACGTGTGCAGGAAACACGTCAGGCCGGGTGGTAACCAGGTAGCGTTGACCGGAAGACCGCCACGAAAGCGCCCTGTCGGACACATGTGTAGGACACGTCAGGCCGAGCGGTCCTCCGATTAGCGTTTCTGGCCACCTCTCGACTGGCCACGTGTGTGTAGGACACGTCAGGCCAGATGGGTACACCAGTAGCGTTGACCGGGAAGCCGAGGAGGATAAGGAACACCCTGTTAACTCCACAGGGGTCCTGGGGTACGCTGTCCGTGTGCGTAGGGGGCACAACCGGACAGGTGGCAAAGCAGGTGCGTTGTTCCTGTGCATAGGGGGCACAATCGGACAGGTGGCACAGCAGGTGCGTTGTCCGTGTGCGTAGGAGGCACAATCGGACAGGTGGCGCAGCAGGTGCGTTGTCCGTGTGCGTAGGGGGCACAATCGGACAGGAAGCACAGCAGCCGCAGCCCAGTTAACGCCACTGGGCTGCTATAGCAAGACTGGAACGGCAGGAGGGAAGCACGGCGCCTGACCCTGATGTGCCGAGCCACGAATCTTGGCGTGACAGGCATCGTTCGCCTAACCCTACCTACCGCTTCCCAACATAGGCTTATGCCGCAATGAGGCTCTAACATGGAGGTGTGCTCTGACTGAGCAAAAGTGAAAACTGCGCACCTCCATGTTGTCTCCAGCCCCTTTTATAACCTGGGTTCGCCCCAAACCCAGGGTGGAACCACCAAGGTCCAATAGCAGAGTGCCGATTCATCAGTGACGTCACATGCGACCTATCCGGAACCGCCACGTCATTGATGACCTCATGGCAGCCACGCCTCAAACACTTCACCAGTCATCGTCTGACGAACAATACTGAGGTGCCAGATCATGGGGCGGGCCTCTGCGAGCCAGTCCGGAGTTGCCACGTCATCAGGACACCTGACACCCTCTGCCCTATCAGGGCCTGCCACCTCACGGACATGCTCAGTGAGGTCCTTACCGGACCTAGCCTCTGATGCACTAAGTGCCTGAGCATGCTCAGTAGCCTGAGCCACAGGCTTAGAAAGCAGACTATCAGTTTGAGCATGCTCAGTAGGCACATCCCAGCACTTAGACACAGCACGAAGTCCAAGTACCTGTGCAAAGAGGCTGTTAGGGTTAATTGTGGGAGCATGCTCAGTAGCCTGAACTGAGGACTTAGTCTCAGACATAACACAAACAGGCTGAGCATGCTCACTAGGCAAAACACCGGGCTTAAACTCTGGCTGGGGTAAATCGGCGCACGCATGCGCACTAGCCGCCTCTCCACACTTAGACGTGGTGGAAGGAACAGCCAACTGGACGACCCGAGGCACGGCCAAGAACGGCAGTCGCCGCCTGGGCGCAACAGGAACCGCAGCAGGCTGCTTGCGGCTATGGCGTCGCCGGTTCGTAACAAACCACCATCAGGTGACCTAGAAACATGACTCAGTTACACCAGTTCTGTCAGGAGGAATGGGCCAAAAATTCCTACCAACTATTGTGAGAAGCTTGTGGAAGGATATCCAAAATGTTTGACCCAAGTCATACAGTTTAAGGGCAATGGTATCACATGTGCATTTAGTGCATGGACATGTGAAGAGGTCCTAATGTGGATATGCATCCTACGTAATCGACACACAAGGTTGCTAGCTTGACTTTTTTTTCTGGGCAGCTTATCAAAAACTCACAGACAAATAATGTTTTTTTATGGACACATTGGAAATCATTATAAGTGATACATGTCTAGAGCCCGTAATTCTGATATGAAGACATGAGCTGCATTCATTATAAACTATCCTGTACATTAAACTATAAACTTACTGTGAATAGTCAACTATAAAATGATAATTACAGTCAAAAAAATGTATACGTTTTTTAAAATTCTAAAAATATCACGAACGCCTTAGTACATTTTTAAGTACATGGCAAAAAAGTTCCCTACCTTTACAGACTGTCCTGGAATTTCTGGACAGATGGCAACCCAGTCCAGACAGTACTGCAAATTTTGTGCCTGCGCAAGCACACTTTGCAGTCATCGATGTTGATGGTCAACAGTGCTTCTTCCCACAATGTCCTAAATTCACATCTATAGTAAAGGGGGAATTATCAAGACTACAGATGTAAAGGAGGCAAATTTTATACATAGGCGCCTGGTTATTCATAAATTTGGTGTTTTTTGAACTCTAAAAAGCAAAATTCTATGCCAACCCTGAGAATGAGCTGATTTCAAGAAGAATTTTGTTCTCCAATTTTCTGGGATATAAATATAATAGAGTAGATTGACCACAGACCTGATATATCCCATCCACTTTAAAAAAAAAAAAAAAAAAAGGTTCTATATGGCCAATTGTAAGCGCAACATATTGAAAAGTTTTTGAAACTTGTCGTTACTAAAAATGTACTTCCAGTGCTTCACCTACAGTCATTTTCCTAAACCAGTCCTGATACGGCGCATTGCTTTGCAACTAATAAATGCAAATTATTGTTGACATGTTTCCCTCCTATTAAACCTGAACATAAAGTATGTTCATCAAGTGTAAATGCAATAACGCTGCTATTAACTTTGTGAAAAGAACTAATTACTGCCGACATCAATGACGAGATACCGTTATTTTATTCCCAGCAGCAGGGCAAATATTAGCATAAAAGAGAATGGAAGATAATTTATAATGCAGCGTCTGTCAATCTCCTGTAATTGCCTGAGAATATCTCCCACATATAGTAATACAACATGTAATTAAAAGTAGATGCTATATCATGTTATGAACTATCACTGACAAATGAAGAGTCATGGCTTACAGCGAGGGTCAAATGCTTCTAAATGGAGTGGTCTTAAATTGTGGTCAGTAACTTCAGCCTTTTACTAAACTTGGCTTGGAAGGCCACAAAGCAAAGTGATGGTCAATTGGAGTGGCAGAGAAAAAAATCAGGCACTCACCAGAGCTTGCTTGTGCAGGTTCCGATTTATTCAATCGTAGAGGTTACATGTGCATAAGGGCTGGTGGGGAGGGAGAGGACGCTAGACACGTCTGGTGACGACGGCCGTTTCGCACCAGAAAGGTGCAAAACGGCCGTCGTCACCGGACGTGTCTAGCGTCCTCTCCCTCCCCACCAGCCCTTATGCACATGTAACCTCTACGATTGAATACATCGGAATCTGCATAAGCAAGCTCTGGTGAGTGCCTGATTTTTTTCTCTGCCACTCCAATGTTATAATCTCTGTTATATCAGATGCACCGCAGAGCATGATCTTTTTTCAGCCTAATTTTTAAGGACGGTTAATATGTATATATTTGGTGCGGATCAGTGCCCTGGATATCCTCCTTATATTAAAGTGATGGTCCAGCTGTGCCATTACGGGTCTCTAAGAGGCTACTAAGCAATTCGTATTGTTTCGCCAACCGATTGGCATGGCAGTCTCCATGGTCCTTGTGGATGCTAGACCACCATCTTTCACCACTGAATTCTAAATAACCTAAGCCGTGATCATGCATGTCACGCAACAGTCTCCATTGTACATTGGAACAGCATAGATCCATACACACTATAGTGACCGTTCCCAGGTACTGCATTTCAGCTCCCATTCACTGCTGCACCTGAGAGGGGCCACTACACAGTTTATGGAGCTGTGCCGTTCCGGCTACTTACACTGTTTAAATTAGTCCACTATAAACAGTTGATCCCCGCCAGTGACCAAAATCTAAGTACGGTAGTGGACAACAACTTCAGGTCAACAAATCAAGTGGACTTCATTTGCTTTGCATGAGAAGAGAGACCCAGGAGTGGATGGACGCTCAATGTATTCAGCCAGTCTGTGTCATGTAGTGAGTAGGGGAAGTCCAACCTATGGCGCAATACAACAAAACAAGGGGTACCCCGGGGACACTATAAGAACGGAGTGGGAAGTTCGGACACGTCCTGCTCTCACCTGCAGCTGCACCCTGCACTCCTAGCCAGTCCCTATACAGGCTCCACACCTTTCACCGAACAGGATTTCTTTAGACCCTGGCCGACCCTGTAACAACCCTGTCTAGTGAGCTGGCAGGTGAGGGACGCTAGCCCCACCTCTGCCATAATACAACACCAGGGAAAGGAAAGACTTACGGGGATAACAACAAAGGTCCAACACATGGCTGCAGTCAGAATCAAGACTACAACCTACTCAGCATCTTGCGATAAGGGCTCCGCCAGCTCCTTCCATCTCAGTGCCTAGCTTCCAAATGGATCAGAATAACTGGCACCCTCTACTGGGAGAAAAGAGTATATATAGAGACTGGGACTGGTCCCAAACTGGAAGCACCTGAGGAGAGGTAATGTGAATGCTGCTGGCAAAGAGAAACTAACATTAACCCTTTACTCGTCAAGAGAAAGGAAACTACATTAAATAAAGAGTATTACATGTCGAATGAAGGACTCTAGCCCTGTCAGTTGAACAATTGGCAGGTACACTCACAGCTGGTCTCACTGGTACTACAAATGGTGACTCGCACACTGCATTCACTTCCATCTCCTAACAGGCTCATATGAATGCTTCCATGGAGCAACTTGGGATAAATGGGTCCGGTGAATCTCATCTTAGCCTCTCTTAGGTCGGTGTCAGGTCTCCTGAGTCTTCAGCCTACTGCCGATACCCAACTAGCATTGGTCTTCAGTTTTTTTTTTGTATAGGCTAAAGTGGTGACAATAGTAACCTACATAAATTAATTCAGGGGCCCAAAAATTGCTCAAAATTGAACATTTATTAAATAATGTGCAAGTATATACAAGTGATAATTTATTTATGCACAATTTACTTTATCACGCCTCCTGACGAAACCAGAAGTACACAATACGTTCATATGATGTGAAAGCCTCAAAAACCTATGTATACGGTACTATGTCCTATGATTGTCTGTAGCTATATATACGTCTGTGACGCCCTGGACTAGCCAGGTAGTCACAGACATACCAACATACACCCCCCCACCCTAGGCAGTTACAGCAGCCAAACACAAAACCCTTGTTGCCTCCTTCCAGAGTCTGATGTCCACACCAGGTGGGGCAGAGCCAGGCGGTTGGCCCCACCCACCGAGGAGTTCACAGGCCTGGAGGCGGGAAAAGTGTCAGTTGGTGTCAGAGTTTGGAGGAGATCAGTCTTGGAGGTGGAAGTGAGAGGAGTGAACACTTGGGTGTCTGGGTAGGAGCTCAGACACTAACAGCAAGGTTGGCAGACGGTGGTGGCCGTCTGCAGGAGTTAGTGGAACTCCGCAGAGCCGTAAGGACCAGGGTCGGGCGTCGGCCCGCCGGTACCAGACCAGGGAACGGAGTGAAGCTAAGCACACCCAGGCAGGGCCTTCGGACCATGACCAGGCTTGGAGCCGCCGTCAATAGCCAAATCCAAATGTGACAGGAACTCCAGGGGTTTCTCAACTACTAAAGTCCCGATTGAAGGCAACCGTCCACCCAGAGAGGATATACAGCCACCGCCACAGGCTAGAGATCCAAGGGCCAGCGCCTGCGGGCAAAACAGGCTCCTATGGCACCTATACGCCGGGGAGCGGACTACCGGTGGGCAACCACAGGAGTCAAGAACATTTTCAAAGGTGCAGGGAAAGACAGCCACCATCAGCCGTCCGGGGAGAGCACAACAACGACACTGCAGCCAGCTACGGGACCCGTCCATCCGGCCGTTTTGGTTTACCAGAGACTCTGTCAGTGATTGTCTGAGTGAGTACACCAGTGCCGTCCGGCACCGCGCCGCGCTGTCCCTGCAACCCTGCACCCCAGCTATCCAGCCTCCCCTTCACCACTACCGGGCCCCGGGATCACCAACCCCTGCCCACGGAGGGGACAACATCTCAGCTGCACCCTACCATCTCTCCTGGGATCCTCGTTACCAGCAGCAGTGGTGCCATTATCACCACGACCCGTGGGTGGGGTCACGAACAATCTCCCTAACCAAACTATCCCTTTTCACTCATGGGTGAGGAACGCTGCTCGAGTCCCCGGGTCCGGTCCACCACTCAAGCCACCAAGCAGCAGAAGCCCCGGACCCGAGGGTGGCGAGCGCGTCCCCTCCGCCCGCGACAACTGGGCGTCACGAACAGGATAGAACCGATCTACTTACCAGTAAAAGTGCGCCTTGTGGTCCCCACCGGTGCTGTCCGGCTGAAAAATTGAAAGCGCCGCCATCTTTGGCACGAAAATCTCCCACTCGAGTGTCTTCTCCGAGCAGGGAAGGCGCGAAAGTAAAGCCCCGCCCCCAACAAGCGGAAGTCCTAGAAAGAATCAAGGGGGGATGGGAAAAAGATGTCTGCGCCCGACGGAGCCGTTGGAGGAGCGGCGGTCGCAGCCGCGGCGGCATGTAACTAGCGCTGCAGTGTGCAAGGACGCCAGGACTCTGCTGAAACACGTTCATGGATCCAGCCGCAATATGTGCCAGGAGCTCCAGGCCCAAGTCCACTTCATGCTGGCGAAGTGGACGTCGGAGATGCAGGGCCTGGCTGCAACCGTTTGGGCATCCGAAGTGGAGGTGGTCTCAGAGGAGCGGGTAAGCGACCCACGCCCCTATGTCCCCGAGGGATCAGTCGATATGGCTGAGGGGTCCGGCCTTCTGCCGTCCACCATGCTACCTCCCTCACTGCCCATGCCCGCGGCCAATGCCCCGACCGACCCGTTACCCCTATCACTGGTAGCGGAGCCCGCAGCGTCTCAGGGAGAGGGCCCAGACCTGCGACCCCTGGGCCTTACCCTTGTCACGGCCCTGGCACCCGTCCCGGCTTCCATCCCGACTGCGACGGAGATGACGACGGCCCCGGCAGTCCGTCCGGCCGTAGCGGAGGCGATCCTCGACCAGAGGCCAGCGCCGCAAGTCCCCTCAACCGCTCTCAGACCCCGGGCCTCGGCTGAGGCACGGCGAGGATGCAGCTGCCAGGAGGCAGAGCAGGCCATGTCACAGTGGGGTCCCTCATTACCGAAGGTACCGGTCGTAGCCGGCATGGAGGGACTCTGTCTGGGCCCATCCCCCACACCGCCTGAACCGGATCAAGCAGAAGGTGCTCCACACGGGGAGCGGCAGCAAGGGCAGATGTGCCATGGGATTGCTGTTTAAAGATGAGGAAAAGAGAAGTAGTTGTCCCCGTTGGGACCCTCAGCACTTTAAATGAATGAATGCGAATCAAACCGAGTTTCATCTGATCTGATTGTTGACAGTGATTATCCCGGCCTTTGCCAGCAAATTGTCCCCGGAGGGACCCTTGTGTGTTTTACCGCCCACATGAAAAACTGCTCATGGACATGGCCGAGAACTGGCAGGCCACCCACGAACTAGTGGGTTTGTAAATAGTGTTGTGGGATGAATACCGTTGCTGCCTCCGGTGAGGCAGATTGGAGGAAGGGCCCACAGCAGAGGAGGCTGGGGCCCGGCCACCACCAGGACCGATGGCCATCCTCCGGGGGTCAGGGGTACCCCTAGACGTAGGGTCCCCTGAAGTGACAGCCGGGTGCGAGTTACCGTACCCGTTCCCGCTCGGGCAGCCTGAACCTGGACTGGGGTCAAAGGGTGCTGCCCACTTCTTAGGGGCAGCATCAGGGCTAGGTTGCTTGGGTGGGAGAGCGGAAGACATCCGTCCGTCAGTATTAAAAATGTTTATACGTGCAACGTTTAAAGTGACCTGAAAAATGCTTATGTTTTAAATGTTTACCGTTTTACCTGTTATTTATATTTTTACAGTTTGAATAAAAATAAAACCGGTGATGGACGGGCAGCCCACGGATGGTCTGCATTTTACCAAGGGGGAATGTGATGCCCTGGACTAGCCAGGTAGTCACAGACATACCAACATACACCCTCCCCACCCTAGGCAGTTACAGCAGCCAAACACAAAACCCTTGTTGCCTCCCTCCAGAGTCTGATGTCCACACCAGGTGGGGCGGAGCCAGGCGGTTTGCCCCACCTACTGAGGAGTTCACTGGCCTGGAGGCGGGAAAAGTGTCAGTTGGAGTCAGAGTTTGGAGGAGCTCAGTCTTGGAGGTGGAAGTGAACACTTGGGTGTCTGGGTAGGAGCCCAGACACTAACAGCAAGGTTGGCAGATGGTGGTGGCCGTCTGCAGGAGTTAGTGGAACTCCACAGAGCCATAAGGGCCGGGGTCAGGCGTCGGCCCGCCGGTACCGGACCGGGGAACGGAGTGAAGCTAAGCACACCCAGGCAGGACCATCGATCGGACCCCGACCAGGCTTGGAGCCGCCGTCAATAGCCAAATCCGAATGTGTCAGGAACCCCTGGGGTTTCTCAACTACTAAAGTCCCGATTGAAGGCAACCGTCCACCCAGAGAGGATATACAGCCACCGCCACAGGCTAGAGATCCAAGCGCCAGTGCCTGCGGGCAAAACGGGCTCCTACGGCACCTATACGCCGGGGAGCGGACTACCGGTTGGCAACCACAGGAGTCAAGAACATTTTCAAAGGTGCAGGGAAAGACAGCCACCATCAGCCGTCCGGGGAGAGCACAACAACAACACTGCAGCCAGCTGTGGGACCCGTCCATCCGGCCGTTTTGGTTTATCAGAGACACTGTCAGTGATTGTCTGAGTGAGTACACCAGTGCCGTCCGGCACCGTGCCACGCTGTCTCTGCAACCCTGCACCCCAGCCATTCAGCCTCCCCGTCACCACCATCAGGCCCCGGGATCTCCAACCCCTGCCCACTGAGGGGACAACATCTGAGCTGCACCCTACCATCTCTCCTGGGATCCCCGTTACCAGCAGCGGTGGTGCCATTATCACCACGACCCGTGGGTGGCGTCACGAACAATCTCCCTAACCAAACTATCCCTTTTCACTCACGGGTGAGGAGCGCTGCTCGAGTCCCCGCGTCCGGTCCACCGCTCGAGCCACCGAGCAGCAGCAGCAGAAGCCCCGGACCCGAGCATGGCGAGCACGTCCCCTCCGCCCGCGACACGTCCAATTCAGCATGTACTAAACACCACCCCCACCTCAACGCGCATTTCACCGCACTTCCCGTTTCTTTAATGATCTATGATGTCTCAATTTATGCATTGTATATCTTTGCTCCTATTTTTTGTCCCAGCTATGATCTGTGACCATTATAAGATGTAATAGTTTTAACTGTTTACATGTCCATGCATTGCTTTTTCTTTTCCGACACCCTTTGTAGTGTGGCTTTATTCCCCCTGTATCCTAATAGTTGTAGTCTATGCATAAAGTAAATTATCAATTGTATGTACTTGCACATTATTTAATAAATTTTCTATTTTGAGCAATTTTTGGGCCCCTGAATTAATTTATGTAGCGCATCAGGGACATATACTGTATATGAATATTTAAGAGGCTATTTTTAGGTGTTGTGTTACAGTGGTGACAATGTTGAGAGCGCTGCAGCCTATCACTGCTCGTGTGGTCTATTTCCACTGTCAACAAGCTGAACTTCAGATACCAAAAGAACTTTCATCAGGTACAGGTAGATAAAAAGATTTTTGACTTGCAAGCCAAAAATCTTTTAACTATCTGTACCTGATGAAGACTCTTATTAGGGCGAAACGTTGTATGAGCAAATTTTTAATAAAGTTATCACTCTTTATGTCACCATGGATTCTTTTTGGTCTCAGGGAGTGCAACACTTTTATATTTTTTGTTGCCTTAATCCTTTGCAAAAGTTCCGAGGGAGGAACCCATCCACGGCTTTGGTTGCCAGCACCATACCGGACCGGGATCACATTGCTGTAGTTGGCAGCAATGCTATGTGCTCACTTGCACCTCCGAGTCACTGAGTGCAACTTAATATTTCCATTTGGCTATAGATATACAGTTAGGGCCAGAAATATTTGGACAGTGACACAAGTTTTGTTATTTTAGCTGTTTACAAAAACATGTTCAGAAATACAATTATATATATAATATGGGCTGAAAGTGCACACTCCCAGCTGCAATATGAGAGTTTTCACATCCAAATCGGAGAAAGGGTTTAGGAATCATAGCTCTGTAATGCATAGCCTCCTCTTTTTCAAGGGACCAAAAGTAATTGGACAAGGGACTCTAAGGGCTGCAATTAACTCTGAAGGCGTCTCCCTCGTTAACCTGTAATCAATGAAGTAGTTAAAAGGTCTGGGGTTGATTACAGGTGTGTGGTTTTGCATTTGGAAGCTGTTGCTGTGACCAGACAACATGCGGTCTAAGGAACTCTCAATTGAGGTGAAGCAGAACATCCTGAGGCTGAGAAAAAAGAAAAAATCCATCAGAGAGATAGCAGACATGCTTGGAGTAGCAAAATCAACAGTCGGGTACATTCTGAGAAAAAAGGAATTGACTGGTGAGCTTGGGAACTCAAAAAGGCCTGGGCGTCCACGGATGACAACAGTGGTGGATGATTGCCGCATACTTTCTTTGGTGAAGGAGAACTCGTTCACAACATCAACTGAAGTCCAGAACACTCTCAGTGAAGTAGGTGTATCTGTCTCTAAGTCAACAGTAAAGAGAAGACTCCATGAAAGTAAATACAAAGGGTTCACATCTAGATGCAAACCATTCATCAATTCCAAAAATAGACAGGCCAGAGTTAAATTTGCTGAAAAACACCTCATGAAGCCAGCTCAGTTCTGGAAAAGTATTCTATGGACAGATGAGACAAAGATCAACCTGTACCAGAATGATGGGAAGAAAAAAGTTTGGAGAAGAAAGGGAACGGCTCATGATCCAAGGCACACCACATCCTCTGTAAAACATGGTGGAGGCAACGGGATGGCATGGGCATGCATGGCTTTCAATGGCACTGGGTCACTTGTGTTTATTGATGACATAACAGCAGACAAGAGTAGCCGGATGAATTCTGAAGTGTACCGGGATATACTTTCAGCCCAGATTCAGCCAAATGCCGCAAAGTTGATCGGACGGCGCTTCATAGTACAGATGGACAATAACCCCAAGCATACAGTCAAAGCTACCCAGGAGTTCATGAGTGCAAAAAAGTGGAACCTTCTGCAATGGCCAAGTCAATCACCAGATCTTAACCCAATTGAGCATGCATTTCACTTGCTCAAATCCAGACTTAAGACGGAAAGACCCACAAACAAGCAAGACCTGAAGGCTGCGGCTGTAAAGGCCTGGCAAAGCATTAAGAAGGAGGAAACCCAGCGTTTGGTGATGTCCATGGGTTCCAGACTTAAGGCAGTGATTGCCTCCAAAGGATTCGCAACAAAATATTGAAAATAAAAATATTTTGTTTGGGTTTGGTTTATTTGTCCAATTACTTTTGACCTCCTAAAATGTGGAGTGTTTGTAAAGAAATGTGTACAATTCCTACAATTTCTATCAGATATTTCTGTTCAAACCTTCAAATTAAACGTTACAATCTGCACTTGAATTCTGTTGTAGAGGTTTCATTTCAAATCCAATGTGGTGGCATGCAGAGCCCAACTCGCGAAAATTGTGTCACTGTCCAAATATTTCTGGAACTAACTGTATCTACACTTATATTAGCGCCGTGCTGTTTCCTGTTTCCTTCTCTCCCCCCAGGAGAAAATTGTCTTAGTTAAAGCTTAATTTGTTATTTTTAAAAGTATGTTTTTTGTGTTTTTACACAAAGATGAAAAGGGGAAAGCCCTTTTAAAAACTGGATCACGAAAACCAGATTGAAATGGCAGGATCCCATCCCTGGAGTCAAAAGCGCAGGCATATCAGCTATGCACAAAAGACCTACAACCTACCCAGTACACAGCCTCATTCTTTCCTACTTATTTGACTGATTAATTCTTTCAAATCATCTATTTCATGTATAATACAGAATAGGAAATATAAGTCATTACCATAAAACCATAGCAACCAATGCCAGGCAGCTGCAACCAAGGCAAATAAGATTAAGGGTGCTTCAAAAGGGCCTAGATTAAGGTAATGACAAAATCATCTTACTTTTCTATAAATCTCCAGTCACATTGTGCCTATTTCATGCATATAAGTTATAAATTGTAAGTCATTTCTGTGGATTTTCCTACAGTACAGTATAAGTCTAACACCTGTTGTTTCCAAAATCCTGCGAGTCTAGAATACAAAAAAGCAACCACATGCCATAACGACCATAACTACACTATAAATGTAATGATGCCTACTATGAGCGAATATAACTATAGGTGTCACGCTTGACAGACAGTTCTGTAGTTTCCAGCTGTAGAAGATTGCAGCGTTTAGCTACAGGAGCTGCTCTCTGACTTTCCATTTTTCCCTGCTTGGGGTTAATCCCTTTCTCTTTAGGACCCTGTGGATTTCCTCACCTTTTCAACTGTTAATCATCAGCACTTCCCTTGGTGTCTTTAATTACTCTCATTTCCTCTTACACCTTGCTCATGATAGGTTTAAATACCCTTTTTAGGTGTTGAGTGAAAGCAGTCGGCTTGTATTTATCTTGAGAAATTTGTTGTTGCAGTTCCTTTCCCTGAGTCATCTGGAGATAGGTTATTCGATTACTTTTCCCTGTGTATATTCTCTGTGTGTTCTTTAGAACTTAGTAAGGTTGACTCATCCCATCCGTTCCCTAATTAGGGCCTATTTCAAGGTCAGACTGGATCAGGTATCCTATTCGGTGCATAGGTGCAGAACCTATCAAGGGTGGTGAGGGAATCCATGGGCCAGCAGTAGGTTTGGTCAGGGGTCACTATCTCCCCCATCCATAGACTCGGGGATTCTCTTCCTTTCCCTTTCACCATACCTAGCAAAACAATAGGTCAATTGCCAACCATCCATAAATATTTGACAAGCCTGCACAAACAGGACTGCAGGGATTCCTTATCTCCTTCCACATCAAGAGGCTACCCATTACTCAAGAAACTATACAACCCTGGTATGAGAAAACCAAACTCCACTCTTTGGTTGGATAAAGTGGGTTGGCCATAGCTTTATTTGGTACACAATACTAATTAATTCGATACGCATTTGATGCCCACTGATAAACTTGAACTTTGAAAATGTTCTCTCTTCCGGAGACCTAACCACTGGCAAACCCTAGGCCTTGATGAGAAAACCATACCTCCATGAACAATGTCATAGAGGAAATAATGTATCCTTACAGTGACTTTCGAACAACCTAACCCCAAAAAAACAGTGCTTTGTCCAACTCATCTTGTAAGCCAGACAAAAATATGTCAAGGCTTAAGGGATTAATGTGAACTCCATCCTGCAACCATAAATTCCCCTACCAAAGCCATATGCCTTAACACTACACAATGAGGCAAAAGTGCAGTACCCGTTTTGATCCCTCTACATTTAGCAAACGTCTTTCTGACTCGCACACCCCAGGGCTTTGGGACACCCGGTGTCGGGCCAGACTAGTCCGGGGGTAGTCAGTGGTGGCGGGGCCCGACTCATATATGGCAGTTGTGGGGGTGGTAACTTTAATTAAAGTTTGTGGAAATATTCGTGACGCCACCTGTGGATTGCGGATATAGGGCTGCCGCTGCTGGATAGGACCTCCGGGGCTGATGGATTAGCAGCTGGGATGGTTCTGCTCCCCACAGGTGGAGCGGTACCCCGGGGCAGCCGTTGGTGCTTATTAAAGTCTATGGTGCTTTGGAAATGGTGCAGTGCAGGACGAAATAAAGGAAGCAACACCAGGGGGTGCAGTTTCAAGGTCTTTTACTCATTGTTCAGTCGCTGCAGACAACTGGTTGCTCACTGGTGTGCTGGGATCTCCTGTCAGGGACCTCCGCCGATCCCGGGTAGTTCTTGAAGTAAATGCCAGTGCACCCTTGTTTGTGTCTCCTTCTTAGGCTGACTTCAAAGCCTTGACCTTTATAGATAAACTCGTCTCGGCCTCCATCATAGGGTCTGGTCAAGAAGGCTTGCCTGGATGGAATCTTGCCCTCTTTCCAGGGGATCTACGGTGGGTTGTGGCCCTGGGCGCTTGCAACCACCCTGGGCCTTCGGTGTTTACTTTTGGAAATGTCTTTCTTTCCTTGGTTTCTAGGGACCGTTCCTGGATGCAGCCTGATCCCTTCACCCGATGTTCTAGTGGAACAGGCCACGAGTTTCAAAGCCTTCTGTGGCCCTGGAATCCTTTCTTTACTGTCTGTGGTGTCACCTGGGCCTAGTTGGGCCCCAGGGTCTCCACCAGGAAGCTTCACTCTGTCACTTTTCTGAGGTCCCAACTTCTCTTTCTTCAACTCCTCACTTCTCACTCCTCTCAACAACTACTCTCGACAACAACTGACTTTGAACTTCCTGTTCCTACTTTTTCTTTCTGTTGGCTCCTCCCACTTTCCCTGTTGCTAGGCCCCACCCTATGGGAGAAGATATGCGTCTTACGGCCCCCCAGCATGCAGCATGGGGGTAGCTGCCACTATCTCCGGTCCCAAAATATGCCTAACAATAGGTGTAGTGTGAATTTGCCTGTAAACCGGCGTTTACTCTTGTCCTTACCCAGGATGGGACATCACACCTCTGGCTGGGGTGCAATGTCTCTGTGGCGATGGAAGCCTCAGGGGCGCCACATTTCCGTTTTTGTATATTGCCTTCAGGCCAGCTCTTCTCTTTTCCCAGGGAAAAGCGAATGGCCAATGATGAAAACAACACTTTTAGAGGTTGGCCGGAAAACAAAAATGTACAGAATAAGAAAATAGCTAATTCTAGAAGATATTGAGCACAACAGGAAATAATATGTATAAAGTTTGGTCCAATAAGACCAAGAAAAATTCCATCTCCCCAGTCTTTTAATGCCTTCTTCACGCCCACAACTGTCTACCACAATTGCTGCACCAATTATGAAGGAATATGTCTCAAACTCTGAAGCCTTCAAACCCAGCTCCTTCTGCCCAGCCTGGAAAACAGCACTAAATTGATATCTCGTTAGTAGGGAACCATCCTTACAAAGCAAAGAGATATTGTGATATTGTTTTTATAGCAGCACTTTCACTCATTAGGCAACCCAGACAGAACCTGTAATATAATGCCCCACCTGAAAACTCACTACCAAAAATATGTTTTTAATCTCCTAATGCAAATTTTAACTTCCATGCACCCATACTACATAATCAAGAGTCCAGCTTCTTGGACTTCCTAGGTGTATCCTACATATGTAGCGCATCAAGAAACCCAATGGGAGCTGCCTGAAAGAAGACCACCTCCCAACGATCTCTACAAATCACTACCAAGACAGTAAACAGGCTTTTCAGTAATACACGGCTGTATTTCACTTTCTTCTTCTTCTTCCGTCCCCATATTATCTGTCTAATTATCAAGACCGTTGAGACGCTTTTGACCCCATTAAAGTTTAAGAAATATTGCACATTGGAAAAATATTTCTTCACCTCTTAACTCAACGCGCCAGAACCCCGCAACCTGAATAAGGATTCTAAAGCCTCATTAAGCCTCATTGGCCTCATTAAGCCAATATTGAGTCTACTCTTTGAGGAGAAGAACACTTTGCACAATTAATCAAGGCACAATCATCAGCTCACCAAGTCCAGATGGATCCTATAAGAGACAAGCGGAGCTTCGAAAGGGCCATGGGTCGGTTCCCAGATCGTCGATGTGGTGTGAAGAAAAAGAGATAAAATCTAGCTCCTGCAAAAAATTAATTCCTGGAATGGCTTCTTCTATAAAAATATTAATTTTATTTATAATCCATTATGGCCAATAACAAACAACATGAAAAATCTCTACCCATTGGAATATATTTGCAGGGGAAAACTAGCAAACCCAATAATACCTGCAGCTGGTGCAAAGTAAGTTTTCTTAGTACTGATGACCTGATCAACATGTCAGCAACATGGCCAATGTGTCCTTCAGCAAACAGAACACATTATCTTCCATATCCAGTTCAATTGCCAGAAAAGACAATTGTCACGCTAGGTATGGGAAGTACCAAGTGAGCGGCAAAAGGTAAGGGAAGAAGACCCCTGTGTCTAGGGAAGGGGGAGATAGTGACCCCTGACCAAACCTACCGCTGGTCTCTGGGATCCGTCAACCCCCTAGATAGGTTCTGCACCTATGGGCCAAGCCGGATACCTGACTCTAAGTATCCCTAGTGCTCGACCCTAAATGGGGAATGGATGGGATGAGCTCTTCGTCAACCCCACTAAACGCTAAAGGAAAACACAAGCACGACACACAGGGAAAAAGCATGAACTTTTTATCCACAGATGACTCAGGCAGACGTTCAGCAAACTTTCAAGAGAGAAAGCCACCTGCTTCCAACTAGAGCTAGAATGAACAGAATAATATCACCAGCACCAGTTCAGGGAAGATGGGAGTATTTAAGCACCAAGATAATATCAGCAGCTGGGTGGAAGTTGAGCTCCTGCTGGGTCCAAAAGGGGGAGAGATGAATCCAGCAGGAAAGCTGCCTATACCAATGAATACTGACAGCAGGAGCAATGGAAAGTCAGGGAGCATTTAGAGCAACGAAACGCTGTGACTTTCTATTGCCAGAGACCACATGACTGTCTGTCACCTGTGACAACAATCTAGTTATAGGACCTACTGTTTTTTCCGCATACAATGGCACACCCAAATCATTCAGTAGCTTAGCAATCAATGTATTAGCATGTACTGAAACCATTGAACTCGTCAGCCCCACAAACCAACAATCATCCAGATAGTGCAGCACCGATAGAATTGCCAGCCTTGTAATCAGCCACTCTAAAAAGGAACTAAAAAAATGTAATACAATACAAAGAGTTGGAGTAAATCGTCTCAAGCGTTTCAAATTAAGCTTTGAAGTTAAATACATAATAACCTAAAAGTATATTGTTGATGTGTCAATGCAAAAATGTCCTGACAGATTGACTTCAAAGTGTTTATCTGAAATATAGTTGAAGTTAATATTATATTCTATCTATTTAACGTTAAAAAGCAAAATCTAAGCAATTATATACTACATTTCGATTACAAATTCCCCATCCTTCCCTCTCTATTCTAACTTCTTATCTGTGTGCCTTGTTGTCACTTCCCTTTAGAAACATTGACAGCAACAGCCGAGAGCAGGGACAGAATGCTAAGCGTACATTGGTGTTGACGGTTGAAGACTAGCCCACCCTCTGATGACGCACCACTTCAGGTTGAGGACAGCAGCTGCGGCATTGTCTGCTACCCCGGCTTAACGATGACATCTTATTTTAGAATCCCGAGTGCATTCTGGGATACTCAAATGAAACTTCATCACATGTAAAAAAAAAACCAAAACAACATCCCTTGTTTATTTTCTTTGGTTTAAAAACCCTTTCCTAACTCTAATTCAAAGTCATGAATAATTTTCCATCGCACTTTTTTTAACTTCTGAAAAATACTTGAATGCAAAAAAACCCACTTTTTCCACTCATTAAAAGTTTTTTGAGTCAGTAAGAGAGTAAGTACAGAATGACATTTCTTTGTATTATTATTATTATTAATATTATTATTATTTAGAGACCTTTAGGTCTATCTTGAGCCATGGTGACTTGATGGTTGAATGCTCTGTAGGAAGATTGATCTTGTGCAGCCTAGGTAGGTCCCCCAGGGTCTGCTACGCCTAGGTAGGTCCACCATGGTCTGCTATGCTTAGAGAGGTCCACCAGCATTTGCTACGCTGTTACGGGGGGCTGTCTGATAACCTAAAGGAGTATCAGACAGTCAGGGTCCACCGTGCAAAGACTCTGCTGCAGACTATGGCAGAGTGCAATACCTCTGTTAACTCACAGAAGGATATAATAAGTAAGTAAAGCAATTCCTCCCTTACTTGGAGGGTGTGTGGAATGATCTCTGTTAATAATCACAGAGACAAAGGCAATGTGTGCGAAATGGCACCTACCTAGGTCCGCTCTTCTAGTGGTGCAAAAGAGACGAACAGCAGCGTAAGCCGCACAAAGCTCCTACCTGCGTTCGCTCCACTAGTGTGCGAGGACACGAACCACTAGATATGGCACCTGCCTAGGTCCGCTCTTCTAGTGGTGCAAAAGAGACAAACAGCAGCGTAAGCCGCACAAAGCTCCTACCTCTGTTCGCTCCCCTAGTGTGCGAGGATACGAACAACTGCCAGACGCAGTATAAGGAACGTTACCCTAGCGGCAACGTCCACCTACGAGTCGAACCACAAGGCCCAGCCAGACCATGTGCCTCAGGCACCTGCCTATGTCCGCTCCCCTAAGAGGTAAGGATACGGACAGCAGCCGAAGCTGTAAGGTATAAGAACGCTACCCTGCCGGTAGCGCTCACCTAGCATAGACAGAGGAATGCCTAGAGGAACGCGCACAGAGCGTCTACTCTTATGCATGAACCAAGAGGACTGAGCGCCATGCGGCGTGTGTCAGGGTCTTATATAGACTCTGTGCCTCATCCAAGATGGAGGACACCAGAGCCAATCCGCTGCCAGAACGACAGGAGTGACGTCATGCTGGCCTATCACCGAGCAAGGCATCACAAGCACATGACCAGCGACCAATCGGCATAGAAGGTGTCAGAGACATGTGACCTCGTGTCAGCGATGATGTCACCCGCACATGTGCAATGGCTCCAAGATAGGACTTAGTCTCCGGCGCTCGCACATGTGCAGTAGCAAGAAATCTGGACTTAGTCTCCAGCGCTCGCACATGTGCAGTAGCAAGAAATCTGGACTTAGTCTCCAGCGCTCGCACATGTGCAGTAGTAAGAAATCTGGACTTAGTCTCCAGTGCTCGCAGCAACCGTAACAGTACCTCCCCCTCAAGGGCCCCCCTCCCGGCGACGCAGGTAATCGGCAACTAAGTCGGGAGCATGGACAGCCTCCTCAGGCTCCCAAGAGCGATGTTCCGGGCCGTAACCCTCCCAATCTATCAAGAAGAACCTGCGCCCTCTAACCATCTTAGAACCAACTATGGCTCGTACCTCATAGCTAGAGCGAGAGGAATCAGAGGCAGGAGAGTGCACTTCACGAGCGTGAGGTAAAATAGCCGGCTTTAGCAGTGAGACATGGAATTTGTCATGAATCTTAAGATGGACGGGTAACTTCAATTGGTAGACTACAGGATTTACCTGTCGAAGAACCTCATAAGGACCCAGGAAGCGAGGAGCAAATTTGACAGAGCTCACTCTAAGTCTCACGTGTTTTGCAGAGAGCCACACAAAGTCCCCTGGAGAAAAGACAGGAGCCGGGCGACGAAACCGATCGGACACCGTCTTCATACGGTCCTTAGCTGCTTGGATCGACTCTTGAGTCCGATCCCAAACCTCTCTGGCATTAGTTGCCCAGTCGGCCACAAGAGGAGGAGGTGCAGCAGCGGGAAACGGTACCGGTACCCTAGGGTGTTGCCCATTATTGAGTACGAACGGTGTCTGCCCAGTGGCCTCAGCCAGCGAATTGTTAAGGGCAAATTCTGCCCAGGGTAGGAGGGAGGACCAGTTATCGTGGTTCTCAGCAACAAAGTGTCGAAGGTATATAATCATAGATTGATTGGTACGCTCAACCAAACCATTGGTCTCCGGATGGTATGCCGAAGAGAGATTCAACTCAATTTGCAGAAGGCTACAAAGATCTCGCCAGAAACGGGAAGTAAATTGCGGGCCTCTATCACAAATGATACGATCTGGCATCCCGTGAAGCCTAAAGACATGCTTGAGGAATAGTTTGGCTAGTACCCTGGAAGATGGGATTCTCGATAACGGTACGAGATGAACCATCCGGGAGAAATGGTCCGTAATGACCCACACAAATCTATGTCCCTGTGAACATGGAAGATCACCCACAAAGTCCATGCCTACCACCTCCCATGGTCTATCTGGCACTGGTAAAGGATGCAAGAGTCCAGCCGGTCTCTGCCGTAATGGACGGTTGCGAGCACACGAGTAGCAGGAACCGACATATCTCTTGACGTGGCTGGCTAAGTGTGGCCACCAATACCACCTCTCCAGTAACTCTCGTGTCCGCCTAATACCAAAATGCCCACCCACCTTTGAGGTGTGGGCCCATGACAGTATATCATTCTGTCGATCAGGCAGAACAAAGGTCTTGCCCGGTGGGATTTGGTCTAACGTCACAGGGGAGAGCGTATGAAAAACCCTGGAGGGAAGGATAAGACGAGGTTCGTCAATCTCCTCCTGGGTAGAAAGCATAGAGCGAGACAGGGCGTCTGCCTTGTTATTCTTACTCCCAGACAGATAGTTGATGGAGAAGTGAAAGCGGGAGAAAAACAAGGACCAGCGGGCTTGGCGAGGATTCAGACGCTGAGCGGTTTGTAAGTACGTCAGATTCTTATGGTCTGTATAGACCTGGAAAGGATGTTTCGCTCCTTCCAGCAAGTGACGCCACTCCTCCAAGGCTAATCTCAAGGTGAGCAGTTCCCTATCCCCAATGGTATAGTTTCTCTCTGCTGGTGAAAAGGTTTTCGCAAAGAAGAAACACGGCCTTTTTCTACCTGCATCGTTCTTTTGATACAAGACCGCACCAGCACCCACTGAAGAGGCATCAACCTCTAAGAGGAAGGGCTTACTCTCATCGGGTCTTTGAAGAACGGGAGCAGTTGAAAAGTGTCTTTTTACTGCCTCAAAAGCCTGAGATGTCTCAGTAGACCAGGCTTTGGGATTAGCACCTTTCTTAGTCAAGGCCACCAAAGGGGCCACCAAAGTAGAAAAATGGGGTATGAACTGCCTGTAATAATTTATGAATCCTAAGAAGCGTTGCACCGCCTTCAAGGAATGAGGTTCGGACCATTGCAGGACAGCAGAGAGCTTCGCAGGATCCATAGCCAGGCCCTCTTGTGAGATAATGTAACCCAAAAAAGGCAATGAGGACTGCTCGAATACACATTTCTCGAGTTTAGCAAACAATGAGTGCTCCCTTAAACGGGAAAGGACACGAACGACATCCTGACGATGAGTCTCCAGATCAGGAGAAAAAATCAGGATGTCGTCCAGATACACCACTACTGAGGATAACAGTAAATCCCTGAACACATCGTTTACGAAGTCCTGAAATACTGCGGGTGCATTACATAACCCAAAAGGCATGACGAGGTATTCATAGTGACCGTCTCGGGTGTTAAAAGCGGTCTTCCATTCGTCACCCTTTCGAATTCGTACCAAGTTATACGCACCCCGCAGATCCAACTTTGTAAAAACTTGAGCTCCTCTCAATCTGTCAAAGAGCTCCGAAATTAAAGGTAATGGGTATTTGTTCTTTATTGTGATTGCGTTGAGACCCCTGTAATCTATGCAGGGACGCAAATCACCCTCTTTCTTCCGAACAAAAAAAAACCCAGCTCCCGCGGGAGAGACAGACTTACGAATGAACCCCTTCTCTAAACTCTCTCTTATATAGGTCGACATGGCCTCCGACTCAGGTATCGACAGGGGGTAAACCCTGCCTTTAGGTGGAACCGAACCTGGGATAAGGTCTATGGCACAGTCATACGGCCTATGGGGTGGAAGAACCTCAGCACCCTGTTTGGAGAACACGTCAGCGAAATCCAGATAGGGTGTAGGTATGGGAGAGAGATCAGTAGATGCAACCGCAATGACCTTAGGTGGTAAGCGAAGACATCGGGACTGACATTTCGAACCCCAACTAATAATACTGTCAGACTCCCAGTCAATGTGAGGAGCATGAGTCCGAAGCCATGGGAGACCCAGAAGGATGTCGTCTATACCCTCAGGCAAAACAAGAAAAGAAATCTCCTCTATGTGACCCTGAGACAGGGAAAGGCGCAAGGGAACTGTCCTCAATGTAATGGAGTCAGACAACATAGTTCCATTAACAACACGGACAGGAATAGGCGCCTCTAACATGATAGAAGGAATATTGTGTCCCTTTACAAATCCTGAGGACACAAAAGTCCCGTCAGCTCCGGAATCCACAAAAGCCATAATAGGCCATGTATTCTCAGATAACGAGAGCTGACCTGGGATACAACACTTAGAGGGTGCAGAAGACGTCTCTAGTAACCCCCCTCTAATGGTTACTAGGCCAGGGAGTTTCCCTGACGACTAGGACACTTGTTGGCATAGTGCCCAGCCTGACGACATACGTAACATATAGGAGGACCAGACTTGCGTAGTCTGGAAGACGTATGACCTAACTCCATAGGAGTGGGAGATGTTTCAGATGCTGAGGAAGATGGTAGTGGACCCTCAACAACTGGAATAGCCCGATGCTTAGGGCGTGAGGAAGAGACCTCGAGTCTACGTTCCTTATGGCGTACATCGATCCTCGTTGCTACTGTGATCAAGTCCTCCAGAGAAGCAGGGACCTCACGAGTAGCAAGAGCATCCTTGACATAGCCTGCCAACCCTCTCCAGAAGATAGGAATCAACACCTTCTCTGGCCAATCTAGTTCTGCCACCAGAGTTCTAAAAGCAATGGCATAAGAACTAGTGGATAACGAACCCTGAGATAGATCTAACAGTCTCAGGGCCGCATCATGGGTAACCTGCGGACCCATGAATACCGCCTTAAGAGCATCAAGAAAGTCTTGATGTCTCAGAGTAACCACATCAGAGCGCTCCCATAGGGGAGTCGCCCATTCTAAGGCTTTGTCCTGAAGTAAGGAGATGATAAAGCCTACTCTGGACCTCTCCGTAGAGAAGCGAGAAGAGTTGACCTCTAGGTGTATCTGACACTGACTAATGAAACCACAACATGATCTGGCATCGCCAGAATATCTGTTTGGCAGAGCAAGTCGAGGATCATGTGCAGATGTTACCATGGTCTGAGGTTTATCCTCTATACTCTTGAGCCGTGAGTCAAGTACTTGTATGTAACGGTGTAACTGCTGATATTCTGCCATAACTGCCAGACCCTTGGCTCAGTCCTAATGTTACGGGGGGCTGTCTGATAACCTAAAGGAGTATCAGACAGTCAGGGTCCACCGTGCAAAGACTCTGCTGCAGACTATGGCAGAGTGCAATACCTCTGTTAACTCACAGAAGGATATAATAAGTAAGTAAAGCAATTCCTCCCTTACTTGGAGGGTGTGTGGAATGATCTCTGTTAATAATCACAGACAAAGGCAATGTGTGCGAAATGGCACCTACCTAGGTCCGCTCTTCTAGTGGTGCAAAAGAGACGAACAGCAGCGTAAGCCGCACAAAGCTCCTACCTGCGTTCGCTCCACTAGTGTGCGAGGACACGAACCACTAGATATGGCACCTGCCTAGGTCCGCTCTTCTAGTGGTGCAAAAGAGACAAACAGCAGCGTAAGCCGCACAAAGCTCCTACCTCTGTTCGCTCCCCTAGTGTGCGAGGATACGAACAACTGCCAGACGCAGTATAAGGAACGTTACCCTAGCGGCAACGTCCACCTACGAGTCGAACCACAAGGCCCAACCAGACCATGTGCCTCAGGCACCTGCCTATGTCCGCTCCCCTAAGAGGTAAGGATACGGACAGCAGCCGAAGCTGTAAGGTATAAGAACGCTACCCTGCCGGTAGCGCTCACCTAGCATAGACAGAGGAATGCCTAGAGGAACGCGCACAGAGCGTCTACTCTTATGCATGAACCAAGAGGACTGAGCGCCATGCGGCGTGTGTCAGGGTCTTATATAGACTCTGTGCCTCATCCAAGATGGAGGACACCAGAGCCAATCCGCTGCCAGAACGACAGGAGTGACGTCATGCTGGCCTATCACCGAGCAAGGCATCACAAGCACATGACCAGCGACCAATCGGCATAGAAGGTGTCAGAGACATGTGACCTCGTGTCAGCGATGATGTCACCCGCACATGTGCAATGGCTCCAAGATAGGACTTAGTCTCCGGCGCTCGCACATGTGCAGTAGCAAGAAATCTGGACTTAGTCTCCAGCGCTCGCACATGTGCAGTAGCAAGAAATCTGGACTTAGTCTCCAGCGCTCGCACATGTGCAGTAGTAAGAAATCTGGACTTAGTCTCCAGTGCTCGCAGCAACCGTAACATACGCCTAGATAGGTCCACCAGCGTCTGCTACGCCTAGATGATCCACCAGCGTCTGCTACGCCTATATAGGTCCACCGGGGTCTTCTATGCCTAGATAGGTCCACCAGCGTCATCTACGCCTAGATAGGTCCACCAGCGTCATCTATGCCTAGATAGGTACACCAGCATCTGCTACGCCTAGATAAGTCCACCAGGGTCATCTACGCCTACATAGGTCCACCAGCATCTGCTACACCTAGATAGGTTCAACAGGGTCTGCTATGCCTAGATAGGTCTACCAGGGTCTTCTACGCCTAGATAAGTCTACCAGGGTCTTCTCCGCCATTATTTTTATTGTATCAAGCCATTGAGTTGCTGGTCTTCCTCTTTGCCTTGTTCCTTCTATTCTTCTAACCCAAGGCCTTCTTCAGTGATTGCTTTCTTTCCATGATGTGTCCAAAGTAGGCAAGTCGTAGCTTCGTGACTCTTGCTTCGAGTGATGTGTCTGGCTTGATTTGTTCCAATTAATTTGTTTTTTCTTCTTGTCATCCATGGTTTTGATAACATCTTTCTCCAGCACCACATTTCGAAGGCATTGATTCTTCTTCTGTCTTGTTTCTTCATTGTCCAGGATTCATATACATATGTTACTATAGAAAAGACAAGACTATGTAGGAGCCATGTCTTCATCACCAGTGAAATGTTCCTCAATTTGAAGACATAGTACAGTGATTTCATTGTTGATTTGCCCATAGCTATTCTCCTATTCGACATTGTTGAATCTTGAGTGATCATTGATCACATTGTCGCTGTCCATCTCAAATGTGTCCTGGTCGTACTTGGCAGTAGTCAATATTTTTATCTTCTTTGTATTCAGTAGAAGTTACCTGTTCGAGATATCCATCTTGACACTCCATAATAAGTGCTATATTCCATCTACGCTTGTTGCTATCAGTGTTGTGTCGTCTGCATATTTAAGATTGTTGATTCGTCAAGCAATTTTGATTCTTTTTTTTAGGCACATGCAGCCTTTCTGAAAATATCTTCTTTGCATAAATTGAAGAGAAATGATGACAGGATGCCGCCTTGTCAGACGCCTCGCTCTACTATGAACCGTGCCGAGTCACTATGTTCTGTTCGGACTTGCTGATTGGTTGATGTAAAGGTTAATAATGAGGATGATCAGACGGTTTTGATTACCCATATCCGTCATGACAGTCCAAAGATTCTGGTGCTCAACATAGTCTAAAGTTTTGCTGTAGTTGATGAAGCAGAAATACAGCTCCTAGTTATATTCTTTGGCCTTTTCCATTATTCACCTATTGATAGCAATTACATCTCTTGTTCAGCTGCCTTTTCTGAATCCTGCTTTTTCCTCTGGCAGCTCTTTCACAAAGTTAGGCTGTAGACGTCTCTGTAGGATCTTCAGTAGTATTTTGCTGGCTTGAGTTATGACCGTAATAGTCCCATAGTTTTCAGTCGGTAGCATCTCCCTTCTTCGGAATAGGAATATACACCAATCTTCTCCAGTCTTTAGGTGATTTACCAGTTGTCCACATCTATTAACACAGGCGTGTGATGACATCAACTGCTGCTTCAAAAGACTGTTAGCTCTATTATTGTCACATCCAGGTGCTTTGGTTTTTGACAGAAGCTTTATCACAACAACGATTTTGTCTTTCAAGATGTTTGGTTCTGTATAATTTCCAGTCTCATTTTCTCCCTGTATCACTGATTCCTTCTTGTAGACGTTCTCTGTGTACTTTTTCCATCTTTCCTTGATTTGTTCTGGCTCAGTTAGTTTGTTCCCATTGGCATCTTTCATCATTCCCAGTCTTGGATGAAACTTTCATCGTATCTCTTTGATCTTTTGATATTTCTTCCTGATCTTGCTCTACAGATGTTCAATTTCTATCTCTGAACATATTTTTAGCAATAAAGTTATTTGTTTGCTTGAATGGCTGTCTTTAGTCTTTTACTGATGTTGTCTGCGTCCTCCTTGTTACCGTTGGCTTTTGTTATTCGTCTTTCTTCGATGATCTTTTTGGTCTCTTCTGTTAAACATGTCTGCAGGGGTCTCTGCTGTTTCTTGTTTTTTTGTCTTTCCAGCTTCTCCAGTAATAATAGTCCTTATATATATCCATAATTCCTCTGGCTTTCTTTCATCAGTGTCCAATGATACAAATGGATCGTGCAGAACAGAATGTTTAAAAAACTTCAGGTATATTGTTCAAATTTAGGTTGTAAACAACCTTTTGTCTTGTCCTTTTGTGCAGCTTGACTCTCTATAATCAGCTCCCTTCCTTATTTTTGCGATAATGGTCGATGACCTCCATCTTTGGTGAACACATATGTAGTCAATCTGATTGTTATAAGCCTGATTCGGGAAGGTCCATGTGTAGAGTCTCTGTTGGTTTGGAAGAAAGTGTTCACGATGGACAGTTAATCTGTTGTACAAAAGTCAATGAATCTTCCTCCTGCCTCGTTTCTGTCAACAAGTCCAAAGTTTCCATCAATGGTTCCATGTTTGTCATGACCCACTTTGGCATACAAGTCTCTCATGATAATGAGAAAGTCTTGTTTTGGCATCTTATTGATTTCTTCTTGAACTTGATCATAGAATAGTTCAACATCTTCCTCCTCGCCGTCTGTTTGTTGCGTAGACTTGTATAACTATGACATGGATTGGCACTCCTTGTAGTCGTATCGAGTTGACTCTATCACTGAATGCACTGTACATTAGGACAGTGATGGACAATCATTGAGTGAGGATAAAAGCAACACCGTTCCTTCTGTTATTGCCAGAATAGTAGAACCAATGTTCATTTGACTGGAAATCTCCAGATTGAGTCCATCTTAGTTCACTAATTCCGAGTAGGTCGAGTCCTATTCTGTCTATTTCGGCTTTAACAATATTGAGTTTGCCTTGCCTTACATTTCTTTGCAGATAAATCACTGGTATCTTAGCCTGATGTGTTTGTCACTATCTATATCTGCATTATCTGGCTATGCGATATTGCACCTGTCCAAGCAATGTCAAATATAATATTGAGTGTAACTTCAACAGTCGGCTAATCTCCAGCAATCTCCATGTAATCTGTATATAGAGCATCATTTTGTGCTTAGTCTGTCAAATGAATAATGGATTTATACAGTGACTGAACAAAAAAATCTCCTGTGAATAATGAGGGTGAAGATTTATGCAAAAATACGGAGAAGAATTGGAATTTATAACTACACCAAGAAATAGATGAGACTGTTCAAGCATGGAAAATACAGACGACTAAACTGAGTGGTCAACTTCTGTCCATATGCTCTAGTGAGCCTTCAAAGACACCCTCTAAGGGCTTGAGAAGAAGTCCGCTAACAAGCAATATGGTGACATGGCCACCTATTGTTATCCAACTGTCTGTCTATTGCAGGGGGGCACTGTGGGGAAAGTGAACAAAGAGAGGGCAACTTCCTCCTGGCAAAATCGTTTTTGCTTTGGACAATTCCTAGTTGTAAGAAGCTTCTGTTGGCAATAAATGGAGGGATCCCTAACAATCATCTGTGGGTGAATATTTCCGTAAATGTTTAATGAGGCATTATAGAGAATCTTCAAATCAATGTGTAACATAAGACAGGTATCAGATGAGATGAGCTGCTCGCCTTCCTCTCAGTTAGTGGTCCCCAACCTTTCTTACCTTGAGAGCCTCTGAGAGATGGTCGCAACCTACAACCAGACCCCCAACCTCCTCTCCTATAAGAATGACACCCAACGTACCCCATTATTTGTTTATTGACAACCAAAGCTTCACCACAAAAAGCACACCAAGATCTTGAGCCCCCCTCCCTCCATAAAAGACAGTATGCTTACTCTACAGAGGTTCCCCCTTTACCCTAATTGGGTATACTTGCATCAAACACACTCAATATACTTTTGCATTTAGCTTCAAGCACCTCTCTAACTGGCAGTATCAACCCATATCATCTAACTATTTTCATCCTACCACTGCTACTCATCATTATATGTGTATTCAGATCTGCTCTTCTGTGCAGTGTTACTGGAGGTCTTCTCTTCAAAGCTGCACCAAAACTGCACCCAAATGGCACTCCGCCTCAAGCCACACAGCCCAAATGTTGACCCCTGCTCTAAGGCTTTGTGCAAACAACCATTTTTTCGGTAAAAGCGCATTGCACTTGGACCAATATCAATCAATGAGGCAGTGCACATGCACGATTTACCTCCGGGAGATGGATAGCACTTGACTATTCACATCTATGGGTTCATGAAAGCAAATCGGACCGCACTCACATGACATCCAAGTGCAGTGCAGTTTTTATAGACTGACTTAATGGACAAGGTGGATAAACTTTATTGTTTTTAATTCTCCAACTGTGAGAAAATCAGATCCCACTCTGATCAGACTCTGAAAAAACTCTGATCACAGTCTGATTAGTATAATTGGACCATTTTGGATCAGATTTCTGGCATTAAAGAATCAAAGGGGGCCAATTGATTAAAGTGTTGTCACGTACAGACTTGAGAAAGGTCCGGTATGGGTCGAGACACACAACAAACAGGGGTTTCACCACAACAAACAAGGGATACACCAGAAACATTTAAACTGCGGTAGACCCTGGTGCTAGTGAGGGGGAAGATGGGACACCTCCTGCACTCACCTGCAGCTGCACCCTGCACTCCTAGACAGTCTCTATACAGGTTCCTCACCTGTCGCAAAGCAGGATACCTAAAGCCCTGAGAGACCCAGCAGTAAACCCTGGCTAGTGAGCTGGCAGGTAAGGATCACTAGTCCCACTGCAGCACTAATACAACATAGGGGAAGGTACAATAGACAGGGGAAACAACAAAGGATAAAGCCCAACTTTACGGCTGCAGTCAGACACCAGGACTGCAGCCTACACAGCTTTACAGCAACAAGGGCACCAGCAGCCACTTACACTTCAAGGCCTAGCTTCAGAATGAAGCAGAATAACTGGCGCCCTCTACTGGGAGATGTGACCATATATAGGGAAAGGGTGTGGTCACCAACAGAAAAACCTAAGGCCAGGAGTCAGAATCCGCTGAAAAGCAAAACTTACATTAACCCTTTCAGCACCAAAGGAAAGGAAATATGTTTAATATGAGGAGTCTCAGATGGCAAAGTGAGAATCCGGCCCAGATCCTGTCACAAGTCTCTAGTTGAAGAGAGAAATTCGGGACAGGTGTTTATGCCACAATATTTTTGCTCAAAAATATTTTGACTTTTCACATTTTCACACTAGTTCCGGCTAGATATTTCAATATGGGAGTAGCTGGGCAGGACAGAGTGTGCATATCTGCCTGTCAAATTCAAAAAAAGTCACACCGCTTTATTGGTATAACTTACTCTAGAAATGTACCCCAGTCTGACTGGAATACATTTGTGGTGGCAGAGTGTGCCTAATTAATTAAGTTCCAGTTATCCAGGAAAAACAGTTGCTTCCTTCTGCTCAGGCAATGTTCCCCAACTCTGAGGTCTGGTTTTTCCAGCAGGACAATGCGCCATGCCACACAACTAGGTCAATCAATGTGTGGATGAAGGACCACCACATCAAAACCCTGTCATGGCCAGCCCAATCTCCAGACCTGAACCCCATTGAAAACCTCTGGAATGTAAACAAGAGGAAGATGGATAGTCAAAAGCCATCAGACAAAGAAGAACTGCTTAGATTTTTGCACCAGGAGTGGCATAAGGTCACCCAAAAGCAGTGTGAAAGACTGGTGGAAAGCAGCCAAGACGCATGAAAGCTGGGATTAAAAATCATGGTTAGTGCACAAAATATTGACTTCGATCTCTTCCTGAGGTAAAACATTATTAGTATTGTTGTCTCTAAATTATTGTGAACTTGTTTTCTTTGCATTATTTGGGGTGTGAAAGCACTGTGCATTCTGTGCATTGTTTTGTTATTTTGACCATTTCTCATTATCAGAAAATAAATACAAAATGTATTGCTTGGAAATTCGGACACGTTGTCAGTAGTTTATAGAATAAAAGAACAATTTACATTTTACTCAACAATATAAAGAGGAAAAACTGACAATTTTGCAGTAGTCTCTTAATTTTTCCCAGAGCTGTGTATAACAGTCCTTTGTTGTCCATCCCTGGTTATTACAGAGCAGTGTTCCTAACTCAGCTGTGATGGTCAACGGTCCATAAAACTGTTCTCTATAGTTCTACCATAATACTCGATTTCATGTCTTTTAATACATTTTTACAGATATTATCCCACTCAACCATGAAGAAGGTTAATCTTCCATTACTTTAGGCTGCGAAATTTAGATAAGTGCCGCTGGATATTTTCTGGAGTGTGCCTCTTATCTGCAGAAGAAGGCGCTTTATTAACATCGCTATTATATTTTTTTTAGATTCTCTACTATCATACAGTTTTTATGCTAAAGTGGAGATATATATTTTTTTTTGCTTCTATGCTATAAAGTCAGCGTGGTACCTTATGACAAGTAATTCCCCACCATGATGCGTAACTTTGGCATCTATAGCAAAAAGAGACACATATACAGTGGGTATGGAAAGTATTCACACCCCTAAATTTTTCACTCTTTGTTTCATTGCAGCCATTTGGTAAATTCAAAAAAGTTCATTTTTTTTTCATTAATGTACACTCTGCACCCCATCCCCCATCTTGACAGAAAAAAATCCAGATATGTTTTCAAATTTATTAAACAAGAATAACTGCAATATCATATGGCTATACGTATTCAGACCCTTTGCTCAGTATTCAGTAGAAGCACCCTTTTGAGCTGGTACAGCCATGGGCAGTGTCGGACTGGCTACCGGAGGAACCTCCAGTAATACCAGTAATACCAAGCCTGGCTGAGGTTACCTGCATTGAACTCCAGAGCTCTCACCTGAGCTCCGTAGTGCAGCCTGGACTGAACTCAGGGTTTGCAGGCCTGAACCGCGAGCACTGACTGATTCCCCGGCGATTGCGGTTCAGTTCATGACAGCTGCGTACAGGCTGGGTTGAACTCCAGAGCTGCGGTTCAGTTCATGACAGCTCTGGACAGGCCGAGTTGAACTCTGAAGGTCTCACCTGAGCTCTGGAGTTCAGCCCGGCCTCTCCGTAGCTGTTATGAACTGAACCGCAATCGCTTGGGAATCAGTCAGTGCTCGCGGTTAAGTCCTGCAAACCCTGAGTTCAAGGCTGCACTACGGAGCTCAGGTGAGAGCTCCAGAGTTCAATGTAGGTAACCGCAGCCAGGCCTCGTATTACGGCGATTTCTCCGGTAGCCAGTCCAACACTGGCCATGAGTCTTCTTGGGAATGATGCAACAAGTTTTTCACCCCTGGATTTGGGGATCCTCTGCCATTCTTCCTTGCAGATCCTCTCCAGCTCCATCAGGTTGGATAGTGAACGTTGGTGGACAGCCATTTTCAGGTCTCTCCAGAAATGCTTAATTGGGTTTAGGTCAGGGCTCTGGCTGGGCCAGTCAAGAATGGTCACAGAGTTATTCTGAAGCCAATTATTTATTGTTTTAGCTGTGTGCTTAGGGTCATTGTCTTGTTGGAAGGTGAACCTTCGGCCAAGTCTGAGGTCCAGAGATCTCTGGCAGAGGTTTTCTTCCAGGATACCTCTATACTTAGCTACATTCATCTTTCCTTCAATTGCAACCAATCATCCTGTCCCTGCAGCTGAAAAATACCCCCCTGGCATAGTACTGCCACCACCATGTTTCACTGTTGGGATTGTATTGGGCAGGTGATGAGCAATGCCTGGCTTTTTCCACACATACCGCTTAGAATTATCACCAAAATGTTCTACCTTCATCTCATCAGACCGGAGAATCTTATTTCTCATAGTCTGGGAGTCCTTCATGTGTTTTTTTTGCAAACTCTATGTGGGCTTTCATATGTCTTGCACTGAGGAGAGGCTTCCGTTGAGCCAATCTGCCATAAAGACCCGACTCGTGGAGGGCTGCAGTGATAGTTGACTTTGTGGTACTTTCTCCCATCTCCCTACTGCGTTTCTGCAGCTCAGCCACAGTGATCTTGGCGTTCTTCTTTACCTCTCTTACCAAGGCTCTTCTCCCACGATTGCTCAGTTTGGCTGGATGGCCAGGTCTAGGGAGAGTTCTGGTGGTCCCAAACTTCTTCCATTAAGGGATTATGGAGGCCACTGTGCTCTTAGGAACCTTGAGTACTGCAGAAATTATTTTGTAACCTTGGCCAGATCTGTGCCTTGCCACAATTCTGTCTCTGAGCTCCTTGGGCAGTTCCTTTGACCTCATGATTCTCATTTGGTCTGACATGCACTGTGAGCTGTCAGGTCTTATATAGACAGGTGTGCGCCTTTCCAAAGCAAGTCCTATCAGTTTAATTAAACACAGCTGGACTCCAATGAAGGAGTAGAACCATCTCAAGGAGGATCACAAGAAAATTGACAGCATGTGACTTAAATATGAGCGTCTGAGCAAAGGGTCTGAATACTTATGACCATGTAATATTTCAGTTTTTCTTGTTTAATAAATTTGCAAAAATGTCTACATTTCTGGGGTTTTTTCTGTCAGGATGGGGGATGGGGTGCAGAGTGTACATTAATGAGAAAACAATGAACATTTTTCAATTTACCAAATGGCTACAATGAAATAAAGAGTGTTAAAATTTAAAGGGGTCTGAATACTTTCCATACCCACTGTACAGAGCAGACCTCCCTATATCAGACCGCACTATGGTTACCATATGAACCATCATAGTGATATTAGATATTAAATCATAACCTTCAAATGTATTAGATATTACTGGTAAAAGGGTTTTTTGGTTTCAGAAAACATCTGTTCCAAAGCTGTAATTTGTTGTTCTGTGCAGCTTGTACCATCAACTTTTGAGGTGGAGAAGGGTACTCGGGCAGTGTCAACATCCGTCCAAAGGTGGTCTCAGACAGGCAGACTAAGAGAGACAAGCAAAACCTGAGACACAGGCAGAGTAAGAGAGACAAGCAAAGCCTGAGGACACATGGGAGAGTTCTTTTTGATGTTTTTGACAGCTCCATGCCCTAAAGTGCCAAGACTGCCGTAGACGCCAGTGTGTTGAGAATCAGTGAAGCCAGACCTGAAGTGTGTGCTGTGGTGAGAGATGATTCCCACCAGCAGCTGAGGTCTATCGTTGGAGCTGAATCCCCCCTCAAGTTTTTTCATTAACATGGCCGTAGTAATTACTCGCAACCTGACAGAGGACACTCTGTGTGACAAGCTATATGATCCGGTTTGGTAGCAGAGTTCCCGTACAAGTGAAGAACATTCTGAACTCTTCTCTGTGTAAGTCCTGAGCTCAGACCCCACCGTGGACAGTCAAAGGTTTGGTTCGAAACCAGGTTAGAGAGGCTGGAGTCTCTGTGAGGAGAACTAAACTTTTCATTAGTGCAGATTGCAGTCAGTGTACCCGGATAACCTTCTTCCTGTGTGTGGGTTCTGGGGGGAGGCATTTAGCTGTACATAATTTTGTGAACTATTGTGTTGTCTCACCAACAGGCCTTTTCCCACACCCAGTAATCCACCCCTCGTCACTAGAGTAGTTTGCGTGCTCCTGTACTAGATGGGGCGTATCACAGGTAAATTTGCTGCATATTTTTGGTAACATTGGTGGTCTGTGTCGCTGGGGTAGCACATTGGTCCCAGTCAGTTCTGACCTGGTGTATTTCATATTGTGTTGGTTTCTCTTGTTGTTTTGTCAGAGACCCCTATTCAACTGCCTTTAGTAAAAAAAAATGCCTAAGTTCTCAGAAATGGCCTGGTCTCATTTCTGATCTGTGGCTCTCTGTATCCTGATACGAATCTCTCAGCACTTGGCTAACAAATCTCTCGGCATTCGGCTCACTGATTGGTAACCACAATAACAATGTAGGAATCCTCCTACTGGTTATCCGCAGCAAAGAGGGAATGAGCTGACAGAGGGAGGTACTATTCTTTCACTAGATGATATGTTCTAGCTACGTAATGTAATGCAAAATGTAGAAAGCAACAATGCAATGGTTTGGGAATATCTTATCTCCATATTTTATTAACTGCAGATCACAGAACGCAGATCAGAAGTTGAATGTTGGACATTTTTCCATTTCATTTGAAAACATTTACTTGTTTAGAAATTGTGGATAGGAACACACCTCAAAAAATTGTGACCGGGCCGTCTCCACCATTGTTCAGGATCCCCTCTTCTTTCTACAACAGTCTGTAAATGTCGGGGAAGTGAGGAGACAATAGCTGGAGGTTCGGAAGGGAAATGTTCCCATTCTTGTCTGATGTAGGATTCCCAATGCTCCACAGTCCAAGGTCTTTGCCGGATTTTTCGTTTAATAATATGCCATTTTCGATTGGTGAAAGGTCCGTACTGCAGACAGCTGGTTCATTTTCCGAACTCTTCTTCTGTGAAGCCATGCCATTGTGGTGGATGCAGTATGGGGTTTAGCATTGTTTTGCTGAAATATACAAGGCCTTCCCTGAAATAGATGTTGTCTGGATTGAGTATGGGTTTGTGAGTGAAATACAGTCCTGTTCGAAAGACCAAATGTCACAGAACAGAATTAATTTTGTTCTCACCGTGTCCATCTTGTCATAACTAATGGTATCATAAGGTTCAGCTAGCACTGATGGGCGGGGAAGTTTCACATTTTTGATCACACCCCTACTGCTCCTATCGGTGCATAGTTCAGAGGTACCTTGTCCTTTGTCTATGACCCTATATAAACTGGTCATGTTTACTAATAATTGGTCATGTGTACTAATAAAGGAGAATTGTTTGAGTACACCATACTAAGTTGTGTGCGCTGTATTGATTTCCCGAGCGCTTGTAAAACAGTAAAACAAATCTTATTAATTTGGAGTTCATAAGGCATAGAAAGAGTGTATTTTGCTCCCAAGTTGTTCTAACATCGCCATATAATGCTCAGCATTGATAGCACCTTGCATGTGTAAGCCCCCCATGCTATAGATAGTGCATTGATAACAAGCTGGACGGTCCCTCTCCCCTTGAATCCTAAGCACACAGAATCTGTAGTTTCCATAAAGAATTTCACATTTTGATTTATTTGACTACAGAACAGTTTTCCATTTTGTCTCAGGTCATTTTAAATGAGTTTTGACCCAGAGAAGATGGCAGCATTTCTGGATTGTGTTGATAGATGGCATCTTTGCATGATACATCTTTTACTTGCAGTTGTGAATTGCATGGAGAACCGTGTTCATAGACAATGATTTCTGGAAGTTTTCCAGAGCCTGTGTATTGATTTCCTCAACTGAATCATGTTTGAGGGCCCGTACATCATAAGTAGCCAATATTCCCTATGAGTCTTGACCTTTTTGCACATGGATTTCTCCAGAATCTCTGAATCTGCTAATGAAATTAAGTACTGCAGATGGTGGGATACTCAAAGGCTTTACAATTTTACATTGAGGAACATTTTTCTGTAATTGTTCCACAATTTTTAGATGCAGTTGTTCACAGATTGGTAATGTAGCACTGAAATTTTTACAAACTTCGCCGACTGTCATGGTGTCAGCGGTGGAGCGGGTGCTGGAAGGTGAGTTTTTTTTTAATTTTTAAACTGTGTGCGGCTGTGCCAAGGTGTGGGGGGACAGTGCCAGCACGGGAAAACATGCACAGCACGGGGGGACAGTGCCAGCACAGGACAAACATGCAGCATGGGGCAAGCATGCACAGCATGGGGCAAACATGCACTGCACGGGGGGACAGTGCCAGCACAGGACAAACATGCAGCATGGGGCAAGCATGCACAGCATGGGGCAAACATGCACAGCACCCGGGGACAGTGCCAGCACAGGACAAACATGCACAGCAAGGGGGACAGTGCCAGCACAGGACAAACATGCAGCATGGGGCAAGCATTCACAGCACGGGGGGACAGTGCCAGCACAGGACAAACATGCAGCATGGGGCAAGCATGCACAGCATGGGGCAAACATGCACAGCACCCGGGGACAGTGCCAGCACAGGACAAACATGCAGCATGGGGCAAGCATTCACAGCACGGGGGAACAGTGCCAGCATGGGGCAAACATGCACAGAACGGGGCAAACAAGCATAGCATGGGGCAAACATGAACATCACGGGGGGCAAACATGGAAAGCACGGGGGGGCAAACATGGACAGCACGGGGTGGGCAAAGATGAACAGCACGAGGGCGCAAAGATGGACAGCACGGGGGGGATAAACATGGACAGCACAGGGGGGGGTAAACATGGACAGCACAGGGGGGCAAACATGGACAGCACTGGGGGGGGCAAACATGGACAGCACGGGGGGGCAAACATGGACAGCACGGGGGGGGCAACATGGACAGCACGGGGGGACAAACATGGACAGCATGGGTGGAAACATGGCTGCAAGGATGGGGGAAACATGCAAAGATGGAGGGAAACATGCAAAGATGGGGGAAACATGCCAGTATGGGGGGAAACATGCCAGGATGGGGTACATTTATCAGGAAGGGGAACATGCCAGGAAGGGTGACATTTAACAGGATGGAATACATTTATCAGGATGGGGGATACATTTACCAGGATGGGGGAAAACATGAAAAGATGGGGGGAAACATGCCAGGATGGGTGTACATGAACATGCCAGGATGGGGAACATTTAGCAGGAAGGGGAACATACCAGGAAAAGGGACATTTACCAGGATAAGGGAACATGCCTGGTTGGGGTACATTTCCCAGGATGGGGGAACATGCCAGAATGGGGTACATTTACCAGGATGGTGGAACATGCCAAGATGAGGTACATTTACCAGGATGGGGTCATTTAACAGCATGGGGGAACATGCCAGCGATGAAATACATTTACAATAATGGGGTACATTTACCAGGATGGGGTACATTATCAGGATGGAGGACATTTACCAGGAATGGGTTACATGCTGGGATGGAGGAACATTTACCAGGATGGGGATATATGCCGGAATGGTGTACATTTGCCAGGATGGGGCAATGATGGGGACAAATATGCCAGAATGTAGGATATACAGTATATCAGGATGGGGGAAATGTTTACCAGGAAGTGGCCCAGGAAGGGGGACATAACTACACAATGAGTGGGGAGGGGAGCAACTCGCACGTCTTTATGGGTTTTCAAGATGTTCAGACTTTGAAATGTAGATGTGGGTTTCAGGGTGAAATCTGATTGCATTCCAGGCTAAAATCTCTGTCTGATATGCTGCATTTTTTTCGAAGATCAATCCAACTGCTGTGTCTGGTTAGGGCAGTGGCAGTGGCTCAGCTTCAATGTGTGGTAAGCATGCATGAGTGCGATGCCCCCTGCTGAGGAGAGGAGAAGACTGCAAAGGTAAGGTTAAAATCAATTATTTATGTCGCGGGCGGAGGAGGGGACGCCGCGCTCTCCCACTGCTGCTCGGGTCCGGCTGCCGCGGCTGCTGCGGCCTGCTGCTGCTCGGTGGCTCGAGCGTTGGGCCGGATCCCGGGGACTCTAGCGGCGCTCCTCGCCCGTGAGTGAAAGGGGGGTTTTTGGGTGTGGGGATTGAGTCTATTGTCCGTGATGCCACCCACGGTTGTGGTGATTTGTTAGCACCACCGCTGCTCGATATGGGAATCCTGGGAGTGATGATGTGTAGGTAACGGTGATGTCCCTTTGTCCTGCACCTAATGTTCGTGTGTTGGTAGCGATGGGTTCCCACCGGTAACCCGCTCCCTGGCTTGGATATGGGCCGGAGGAGCCCTACTTTGCCCGCAGACGCTGGCCCCGAGGAACTGGTGCCCTGGCGGTGGCGGTGTTCCTCCTTAATGGTTGGACTGTTGCCTTCAATCGGGACTTGGTTGTTGGGGGACAGACGTCCCCTTCACTGACGGATTTGGCAAATTATGGCGACTCCTAGCCTTGCCGGGGTCCGAGAGGCCCCTGCCCTGGTGCTGACTGTCCTTCGTATACTGCTCCAGACCGCCGGGCCACTACCCGTCCGCGGTCCTTCCAGCAACCTCCGAGCAGTCCCCCTCCAGACAATCATCGCTGTTGCTGACCTTGCTGACACTGTCCTGCACTTAGCCGGACCAACTTCAGGTCTTTCTACGCTCACTTTTACTCTTTTCTTCTTTGCTCCACTACAACTTCACTTCCTTCTACTTTCACTTCCCTCACTGATCTTTACTGTTTACTCCTCCACTCCTCAACTGTTCCAAACTCTAACTGAACTGTTCTTCCCGCCTCCAGGGCTGTGAACTCCTTGGTGGGCGGAGCCAACCGCCTGGCCCACCCCCTGGTGTGAACATCAGCCCCTGGAGGAAGGCAACAAGGATTTTAGTAGCTTAGGTGTTCCTCCTGGGATGTAGGGTGTGGTGGTGTGGTGACCTGTGACCCCTGGCTTTAAGGTGTTCCTCCTGGAATGTAGGGTGTGGTGATGTGGTGACCTGTGACCCCTGGCTTGCCCAGGGCGTCACATTCCCCCTTAGCAAAATGCAGACCGTCCGCGGGCTGCCCATCCAACACCGGTTATATTTTCTGAAAATGTATAAAAATGTAAACGGTAACATATAAATCATAACATCATCCCACAACGGGAGGTACATTTCTTAAACGTTACTAACGGTTTTACGGGTACGGTTTCCGCTCTCTCCCACCCAAGCAACCTGGCCCTGATGCTGCCCCTAAAACCCAGGCAGCACCCCTTTACCCAAGTCCAGCACAAGTTACCTGAGCGGGATCTGTCCTTCCCCTCCAGAGGGTAGCCACCGGTTCCTGTGGTGGCTGGGCCCCAGCCTGCTCTGCTGAGGGCCCTCCCTCCAACCTGCCTCTCCGGAGGCGGCATCAACGGAAACGGTACATTAAAACAATTATTTACAAGCCACTAACGTTTGTGGTTGCCCTGCAAGTTCACGGGCTTGTCCATGGATAGTTCCCATGCAAACTTTCAAACGGTCCCCACGGGGACAACGGTGCCGGCCGGTTGCAAATCACGGTAGTTAATCAGGTTACTGTTCGGTAATCATTTTGCTTATCATTTTTCATCATTTTCAAACTTGTAATCAACAAACACACAAACTTACACAACTGACTTGTGGTCCCCTCTTTAGAGGACGGTCTCCCGGTACCTGAGTGGGGGTCTACCTAGGTTGGAACGGGTGGACCTCCGGGGCCCGATGTCAGTAGGACTGGCCAGTGGGGTAGAGGGAACAACCGGTTCCTCGTCCCTGCTATCATGTGGGGTAGGCGGAGGCATAGGGGAGCTGGGCACAGGTTCATCCCTGGGCACTGGCACTGGTTCTGGCTCACGGTTGACCGCTTCCACCACTTCTTCATCCACAGGTTGTAGGAACACTATCACTGGAAGAATCACCGCGCCGTTTTGTGTAGGCCAGTTTGCTGGGAAGTCACCCATCACAGTGTGGATCACCTCTTCTGCCTTCTCCACTGGTGGAGGAACTGGTACTTCAGCCATCGCCCTCAATGCTGGTGGGCACCTTTTCAGATGGTCCCGGGAAACTGTGGCCAAAGTGCCTCCTTGATCACGACTAATTTGGTAGGCCTTCCCATCTTCCCATCTGGTGGGCTGTATGATGTACGGGTTCTGTTCCCATTGGTCATCCAGCTTGTGGGTTTTCCTCTTCCGCTTCAGGACAACATCCCCGGGCTGGAAAGGGCCAGCAGACGCCTTTTGATTAAAGCGCTGCTCCTGCAGTTCCCGGCTCCGACTCAAGTTCTTCTCGAAATATTCTTGAATCTGCCGGTATTGTGCTTTCCGCCGGGTTTCCCATTCAGCTGTCGAGGGGAGTGCTTCTGGGGCCTCCAACCCCATTTCCCGGTCCACCGGCAGGCGGCCAGGGCAAGCCCTCATCAGATATGCTGGGGTGCACTTTGTGGAACTGGACGTGATATTGTTGTACATATCAACCAAGTCGGGTAGTTTTTCCGGCCACAGGTTCCGCTCTTCCAGCGGTAACGTCTTGAGGAGTCCCAGGACCAAGTGGTTCATCTTCTCACACATGCCGTTGGTCTGGGCATGGTAAGGGGTGGTCCGGATCTTCTTACAGCCGTACAACTGGCAGAACTCGTGGAACACCTCTGCTTCAAAAGCCGGGCCTTGGTCAGTAAGCACCTTTTCGGGATATCCATGCAGTCGGCAGAAATAAGCCTGGAGCGCTCAAGCGGCTGTTCGACCAGTCAAGTCCTTGACGGGGACAACCACCATGAATCTTGAATAGTGGTCTACGATGGTCAACGCGTAGGCGTACCCACTTCAGCTGGGGGTGAGCTTGACATGGTCTAGGGCGACCAGTTCCAGCGGCTGATGTGTGATGATCGGGTGTAGGGGCGCCCTCTGGCTGGTCTCGTCCTTCCTTCTCAGCGTGCAAGGACCACACTCCCGGCACCAGGCTTCTACCGATTCCCGCATCCCACTCCAGTAGAACCGCTCTCTCAACAGCATCTCCAGCTTTTTCCACCCAAAGTGCCCGGCACCATCATGGTATGCCCGCAAAACAGTAGCTACATCAGCTTGGGGAATAACCAACTGGCATATCTTCTCATGAGTCTTCGGGTTGATCAGCTCACGGTACAGCTTCCTTTGATGTAGGTACAGCCGTTTCCGTTCTTTCCACAAGCGCTGGGCTTCAGCTGGGGCGGCAGGGTCCATTCCAACAGCACCTTGTTCCACCAGGGTCTTGACGAGGCGGACAGCCGGCGCCTGGTTTTGAGCTTCCTGCCACTCTTGACTGGGCCG